>NC_091710.1:16825621-17450621 GCF_041296265.1 Equus caballus | reverse complement strand
TCACCTTTAAAATGGGGAGAATACCGGTAACCTACCTTTTGGATGTGAGGATTAAATGAGACAGTTGGTGCAAAGCAGTCGGCACAGGATCTGGCACAAAGTGAAGCCTTCAATAAATTATGATTACAGTAGTTGTGATTTCCCTCCAGTCGGAATATGGTTTAGTTGAAGTTAGTGGCTGTGTCACAGCTGTGTCTCAGGCTGGTGTCTGCCGCCCTGAGCTAAGCCATACAAATCCCTAGAATAACTTTTCAAAAGCCTGTTAGCCTCTTGAGGCTCCTACGCTTCTTTATTTTGTTTTGTTTTATTTTATTTTGTTTTTTTTTATTGCAGTAACAGTGGATTCTAACATTATATAGCTTTCAGATGTACGTTGTAATATATTTCGAATTCTGTGTAGATTACATCGTGTTCACCCCCCGAAAACTATAGTCCGTCACCTCACATGGGAGCCTCATCACCCCTTTTGCTCTCTCCCCTCCCCCCTCCCCCTATGGTAACCACCAGTCCAATCTCCTTTGCTCTGTGTGTGTTTGTCATTGTTTTTATCTTCTGCTTAGGAGTGAGCTCACACGGTGTTTGCCTTTCTCCCTCTGATTTATTTCACTTCACATAATACCCTCAAGGTCCATCCACGTTGTCACAAATGGCCGGATCTCATCATTTCTTAGGGCCGAGTAGCATTCCATTGTGTATACATACCACATCTTCTTTATCCGTTCTTCCCTTGATGGGCACCTAGGTTGCTTCCAAGTTCTGGCTGTTGTGAATAACGCTGCGGTGAACCTAGGGGTGCATGTGTCTTTCTGCATTGGTGTTTTCAAGTTCTTTGGATAAATACCCAGCAGTGGGCTAGCTGGATCATATATACGGTAGATGTGTTCCTCGTTTTCTGAGGATACCCCATACTGCTTTCCATAGTGGCGGCACCAGTCTGCCGTCGCACCAGCAGTGCGGGAGAGTTCCCTTCTCTCCACATCCTCTCTCCGACACTTGTCTCTTGTCTTGTTAATTAGAGCCATTCTGACCAGAGGAAGGTGACATCTCCTTGTAGTTGTGGTTTGCATTCCTCTGATCCCTAATGATGTTGAGCCCCTTTCCATATGCCTGTTGGCCATCCGTATACCTTCTTTGGAGAAATCACTGCTCAGATCTTTGGCCCGCCTTTTTAATTGGGTTGTTGATTTTTTTTTTTTTTTTTTTTTTTTGCTGTTGAGATGTATGAGTTCTTTCTGTATTTGGGATATTAACCCCTTGTCCGATATACGGTTTGCAAGTATCTTCTCCCAGTTGTTAGGTTGTGTTTTGGTTTTGTGGATGGTTTCCTTTGCGGTGCAGAAGATTTTTTTTACTTTGACGTAGTCCCATTTGTTCAGTTTGTGTTTTGTTTCCATTGCCCAGTCAGACGTGGTACTTGAAAGTAGGCTGCTAAGACTGATGTCAAAGAGGATACTGCCTATGTTTTCTTCTAGACGTTGCATGGTTTCGGGTGTGACATTGAAGTAAAAGCCGAGGGAGGAGGCTGCAGTTCCCCCCAGAGCGAGCGTAGCGGGGACCCTGCGTCCCTGTCAGCGCACCTTCCCGCACCGCGAAGGTCCGAAGCGTGTGGGCGGGGCCGCAGGAGTTCTCCCAGGAGGGTGTCCCCGTCGCTGTCCGGAGTCCACCGCCAGAGGGGGGGCGGGGCAACGGCCGGGCAGCGTCTGGGCGGCGGCGCGCGCGCCAGGAGAGGAGCGCGCGGCTGCTGGGCCGCCGTCCTGGGAGGCGTGGGAGGCGTCGGCGAGCCGCGCCTGCCTGCCCAGAGCCGAGCCCGGCGGAGTCCGGCCGCGCGGTGCTGCTCTCTCCCGGGCCGGGCTCGTCCGTTCCGCCGGCGTCCGTGGACGCCGCTCCGTGTCCCCGCTGGGCACAGCAGCCCGGGCCCTCCACAGCCACGGCCGCTAGCCTGAGGAGGCCGTCCTTCAGCTCCCGCTCTTCCTGCTCGCCGGACACGGACGACCAGGGCGCCCGCGAAGATGATTCCATCTGGGAGAGGTACCTGGGGGCGTGGGCCTGGGGGCTGGTGGGAGGCGAGCGTGTCCCTGAGAAATAGGATTGTGCGCCGAGAGGTGCCCGTCAGGTGGCGGGACAGCTGTGCGGCGCGGGGAGCGAGGGGCTCTCTTCGTGCGCTTCAGGCGTTCGTGGAACGGGCGGTGTGTGCCGGGCACGGGGCCAGCCTGGGCATGCGGTGCCCGGGAGTCGGGCGCTGAAGCGCCACCCGTGGTCTGGGCTTCTTGGAAGGACAGACGCGAAGTCGATAAGGACACTGGTCTCGATGCGTTCTGAGGAGTGCAGGTCTCCCTCTTTTCGAGGCTACGTTCCGTTGGGGTTTTCATGAAGCCTGTTGTGGCCCTGAAGCTCAGGCCGGTTCAGGGGAAGTGGCCTGTCGAGGGCCACATCATATTTGTGTGCAGAGCCAGTGCTTTCCAAAGCCCTTGAGTGTGCAGAAGTCTACCTGTCAGGGGTGCAGTGGGGGCTGTCCGGGCAGCATTGTGAGCACAGGTCTGTGCCCCACACTTGAAAGTATGGAAAAGAAAGCGGGAGGCTGGAGGGTGCTCCGTTCGTTCCCTCCTTCCACAGAGAGCCTGGAGAGTTGACTTTGGGACAAGTCCTTCCTTTCCTCTGGTCGGTGCGTGTTCAGTGGTCTGGACACTTGGTGAGCAAGGCTGACAGGCTGTTTGACGTACTGGGCCTCACAGCCTGGTTGGAAAGGACAGAGAGGCAGCAACCAATTACCTAGGAGGTACGTAAAAGCAATTTTGTGTTGAGTGTTGAGAAATACGGCATTTCCTGTTAGATTTTGTGACTTAGGCGGTGATGTTGAAGCTGAGAGCAGATGCCGAAAAGAAAAGGAGGACTTGTGCGGGAGAGTGTTGGGACAGGGCAAGGGAGGAGTATGGCCTGTCAGAGGAGCTGAAAGAATGCCCTGGAGACTGGGGCCGCCGCGTAGGGACTGTAGGGTGGGGAAAACAAAACTTTTCGATTGAGGCTGGCGCTTTCTATAGGGTTTTGGAGACTAAGCGTGGTGATTCAGAACGTGGACTCTGGAGCCACACTCTGTCAAATGGGTCCTGGCTCTGCCACCTACGGGCTGTGTGAACTTGGGCAAGTTACTGGACCATTGTGTGTGTCAGTTTCCTGATCTGTAAAACGGGGTTGATTATCATACACACTCCATAGGTGAGTGTAGAGGTGAGAGGATATTTCATATCCCTAAAGTACTTAGAGCAGCGTCTGGCCTTTAGTAGGCGTTAGTAGTGGTTGATTGAGTAAATGGATAAAAGCATACATAAGCATTAAAGGCTTGGAGGCTGGGGCTGGCCCCGTGGCCGAGTGGTTAAGTTCGCGCGCTCCGCTGCAGGCGGCCCAGTGTTTCGTCGGTTCGAATCCTGGGCGCGGACATGGCACTGCTCGTCAGACCACGCTGAGGCAGCGTCCCACATGCCACAACTAGAGGAACCCACAACGAAGAATACACAACTATGTACCGGGGGGGCTTTGGGGAGTAAAAGGAAAAAATAAAAATCTTTAAAAAAAAAAAAAAAAAAGGCTTGGAGGCTGTCCCTGGTGAAACGTGTGAACTGGAATGGATTACAGCCAACTTTGTTTCCTTTCCAGCTTGCAGTTGCTACTGACCGCATCTGCAGGACTGTGGAATTAGAAATAATCTCCCTCGACTTGGCGGCTCTTGGTAAAACAATCTAATGCTGTCCAAATTATCCCAGGGAAATAAAAGCCTTTTCAGTAGCATAGTAGGGTTAGGCTTATGTCATATGTATTGTTTATATTGGTTTGTTTAGTGTTTGTGGGTAACTTTTTTTTTTTTTTTTTTTTTTGCAAAGCTGCTCGGTTAAAAAAGGCAGATTAGCTATGAAATGGTTCAGACCCAGAGAAAAGTAGAGAGCCGTGTAAGCAGAGCACGCCTTTCCTTGACTCTCTGTCGAGAGCTTTTGTGATTCCAGCCGCTCTCTGCCTCAGACACGGTGCCCTCTGCGTGTGCAGTCATCTAAACAGTGCGGGGTCTGGGACCGTGGAGAAGCCAAGGCAGTATAGTCATGCTTTGCTTAACAGTGGGGATAAGCTCTGAGGAGTAGGTCATGGTCAGGCAATCTGGAGACTGTGCAAACACCACCGAGTTCCTCAACCTGGATGGCAGAGCCTCCTACACACCTAGGCCATGTGGGACTAATCTGATGGGAGCCCCGTTGTTGACTGAAACGTCCCGATGTAGGGCACGACTGTACTTCCCAACTCCAAGGGCACGGAAGTGTAGCCTGTGGGGCTTTTGAGAAGAACAGAGACGCTCAAGGCCTACTCTGGACCCACTGACGCAGAATCTACTGGGATAGTTCCCGGCTTTAAAGACCAGACGTAGTCCTCCTCTGCAGACATCTCCTCGACGGTTTTTCACACTGGGTTTTCCCTCATCTGAGAAAACAGGCCAAGAGATCGTGAGGATCCATAATTAGTGTTTTAATACGTTTGGCAGGACTCAGTGTTTTTCACGTTCTGTGATACTGGGATCTGCATCTCCGCTGTAATGTGTTAAACCTTCAAATCTCGTCCAAAAGCCGTGTCATTACCTAGAGAATCCTTCTGTGACTTGCAGGCGGATTGCCATCTTTCTGCTTCCGCCGCCTCACCTTTAAAATGGGGAGAATACCGGTAACCTACCTTTTGGATGTGAGGATTAAATGAGACAGTTGGTGCAAAGCAGTCGGCACAGGATCTGGCACAAAGTGAAGCCTTCAATAAATTATGATTACAGTAGTTGTGATTTCCCTCCAGTCGGAATATGGTTTAGTTGAAGTTAGTGGCTGTGTCACAGCTGTGTCTCAGGCTGGTGTCTGCCGCCCTGAGCTAAGCCATACAAATCCCTAGAATAACTTTTCAAAAGCCTGTTAGCCTCTTGAGGCTCCTACGCTTCTTTATTTTGTTTTGTTTTATTTTATTTTGTTTTTTTTTTTTATTGCAGTAACAGTGGATTCTAACATTATATAGCTTTCAGATGTACGTTGTAATATATTTCGAATTCTGTGTAGATTACATCGTGTTCACCCCCCGAAAACTATAGTCCGTCACCTCACATGGGAGCCTCATCACCCCTTTTTGCTCTCTCCCCTCCCCCCTCCCCCTATGGTAACCACCAGTCCAATCTCCTTTGCTCTGTGTGTGTTTGTCATTGTTTTTATCTTCTGCTTAGGAGTGAGCTCACACGGTGTTTGCCTTTCTCCCTCTGATTTATTTCACTTCACATAATACCCTCAAGGTCCATCCACGTTGTCACAAATGGCCGGATCTCATCATTTCTTAGGGCCGAGTAGCATTCCATTGTGTATACATACCACATCTTCTTTATCCGTTCTTCCCTTGATGGGCACCTAGGTTGCTTCCAAGTTCTGGCTGTTGTGAATAACGCTGCGGTGAACCTAGGGGTGCATGTGTCTTTCTGCATTGGTGTTTTCAAGTTCTTTGGATAAATACCCAGCAGTGGGCTAGCTGGATCATATATACGGTAGATGTGTTCCTCGTTTTCTGAGGATACCCCATACTGCTTTCCATAGTGGCGGCACCAGTCTGCCGTCGCACCAGCAGTGCGGGAGAGTTCCCTTCTCTCCACATCCTCTCTCCGACACTTGTCTCTTGTCTTGTTAATTAGAGCCATTCTGACCAGAGGAAGGTGACATCTCCTTGTAGTTGTGGTTTGCATTCCTCTGATCGCTAATGATGTTGAGCCCCTTTCCATATGCCTGTTGGCCATCCGTATACCTTCTTTGGAGAAATCACTGCTCAGATCTTTGGCCCGCCTTTTTAATTGGGTTGTTGATTTTTTTTTTTTTTTTTTTTTTTGCTGTTGAGATGTATGAGTTCTTTCTGTATTTGGGATATTAACCCCTTATCCGATATACGGTTTGCAAGTATCTTCTCCCAGTTGTTAGGTTGTGTTTTGGTTTTGTGGATGGTTTCCTTTGCGGTGCAGAAGATTTTTTTTACTTTGACGTAGTCCCATTTGTTCAGTTTGTGTTTTGTTTCCATTGCCCAGTCAGACGTGGTACTTGAAAGTAGGCTGCTAAGACTGATGTCAAAGAGGATACTGCCTATGTTTTCTTCTAGACGTTGCATGGTTTCGGGTGTGACATTGAAGTAAAAGCCGAGGGAGGAGGCTGCAGTTCCCCCCAGAGCGAGCGTAGCGGGGACCCTGCGTCCCTGTCAGCGCACCTTCCCGCACCGCGAAGGTCCGAAGCGTGTGGGCGGGGCCGCAGGAGTTCTCCCAGGAGGGTGTCCCCGTCGCTGTCCGGAGTCCACCGCCAGAGGGGGGGCGGGGCAACGGCCGGGCAGCGTCTGGGCGGCGGCGCGCGCGCCAGGAGAGGAGCGCGCGGCTGCTGGGCCGCCGTCCTGGGAGGCGTGGGAGGCGTCGGCGAGCCGCGCCTGCCTGCCCAGAGCCGAGCCCGGCGGAGTCCGGCCGCGCGGTGCTGCTCTCTCCCGGGCCGGGCTCGTCCGTTCCGCCGGCGTCCGTGGACGCCGCTCCGTGTCCCCGCTGGGCACAGCAGCCCGGGCCCTCCACAGCCACGGCCGCTAGCCTGAGGAGGCCGTCCTTCAGCTCCCGCTCTTCCTGCTCGCCGGACACGGACGACCAGGGCGCCCGCGAAGATGATTCCATCTGGGAGAGGTACCTGGGGGCGTGGGCCTGGGGGCTGGTGGGAGGCGAGCGTGTCCCTGAGAAATAGGATTGTGCGCCGAGAGGTGCCCGTCAGGTGGCGGGACAGCTGTGCGGCGCGGGGAGCGAGGGGGTCTCTTCGTGCGCTTCAGGCGTTCGTGGAACGGGCGGTGTGTGCCGGGCACGGGGCCAGCCTGGGCATGCGGTGCCCGGGAGTCGGGCGCTGAAGCGCCACCCGTGGTCTGGGCTTCTTGGAAGGACAGACGCGAAGTCGATAAGGACACTGGTCTCGATGCGTTCTGAGGAGTGCAGGTCTCCCTCTTTTCGAGGCTACGTTCCGTTGGGGTTTTCATGAAGCCTGTTGTGGCCCTGAAGCTCAGGCCGGTTCAGGGGAAGTGGCCTGTCGAGGGCCACATCATATTTGTGTGCAGAGCCAGTGCTTTCCAAAGCCCTTGAGTGTGCAGAAGTCTACCTGTCAGGGGTGCAGTGGGGGCTGTCCGGGCAGCATTGTGAGCACAGGTCTGTGCCCCACACTTGAAAGTATGGAAAAGAAAGCGGGAGGCTGGAGGGTGCTCCGTTCGTTCCCTCCTTCCACAGAGAGCCTGGAGAGTTGACTTTGGGACAAGTCCTTCCTTTCCTCTGGTCGGTGCGTGTTCAGTGGTCTGGACACTTGGTGAGCAAGGCTGACAGGCTGTTTGACGTACTGGGCCTCACAGCCTGGTTGGAAAGGACAGAGAGGCAGCAACCAATTACCTAGGAGGTACGTAAAAGCAATTTTGTGTTGAGTGTTGAGAAATACGGCATTTCCTGTTAGATTTTGTGACTTAGGCGGTGATGTTGAAGCTGAGAGCAGATGCCGAAAAGAAAAGGAGGACTTGTGCGGGAGAGTGTTGGGACAGGGCAAGGGAGGAGTATGGCCTGTCAGAGGAGCTGAAAGAATGCCCTGGAGACTGGGGCCGCCGCGTAGGGACTGTAGGGTGGGGAAAACAAAACTTTTCGATTGAGGCTGGCGCTTTCTATAGGGTTTTGGAGACTAAGCGTGGTGATTCAGAACGTGGACTCTGGAGCCACACTCTGTCAAATGGGTCCTGGCTCTGCCACCTACGGGCTGTGTGAACTTGGGCAAGTTACTGGACCATTGTGTGTGTCAGTTTCCTGATCTGTAAAACGGGGTTGATTATCATACACACTCCATAGGTGAGTGTAGAGGTGAGAGGATATTTCATATCCCTAAAGTACTTAGAGCAGCGTCTGGCCTTTAGTAGGCGTTAGTAGTGGTTGATTGAGTAAATGGATAAAAGCATACATAAGCATTAAAGGCTTGGAGGCTGGGGCTGGCCCCGTGGCCGAGTGGTTAAGTTCGCGCGCTCCGCTGCAGGCGGCCCAGTGTTTCGTCGGTTCGAATCCTGGGCGCGGACATGGCACTGCTCGTCAGACCACGCTGAGGCAGCGTCCCACATGCCACAACTAGAGGAACCCACAACGAAGAATACACAACTATGTACCGGGGGGGCTTTGGGGAGTAAAAGGAAAAAATAAAAATCTTTAAAAAAAAAAAAAAAAAAAGGCTTGGAGGCTGTCCCTGGTGAAACGTGTGAACTGGAATGGATTACAGCCAACTTTGTTTCCTTTCCAGCTTGCAGTTGCTACTGACCGCATCTGCAGGACTGTGGAATTAGAAATAATCTCCCTCGATTTGGCGGCTCTTGGTAAAACAATCTAATGCTGTCCAAATTATCCCAGGGAAATAAAAGCCTTTTCAGTAGCATAGTAGGGTTAGGCTTATGTCATATGTATTGTTTATATTGGTTTGTTTAGTGTTTGTGGGTAACTTTTTTTTTTTTTTTTTTTTTGCAAAGCTGCTCGGTTAAAAAAGGCAGATTAGCTATGAAATGGTTCAGACCCAGAGAAAAGTAGAGAGCCGTGTAAGCAGAGCACGCCTTTCCTTGACTCTCTGTCGAGAGCTTTTGTGATTCCAGCTGCTCTCTGCCTCAGACACGGTGCCCTCTGCGTGTGCAGTCATCTAAACAGTGCGGGGTCTGGGACCGTGGAGAAGCCAAGGCAGTATAGTCATGCTTTGCTTAACAGTGGGGATAAGCTCTGAGGAGTAGGTCATGGTCAGGCAATCTGGAGACTGTGCAAACACCACCGAGTTCCTCAACCTGGATGGCAGAGCCTCCTACACACCTAGGCCATGTGGGACTAATCTGATGGGAGCCCCGTTGTTGACTGAAACGTCCCGATGTAGGGCACGACTGTACTTCCCAACTCCAAGGGCACGGAAGTGTAGCCTGTGGGGCTTTTGAGAAGAACAGAGACGCTCAAGGCCTACTCTGGACCCACTGACGCAGAATCTACTGGGATAGTTCCCGGCTTTAAAGACCAGACGTAGTCCTCCTCTGCAGACATCTCCTCGACGGTTTTTCACACTGGGTTTTCCCTCATCTGAGAAAACAGGCCAAGAGATCGTGAGGATCCATAATTAGTGTTTTAATACGTTTGGCAGGACTCAGTGTTTTTCACGTTCTGTGATACTGGGATCTGCATCTCCGCTGTAATGTGTTAAACCTTCAAATCTCGTCCAAAAGCCGTGTCATTACCTAGAGAATCCTTCTGTGACTTGCAGGCGGATTGCCATCTGTCTGCTTCCGCCGCCTCACCTTTAAAATGGGGAGAATACCGGTAACCTACCTTTTGGATGTGAGGATTAAATGAGACAGTTGGTGCAAAGCAGTCGGCACAGGATCTGGCACAAAGTGAAGCCTTCAATAAATTATGATTACAGTAGTTGTGATTTCCCTCCAGTCGGAATATGGTTTAGTTGAAGTTAGTGGCTGTGTCACAGCTGTGTCTCAGGCTGGTGTCTGCCGCCCTGAGCTAAGCCATACAAATCCCTAGAATAACTTTTCAAAAGCCTGTTAGCCTCTTGAGGCTCCTACGCTTCTTTATTTTGTTTTGTTTTATTTTATTTTGTTTTTTTTTTTTATTGCAGTAACAGTGGATTCTAACATTATATAGCTTTCAGATGTACGTTGTAATATATTTCGAATTCTGTGTAGATTACATCGTGTTCACCCCCCGAAAACTATAGTCCGTCACCTCACATGGGAGCCTCATCACCCCTTTTTGCTCTCTCCCCTCCCCCCTCCCCCTATGGTAACCACCAGTCCAATCTCCTTTGCTCTGTGTGTGTTTGTCATTGTTTTTATCTTCTGCTTAGGAGTGAGCTCACACGGTGTTTGCCTTTCTCCCTCTGATTTATTTCACTTCACATAATACCCTCAAGGTCCATCCACGTTGTCACAAATGGCCGGATCTCATCATTTCTTAGGGCCGAGTAGCATTCCATTGTGTATACATACCACATCTTCTTTATCCGTTCTTCCCTTGATGGGCACCTAGGTTGCTTCCAAGTTCTGGCTGTTGTGAATAACGCTGCGGTGAACCTAGGGGTGCATGTGTCTTTCTGCATTGGTGTTTTCAAGTTCTTTGGATAAATACCCAGCAGTGGGCTAGCTGGATCATATATACGGTAGATGTGTTCCTCGTTTTCTGAGGATACCCCATACTGCTTTCCATAGTGGCGGCACCAGTCTGCCGTCGCACCAGCAGTGCGGGAGAGTTCCCTTCTCTCCACATCCTCTCTCCGACACTTGTCTCTTGTCTTGTTAATTAGAGCCATTCTGACCAGAGGAAGGTGACATCTCCTTGTAGTTGTGGTTTGCATTCCTCTGATCGCTAATGATGTTGAGCCCCTTTCCATATGCCTGTTGGCCATCCGTATACCTTCTTTGGAGAAATCACTGCTCAGATCTTTGGCCCGCCTTTTTAATTGGGTTGTTGATTTTTTTTTTTTTTTTTTTTTTTGCTGTTGAGATGTATGAGTTCTTTCTGTATTTGGGATATTAACCCCTTGTCCGATATACGGTTTGCAAGTATCTTCTCCCAGTTGTTAGGTTGTGTTTTGGTTTTGTGGATGGTTTCCTTTGCGGTGCAGAAGATTTTTTTTACTTTGACGTAGTCCCATTTGTTCAGTTTGTGTTTTGTTTCCATTGCCCAGTCAGACGTGGTACTTGAAAGTAGGCTGCTAAGACTGATGTCAAAGAGGATACTGCCTATGTTTTCTTCTAGACGTTGCATGGTTTCGGGTGTGACATTGAAGTAAAAGCCGAGGGAGGAGGCTGCAGTTCCCCCCAGAGCGAGCGTAGCGGGGACCCTGCGTCCCTGTCAGCGCACCTTCCCGCACCGCGAAGGTCCGAAGCGTGTGGGCGGGGCCGCAGGAGTTCTCCCAGGAGGGTGTCCCCGTCGCTGTCCGGAGTCCACCGCCAGAGGGGGGGCGGGGCAACGGCCGGGCAGCGTCTGGGCGGCGGCGCGCGCGCCAGGAGAGGAGCGCGCGGCTGCTGGGCCGCCGTCCTGGGAGGCGTGGGAGGCGTCGGCGAGCCGCGCCTGCCTGCCCAGAGCCGAGCCCGGCGGAGTCCGGCCGCGCGGTGCTGCTCTCTCCCGGGCCGGGCTCGTCCGTTCCGCCGGCGTCCGTGGACGCCGCTCCGTGTCCCCGCTGGGCACAGCAGCCCGGGCCCTCCACAGCCACGGCCGCTAGCCTGAGGAGGCCGTCCTTCAGCTCCCGCTCTTCCTGCTCGCCGGACACGGACGACCAGGGCGCCCGCGAAGATGATTCCATCTGGGAGAGGTACCTGGGGGCGTGGGCCTGGGGGCTGGTGGGAGGCGAGCGTGTCCCTGAGAAATAGGATTGTGCGCCGAGAGGTGCCCGTCAGGTGGCGGGACAGCTGTGCGGCGCGGGGAGCGAGGGGGTCTCTTCGTGCGCTTCAGGCGTTCGTGGAACGGGCGGTGTGTGCCGGGCACGGGGCCAGCCTGGGCATGCGGTGCCCGGGAGTCGGGCGCTGAAGCGCCACCCGTGGTCTGGGCTTCTTGGAAGGACAGACGCGAAGTCGATAAGGACACTGGTCTCGATGCGTTCTGAGGAGTGCAGGTCTCCCTCTTTTCGAGGCTACGTTCCGTTGGGGTTTTCATGAAGCCTGTTGTGGCCCTGAAGCTCAGGCCGGTTCAGGGGAAGTGGCCTGTCGAGGGCCACATCATATTTGTGTGCAGAGCCAGTGCTTTCCAAAGCCCTTGAGTGTGCAGAAGTCTACCTGTCAGGGGTGCAGTGGGGGCTGTCCGGGCAGCATTGTGAGCACAGGTCTGTGCCCCACACTTGAAAGTATGGAAAAGAAAGCGGGAGGCTGGAGGGTGCTCCGTTCGTTCCCTCCTTCCACAGAGAGCCTGGAGAGTTGACTTTGGGACAAGTCCTTCCTTTCCTCTGGTCGGTGCGTGTTCAGTGGTCTGGACACTTGGTGAGCAAGGCTGACAGGCTGTTTGACGTACTGGGCCTCACAGCCTGGTTGGAAAGGACAGAGAGGCAGCAACCAATTACCTAGGAGGTACGTAAAAGCAATTTTGTGTTGAGTGTTGAGAAATACGGCATTTCCTGTTAGATTTTGTGACTTAGGCGGTGATGTTGAAGCTGAGAGCAGATGCCGAAAAGAAAAGGAGGACTTGTGCGGGAGAGTGTTGGGACAGGGCAAGGGAGGAGTATGGCCTGTCAGAGGAGCTGAAAGAATGCCCTGGAGACTGGGGCCGCCGCGTAGGGACTGTAGGGTGGGGAAAACAAAACTTTTCGATTGAGGCTGGCGCTTTCTATAGGGTTTTGGAGACTAAGCGTGGTGATTCAGAACGTGGACTCTGGAGCCACACTCTGTCAAATGGGTCCTGGCTCTGCCACCTACGGGCTGTGTGAACTTGGGCAAGTTACTGGACCATTGTGTGTGTCAGTTTCCTGATCTGTAAAACGGGGTTGATTATCATACACACTCCATAGGTGAGTGTAGAGGTGAGAGGATATTTCATATCCCTAAAGTACTTAGAGCAGCGTCTGGCCTTTAGTAGGCGTTAGTAGTGGTTGATTGAGTAAATGGATAAAAGCATACATAAGCATTAAAGGCTTGGAGGCTGGGGCTGGCCCCGTGGCCGAGTGGTTAAGTTCGCGCGCTCCGCTGCAGGCGGCCCAGTGTTTCGTCGGTTCGAATCCTGGGCGCGGACATGGCACTGCTCGTCAGACCACGCTGAGGCAGCGTCCCACATGCCACAACTAGAGGAACCCACAACGAAGAATACACAACTATGTACCGGGGGGGCTTTGGGGAGTAAAAGGAAAAAATAAAAATCTTTAAAAAAAAAAAAAAAAAAAGGCTTGGAGGCTGTCCCTGGTGAAACGTGTGAACTGGAATGGATTACAGCCAACTTTGTTTCCTTTCCAGCTTGCAGTTGCTACTGACCGCATCTGCAGGACTGTGGAATTAGAAATAATCTCCCTCGATTTGGCGGCTCTTGGTAAAACAATCTAATGCTGTCCAAATTATCCCAGGGAAATAAAAGCCTTTTCAGTAGCATAGTAGGGTTAGGCTTATGTCATATGTATTGTTTATATTGGTTTGTTTAGTGTTTGTGGGTAACTTTTTTTTTTTTTTTTTTTTTGCAAAGCTGCTCGGTTAAAAAAGGCAGATTAGCTATGAAATGGTTCAGACCCAGAGAAAAGTAGAGAGCCGTGTAAGCAGAGCACGCCTTTCCTTGACTCTCTGTCGAGAGCTTTTGTGATTCCAGCTGCTCTCTGCCTCAGACACGGTGCCCTCTGCGTGTGCAGTCATCTAAACAGTGCGGGGTCTGGGACCGTGGAGAAGCCAAGGCAGTATAGTCATGCTTTGCTTAACAGTGGGGATAAGCTCTGAGGAGTAGGTCATGGTCAGGCAATCTGGAGACTGTGCAAACACCACCGAGTTCCTCAACCTGGATGGCAGAGCCTCCTACACACCTAGGCCATGTGGGACTAATCTGATGGGAGCCCCGTTGTTGACTGAAACGTCCCGATGTAGGGCACGACTGTACTTCCCAACTCCAAGGGCACGGAAGTGTAGCCTGTGGGGCTTTTGAGAAGAACAGAGACGCTCAAGGCCTACTCTGGACCCACTGACGCAGAATCTACTGGGATAGTTCCCGGCTTTAAAGACCAGACGTAGTCCTCCTCTGCAGACATCTCCTCGACGGTTTTTCACACTGGGTTTTCCCTCATCTGAGAAAACAGGCCAAGAGATCGTGAGGATCCATAATTAGTGTTTTAATACGTTTGGCAGGACTCAGTGTTTTTCACGTTCTGTGATACTGGGATCTGCATCTCCGCTGTAATGTGTTAAACCTTCAAATCTCGTCCAAAAGCCGTGTCATTACCTAGAGAATCCTTCTGTGACTTGCAGGCGGATTGCCATCTTTCTGCTTCCGCCGCCTCACCTTTAAAATGGGGAGAATACCGGTAACCTACCTTTTGGATGTGAGGATTAAATGAGACAGTTGGTGCAAAGCAGTCGGCACAGGATCTGGCACAAAGTGAAGCCTTCAATAAATTATGATTACAGTAGTTGTGATTTCCCTCCAGTCGGAATATGGTTTAGTTGAAGTTAGTGGCTGTGTCACAGCTGTGTCTCAGGCTGGTGTCTGCCGCCCTGAGCTAAGCCATACAAATCCCTAGAATAACTTTTCAAAAGCCTGTTAGCCTCTTGAGGCTCCTACGCTTCTTTATTTTGTTTTGTTTTATTTTATTTTGTTTTTTTTTTTTATTGCAGTAACAGTGGATTCTAACATTATATAGCTTTCAGATGTACGTTGTAATATATTTCGAATTCTGTGTAGATTACATCGTGTTCACCCCCCGAAAACTATAGTCCGTCACCTCACATGGGAGCCTCATCACCCCTTTTTGCTCTCTCCCCTCCCCCCTCCCCCTATGGTAACCACCAGTCCAATCTCCTTTGCTCTGTGTGTGTTTGTCATTGTTTTTATCTTCTGCTTAGGAGTGAGCTCACACGGTGTTTGCCTTTCTCCCTCTGATTTATTTCACTTCACATAATACCCTCAAGGTCCATCCACGTTGTCACAAATGGCCGGATCTCATCATTTCTTAGGGCCGAGTAGCATTCCATTGTGTATACATACCACATCTTCTTTATCCGTTCTTCCCTTGATGGGCACCTAGGTTGCTTCCAAGTTCTGGCTGTTGTGAATAACGCTGCGGTGAACCTAGGGGTGCATGTGTCTTTCTGCATTGGTGTTTTCAAGTTCTTTGGATAAATACCCAGCAGTGGGCTAGCTGGATCATATATACGGTAGATGTGTTCCTCGTTTTCTGAGGATACCCCATACTGCTTTCCATAGTGGCGGCACCAGTCTGCCCTCGCACCAGCAGTGCGGGAGAGTTCCCTTCTCTCCACATCCTCTCTCCGACACTTGTCTCTTGTCTTGTTAATTAGAGCCATTCTGACCAGAGGAAGGTGACATCTCCTTGTAGTTGTGGTTTGCATTCCTCTGATCGCTAATGATGTTGAGCCCCTTTCCATATGCCTGTTGGCCATCCGTATACCTTCTTTGGAGAAATCACTGCTCAGATCTTTGGCCCGCCTTTTTAATTGGGTTGTTGATTTTTTTTTTTTTTTTTTTTTTTGCTGTTGAGATGTATGAGTTCTTTCTGTATTTGGGATATTAACCCCTTGTCCGATATACGGTTTGCAAGTATCTTCTCCCAGTTGTTAGGTTGTGTTTTGGTTTTGTGGATGGTTTCCTTTGCGGTGCAGAAGATTTTTTTTACTTTGACGTAGTCCCATTTGTTCATTTTGTGTTTTGTTTCCATTGCCCAGTCAGACGTGGTACTTGAAAGTAGGCTGCTAAGACTGATGTCAAAGAGGATACTGCCTATGTTTTCTTCTAGACGTTGCATGGTTTCGGGTGTGACATTGAAGTAAAAGCCGAGGGAGGAGGCTGCAGTTCCCCCCAGAGCGAGCGTAGCGGGGACCCTGCGTCCCTGTCAGCGCACCTTCCCGCACCGCGAAGGTCCGAAGCGTGTGGGCGGGGCCGCAGGAGTTCTCCCAGGAGGGTGTCCCCGTCGCTGTCCGGAGTCCACCGCCAGAGGGGGGGCGGGGCAACGGCCGGGCAGCGTCTGGGCGGCGGCGCGCGCGCCAGGAGAGGAGCGCGCGGCTGCTGGGCCGCCGTCCTGGGAGGCGTGGGAGGCGTCGGCGAGCCGCGCCTGCCTGCCCAGAGCCGAGCCCGGCGGAGTCCGGCCGCGCGGTGCTGCTCTCTCCCGGGCCGGGCTCGTCCGTTCCGCCGGCGTCCGTGGACGCCGCTCCGTGTCCCCGCTGGGCACAGCAGCCCGGGCCCTCCACAGCCACGGCCGCTAGCCTGAGGAGGCCGTCCTTCAGCTCCCGCTCTTCCTGCTCGCCGGACACGGACGACCAGGGCGCCCGCGAAGATGATTCCATCTGGGAGAGGTACCTGGGGGCGTGGGCCTGGGGGCTGGTGGGAGGCGAGCGTGTCCCTGAGAAATAGGATTGTGCGCCGAGAGGTGCCCGTCAGGTGGCGGGACAGCTGTGCGGCGCGGGGAGCGAGGGGGTCTCTTCGTGCGCTTCAGGCGTTCGTGGAACGGGCGGTGTGTGCCGGGCACGGGGCCAGCCTGGGCATGCGGTGCCCGGGAGTCGGGCGCTGAAGCGCCACCCGTGGTCTGGGCTTCTTGGAAGGACAGACGCGAAGTCGATAAGGACACTGGTCTCGATGCGTTCTGAGGAGTGCAGGTCTCCCTCTTTTCGAGGCTACGTTCCGTTGGGGTTTTCATGAAGCCTGTTGTGGCCCTGAAGCTCAGGCCGGTTCAGGGGAAGTGGCCTGTCGAGGGCCACATCATATTTGTGTGCAGAGCCAGTGCTTTCCAAAGCCCTTGAGTGTGCAGAAGTCTACCTGTCAGGGGTGCAGTGGGGGCTGTCCGGGCAGCATTGTGAGCACAGGTCTGTGCCCCACACTTGAAAGTATGGAAAAGAAAGCGGGAGGCTGGAGGGTGCTCCGTTCGTTCCCTCCTTCCACAGAGAGCCTGGAGAGTTGACTTTGGGACAAGTCCTTCCTTTCCTCTGGTCGGTGCGTGTTCAGTGGTCTGGACACTTGGTGAGCAAGGCTGACAGGCTGTTTGACGTACTGGGCCTCACAGCCTGGTTGGAAAGGACAGAGAGGCAGCAACCAATTACCTAGGAGGTACGTAAAAGCAATTTTGTGTTGAGTGTTGAGAAATACGGCATTTCCTGTTAGACTTTGTGACTTAGGCGGTGATGTTGAAGCTGAGAGCAGATGCCGAAAAGAAAAGGAGGACTTGTGCGGGAGAGTGTTGGGACAGGGCAAGGGAGGAGTATGGCCTGTCAGAGGAGCTGAAAGAATGCCCTGGAGACTGGGGCCGCCGCGTAGGGACTGTAGGGTGGGGAAAACAAAACTTTTCGATTGAGGCTGGCGCTTTCTATAGGGTTTTGGAGACTAAGCGTGGTGATTCAGAACGTGGACTCTGGAGCCACACTCTGTCAAATGGGTCCTGGCTCTGCCACCTACGGGCTGTGTGAACTTGGGCAAGTTACTGGACCATTGTGTGTGTCAGTTTCCTGATCTGTAAAACGGGGTTGATTATCATACACACGCCATAGGTGAGTGTAGAGGTGAGAGGATATTTCATATCCGTAAAGTACTTAGAGCAGCGTCTGGCCTTTAGTAGGCGTTAGTAGTGGTTGATTGAGTAAATGGATAAACGCATACATAAGCATTAAAGGCTTGGAGGCTGGGGCTGGCCCCGTGGCCGAGTGGTTAAGTTCGCGCGCTCCGCTGCAGGCGGCCCAGTGTTTCGTCGGTTCGAATCCTGGGCGCGGACATGGCACTGCTCGTCAGACCACGCTGAGGCAGCGTCCCACATGCCACAACTAGAGGAACCCACAACGAAGAATACACAACTATGTACCGGGGGGGCTTTGGGGAGTAAAAGGAAAAAATAAAAATCTTTAAAAAAAAAAAAAAAAAAGGCTTGGAGGCTGTCCCTGGTGAAACGTGTGAACTGGAATGGATTACAGCCAACTTTGTTTCCTTTCCAGCTTGCAGTTGCTACTGACCGCATCTGCAGGACTGTGGAATTAGAAATAATCTCCCTCGACTTGGCGGCTCTTGGTAAAACAATCTAATGCTGTCCAAATTATCCCAGGGAAATAAAAGCCTTTTCAGTAGCATAGTAGGGTTAGGCTTATGTCATATGTATTGTTTATATTGCTTTGTTTAGTGTTTGTGGGTAACTTTTTTTTTTTTTTTTTTTTGCAAAGCTGCTCGGTTAGCTATGAAATGGTTCAGACCCAGAGAAAAGTAGAGAGCCGTGTAAGCAGAGCACGCCTTTCCTTGACTCTCTGTCGAGAGCTTTTGTGATTCCAGCCGCTCTCTGCCTCAGACACGGTGCCCTCTGCGTGTGCAGTCATCTAAACAGTGCGGGGTCTGGGACCGTGGAGAAGCCAAGGCAGTATAGTCATGCTTTGCTTAACAGTGGGGATAAGCTCTGAGGAGTAGGTCATGGTCAGGCAATCTGGAGACTGTGCAAACACCACCGAGTTCCTCAACCTGGATGGCAGAGCCTCCTACACACCTAGGCCATGTGGGACTAATCTGATGGGAGCCCCGTTGTTGACTGAAACGTCCCGATGTAGGGCACGACTGTACTTCCCAACTCCAAGGGCACGGAAGTGTAGCCTGTGGGGCTTTTGAGAAGAACAGAGACGCTCAAGGCCTACTCTGGACCCACTGACGCAGAATCTACTGGGATAGTTCCCGGCTTTAAAGACCAGACGTAGTCCTCCTCTGCAGACATCTCCTCGACGGTTTTTCACACTGGGTTTTCCCTCATCTGAGAAAACAGGCCAAGAGATCGTGAGGATCCATAATTAGTGTTTTAATACGTTTGGCAGGACTCAGTGTTTTTCACGTTCTGTGATACTGGGATCTGCATCTCCGCTGTAATGTGTTAAACCTTCAAATCTCGTCCAAAAGCCGTGTCATTACCTAGAGAATCCTTCTGTGACTTGCAGGCGGATTGCCATCTGTCTGCTTCCGCCGCCTCACCTTTAAAATGGGGAGAATACCGGTAACCTACCTTTTGGATGTGAGGATTAAATGAGACAGTTGGTGCAAAGCAGTCGGCACAGGATCTGGCACAAAGTGAAGCCTTCAATAAATTATGATTACAGTAGTTGTGATTTCCCTCCAGTCGGAATATGGTTTAGTTGAAGTTAGTGGCTGTGTCACAGCTGTGTCTCAGGCTGGTGTCTGCCGCCCTGAGCTAAGCCATACAAATCCCTAGAATAACTTTTCAAAAGCCTGTTAGCCTCTTGAGGCTCCTACGCTTCTTTATTTTGTTTTGTTTTATTTTATTTTGTTTTTTTTTTTATTGCAGTAACAGTGGATTCTAACATTATATAGCTTTCAGATGTACGTTGTAATATATTTCGAATTCTGTGTAGATTACATCGTGTTCACCCCCCGAAAACTATAGTCCGTCACCTCACATGGGAGCCTCATCACCCCTTTTTGCTCTCTCCCCTCCCCCCTCCCCCTATGGTAACCACCAGTCCAATCTCCTTTGCTCTGTGTGTGTTTGTCATTGTTTTTATCTTCTGCTTAGGAGTGAGCTCACACGGTGTTTGCCTTTCTCCCTCTGATTTATTTCACTTCACATAATACCCTCAAGGTCCATCCACGTTGTCACAAATGGCCGGATCTCATCATTTCTTAGGGCCGAGTAGCATTCCATTGTGTATACATACCACATCTTCTTTATCCGTTCTTCCCTTGATGGGCACCTAGGTTGCTTCCAAGTTCTGGCTGTTGTGAATAACGCTGCGGTGAACCTAGGGGTGCATGTGTCTTTCTGCATTGGTGTTTTCAAGTTCTTTGGATAAATACCCAGCAGTGGGCTAGCTGGATCATATATACGGTAGATGTGTTCCTCGTTTTCTGAGGATACCCCATACTGCTTTCCATAGTGGCGGCACCAGTCTGCCGTCGCACCAGCAGTGCGGGAGAGTTCCCTTCTCTCCACATCCTCTCTCCGACACTTGTCTCTTGTCTTGTTAATTAGAGCCATTCTGACCAGAGGAAGGTGACATCTCCTTGTAGTTGTGGTTTGCATTCCTCTGATCCCTAATGATGTTGAGCCCCTTTCCATATGCCTGTTGGCCATCCGTATACCTTCTTTGGAGAAATCACTGCTCAGATCTTTGGCCCGCCTTTTTAATTGGGTTGTTGATTTTTTTTTTTTTTTTTTTTTTTTGCTGTTGAGATGTATGAGTTCTTTCTGTATTTGGGATATTAACCCCTTGTCCGATATACGGTTTGCAAGTATCTTCTCCCAGTTGTTAGGTTGTGTTTTGGTTTTGTGGATGGTTTCCTTTGCGGTGCAGAAGATTTTTTTTACTTTGACGTAGTCCCATTTGTTCATTTTGTGTTTTGTTTCCATTGCCCAGTCAGACGTGGTACTTGAAAGTAGGCTGCTAAGACTGATGTCAAAGAGGATACTGCCTATGTTTTCTTCTAGACGTTGCATGGTTTCGGGTGTGACATTGAAGTAAAAGCCGAGGGAGGAGGCTGCAGTTCCCCCCAGAGCGAGCGTAGCGGGGACCCTGCGTCCCTGTCAGCGCACCTTCCCGCACCGCGAAGGTCCGAAGCGTGTGGGCGGGGCCGCAGGAGTTCTCCCAGGAGGGTGTCCCCGTCGCTGTCCGGAGTCCACCGCCAGAGGGGGGGCGGGGCAACGGCCGGGCAGCGTCTGGGCGGCGGCGCGCGCGCCAGGAGAGGAGCGCGCGGCTGCTGGGCCGCCGTCCTGGGAGGCGTGGGAGGCGTCGGCGAGCCGCGCCTGCCTGCCCAGAGCCGAGCCCGGCGGAGTCCGGCCGCGCGGTGCTGCTCTCTCCCGGGCCGGGCTCGTCCGTTCCGCCGGCGTCCGTGGACGCCGCTCCGTGTCCCCGCTGGGCACAGCAGCCCGGGCCCTCCACAGCCACGGCCGCTAGCCTGAGGAGGCCGTCCTTCAGCTCCCGCTCTTCCTGCTCGCCGGACACGGACGACCAGGGCGCCCGCGAAGATGATTCCATCTGGGAGAGGTACCTGGGGGCGTGGGCCTGGGGGCTGGTGGGAGGCGAGCGTGTCCCTGAGAAATAGGATTGTGCGCCGAGAGGTGCCCGTCAGGTGGCGGGACAGCTGTGCGGCGCGGGGAGCGAGGGGGTCTCTTCGTGCGCTTCAGGCGTTCGTGGAACGGGCGGTGTGTGCCGGGCACGGGGCCAGCCTGGGCATGCGGTGCCCGGGAGTCGGGCGCTGAAGCGCCACCCGTGGTCTGGGCTTCTTGGAAGGACAGACGCGAAGTCGATAAGGACACTGGTCTCGATGCGTTCTGAGGAGTGCAGGTCTCCCTCTTTTCGAGGCTACGTTCCGTTGGGGTTTTCATGAAGCCTGTTGTGGCCCTGAAGCTCAGGCCGGTTCAGGGGAAGTGGCCTGTCGAGGGCCACATCATATTTGTGTGCAGAGCCAGTGCTTTCCAAAGCCCTTGAGTGTGCAGAAGTCTACCTGTCAGGGGTGCAGTGGGGGCTGTCCGGGCAGCATTGTGAGCACAGGTCTGTGCCCCACACTTGAAAGTATGGAAAAGAAAGCGGGAGGCTGGAGGGTGCTCCGTTCGTTCCCTCCTTCCACAGAGAGCCTGGAGAGTTGACTTTGGGACAAGTCCTTCCTTTCCTCTGGTCGGTGCGTGTTCAGTGGTCTGGACACTTGGTGAGCAAGGCTGACAGGCTGTTTGACGTACTGGGCCTCACAGCCTGGTTGGAAAGGACAGAGAGGCAGCAACCAATTACCTAGGAGGTACGTAAAAGCAATTTTGTGTTGAGTGTTGAGAAATACGGCATTTCCTGTTAGACTTTGTGACTTAGGCGGTGATGTTGAAGCTGAGAGCAGATGCCGAAAAGAAAAGGAGGACTTGTGCGGGAGAGTGTTGGGACAGGGCAAGGGAGGAGTATGGCCTGTCAGAGGAGCTGAAAGAATGCCCTGGAGACTGGGGCCGCCGCGTAGGGACTGTAGGGTGGGGAAAACAAAACTTTTCGATTGAGGCTGGCGCTTTCTATAGGGTTTTGGAGACTAAGCGTGGTGATTCAGAACGTGGACTCTGGAGCCACACTCTGTCAAATGGGTCCTGGCTCTGCCACCTACGGGCTGTGTGAACTTGGGCAAGTTACTGGACCATTGTGTGTGTCAGTTTCCTGATCTGTAAAACGGGGTTGATTATCATACACACTCCATAGGTGAGTGTAGAGGTGAGAGGATATTTCATATCCGTAAAGTACTTAGAGCAGCGTCTGGCCTTTAGTAGGCGTTAGTAGTGGTTGATTGAGTAAATGGATAAACGCATACATAAGCATTAAAGGCTTGGAGGCTGGGGCTGGCCCCGTGGCCGAGTGGTTAAGTTCGCGCGCTCCGCTGCAGGCGGCCCAGTGTTTCGTCGGTTCGAATCCTGGGCGCGGACATGGCACTGCTCGTCAGACCACGCTGAGGCAGCGTCCCACATGCCACAACTAGAGGAACCCACAACGAAGAATACACAACTATGTACCGGGGGGGCTTTGGGGAGTAAAAGGAAAAAATAAAAATCTTTAAAAAAAAAAAAAAAAAGGCTTGGAGGCTGTCCCTGGTGAAACGTGTGAACTGGAATGGATTACAGCCAACTTTGTTTCCTTTCCAGCTTGCAGTTGCTACTGACCGCATCTGCAGGACTGTGGAATTAGAAATAATCTCCCTCGACTTGGCGGCTCTTGGTAAAACAATCTAATGCTGTCCAAATTATCCCAGGGAAATAAAAGCCTTTTCAGTAGCATAGTAGGGTTAGGCTTATGTCATATGTATTGTTTATATTGGTTTGTTTAGTGTTTGTGGGTAACTTTTTTTTTTTTTTTTTTGCAAAGCTGCTCGGTTAGCTATGAAATGGTTCAGACCCAGAGAAAAGTAGAGAGCCGTGTAAGCAGAGCACGCCTTTCCTTGACTCTCTGTCGAGAGCTTTTGTGATTCCAGCCGCTCTCTGCCTCAGACACGGTGCCCTCTGCGTGTGCAGTCATCTAAACAGTGCGGGGTCTGGGACCGTGGAGAAGCCAAGGCAGTATAGTCATGCTTTGCTTAACAGTGGGGATAAGCTCTGAGGAGTAGGTCATGGTCAGGCAATCTGGAGACTGTGCAAACACCACCGAGTTCCTCAACCTGGATGGCAGAGCCTCCTACACACCTAGGCCATGTGGGACTAATCTGATGGGAGCCCCGTTGTTGACTGAAACGTCCCGATGTAGGGCACGACTGTACTTCCCAACTCCAAGGGCACGGAAGTGTAGCCTGTGGGGCTTTTGAGAAGAACAGAGACGCTCAAGGCCTACTCTGGACCCACTGACGCAGAATCTACTGGGATAGTTCCCGGCTTTAAAGACCAGACGTAGTCCTCCTCTGCAGACATCTCCTCGACGGTTTTTCACACTGGGTTTTCCCTCATCTGAGAAAACAGGCCAAGAGATCGTGAGGATCCATAATTAGTGTTTTAATACGTTTGGCAGGACTCAGTGTTTTTCACGTTCTGTGATACTGGGATCTGCATCTCCGCTGTAATGTGTTAAACCTTCAAATCTCGTCCAAAAGCCGTGTCATTACCTAGAGAATCCTTCTGTGACTTGCAGGCGGATTGCCATCTGTCTGCTTCCGCCGCCTCACCTTTAAAATGGGGAGAATACCGGTAACCTACCTTTTGGATGTGAGGATTAAATGAGACAGTTGGTGCAAAGCAGTCGGCACAGGATCTGGCACAAAGTGAAGCCTTCAATAAATTATGATTACAGTAGTTGTGATTTCCCTCCAGTCGGAATATGGTTTAGTTGAAGTTAGTGGCTGTGTCACAGCTGTGTCTCAGGCTGGTGTCTGCCGCCCTGAGCTAAGCCATACAAATCCCTAGAATAACTTTTCAAAAGCCTGTTAGCCTCTTGAGGCTCCTACGCTTCTTTATTTTGTTTTGTTTTATTTTATTTTGTTTTTTTTTTTATTGCAGTAACAGTGGATTCTAACATTATATAGCTTTCAGATGTACGTTGTAATATATTTCGAATTCTGTGTAGATTACATCGTGTTCACCCCCCGAAAACTATAGTCCGTCACCTCACATGGGAGCCTCATCACCCCTTTTGCTCTCTCCCCTCCCCCCTCCCCCTATGGTAACCACCAGTCCAATCTCCTTTGCTCTGTGTGTGTTTGTCATTGTTTTTATCTTCTGCTTAGGAGTGAGCTCACACGGTGTTTGCCTTTCTCCCTCTGATTTATTTCACTTCACATAATACCCTCAAGGTCCATCCACGTTGTCACAAATGGCCGGATCTCATCATTTCTTAGGGCCGAGTAGCATTCCATTGTGTATACATACCACATCTTCTTTATCCGTTCTTCCCTTGATGGGCACCTAGGTTGCTTCCAAGTTCTGGCTGTTGTGAATAACGCTGCGGTGAACCTAGGGGTGCATGTGTCTTTCTGCATTGGTGTTTTCAAGTTCTTTGGATAAATACCCAGCAGTGGGCTAGCTGGATCATATATACGGTAGATGTGTTCCTCGTTTTCTGAGGATACCCCATACTGCTTTCCATAGTGGCGGCACCAGTCTGCCGTCGCACCAGCAGTGCGGGAGAGTTCCCTTCTCTCCACATCCTCTCTCCGACACTTGTCTCTTGTCTTGTTAATTAGAGCCATTCTGACCAGAGGAAGGTGACATCTCCTTGTAGTTGTGGTTTGCATTCCTCTGATCCCTAATGATGTTAAGCCCCTTTCCATATGCCTGTTGGCCATCCGTATACCTTCTTTGGAGAAATCACTGCTCAGATCTTTGGCCCGCCTTTTTAATTGGGTTGTTGATTTTTTTTTTTTTTTTTTTTTTTGCTGTTGAGATGTATGAGTTCTTTCTGTATTTGGGATATTAACCCCTTGTCCGATATACGGTTTGCAAGTATCTTCTCCCAGTTGTTAGGTTGTGTTTTGGTTTTGTGGATGGTTTCCTTTGCGGTGCAGAAGATTTTTTTTACTTTGACGTAGTCCCATTTGTTCAGTTTGTGTTTTGTTTCCATTGCCCAGTCAGACGTGGTACTTGAAAGTAGGCTGCTAAGACTGATGTCAAAGAGGATACTGCCTATGTTTTCTTCTAGACGTTGCATGGTTTCGGGTGTGACATTGAAGTAAAAGCCGAGGGAGGAGGCTGCAGTTCCCCCCAGAGCGAGCGTAGCGGGGACCCTGCGTCCCTGTCAGCGCACCTTCCCGCACCGCGAAGGTCCGAAGCGTGTGGGCGGGGCCGCAGGAGTTCTCCCAGGAGGGTGTCCCCGTCGCTGTCCGGAGTCCACCGCCAGAGGGGGGGCGGGGCAACGGCCGGGCAGCGTCTGGGCGGCGGCGCGCGCGCCAGGAGAGGAGCGCGCGGCTGCTGGGCCGCCGTCCTGGGAGGCGTGGGAGGCGTCGGCGAGCCGCGCCTGCCTGCCCAGAGCCGAGCCCGGCGGAGTCCGGCCGCGCGGTGCTGCTCTCTCCCGGGCCGGGCTCGTCCGTTCCGCCGGCGTCCGTGGACGCCGCTCCGTGTCCCCGCTGGGCACAGCAGCCCGGGCCCTCCACAGCCACGGCCGCTAGCCTGAGGAGGCCGTCCTTCAGCTCCCGCTCTTCCTGCTCGCCGGACACGGACGACCAGGGCGCCCGCGAAGATGATTCCATCTGGGAGAGGTACCTGGGGGCGTGGGCCTGGGGGCTGGTGGGAGGCGAGCGTGTCCCTGAGAAATAGGATTGTGCGCCGAGAGGTGCCCGTCAGGTGGCGGGACAGCTGTGCGGCGCGGGGAGCGAGGGGGTCTCTTCGTGCGCTTCAGGCGTTCGTGGAACGGGCGGTGTGTGCCGGGCACGGGGCCAGCCTGGGCATGCGGTGCCCGGGAGTCGGGCGCTGAAGCGCCACCCGTGGTCTGGGCTTCTTGGAAGGACAGACGCGAAGTCGATAAGGACACTGGTCTCGATGCGTTCTGAGGAGTGCAGGTCTCCCTCTTTTCGAGGCTACGTTCCGTTGGGGTTTTCATGAAGCCTGTTGTGGCCCTGAAGCTCAGGCCGGTTCAGGGGAAGTGGCCTGTCGAGGGCCACATCATATTTGTGTGCAGAGCCAGTGCTTTCCAAAGCCCTTGAGTGTGCAGAAGTCTACCTGTCAGGGGTGCAGTGGGGGCTGTCCGGGCAGCATTGTGAGCACAGGTCTGTGCCCCACACTTGAAATTATGGAAAAGAAAGCGGGAGGCTGGAGGGTGCTCCGTTCGTTCCCTCCTTCCACAGAGAGCCTGGAGAGTTGACTTTGGGACAAGTCCTTCCTTTCCTCTGGTCGGTGCGTGTTCAGTGGTCTGGACACTTGGTGAGCAAGGCTGACAGGCTGTTTGACGTACTGGGCCTCACAGCCTGGTTGGAAAGGACAGAGAGGCAGCAACCAATTACCTAGGAGGTACGTAAAAGCAATTTTGTGTTGAGTGTTGAGAAATACGGCATTTCCTGTTAGACTTTGTGACTTAGGCGGTGATGTTGAAGCTGAGAGCAGATGCCGAAAAGAAAAGGAGGACTTGTGCGGGAGAGTGTTGGGACAGGGCAAGGGAGGAGTATGGCCTGTCAGAGGAGCTGAAAGAATGCCCTGGAGACTGGGGCCGCCGCGTAGGGACTGTAGGGTGGGGAAAACAAAACTTTTCGATTGAGGCTGGCGCTTTCTATAGGGTTTTGGAGACTAAGCGTGGTGATTCAGAACGTGGACTCTGGAGCCACACTCTGTCAAATGGGTCCTGGCTCTGCCACCTACGGGCTGTGTGAACTTGGGCAAGTTACTGGACCATTGTGTGTGTCAGTTTCCTGATCTGTAAAACGGGGTTGATTATCATACACACTCCATAGGTGAGTGTAGAGGTGAGAGGATATTTCATATCCCTAAAGTACTTAGAGCAGCGTCTGGCCTTTAGTAGGCGTTAGTAGTGGTTGATTGAGTAAATGGATAAACGCATACATAAGCATTAAAGGCTTGGAGGCTGGGGCTGGCCCCGTGGCCGAGTGGTTAAGTTCGCGCGCTCCGCTGCAGGCGGCCCAGTGTTTCGTCGGTTCGAATCCTGGGCGCGGACATGGCACTGCTCGTCAGACCACGCTGAGGCAGCGTCCCACATGCCACAACTAGAGGAACCCACAACGAAGAATACACAACTATGTACCGGGGGGGCTTTGGGGAGTAAAAGGAAAAAATAAAAATCTTTAAAAAAAAAAAAAAAAAAAGGCTTGGAGGCTGTCCCTGGTGAAACGTGTGAACTGGAATGGATTACAGCCAACTTTGTTTCCTTTCCAGCTTGCAGTTGCTACTGACCGCATCTGCAGGACTGTGGAATTAGAAATAATCTCCCTCGATTTGGCGGCTCTTGGTAAAACAATCTAATGCTGTCCAAATTATCCCAGGGAAATAAAAGCCTTTTCAGTAGCATAGTAGGATTAGGCTTACGTCATATGTATTGTTTATATTGGTTTGTTTAGTGTTTGTGGGTAACTTTTTTTTTTTTTTTTTTTTGCAAAGCTGCTCGGTTAAAAAAGGCAGATTAGCTATGAAATGGTTCAGACCCAGAGAAAAGTAGAGAGCCGTGTAAGCAGAGCACGCCTTTCCTTGACTCTCTGTCGAGAGCTTTTGTGATTCCAGCTGCTCTCTGCCTCAGACACGGTGCCCTCTGCGTGTGCAGTCATCTAAACAGTGCGGGGTCTGGGACCGTGGAGAAGCCAAGGCAGTATAGTCATGCTTTGCTTAACAGTGGGGATAAGCTCTGAGGAGTAGGTCATGGTCAGGCAATCTGGAGACTGTGCAAACACCACCGAGTTCCTCAACCTGGATGGCAGAGCCTCCTACACACCTAGGCCATGTGGGACTAATCTGATGGGAGCCCCGTTGTTGACTGAAACGTCCCGATGTAGGGCACGACTGTACTTCCCAACTCCAAGGGCACGGAAGTGTAGCCTGTGGGGCTTTTGAGAAGAACAGAGACGCTCAAGGCCTACTCTGGACCCACTGACGCAGAATCTACTGGGATAGTTCCCGGCTTTAAAGACCAGACGTAGTCCTCCTCTGCAGACATCTCCTCGACGGTTTTTCACACTGGGTTTTCCCTCATCTGAGAAAACAGGCCAAGAGATCGTGAGGATCCATAATTAGTGTTTTAATACGTTTGGCAGGACTCAGTGTTTTTCACGTTCTGTGATACTGGGATCTGCATCTCCGCTGTAATGTGTTAAACCTTCAAATCTCGTCCAAAAGCCGTGTCATTACCTAGAGAATCCTTCTGTGACTTGCAGGCGGATTGCCATCTGTCTGCTTCCGCCGCCTCACCTTTAAAATGGGGAGAATACCGGTAACCTACCTTTTGGATGTGAGGATTAAATGAGACAGTTGGTGCAAAGCAGTCGGCACAGGATCTGGCACAAAGTGAAGCCTTCAATAAATTATGATTACAGTAGTTGTGATTTCCCTCCAGTCGGAATATGGTTTAGTTGAAGTTAGTGGCTGTGTCACAGCTGTGTCTCAGGCTGGTGTCTGCCGCCCTGAGCTAAGCCATACAAATCCCTAGAATAACTTTTCAAAAGCCTGTTAGCCTCTTGAGGCTCCTACGCTTCTTTATTTTGTTTTGTTTTATTTTATTTTGTTTTTTTTTTTATTGCAGTAACAGTGGATTCTAACATTATATAGCTTTCAGATGTACGTTGTAATATATTTCGAATTCTGTGTAGATTACATCGTGTTCACCCCCCGAAAACTATAGTCCGTCACCTCACATGGGAGCCTCATCACCCCTTTTGCTCTCTCCCCTCCCCCCTCCCCCTATGGTAACCACCAGTCCAATCTCCTTTGCTCTGTGTGTGTTTGTCATTGTTTTTATCTTCTGCTTAGGAGTGAGCTCACACGGTGTTTGCCTTTCTCCCTCTGATTTATTTCACTTCACATAATACCCTCAAGGTCCATCCACGTTGTCACAAATGGCCGGATCTCATCATTTCTTAGGGCCGAGTAGCATTCCATTGTGTATACATACCACATCTTCTTTATCCGTTCTTCCCTTGATGGGCACCTAGGTTGCTTCCAAGTTCTGGCTGTTGTGAATAACGCTGCGGTGAACCTAGGGGTGCATGTGTCTTTCTGCATTGGTGTTTTCAAGTTCTTTGGATAAATACCCAGCAGTGGGCTAGCTGGATCATATATACGGTAGATGTGTTCCTCGTTTTCTGAGGATACCCCATACTGCTTTCCATAGTGGCGGCACCAGTCTGCCGTCGCACCAGCAGTGCGGGAGAGTTCCCTTCTCTCCACATCCTCTCTCCGACACTTGTCTCTTGTCTTGTTAATTAGAGCCATTCTGACCAGAGGAAGGTGACATCTCCTTGTAGTTGTGGTTTGCATTCCTCTGATCGCTAATGATGTTGAGCCCCTTTCCATATGCCTGTTGGCCATCCGTATACCTTCTTTGGAGAAATCACTGCTCAGATCTTTGGCCCGCCTTTTTAATTGGGTTGTTGATTTTTTTTTTTTTTTTTTTTTTTGCTGTTGAGATGTATGAGTTCTTTCTGTATTTGGGATATTAACCCCTTGTCCGATATACGGTTTGCAAGTATCTTCTCCCAGTTGTTAGGTTGTGTTTTGGTTTTGTGGATGGTTTCCTTTGCGGTGCAGAAGATTTTTTTTACTTTGACGTAGTCCCATTTGTTCATTTTGTGTTTTGTTTCCATTGCCCAGTCAGACGTGGTACTTGAAAGTAGGCTGCTAAGACTGATGTCAAAGAGGATACTGCCTATGTTTTCTTCTAGACGTTGCATGGTTTCGGGTGTGACATTGAAGTAAAAGCCGAGGGAGGAGGCTGCAGTTCCCCCCAGAGCGAGCGTAGCGGGGACCCTGCGTCCCTGTCAGCGCACCTTCCCGCACCGCGAAGGTCCGAAGCGTGTGGGCGGGGCCGCAGGAGTTCTCCCAGGAGGG
The DNA here is from genome assembly GCF_041296265.1 of Equus caballus. Taxonomy (NCBI): domain Eukaryota; kingdom Metazoa; phylum Chordata; class Mammalia; order Perissodactyla; family Equidae; genus Equus; species Equus caballus. The sequence continues at coordinate 17,420,973 of NC_091710.1, read as the reverse complement.
TGTCCCCGTCGCTGTCCGGAGTCCACCGCCAGAGGGGGGGCGGGGCAACGGCCGGGCAGCGTCTGGGCGGCGGCGCGCGCGCCAGGAGAGGAGCGCGCGGCTGCTGGGCCGCCGTCCTGGGAGGCGTGGGAGGCGTCGGCGAGCCGCGCCTGCCTGCCCAGAGCCGAGCCCGGCGGAGTCCGGCCGCGCGGTGCTGCTCTCTCCCGGGCCGGGCTCGTCCGTTCCGCCGGCGTCCGTGGACGCCGCTCCGTGTCCCCGCTGGGCACAGCAGCCCGGGCCCTCCACAGCCACGGCCGCTAGCCTGAGGAGGCCGTCCTTCAGCTCCCGCTCTTCCTGCTCGCCGGACACGGACGACCAGGGCGCCCGCGAAGATGATTCCATCTGGGAGAGGTACCTGGGGGCGTGGGCCTGGGGGCTGGTGGGAGGCGAGCGTGTCCCTGAGAAATAGGATTGTGCGCCGAGAGGTGCCCGTCAGGTGGCGGGACAGCTGTGCGGCGCGGGGAGCGAGGGGGTCTCTTCGTGCGCTTCAGGCGTTCGTGGAACGGGCGGTGTGTGCCGGGCACGGGGCCAGCCTGGGCATGCGGTGCCCGGGAGTCGGGCGCTGAAGCGCCACCCGTGGTCTGGGCTTCTTGGAAGGACAGACGCGAAGTCGATAAGGACACTGGTCTCGATGCGTTCTGAGGAGTGCACGTCTCCCTCTTTTCGAGGCTACGTTCCGTTGGGGTTTTCATGAAGCCTGTTGTGGCCCTGAAGCTCAGGCCGGTTCAGGGGAAGTGGCCTGTCGAGGGCCACATCATATTTGTGTGCAGAGCCAGTGCTTTCCAAAGCCCTTGAGTGTGCAGAAGTCTACCTGTCAGGGGTGCAGTGGGGGCTGTCCGGGCAGCATTGTGAGCACAGGTCTGTGCCCCACACTTGAAAGTATGGAAAAGAAAGCGGGAGGCTGGAGGGTGCTCCGTTCGTTCCCTCCTTCCACAGAGAGCCTGGAGAGTTGACTTTGGGACAAGTCCTTCCTTTCCTCTGGTCGGTGCGTGTTCAGTGGTCTGGACACTTGGTGAGCAAGGCTGACAGGCTGTTTGACGTACTGGGCCTCACAGCCTGGTTGGAAAGGACAGAGAGGCAGCAACCAATTACCTAGGAGGTACGTAAAAGCAATTTTGTGTTGAGTGTTGAGAAATACGGCATTTCCTGTTAGACTTTGTGACTTAGGCGGTGATGTTGAAGCTGAGAGCAGATGCCGAAAAGAAAAGGAGGACTTGTGCGGGAGAGTGTTGGGACAGGGCAAGGGAGGAGTATGGCCTGTCAGAGGAGCTGAAAGAATGCCCTGGAGACTGGGGCCGCCGCGTAGGGACTGTAGGGTGGGGAAAACAAAACTTTTCGATTGAGGCTGGCGCTTTCTATAGGGTTTTGGAGACTAAGCGTGGTGATTCAGAACGTGGACTCTGGAGCCACACTCTGTCAAATGGGTCCTGGCTCTGCCACCTACGGGCTGTGTGAACTTGGGCAAGTTACTGGACCATTGTGTGTGTCAGTTTCCTGATCTGTAAAACGGGGTTGATTATCATACACACTCCATAGGTGAGTGTAGAGGTGAGAGGATATTTCATATCCCTAAAGTACTTAGAGCAGCGTCTGGCCTTTAGTAGGCGTTAGTAGTGGTTGATTGAGTAAATGGATAAACGCATACATAAGCATTAAAGGCTTGGAGGCTGGGGCTGGCCCCGTGGCCGAGTGGTTAAGTTCGCGCGCTCCGCTGCAGGCGGCCCAGTGTTTCGTCGGTTCGAATCCTGGGCGCGGACATGGCACTGCTCGTCAGACCACGCTGAGGCAGCGTCCCACATGCCACAACTAGAGGAACCCACAACGAAGAATACACAACTATGTACCGGGGGGGCTTTGGGGAGTAAAAGGAAAAAATAAAAATCTTTAAAAAAAAAAAAAAAAAAAGGCTTGGAGGCTGTCCCTGGTGAAACGTGTGAACTGGAATGGATTACAGCCAACTTTGTTTCCTTTCCAGCTTGCAGTTGCTACTGACCGCATCTGCAGGACTGTGGAATTAGAAATAATCTCCCTCGACTTGGCGGCTCTTGGTAAAACAATCTAATGCTGTCCAAATTATCCCAGGGAAATAAAAGCCTTTTCAGTAGCATAGTAGGGTTAGGCTTATGTCATATGTATTGTTTATATTGGTTTGTTTAGTGTTTGTGGGTAACTTTTTTTTTTTTTTTTTTTTTTTTTGCAAAGCTGCTCGGTTAAAAAAGGCAGATTAGCTATGAAATGGTTCAGACCCAGAGAAAAGTAGAGAGCCGTGTAAGCAGAGCACGCCTTTCCTTGACTCTCTGTCGAGAGCTTTTGTGATTCCAGCCGCTCTCTGCCTCAGACACGGTGCCCTCTGCGTGTGCAGTCATCTAAACAGTGCGGGGTCTGGGACCGTGGAGAATCCAAGGCAGTATAGTCATGCTTTGCTTAACAGTGGGGATAAGCTCTGAGGAGTAGGTCATGGTCAGGCAATCTGGAGACTGTGCAAACACCACCGAGTTCCTCAACCTGGATGGCAGAGCCTCCTACACACCTAGGCCATGTGGGACTAATCTGATGGGAGCCCCGTTGTTGACTGAAACGTCCCGATGTAGGGCACGACTGTACTTCCCAACTCCAAGGGCACGGAAGTGTAGCCTGTGGGGCTTTTGAGAAGAACAGAGACGCTCAAGGCCTACTCTGGACCCACTGACGCAGAATCTACTGGGATAGTTCCCGGCTTTAAAGACCAGACGTAGTCCTCCTCTGCAGACATCTCCTCGACGGTTTTTCACACTGGGTTTTCCCTCATCTGAGAAAACAGGCCAAGAGATCGTGAGGATCCATAATTAGTGTTTTAATACGTTTGGCAGGACTCAGTGTTTTTCACGTTCTGTGATACTGGGATCTGCATCTCCGCTGTAATGTGTTAAACCTTCAAATCTCGTCCAAAAGCCGTGTCATTACCTAGAGAATCCTTCTGTGACTTGCAGGCGGATTGCCATCTTTCTGCTTCCGCCGCCTCACCTTTAAAATGGGGAGAATACCGGTAACCTACCTTTTGGATGTGAGGATTAAATGAGACAGTTGGTGCAAAGCAGTCGGCACAGGATCTGGCACAAAGTGAAGCCTTCAATAAATTATGATTACAGTAGTTGTGATTTCCCTCCAGTCGGAATATGGTTTAGTTGAAGTTAGTGGCTGTGTCACAGCTGTGTCTCAGGCTGGTGTCTGCCGCCCTGAGCTAAGCCATACAAATCCCTAGAATAACTTTTCAAAAGCCTGTTAGCCTCTTGAGGCTCCTACGCTTCTTTATTTTGTTTTGTTTTATTTTATTTTGTTTTTTTTTTTATTGCAGTAACAGTGGATTCTAACATTATATAGCTTTCAGATGTACGTTGTAATATATTTCGAATTCTGTGTAGATTACATCGTGTTCACCCCCCGAAAACTATAGTCCGTCACCTCACATGGGAGCCTCATCACCCCTTTTTGCTCTCTCCCCTCCCCCCTCCCCCTATGGTAACCACCAGTCCAATCTCCTTTGCTCTGTGTGTGTTTGTCATTGTTTTTATCTTCTGCTTAGGAGTGAGCTCACACGGTGTTTGCCTTTCTCCCTCTGATTTATTTCACTTCACATAATACCCTCAAGGTCCATCCACGTTGTCACAAATGGCCGGATCTCATCATTTCTTAGGGCCGAGTAGCATTCCATTGTGTATACATACCACATCTTCTTTATCCGTTCTTCCCTTGATGGGCACCTAGGTTGCTTCCAAGTTCTGGCTGTTGTGAATAACGCTGCGGTGAACCTAGGGGTGCATGTGTCTTTCTGCATTGGTGTTTTCAAGTTCTTTGGATAAATACCCAGCAGTGGGCTAGCTGGATCATATATACGGTAGATGTGTTCCTCGTTTTCTGAGGATACCCCATACTGCTTTCCATAGTGGCGGCACCAGTCTGCCGTCGCACCAGCAGTGCGGGAGAGTTCCCTTCTCTCCACATCCTCTCTCCGACACTTGTCTCTTGTCTTGTTAATTAGAGCCATTCTGACCAGAGGAAGGTGACATCTCCTTGTAGTTGTGGTTTGCATTCCTCTGATCCCTAATGATGTTGAGCCCCTTTCCATATGCCTGTTGGCCATCCGTATACCTTCTTTGGAGAAATCACTGCTCAGATCTTTGGCCCGCCTTTTTAATTGGGTTGTTGATTTTTTTTTTTTTTTTTTTTTTTTGCTGTTGAGATGTATGAGTTCTTTCTGTATTTGGGATATTAACCCCTTGTCCGATATACGGTTTGCAAGTATCTTCTCCCAGTTGTTAGGTTGTGTTTTGGTTTTGTGGATGGTTTCCTTTGCGGTGCAGAAGATTTTTTTTACTTTGACGTAGTCCCATTTGTTCATTTTGTGTTTTGTTTCCATTGCCCAGTCAGACGTGGTACTTGAAAGTAGGCTGCTAAGACTGATGTCAAAGAGGATACTGCCTATGTTTTCTTCTAGACGTTGCATGGTTTCGGGTGTGACATTGAAGTAAAAGCCGAGGGAGGAGGCTGCAGTTCCCCCCAGAGCGAGCGTAGCGGGGACCCTGCGTCCCTGTCAGCGCACCTTCCCGCACCGCGAAGGTCCGAAGCGTGTGGGCGGGGCCGCAGGAGTTCTCCCAGGAGGGTGTCCCCGTCGCTGTCCGGAGTCCACCGCCAGAGGGGGGGCGGGGCAACGGCCGGGCAGCGTCTGGGCGGCGGCGCGCGCGCCAGGAGAGGAGCGCGCGGCTGCTGGGCCGCCGTCCTGGGAGGCGTGGGAGGCGTCGGCGAGCCGCGCCTGCCTGCCCAGAGCCGAGCCCGGCGGAGTCCGGCCGCGCGGTGCTGCTCTCTCCCGGGCCGGGCTCGTCCGTTCCGCCGGCGTCCGTGGACGCCGCTCCGTGTCCCCGCTGGGCACAGCAGCCCGGGCCCTCCACAGCCACGGCCGCTAGCCTGAGGAGGCCGTCCTTCAGCTCCCGCTCTTCCTGCTCGCCGGACACGGACGACCAGGGCGCCCGCGAAGATGATTCCATCTGGGAGAGGTACCTGGGGGCGTGGGCCTGGGGGCTGGTGGGAGGCGAGCGTGTCCCTGAGAAATAGGATTGTGCGCCGAGAGGTGCCCGTCAGGTGGCGGGACAGCTGTGCGGCGCGGGGAGCGAGGGGGTCTCTTCGTGCGCTTCAGGCGTTCGTGGAACGGGCGGTGTGTGCCGGGCACGGGGCCAGCCTGGGCATGCGGTGCCCGGGAGTCGGGCGCTGAAGCGCCACCCGTGGTCTGGGCTTCTTGGAAGGACAGACGCGAAGTCAATAAGGACACTGGTCTCGATGCGTTCTGAGGAGTGCACGTCTCCCTCTTTTCGAGGCTACGTTCCGTTGGGGTTTTCATGAAGCCTGTTGTGGCCCTGAAGCTCAGGCCGGTTCAGGGGAAGTGGCCTGTCGAGGGCCACATCATATTTGTGTGCAGAGCCAGTGCTTTCCAAAGCCCTTGAGTGTGCAGAAGTCTACCTGTCAGGGGTGCAGTGGGGGCTGTCCGGGCAGCATTGTGAGCACAGGTCTGTGCCCCACACTTGAAAGTATGGAAAAGAAAGCGGGAGGCTGGAGGGTGCTCCGTTCGTTCCCTCCTTCCACAGAGAGCCTGGAGAGTTGACTTTGGGACAAGTCCTTCCTTTCCTCTGGTCGGTGCGTGTTCAGTGGTCTGGACACTTGGTGAGCAAGGCTGACAGGCTGTTTGACGTACTGGGCCTCACAGCCTGGTTGGAAAGGACAGAGAGGCAGCAACCAATTACCTAGGAGGTACGTAAAAGCAATTTTGTGTTGAGTGTTGAGAAATACGGCATTTCCTGTTAGACTTTGTGACTTAGGCGGTGATGTTGAAGCTGAGAGCAGATGCCGAAAAGAAAAGGAGGACTTGTGCGGGAGAGTGTTGGGACAGGGCAAGGGAGGAGTATGGCCTGTCAGAGGAGCTGAAAGAATGCCCTGGAGACTGGGGCCGCCGCGTAGGGACTGTAGGGTGGGGAAAACAAAACTTTTCGATTGAGGCTGGCGCTTTCTATAGGGTTTTGGAGACTAAGCGTGGTGATTCAGAACGTGGACTCTGGAGCCACACTCTGTCAAATGGGTCCTGGCTCTGCCACCTACGGGCTGTGTGAACTTGGGCAAGTTACTGGACCATTGTGTGTGTCAGTTTCCTGATCTGTAAAACGGGGTTGATTATCATACACACTCCATAGGTGAGTGTAGAGGTGAGAGGATATTTCATATCCCTAAAGTACTTAGAGCAGCGTCTGGCCTTTAGTAGGCGTTAGTAGTGGTTGATTGAGTAAATGGATAAACGCATACATAAGCATTAAAGGCTTGGAGGCTGGGGCTGGCCCCGTGGCCGAGTGGTTAAGTTCGCGCGCTCCGCTGCAGGCGGCCCAGTGTTTCGTCGGTTCGAATCCTGGGCGCGGACATGGCACTGCTCGTCAGACCACGCTGAGGCAGCGTCCCACATGCCACAACTAGAGGAACCCACAACGAAGAATACACAACTATGTACCGGGGGGGCTTTGGGGAGTAAAAGGAAAAAATAAAAATCTTTAAAAAAAAAAAAAAAAAAAGGCTTGGAGGCTGTCCCTGGTGAAACGTGTGAACTGGAATGGATTACAGCCAACTTTGTTTCCTTTCCAGCTTGCAGTTGCTACTGACCGCATCTGCAGGACTGTGGAATTAGAAATAATCTCCCTCGACTTGGCGGCTCTTGGTAAAACAATCTAATGCTGTCCAAATTATCCCAGGGAAATAAAAGCCTTTTCAGTAGCATAGTAGGGTTAGGCTTATGTCATATGTATTGTTTATATTGGTTTGTTTAGTGTTTGTGGGTAACTTTTTTTTTTTTTTTTTTTTTTTTTTGCAAAGCTGCTCGGTTAAAAAAGGCAGATTAGCTATGAAATGGTTCAGACCCAGAGAAAAGTAGAGAGCCGTGTAAGCAGAGCACGCCTTTCCTTGACTCTCTGTCGAGAGCTTTTGTGATTCCAGCCGCTCTCTGCCTCAGACACGGTGCCCTCTGCGTGTGCAGTCATCTAAACAGTGCGGGGTCTGGGACCGTGGAGAATCCAAGGCAGTATAGTCATGCTTTGCTTAACAGTGGGGATAAGCTCTGAGGAGTAGGTCATGGTCAGGCAATCTGGAGACTGTGCAAACACCACCGAGTTCCTCAACCTGGATGGCAGAGCCTCCTACACACCTAGGCCATGTGGGACTAATCTGATGGGAGCCCCGTTGTTGACTGAAACGTCCCGATGTAGGGCACGACTGTACTTCCCAACTCCAAGGGCACGGAAGTGTAGCCTGTGGGGCTTTTGAGAAGAACAGAGACGCTCAAGGCCTACTCTGGACCCACTGACGCAGAATCTACTGGGATAGTTCCCGGCTTTAAAGACCAGACGTAGTCCTCCTCTGCAGACATCTCCTCGACGGTTTTTCACACTGGGTTTTCCCTCATCTGAGAAAACAGGCCAAGAGATCGTGAGGATCCATAATTAGTGTTTTAATACGTTTGGCAGGACTCAGTGTTTTTCACGTTCTGTGATACTGGGATCTGCATCTCCGCTGTAATGTGTTAAACCTTCAAATCTCGTCCAAAAGCCGTGTCATTACCTAGAGAATCCTTCTGTGACTTGCAGGCGGATTGCCATCTTTCTGCTTCCGCCGCCTCACCTTTAAAATGGGGAGAATACCGGTAACCTACCTTTTGGATGTGAGGATTAAATGAGACAGTTGGTGCAAAGCAGTCGGCACAGGATCTGGCACAAAGTGAAGCCTTCAATAAATTATGATTACAGTAGTTGTGATTTCCCTCCAGTCGGAATATGGTTTAGTTGAAGTTAGTGGCTGTGTCACAGCTGTGTCTCAGGCTGGTGTCTGCCGCCCTGAGCTAAGCCATACAAATCCCTAGAATAACTTTTCAAAAGCCTGTTAGCCTCTTGAGGCTCCTACGCTTCTTTATTTTGTTTTGTTTTATTTTATTTTGTTTTTTTTTTTATTGCAGTAACAGTGGATTCTAACATTATATAGCTTTCAGATGTACGTTGTAATATATTTCGAATTCTGTGTAGATTACATCGTGTTCACCCCCCGAAAACTATAGTCCGTCACCTCACATGGGAGCCTCATCACCCCTTTTTGCTCTCTCCCCTCCCCCCTCCCCCTATGGTAACCACCAGTCCAATCTCCTTTGCTCTGTGTGTGTTTGTCATTGTTTTTATCTTCTGCTTAGGAGTGAGCTCACACGGTGTTTGCCTTTCTCCCTCTGATTTATTTCACTTCACATAATACCCTCAAGGTCCATCCACGTTGTCACAAATGGCCGGATCTCATCATTTCTTAGGGCCGAGTAGCATTCCATTGTGTATACATACCACATCTTCTTTATCCGTTCTTCCCTTGATGGGCACCTAGGTTGCTTCCAAGTTCTGGCTGTTGTGAATAACGCTGCGGTGAACCTAGGGGTGCATGTGTCTTTCTGCATTGGTGTTTTCAAGTTCTTTGGATAAATACCCAGCAGTGGGCTAGCTGGATCATATATACGGTAGATGTGTTCCTCGTTTTCTGAGGATACCCCATACTGCTTTCCATAGTGGCGGCACCAGTCTGCCGTCGCACCAGCAGTGCGGGAGAGTTCCCTTCTCTCCACATCCTCTCTCCGACACTTGTCTCTTGTCTTGTTAATTAGAGCCATTCTGACCAGAGGAAGGTGACATCTCCTTGTAGTTGTGGTTTGCATTCCTCTGATCGCTAATGATGTTGAGCCCCTTTCCATATGCCTGTTGGCCATCCGTATACCTTCTTTGGAGAAATCACTGCTCAGATCTTTGGCCCGCCTTTTTAATTGGGTTGTTGATTTTTTTTTTTTTTTTTTTTGCTGTTGAGATGTATGAGTTCTTTCTGTATTTGGGATATTAACCCCTTGTCCGATATACGGTTTGCAAGTATCTTCTCCCAGTTGTTAGGTTGTGTTTTGGTTTTGTGGATGGTTTCCTTTGCGGTGCAGAAGATTTTTTTTACTTTGACGTAGTCCCATTTGTTCAGTTTGTGTTTTGTTTCCATTGCCCAGTCAGACGTGGTACTTGAAAGTAGGCTGCTAAGACTGATGTCAAAGAGGATACTGCCTATGTTTTCTTCTAGACGTTGCATGGTTTCGGGTGTGACATTGAAGTAAAAGCCGAGGGAGGAGGCTGCAGTTCCCCCCAGAGCGAGCGTAGCGGGGACCCTGCGTCCCTGTCAGCGCACCTTCCCGCACCGCGAAGGTCCGAAGCGTGTGGGCGGGGCCGCAGGAGTTCTCCCAGGAGGGTGTCCCCGTCGCTGTCCGGAGTCCACCGCCAGAGGGGGGGCGGGGCAACGGCCGGGCAGCGTCTGGGCGGCGGCGCGCGCGCCAGGAGAGGAGCGCGCGGCTGCTGGGCCGCCGTCCTGGGAGGCGTGGGAGGCGTCGGCGAGCCGCGCCTGCCTGCCCAGAGCCGAGCCCGGCGGAGTCCGGCCGCGCGGTGCTGCTCTCTCCCGGGCCGGGCTCGTCCGTTCCGCCGGCGTCCGTGGACGCCGCTCCGTGTCCCCGCTGGGCACAGCAGCCCGGGCCCTCCACAGCCACGGCCGCTAGCCTGAGGAGGCCGTCCTTCAGCTCCCGCTCTTCCTGCTCGCCGGACACGGACGACCAGGGCGCCCGCGAAGATGATTCCATCTGGGAGAGGTACCTGGGGGCGTGGGCCTGGGGGCTGGTGGGAGGCGAGCGTGTCCCTGAGAAATAGGATTGTGCGCCGAGAGGTGCCCGTCAGGTGGCGGGACAGCTGTGCGGCGCGGGGAGCGAGGGGGTCTCTTCGTGCGCTTCAGGCGTTCGTGGAACGGGCGGTGTGTGCCGGGCACGGGGCCAGCCTGGGCATGCGGTGCCCGGGAGTCGGGCGCTGAAGCGCCACCCGTGGTCTGGGCTTCTTGGAAGGACAGACGCGAAGTCGATAAGGACACTGGTCTCGATGCGTTCTGAGGAGTGCAGGTCTCCCTCTTTTCGAGGCTACGTTCCGTTGGGGTTTTCATGAAGCCTGTTGTGGCCCTGAAGCTCAGGCCGGTTCAGGGGAAGTGGCCTGTCGAGGGCCACATCATATTTGTGTGCAGAGCCAGTGCTTTCCAAAGCCCTTGAGTGTGCAGAAGTCTACCTGTCAGGGGTGCAGTGTGGGCTGTCCGGGCAGCATTGTGAGCACAGGTCAGTGCCCCACACTTGAAAGTATGGAAAAGAAAGCGGGAGGCTGGAGGGTGCTCCGTTCGTTCCCTCCTTCCACAGAGAGCCTGGAGAGTTGACTTTGGGACAAGTCCTTCCTTTCCTCTGGTCGGTGCGTGTTCAGTGGTCTGGACACTTGGTGAGCAAGGCTGACAGGCTGTTTGACGTACTGGGCCTCACAGCCTGGTTGGAAAGGACAGAGAGGCAGCAACCAATTACCTAGGAGGTACGTAAAAGCAATTTTGTGTTGAGTGTTGAGAAATACGGCATTTCCTGTTAGACTTTGTGACTTAGGCGGTGATGTTGAAGCTGAGAGCAGATGCCGAAAAGAAAAGGAGGACTTGTGCGGGAGAGTGTTGGGACAGGGCAAGGGAGGAGTATGGCCTGTCAGAGGAGCTGAAAGAATGCCCTGGAGACTGGGGCCGCCGCGTAGGGACTGTAGGGTGGGGAAAACAAAACTTTTCGATTGAGGCTGGCGCTTTCTATAGGGTTTTGGAGACTAAGCGTGGTGATTCAGAACGTGGACTCTGGAGCCACACTCTGTCAAATGGGTCCTGGCTCTGCCACCTACGGGCTGTGTGAACTTGGGCAAGTTACTGGACCATTGTGTGTGTCAGTTTCCTGATCTGTAAAACGGGGTTGATTATCATACACACTCCATAGGTGAGTGTAGAGGTGAGAGGATATTTCATATCCCTAAAGTACTTAGAGCAGCGTCTGGCCTTTAGTAGGCGTTAGTAGTGGTTGATTGAGTAAATGGATAAACGCATACATAAGCATTAAAGGCTTGGAGGCTGGGGCTGGCCCCGTGGCCGAGTGGTTAAGTTCGCGCGCTCCGCTGCAGGCGGCCCAGTGTTTCGTCGGTTCGAATCCTGGGCGCGGACATGGCACTGCTCGTCAGACCACGCTGAGGCAGCGTCCCACATGCCACAACTAGAGGAACCCACAACGAAGAATACACAACTATGTACCGGGGGGGCTTTGGGGAGTAAAAGGAAAAAATAAAAATCTTTAAAAAAAAAAAAAAAAAAGGCTTGGAGGCTGTCCCTGGTGAAACGTGTGAACTGGAATGGATTACAGCCAACTTTGTTTCCTTTCCAGCTTGCAGTTGCTACTGACCGCATCTGCAGGACTGTGGAATTAGAAATAATCTCCCTCGACTTGGCGGCTCTTGGTAAAACAATCTAATGCTGTCCAAATTATCCCAGGGAAATAAAAGCCTTTTCAGTAGCATAGTAGGGTTAGGCTTATGTCATATGTATTGTTTATATTGGTTTGTTTAGTGTTTGTGGGTAACTTTTTTTTTTTTTTTTTTTTGCAAAGCTGCTCGGTTAGCTATGAAATGGTTCAGACCCAGAGAAAAGTAGAGAGCCGTGTAAGCAGAGCACGCCTTTCCTTGACTCTCTGTCGAGAGCTTTTGTGATTCCAGCCGCTCTCTGCCTCAGACACGGTGCCCTCTGCGTGTGCAGTCATCTAAACAGTGCGGGGTCTGGGACCGTGGAGAATCCAAGGCAGTATAGTCATGCTTTGCTTAACAGTGGGGATAAGCTCTGAGGAGTAGGTCATGGTCAGGCAATCTGGAGACTGTGCAAACACCACCGAGTTCCTCAACCTGGATGGCAGAGCCTCCTACACACCTAGGCCATGTGGGACTAATCTGATGGGAGCCCCGTTGTTGACTGAAACGTCCCGATGTAGGGCACGACTGTACTTCCCAACTCCAAGGGCACGGAAGTGTAGCCTGTGGGGCTTTTGAGAAGAACAGAGACGCTCAAGGCCTACTCTGGACCCACTGACGCAGAATCTACTGGGATAGTTCCCGGCTTTAAAGACCAGACGTAGTCCTCCTCTGCAGACATCTCCTCGACGGTTTTTCACACTGGGTTTTCCCTCTTCTGAGAAAACAGGCCAAGAGATCGTGAGGATCCATAATTAGTGTTTTAATACGTTTGGCAGGACTCAGTGTTTTTCACGTTCTGTGATACTGGGATCTGCATCTCCGCTGTAATGTGTTAAACCTTCAAATCTCGTCCAAAAGCCGTGTCATTACCTAGAGAATCCTTCTGTGACTTGCAGGCGGATTGCCATCTTTCTGCTTCCGCCGCCTCACCTTTAAAATGGGGAGAATACCGGTAACCTACCTTTTGGATGTGAGGATTAAATGAGACAGTTGGTGCAAAGCAGTCGGCACAGGATCTGGCACAAAGTGAAGCCTTCAATAAATTATGATTACAGTAGTTGTGATTTCCCTCCAGTCGGAATATGGTTTAGTTGAAGTTAGTGGCTGTGTCACAGCTGTGTCTCAGGCTGGTGTCTGCCGCCCTGAGCTAAGCCATACAAATCCCTAGAATAACTTTTCAAAAGCCTGTTAGCCTCTTGAGGCTCCTACGCTTCTTTATTTTGTTTTGTTTTATTTTATTTTGTTTTTTTTTATTGCAGTAACAGTGGATTCTAACATTATATAGCTTTCAGATGTACGTTGTAATATATTTCGAATTCTGTGTAGATTACATCGTGTTCACCCCCCGAAAACTATAGTCCGTCACCTCACATGGGAGCCTCATCACCCCTTTTGCTCTCTCCCCTCCCCCCTCCCCCTATGGTAACCACCAGTCCAATCTCCTTTGCTCTGTGTGTGTTTGTCATTGTTTTTATCTTCTGCTTAGGAGTGAGCTCACACGGTGTTTGCCTTTCTCCCTCTGATTTATTTCACTTCACATAATACCCTCAAGGTCCATCCACGTTGTCACAAATGGCCGGATCTCATCATTTCTTAGGGCCGAGTAGCATTCCATTGTGTATACATACCACATCTTCTTTATCCGTTCTTCCCTTGATGGGCACCTAGGTTGCTTCCAAGTTCTGGCTGTTGTGAATAACGCTGCGGTGAACCTAGGGGTGCATGTGTCTTTCTGCATTGGTGTTTTCAAGTTCTTTGGATAAATACCCAGCAGTGGGCTAGCTGGATCATATATACGGTAGATGTGTTCCTCGTTTTCTGAGGATACCCCATACTGCTTTCCATAGTGGCGGCACCAGTCTGCCGTCGCACCAGCAGTGCGGGAGAGTTCCCTTCTCTCCACATCCTCTCTCCGACACTTGTCTCTTGTCTTGTTAATTAGAGCCATTCTGACCAGAGGAAGGTGACATCTCCTTGTAGTTGTGGTTTGCATTCCTCTGATCGCTAATGATGTTGAGCCCCTTTCCATATGCCTGTTGGCCATCCGTATACCTTCTTTGGAGAAATCACTGCTCAGATCTTTGGCCCGCCTTTTTAATTGGGTTGTTGATTTTTTTTTTTTTTTTTTTTTTTTGCTGTTGAGATGTATGAGTTCTTTCTGTATTTGGGATATTAACCCCTTGTCCGATATACGGTTTGCAAGTATCTTCTCCCAGTTGTTAGGTTGTGTTTTGGTTTTGTGGATGGTTTCCTTTGCGGTGCAGAAGATTTTTTTTACTTTGACGTAGTCCCATTTGTTCAGTTTGTGTTTTGTTTCCATTGCCCAGTCAGACGTGGTACTTGAAAGTAGGCTGCTAAGACTGATGTCAAAGAGGATACTGCCTATGTTTTCTTCTAGACGTTGCATGGTTTCGGGTGTGACATTGAAGTAAAAGCCGAGGGAGGAGGCTGCAGTTCCCCCCAGAGCGAGCGTAGCGGGGACCCTGCGTCCCTGTCAGCGCACCTTCCCGCACCGCGGAGGTCCGAAGCGTGTGGGCGGGGCCGCAGGAGTTCTCCCAGGAGGGTGTCCCCGTCGCTGTCCGCAGTCCACCGCCAGAGGGGGGGCGGGGCAACGGCCGGGCAGCGTCTGGGCGGCGGCGCGCGCGCCAGGAGAGGAGCGCGCGGCTGCTGGGCCGCCGTCCTGGGAGGCGTGGGAGGCGTCGGCGAGCCGCGCCTGCCTGCCCAGAGCCGAGCCCGGCGGAGTCCGGCCGCGCGGTGCTGCTCTCTCCCGGGCCGGGCTCGTCCGTTCCGCCGGCGTCCGTGGACGCCGCTCCGTGTCCCCGCTGGGCACAGCAGCCCGGGCCCTCCACAGCCACGGCCGCTAGCCTGAGGAGGCCGTCCTTCAGCTCCCGCTCTTCCTGCTCGCCGGACACGGACGACCAGGGCGCCCGCGAAGATGATTCCATCTGGGAGAGGTACCTGGGGGCGTGGGCCTGGGGGCTGGTGGGAGGCGAGCGTGTCCCTGAGAAATAGGATTGTGCGCCGAGAGGTGCCCGTCAGGTGGCGGGACAGCTGTGCGGCGCGGGGAGCGAGGGGCTCTCTTCGTGCGCTTCAGGCGTTCGTGGAACGGGCGGTGTGTGCCGGGCACGGGGCCAGCCTGGGCATGCGGTGCCCGGGAGTCGGGCGCTGAAGCGCCACCCGTGGTCTGGGCTTCTTGGAAGGACAGACGCGAAGTCGATAAGGACACTGGTCTCGATGCGTTCTGAGGAGTGCAGGTCTCCCTCTTTTCGAGGCTACGTTCCGTTGGGGTTTTCATGAAGCCTGTTGTGGCCCTGAAGCTCAGGCCGGTTCAGGGGAAGTGGCCTGTCGAGGGCCACATCATATTTGTGTGCAGAGCCAGTGCTTTCCAAAGCCCTTGAGTGTGCAGAAGTCTACCTGTCAGGGGTGCAGTGGGGGCTGTCCGGGCAGCATTGTGAGCACAGGTCTGTGCCCCACACTTGAAAGTATGGAAAAGAAAGCGGGAGGCTGGAGGGTGCTCCGTTCGTTCCCTCCTTCCACAGAGAGCCTGGAGAGTTGACTTTGGGACAAGTCCTTCCTTTCCTCTGGTCGGTGCGTGTTCAGTGGTCTGGACACTTGGTGAGCAAGGCTGACAGGCTGTTTGACGTACTGGGCCTCACAGCCTGGTTGGAAAGGACAGAGAGGCAGCAACCAATTACCTAGGAGGTACGTAAAAGCAATTTTGTGTTGAGTGTTGAGAAATACGGCATTTCCTGTTAGATTTTGTGACTTAGGCGGTGATGTTGAAGCTGAGAGCAGATGCCGAAAAGAAAAGGAGGACTTGTGCGGGAGAGTGTTGGGACAGGGCAAGGGAGGAGTATGGCCTGTCAGAGGAGCTGAAAGAATGCCCTGGAGACTGGGGCCGCCGCGTAGGGACTGTAGGGTGGGGAAAACAAAACTTTTCGATTGAGGCTGGCGCTTTCTATAGGGTTTTGGAGACTAAGCGTGGTGATTCAGAACGTGGACTCTGGAGCCACACTCTGTCAAATGGGTCCTGGCTCTGCCACCTACGGGCTGTGTGAACTTGGGCAAGTTACTGGACCATTGTGTGTGTCAGTTTCCTGATCTGTAAAACGGGGTTGATTATCATACACACTCCATAGGTGAGTGTAGAGGTGAGAGGATATTTCATATCCCTAAAGTACTTAGAGCAGCGTCTGGCCTTTAGTAGGCGTTAGTAGTGGTTGATTGAGTAAATGGATAAAAGCATACATAAGCATTAAAGGCTTGGAGGCTGGGGCTGGCCCCGTGGCCGAGTGGTTAAGTTCGCGCGCTCCGCTGCAGGCGGCCCAGTGTTTCGTCGGTTCGAATCCTGGGCGCGGACATGGCACTGCTCGTCAGACCACGCTGAGGCAGCGTCCCACATGCCACAACTAGAGGAACCCACAACGAAGAATACACAACTATGTACCGGGGGGGCTTTGGGGAGTAAAAGGAAAAAATAAAAATCTTTAAAAAAAAAAAAAAAAAAGGCTTGGAGGCTGTCCCTGGTGAAACGTGTGAACTGGAATGGATTACAGCCAACTTTGTTTCCTTTCCAGCTTGCAGTTGCTACTGACCGCATCTGCAGGACTGTGGAATTAGAAATAATCTCCCTCGACTTGGCGGCTCTTGGTAAAACAATCTAATGCTGTCCAAATTATCCCAGGGAAATAAAAGCCTTTTCAGTAGCATAGTAGGGTTAGGCTTATGTCATATGTATTGTTTATATTGGTTTGTTTAGTGTTTGTGGGTAACTTTTTTTTTTTTTTTTTTTTTTGCAAAGCTGCTCGGTTAAAAAAGGCAGATTAGCTATGAAATGGTTCAGACCCAGAGAAAAGTAGAGAGCCGTGTAAGCAGAGCACGCCTTTCCTTGACTCTCTGTCGAGAGCTTTTGTGATTCCAGCTGCTCTCTGCCTCAGACACGGTGCCCTCTGCGTGTGCAGTCATCTAAACAGTGCGGGGTCTGGGACCGTGGAGAAGCCAAGGCAGTATAGTCATGCTTTGCTTAACAGTGGGGATAAGCTCTGAGGAGTAGGTCATGGTCAGGCAATCTGGAGACTGTGCAAACACCACCGAGTTCCTCAACCTGGATGGCAGAGCCTCCTACACACCTAGGCCATGTGGGACTAATCTGATGGGAGCCCCGTTGTTGACTGAAACGTCCCGATGTAGGGCACGACTGTACTTCCCAACTCCAAGGGCACGGAAGTGTAGCCTGTGGGGCTTTTGAGAAGAACAGAGACGCTCAAGGCCTACTCTGGACCCACTGACGCAGAATCTACTGGGATAGTTCCCGGCTTTAAAGACCAGACGTAGTCCTCCTCTGCAGACATCTCCTCGACGGTTTTTCACACTGGGTTTTCCCTCATCTGAGAAAACAGGCCAAGAGATCGTGAGGATCCATAATTAGTGTTTTAATACGTTTGGCAGGACTCAGTGTTTTTCACGTTCTGTGATACTGGGATCTGCATCTCCGCTGTAATGTGTTAAACCTTCAAATCTCGTCCAAAAGCCGTGTCATTACCTAGAGAATCCTTCTGTGACTTGCAGGCGGATTGCCATCTGTCTGCTTCCGCCGCCTCACCTTTAAAATGGGGAGAATACCGGTAACCTACCTTTTGGATGTGAGGATTAAATGAGACAGTTGGTGCAAAGCAGTCGGCACAGGATCTGGCACAAAGTGAAGCCTTCAATAAATTATGATTACAGTAGTTGTGATTTCCCTCCAGTCGGAATATGGTTTAGTTGAAGTTAGTGGCTGTGTCACAGCTGTGTCTCAGGCTGGTGTCTGCCGCCCTGAGCTAAGCCATACAAATCCCTAGAATAACTTTTCAAAAGCCTGTTAGCCTCTTGAGGCTCCTACGCTTCTTTATTTTGTTTTGTTTTATTTTATTTTGTTTTTTTTTTTATTGCAGTAACAGTGGATTCTAACATTATATAGCTTTCAGATGTACGTTGTAATATATTTCGAATTCTGTGTAGATTACATCGTGTTCACCCCCCGAAAACTATAGTCCGTCACCTCACATGGGAGCCTCATCACCCCTTTTGCTCTCTCCCCTCCCCCCTCCCCCTATGGTAACCACCAGTCCAATCTCCTTTGCTCTGTGTGTGTTTGTCATTGTTTTTATCTTCTGCTTAGGAGTGAGCTCACACGGTGTTTGCCTTTCTCCCTCTGATTTATTTCACTTCACATAATACCCTCAAGGTCCATCCACGTTGTCACAAATGGCCGGATCTCATCATTTCTTAGGGCCGAGTAGCATTCCATTGTGTATACATACCACATCTTCTTTATCCGTTCTTCCCTTGATGGGCACCTAGGTTGCTTCCAAGTTCTGGCTGTTGTGAATAACGCTGCGGTGAACCTAGGGGTGCATGTGTCTTTCTGCATTGGTGTTTTCAAGTTCTTTGGATAAATACCCAGCAGTGGGCTAGCTGGATCATATATACGGTAGATGTGTTCCTCGTTTTCTGAGGATACCCCATACTGCTTTCCATAGTGGCGGCACCAGTCTGCCGTCGCACCAGCAGTGCGGGAGAGTTCCCTTCTCTCCACATCCTCTCTCCGACACTTGTCTCTTGTCTTGTTAATTAGAGCCATTCTGACCAGAGGAAGGTGACATCTCCTTGTAGTTGTGGTTTGCATTCCTCTGATCGCTAATGATGTTGAGCCCCTTTCCATATGCCTGTTGGCCATCCGTATACCTTCTTTGGAGAAATCACTGCTCAGATCTTTGGCCCGCCTTTTTAATTGGGTTGTTGATTTTTTTTTTTTTTTTTTTTTTTTGCTGTTGAGATGTATGAGTTCTTTCTGTATTTGGGATATTAACCCCTTATCCGATATACGGTTTGCAAGTATCTTCTCCCAGTTGTTAGGTTGTGTTTTGGTTTTGTGGATGGTTTCCTTTGCGGTGCAGAAGATTTTTTTTACTTTGACGTAGTCCCATTTGTTCAGTTTGTGTTTTGTTTCCATTGCCCAGTCAGACGTGGTACTTGAAAGTAGGCTGCTAAGACTGATGTCAAAGAGGATACTGCCTATGTTTTCTTCTAGACGTTGCATGGTTTCGGGTGTGACATTGAAGTAAAAGCCGAGGGAGGAGGCTGCAGTTCCCCCCAGAGCGAGCGTAGCGGGGACCCTGCGTCCCTGTCAGCGCACCTTCCCGCACCGCGAAGGTCCGAAGCGTGTGGGCGGGGCCGCAGGAGTTCTCCCAGGAGGGTGTCCCCGTCGCTGTCCGGAGTCCACCGCCAGAGGGGGGGCGGGGCAACGGCCGGGCAGCGTCTGGGCGGCGGCGCGCGCGCCAGGAGAGGAGCGCGCGGCTGCTGGGCCGCCGTCCTGGGAGGCGTGGGAGGCGTCGGCGAGCCGCGCCTGCCTGCCCAGAGCCGAGCCCGGCGGAGTCCGGCCGCGCGGTGCTGCTCTCTCCCGGGCCGGGCTCGTCCGTTCCGCCGGCGTCCGTGGACGCCGCTCCGTGTCCCCGCTGGGCACAGCAGCCCGGGCCCTCCACAGCCACGGCCGCTAGCCTGAGGAGGCCGTCCTTCAGCTCCCGCTCTTCCTGCTCGCCGGACACGGACGACCAGGGCGCCCGCGAAGATGATTCCATCTGGGAGAGGTACCTGGGGGCGTGGGCCTGGGGGCTGGTGGGAGGCGAGCGTGTCCCTGAGAAATAGGATTGTGCGCCGAGAGGTGCCCGTCAGGTGGCGGGACAGCTGTGCGGCGCGGGGAGCGAGGGGGTCTCTTCGTGCGCTTCAGGCGTTCGTGGAACGGGCGGTGTGTGCCGGGCACGGGGCCAGCCTGGGCATGCGGTGCCCGGGAGTCGGGCGCTGAAGCGCCACCCGTGGTCTGGGCTTCTTGGAAGGACAGACGCGAAGTCGATAAGGACACTGGTCTCGATGCGTTCTGAGGAGTGCAGGTCTCCCTCTTTTCGAGGCTACGTTCCGTTGGGGTTTTCATGAAGCCTGTTGTGGCCCTGAAGCTCAGGCCGGTTCAGGGGAAGTGGCCTGTCGAGGGCCACATCATATTTGTGTGCAGAGCCAGTGCTTTCCAAAGCCCTTGAGTGTGCAGAAGTCTACCTGTCAGGGGTGCAGTGGGGGCTGTCCGGGCAGCATTGTGAGCACAGGTCTGTGCCCCACACTTGAAAGTATGGAAAAGAAAGCGGGAGGCTGGAGGGTGCTCCGTTCGTTCCCTCCTTCCACAGAGAGCCTGGAGAGTTGACTTTGGGACAAGTCCTTCCTTTCCTCTGGTCGGTGCGTGTTCAGTGGTCTGGACACTTGGTGAGCAAGGCTGACAGGCTGTTTGACGTACTGGGCCTCACAGCCTGGTTGGAAAGGACAGAGAGGCAGCAACCAATTACCTAGGAGGTACGTAAAAGCAATTTTGTGTTGAGTGTTGAGAAATACGGCATTTCCTGTTAGATTTTGTGACTTAGGCGGTGATGTTGAAGCTGAGAGCAGATGCCGAAAAGAAAAGGAGGACTTGTGCGGGAGAGTGTTGGGACAGGGCAAGGGAGGAGTATGGCCTGTCAGAGGAGCTGAAAGAATGCCCTGGAGACTGGGGCCGCCGCGTAGGGACTGTAGGGTGGGGAAAACAAAACTTTTCGATTGAGGCTGGCGCTTTCTATAGGGTTTTGGAGACTAAGCGTGGTGATTCAGAACGTGGACTCTGGAGCCACACTCTGTCAAATGGGTCCTGGCTCTGCCACCTACGGGCTGTGTGAACTTGGGCAAGTTACTGGACCATTGTGTGTGTCAGTTTCCTGATCTGTAAAACGGGGTTGATTATCATACACACTCCATAGGTGAGTGTAGAGGTGAGAGGATATTTCATATCCCTAAAGTACTTAGAGCAGCGTCTGGCCTTTAGTAGGCGTTAGTAGTGGTTGATTGAGTAAATGGATAAAAGCATACATAAGCATTAAAGGCTTGGAGGCTGGGGCTGGCCCCGTGGCCGAGTGGTTAAGTTCGCGCGCTCCGCTGCAGGCGGCCCAGTGTTTCGTCGGTTCGAATCCTGGGCGCGGACATGGCACTGCTCGTCAGACCACGCTGAGGCAGCGTCCCACATGCCACAACTAGAGGAACCCACAACGAAGAATACACAACTATGTACCGGGGGGGCTTTGGGGAGTAAAAGGAAAAAATAAAAATCTTTAAAAAAAAAAAAAAAAAAGGCTTGGAGGCTGTCCCTGGTGAAACGTGTGAACTGGAATGGATTACAGCCAACTTTGTTTCCTTTCCAGCTTGCAGTTGCTACTGACCGCATCTGCAGGACTGTGGAATTAGAAATAATCTCCCTCGATTTGGCGGCTCTTGGTAAAACAATCTAATGCTGTCCAAATTATCCCAGGGAAATAAAAGCCTTTTCAGTAGCATAGTAGGGTTAGGCTTATGTCATATGTATTGTTTATATTGGTTTGTTTAGTGTTTGTGGGTAACTTTTTTTTTTTTTTTTTTTTTGCAAAGCTGCTCGGTTAAAAAAGGCAGATTAGCTATGAAATGGTTCAGACCCAGAGAAAAGTAGAGAGCCGTGTAAGCAGAGCACGCCTTTCCTTGACTCTCTGTCGAGAGCTTTTGTGATTCCAGCTGCTCTCTGCCTCAGACACGGTGCCCTCTGCGTGTGCAGTCATCTAAACAGTGCGGGGTCTGGGACCGTGGAGAAGCCAAGGCAGTATAGTCATGCTTTGCTTAACAGTGGGGATAAGCTCTGAGGAGTAGGTCATGGTCAGGCAATCTGGAGACTGTGCAAACACCACCGAGTTCCTCAACCTGGATGGCAGAGCCTCCTACACACCTAGGCCATGTGGGACTAATCTGATGGGAGCCCCGTTGTTGACTGAAACGTCCCGATGTAGGGCACGACTGTACTTCCCAACTCCAAGGGCACGGAAGTGTAGCCTGTGGGGCTTTTGAGAAGAACAGAGACGCTCAAGGCCTACTCTGGACCCACTGACGCAGAATCTACTGGGATAGTTCCCGGCTTTAAAGACCAGACGTAGTCCTCCTCTGCAGACATCTCCTCGACGGTTTTTCACACTGGGTTTTCCCTCATCTGAGAAAACAGGCCAAGAGATCGTGAGGATCCATAATTAGTGTTTTAATACGTTTGGCAGGACTCAGTGTTTTTCACGTTCTGTGATACTGGGATCTGCATCTCCGCTGTAATGTGTTAAACCTTCAAATCTCGTCCAAAAGCCGTGTCATTACCTAGAGAATCCTTCTGTGACTTGCAGGCGGATTGCCATCTTTCTGCTTCCGCCGCCTCACCTTTAAAATGGGGAGAATACCGGTAACCTACCTTTTGGATGTGAGGATTAAATGAGACAGTTGGTGCAAAGCAGTCGGCACAGGATCTGGCACAAAGTGAAGCCTTCAATAAATTATGATTACAGTAGTTGTGATTTCCCTCCAGTCGGAATATGGTTTAGTTGAAGTTAGTGGCTGTGTCACAGCTGTGTCTCAGGCTGGTGTCTGCCGCCCTGAGCTAAGCCATACAAATCCCTAGAATAACTTTTCAAAAGCCTGTTAGCCTCTTGAGGCTCCTACGCTTCTTTATTTTGTTTTGTTTTATTTTATTTTGTTTTTTTTTATTGCAGTAACAGTGGATTCTAACATTATATAGCTTTCAGATGTACGTTGTAATATATTTCGAATTCTGTGTAGATTACATCGTGTTCACCCCCCGAAAACTATAGTCCGTCACCTCACATGGGAGCCTCATCACCCCTTTTTGCTCTCTCCCCTCCCCCCTCCCCCTATGGTAACCACCAGTCCAATCTCCTTTGCTCTGTGTGTGTTTGTCATTGTTTTTATCTTCTGCTTAGGAGTGAGCTCACACGGTGTTTGCCTTTCTCCCTCTGATTTATTTCACTTCACATAATACCCTCAAGGTCCATCCACGTTGTCACAAATGGCCGGATCTCATCATTTCTTAGGGCCGAGTAGCATTCCATTGTGTATACATACCACATCTTCTTTATCCGTTCTTCCCTTGATGGGCACCTAGGTTGCTTCCAAGTTCTGGCTGTTGTGAATAACGCTGCGGTGAACCTAGGGGTGCATGTGTCTTTCTGCATTGGTGTTTTCAAGTTCTTTGGATAAATACCCAGCAGTGGGCTAGCTGGATCATATATACGGTAGATGTGTTCCTCGTTTTCTGAGGATACCCCATACTGCTTTCCATAGTGGCGGCACCAGTCTGCCGTCGCACCAGCAGTGCGGGAGAGTTCCCTTCTCTCCACATCCTCTCTCCGACACTTGTCTCTTGTCTTGTTAATTAGAGCCATTCTGACCAGAGGAAGGTGACATCTCCTTGTAGTTGTGGTTTGCATTCCTCTGATCGCTAATGATGTTGAGCCCCTTTCCATATGCCTGTTGGCCATCCGTATACCTTCTTTGGAGAAATCACTGCTCAGATCTTTGGCCCGCCTTTTTAATTGCGTTGTTGATTTTTTTTTTTTTTTTTTTTTTTGCTGTTGAGATGTATGAGTTCTTTCTGTATTTGGGATATTAACCCCTTGTCCGATATACGGTTTGCAAGTATCTTCTCCCAGTTGTTAGGTTGTGTTTTGGTTTTGTGGATGGTTTCCTTTGCGGTGCAGAAGATTTTTTTTACTTTGACGTAGTCCCATTTGTTCATTTTGTGTTTTGTTTCCATTGCCCAGTCAGACGTGGTACTTGAAAGTAGGCTGCTAAGACTGATGTCAAAGAGGATACTGCCTATGTTTTCTTCTAGACGTTGCATGGTTTCGGGTGTGACATTGAAGTAAAAGCCGAGGGAGGAGGCTGCAGTTCCCCCCAGAGCGAGCGTAGCGGGGACCCTGCGTCCCTGTCAGCGCACCTTCCCGCACCGCGAAGGTCCGAAGCGTGTGGGCGGGGCCGCAGGAGTTCTCCCAGGAGGGTGTCCCCGTCGCTGTCCGGAGTCCACCGCCAGAGGGGGGGCGGGGCAACGGCCGGGCAGCGTCTGGGCGGCGGCGCGCGCGCCAGGAGAGGAGCGCGCGGCTGCTGGGCCGCCGTCCTGGGAGGCGTGGGAGGCGTCGGCGAGCCGCGCCTGCCTGCCCAGAGCCGAGCCCGGCGGAGTCCGGCCGCGCGGTGCTGCTCTCTCCCGGGCCGGGCTCGTCCGTTCCGCCGGCGTCCGTGGACGCCGCTCCGTGTCCCCGCTGGGCACAGCAGCCCGGGCCCTCCACAGCCACGGCCGCTAGCCTGAGGAGGCCGTCCTTCAGCTCCCGCTCTTCCTGCTCGCCGGACACGGACGACCAGGGTGCCCGCGAAGATGATTCCATCTGGGAGAGGTACCTGGGGGCGTGGGCCTGGGGGCTGGTGGGAGGCGAGCGTGTCCCTGAGAAATAGGATTGTGCGCCGAGAGGTGCCCGTCAGGTGGCGGGACAGCTGTGCGGCGCGGGGAGCGAGGGGGTCTCTTCGTGCGCTTCAGGCGTTCGTGGAACGGGCGGTGTGTGCCGGGCACGGGGCCAGCCTGGGCATGCGGTGCCCGGGAGTCGGGCGCTGAAGCGCCACCCGTGGTCTGGGCTTCTTGGAAGGACAGACGCGAAGTCGATAAGGACACTGGTCTCGATGCGTTCTGAGGAGTGCACGTCTCCCTCTTTTCGAGGCTACGTTCCGTTGGGGTTTTCATGAAGCCTGTTGTGGCCCTGAAGCTCAGGCCGGTTCAGGGGAAGTGGCCTGTCGAGGGCCACATCATATTTGTGTGCAGAGCCAGTGCTTTCCAAAGCCCTTGAGTGTGCAGAAGTCTACCTGTCAGGGGTGCAGTGGGGGCTGTCCGGGCAGCATTGTGAGCACAGGTCTGTGCCCCACACTTGAAAGTATGGAAAAGAAAGCGGGAGGCTGGAGGGTGCTCCGTTCGTTCCCTCCTTCCACAGAGAGCCTGGAGAGTTGACTTTGGGACAAGTCCTTCCTTTCCTCTGGTCGGTGCGTGTTCAGTGGTCTGGACACTTGGTGAGCAAGGCTGACAGGCTGTTTGACGTACTGGGCCTCACAGCCTGGTTGGAAAGGACAGAGAGGCAGCAACCAATTACCTAGGAGGTACGTAAAAGCAATTTTGTGTTGAGTGTTGAGAAATACGGCATTTCCTGTTAGACTTTGTGACTTAGGCGGTGATGTTGAAGCTGAGAGCAGATGCCGAAAAGAAAAGGAGGACTTGTGCGGGAGAGTGTTGGGACAGGGCAAGGGAGGAGTATGGCCTGTCAGAGGAGCTGAAAGAATGCCCTGGAGACTGGGGCCGCCGCGTAGGGACTGTAGGGTGGGGAAAACAAAACTTTTCGATTGAGGCTGGCGCTTTCTATAGGGTTTTGGAGACTAAGCGTGGTGATTCAGAACGTGGACTCTGGAGCCACACTCTGTCAAATGGGTCCTGGCTCTGCCACCTACGGGCTGTGTGAACTTGGGCAAGTTACTGGACCATTGTGTGTGTCAGTTTCCTGATCTGTAAAACGGGGTTGATTATCATACACACTCCATAGGTGAGTGTAGAGGTGAGAGGATATTTCATATCCCTAAAGTACTTAGAGCAGCGTCTGGCCTTTAGTAGGCGTTAGTAGTGGTTGATTGAGTAAATGGATAAAAGCATACATAAGCATTAAAGGCTTGGAGGCTGGGGCTGGCCCCGTGGCCGAGTGGTTAAGTTCGCGCGCTCCGCTGCAGGCGGCCCAGTGTTTCGTCGGTTCGAATCCTGGGCGCGGACATGGCACTGCTCGTCAGACCACGCTGAGGCAGCGTCCCACATGCCACAACTAGAGGAACCCACAACGAAGAATACACAACTATGTACCGGGGGGGCTTTGGGGAGTAAAAGGAAAAAATAAAAATCTTTAAAAAAAAAAAAAAAAAAAGGCTTGGAGGCTGTCCCTGGTGAAACGTGTGAACTGGAATGGATTACAGCCAACTTTGTTTCCTTTCCAGCTTGCAGTTGCTACTGACCGCATCTGCAGGACTGTGGAATTAGAAATAATCTCCCTCGACTTGGCGGCTCTTGGTAAAACAATCTAATGCTGTCCAAATTATCCCAGGGAAATAAAAGCCTTTTCAGTAGCATAGTAGGGTTAGGCTTATGTCATATGTATTGTTTATATTGGTTTGTTTAGTGTTTGTGGGTAACTTTTTTTTTTTTTTTTTTTTTTTTGCAAAGCTGCTCGGTTAAAAAAGGCAGATTAGCTATGAAATGGTTCAGACCCAGAGAAAAGTAGAGAGCCGTGTAAGCAGAGCACGCCTTTCCTTGACTCTCTGTCGAGAGCTTTTGTGATTCCAGCCGCTCTCTGCCTCAGACACGGTGCCCTCTGCGTGTGCAGTCATCTAAACAGTGCGGGGTCTGGGACCGTGGAGAAGCCAAGGCAGTATAGTCATGCTTTGCTTAACAGTGGGGATAAGCTCTGAGGAGTAGGTCATGGTCAGGCAATCTGGAGACTGTGCAAACACCACCGAGTTCCTCAACCTGGATGGCAGAGCCTCCTACACACCTAGGCCATGTGGGACTAATCTGATGGGAGCCCCGTTGTTGACTGAAACGTCCCGATGTAGGGCACGACTGTACTTCCCAACTCCAAGGGCACGGAAGTGTAGCCTGTGGGGCTTTTGAGAAGAACAGAGACGCTCAAGGCCTACTCTGGACCCACTGACGCAGAATCTACTGGGATAGTTCCCGGCTTTAAAGACCAGACGTAGTCCTCCTCTGCAGACATCTCCTCGACGGTTTTTCACACTGGGTTTTCCCTCATCTGAGAAAACAGGCCAAGAGATCGTGAGGATCCATAATTAGTGTTTTAATACGTTTGGCAGGACTCAGTGTTTTTCACGTTCTGTGATACTGGGATCTGCATCTCCGCTGTAATGTGTTAAACCTTCAAATCTCGTCCAAAAGCCGTGTCATTACCTAGAGAATCCTTCTGTGACTTGCAGGCGGATTGCCATCTTTCTGCTTCCGCCGCCTCACCTTTAAAATGGGGAGAATACCGGTAACCTACCTTTTGGATGTGAGGATTAAATGAGACAGTTGGTGCAAAGCAGTCGGCACAGGATCTGGCACAAAGTGAAGCCTTCAATAAATTATGATTACAGTAGTTGTGATTTCCCTCCAGTCGGAATATGGTTTAGTTGAAGTTAGTGGCTGTGTCACAGCTGTGTCTCAGGCTGGTGTCTGCCGCCCTGAGCTAAGCCATACAAATCCCTAGAATAACTTTTCAAAAGCCTGTTAGCCTCTTGAGGCTCCTACGCTTCTTTATTTTGTTTTGTTTTATTTTATTTTGTTTTTTTTTTTTATTGCAGTAACAGTGGATTCTAACATTATATAGCTTTCAGATGTACGTTGTAATATATTTCGAATTCTGTGTAGATTACATCGTGTTCACCCCCCGAAAACTATAGTCCGTCACCTCACATGGGAGCCTCATCACCCCTTTTTGCTCTCTCCCCTCCCCCCTCCCCCTATGGTAACCACCAGTCCAATCTCCTTTGCTCTGTGTGTGTTTGTCATTGTTTTTATCTTCTGCTTAGGAGTGAGCTCACACGGTGTTTGCCTTTCTCCCTCTGATTTATTTCACTTCACATAATACCCTCAAGGTCCATCCACGTTGTCACAAATGGCCGGATCTCATCATTTCTTAGGGCCGAGTAGCATTCCATTGTGTATACATACCACATCTTCTTTATCCGTTCTTCCCTTGATGGGCACCTAGGTTGCTTCCAAGTTCTGGCTGTTGTGAATAACGCTGCGGTGAACCTAGGGGTGCATGTGTCTTTCTGCATTGGTGTTTTCAAGTTCTTTGGATAAATACCCAGCAGTGGGCTAGCTGGATCATATATACGGTAGATGTGTTCCTCGTTTTCTGAGGATACCCCATACTGCTTTCCATAGTGGCGGCACCAGTCTGCCGTCGCACCAGCAGTGCGGGAGAGTTCCCTTCTCTCCACATCCTCTCTCCGACACTTGTCTCTTGTCTTGTTAATTAGAGCCATTCTGACCAGAGGAAGGTGACATCTCCTTGTAGTTGTGGTTTGCATTCCTCTGATCGCTAATGATGTTGAGCCCCTTTCCATATGCCTGTTGGCCATCCGTATACCTTCTTTGGAGAAATCACTGCTCAGATCTTTGGCCCGCCTTTTTAATTGGGTTGTTGATTTTTTTTTTTTTTTTTTTTTTTGCTGTTGAGATGTATGAGTTCTTTCTGTATTTGGGATATTAACCCCTTGTCCGATATACGGTTTGCAAGTATCTTCTCCCAGTTGTTAGGTTGTGTTTTGGTTTTGTGGATGGTTTCCTTTGCGGTGCAGAAGATTTTTTTTACTTTGACGTAGTCCCATTTGTTCATTTTGTGTTTTGTTTCCATTGCCCAGTCAGACGTGGTACTTGAAAGTAGGCTGCTAAGACTGATGTCAAAGAGGATACTGCCTATGTTTTCTTCTAGACGTTGCATGGTTTCGGGTGTGACATTGAAGTAAAAGCCGAGGGAGGAGGCTGCAGTTCCCCCCAGAGCGAGCGTAGCGGGGACCCTGCGTCCCTGTCAGCGCACCTTCCCGCACCGCGAAGGTCCGAAGCGTGTGGGCGGGGCCGCAGGAGTTCTCCCAGGAGGGTGTCCCCGTCGCTGTCCGGAGTCCACCGCCAGAGGGGGGGCGGGGCAACGGCCGGGCAGCGTCTGGGCGGCGGCGCGCGCGCCAGGAGAGGAGCGCGCGGCTGCTGGGCCGCCGTCCTGGGAGGCGTGGGAGGCGTCGGCGAGCCGCGCCTGCCTGCCCAGAGCCGAGCCCGGCGGAGTCCGGCCGCGCGGTGCTGCTCTCTCCCGGGCCGGGCTCGTCCGTTCCGCCGGCGTCCGTGGACGCCGCTCCGTGTCCCCGCTGGGCACAGCAGCCCGGGCCCTCCACAGCCACGGCCGCTAGCCTGAGGAGGCCGTCCTTCAGCTCCCGCTCTTCCTGCTCGCCGGACACGGACGACCAGGGCGCCCGCGAAGATGATTCCATCTGGGAGAGGTACCTGGGGGCGTGGGCCTGGGGGCTGGTGGGAGGCGAGCGTGTCCCTGAGAAATAGGATTGTGCGCCGAGAGGTGCCCGTCAGGTGGCGGGACAGCTGTGCGGCGCGGGGAGCGAGGGGGTCTCTTCGTGCGCTTCAGGCGTTCGTGGAACGGGCGGTGTGTGCCGGGCACGGGGCCAGCCTGGGCATGCGGTGCCCGGGAGTCGGGCGCTGAAGCGCCACCCGTGGTCTGGGCTTCTTGGAAGGACAGACGCGAAGTCGATAAGGACACTGGTCTCGATGCGTTCTGAGGAGTGCACGTCTCCCTCTTTTCGAGGCTACGTTCCGTTGGGGTTTTCATGAAGCCTGTTGTGGCCCTGAAGCTCAGGCCGGTTCAGGGGAAGTGGCCTGTCGAGGGCCACATCATATTTGTGTGCAGAGCCAGTGCTTTCCAAAGCCCTTGAGTGTGCAGAAGTCTACCTGTCAGGGGTGCAGTGGGGGCTGTCCAGGCAGCATTGTGAGCACAGGTCTGTGCCCCACACTTGAAAGTATGGAAAAGAAAGCGGGAGGCTGGAGGGTGCTCCGTTCGTTCCCTCCTTCCACAGAGAGCCTGGAGAGTTGACTTTGGGACAAGTCCTTCCTTTCCTCTGGTCGGTGCGTGTTCAGTGGTCTGGACACTTGGTGAGCAAGGCTGACAGGCTGTTTGACGTACTGGGCCTCACAGCCTGGTTGGAAAGGACAGAGAGGCAGCAACCAATTACCTAGGAGGTACGTAAAAGCAATTTTGTGTTGAGTGTTGAGAAATACGGCATTTCCTGTTAGACTTTGTGACTTAGGCGGTGATGTTGAAGCTGAGAGCAGATGCCGAAAAGAAAAGGAGGACTTGTGCGGGAGAGTGTTGGGACAGGGCAAGGGAGGAGTATGGCCTGTCAGAGGAGCTGAAAGAATGCCCTGGAGACTGGGGCCGCCGCGTAGGGACTGTAGGGTGGGGAAAACAAAACTTTTCGATTGAGGCTGGCGCTTTCTATAGGGTTTTGGAGACTAAGCGTGGTGATTCAGAACGTGGACTCTGGAGCCACACTCTGTCAAATGGGTCCTGGCTCTGCCACCTACGGGCTGTGTGAACTTGGGCAAGTTACTGGACCATTGTGTGTGTCAGTTTCCTGATCTGTAAAACGGGGTTGATTATCATACACACTCCATAGGTGAGTGTAGAGGTGAGAGGATATTTCATATCCCTAAAGTACTTAGAGCAGCGTCTGGCCTTTAGTAGGCGTTAGTAGTGGTTGATTGAGTAAATGGATAAACGCATACATAAGCATTAAAGGCTTGGAGGCTGGGGCTGGCCCCGTGGCCGAGTGGTTAAGTTCGCGCGCTCCGCTGCAGGCGGCCCAGTGTTTCGTCGGTTCGAATCCTGGGCGCGGACATGGCACTGCTCGTCAGACCACGCTGAGGCAGCGTCCCACATGCCACAACTAGAGGAACCCACAACGAAGAATACACAACTATGTACCGGGGGGGCTTTGGGGAGTAAAAGGAAAAAATAAAAATCTTTAAAAAAAAAAAAAAAAAGGCTTGGAGGCTGTCCCTGGTGAAACGTGTGAACTGGAATGGATTACAGCCAACTTTGTTTCCTTTCCAGCTTGCAGTTGCTACTGACCGCATCTGCAGGACTGTGGAATTAGAAATAATCTCCCTCGACTTGGCGGCTCTTGGTAAAAAATCTAATGCTGTCCAAATTATCCCAGGGAAATAAAAGCCTTTTCAGTAGCATAGTAGGGTTAGGCTTATGTCATATGTATTGTTTATATTGGTTTGTTTAGTGTTTGTGGGTAACTTTTTTTTTTTTTTTTTTTTTGCAAAGCTGCTCGGTTAAAAAAGGCAGATTAGCTATGAAATGGTTCAGACCCAGAGAAAAGTAGAGAGCCGTGTAAGCAGAGCACGCCTTTCCTTGACTCTCTGTCGAGATCTTTTGTGATTCCAGCCGCTCTCTGCCTCAGACACGGTGCCCTCTGCGTGTGCAGTCATCTAAACAGTGCGGGGTCTGGGACCGTGGAGAATCCAAGGCAGTATAGTCATGCTTTGCTTAACAGTGGGGATAAGCTCTGAGGAGTAGGTCATGGTCAGGCAATCTGGAGACTGTGCAAACACCACCGAGTTCCTCAACCTGGATGGCAGAGCCTCCTACACACCTAGGCCATGTGGGACTAATCTGATGGGAGCCCCGTTGTTGACTGAAACGTCCCGATGTAGGGCACGACTGTACTTCCCAACTCCAAGGGCACGGAAGTGTAGCCTGTGGGGCTTTTGAGAAGAACAGAGACGCTCAAGGCCTACTCTGGACCCACTGACGCAGAATCTACTGGGATAGTTCCCGGCTTTAAAGACCAGACGTAGTCCTCCTCTGCAGACATCTCCTCGACGGTTTTTCACACTGGGTTTTCCCTCATCTGAGAAAACAGGCCAAGAGATCGTGAGGATCCATAATTAGTGTTTTAATACGTTTGGCAGGACTCAGTGTTTTTCACGTTCTGTGATACTGGGATCTGCATCTCCGCTGTAATGTGTTAAACCTTCAAATCTCGTCCAAAAGCCGTGTCATTACCTAGAGAATCCTTCTGTGACTTGCAGGCGGATTGCCATCTTTCTGCTTCCGCCGCCTCACCTTTAAAATGGGGAGAATACCGGTAACCTACCTTTTGGATGTGAGGATTAAATGAGACAGTTGGTGCAAAGCAGTCGGCACAGGATCTGGCACAAAGTGAAGCCTTCAATAAATTATGATTACAGTAGTTGTGATTTCCCTCCAGTCGGAATATGGTTTAGTTGAAGTTAGTGGCTGTGTCACAGCTGTGTCTCAGGCTGGTGTCTGCCGCCCTGAGCTAAGCCATACAAATCCCTAGAATAACTTTTCAAAAGCCTGTTAGCCTCTTGAGGCTCCTACGCTTCTTTATTTTGTTTTGTTTTATTTTATTTTGTTTTTTTTTTTTATTGCAGTAACAGTGGATTCTAACATTATATAGCTTTCAGATGTACGTTGTAATATATTTCGAATTCTGTGTAGATTACATCGTGTTCACCCCCCGAAAACTATAGTCCGTCACCTCACATGGGAGCCTCATCACCCCTTTTTGCTCTCTCCCCTCCCCCCTCCCCCTATGGTAACCACCAGTCCAATCTCCTTTGCTCTGTGTGTGTTTGTCATTGTTTTTATCTTCTGCTTAGGAGTGAGCTCACACGGTGTTTGCCTTTCTCCCTCTGATTTATTTCACTTCACATAATACCCTCAAGGTCCATCCACGTTGTCACAAATGGCCGGATCTCATCATTTCTTAGGGCCGAGTAGCATTCCATTGTGTATACATACCACATCTTCTTTATCCGTTCTTCCCTTGATGGGCACCTAGGTTGCTTCCAAGTTCTGGCTGTTGTGAATAACGCTGCGGTGAACCTAGGGGTGCATGTGTCTTTCTGCATTGGTGTTTTCAAGTTCTTTGGATAAATACCCAGCAGTGGGCTAGCTGGATCATATATACGGTAGATGTGTTCCTCGTTTTCTGAGGATACCCCATACTGCTTTCCATAGTGGCGGCACCAGTCTGCCGTCGCACCAGCAGTGCGGGAGAGTTCCCTTCTCTCCACATCCTCTCTCCGACACTTGTCTCTTGTCTTGTTAATTAGAGCCATTCTGACCAGAGGAAGGTGACATCTCCTTGTAGTTGTGGTTTGCATTCCTCTGATCGCTAATGATGTTGAGCCCCTTTCCATATGCCTGTTGGCCATCCGTATACCTTCTTTGGAGAAATCACTGCTCAGATCTTTGGCCCGCCTTTTTAATTGGGTTGTTGATTTTTTTTTTTTTTTTTTTTTTGCTGTTGAGATGTATGAGTTCTTTCTGTATTTGGGATATTAACCCCTTGTCCGATATACGGTTTGCAAGTATCTTCTCCCAGTTGTTAGGTTGTGTTTTGGTTTTGTGGATGGTTTCCTTTGCGGTGCAGAAGATGTTTTTTACTTTGACGTAGTCCCATTTGTTCATTTTGTGTTTTGTTTCCATTGCCCAGTCAGACGTGGTACTTGAAAGTAGGCTGCTAAGACTGATGTCAAAGAGGATACTGCCTATGTTTTCTTCTAGACGTTGCATGGTTTCGGGTGTGACATTGAAGTAAAAGCCGAGGGAGGAGGCTGCAGTTCCCCCCAGAGCGAGCGTAGCGGGGACCCTGCGTCCCTGTCAGCGCACCTTCCCGCACCGCGAAGGTCCGAAGCGTGTGGGCGGGGCCGCAGGAGTTCTCCCAGGAGGGTGTCCCCGTCGCTGTCCGGAGTCCACCGCCAGAGGGGGGGCGGGGCAACGGCCGGGCAGCGTCTGGGCGGCGGCGCGCGCGCCAGGAGAGGAGCGCGCGGCTGCTGGGCCGCCGTCCTGGGAGGCGTGGGAGGCGTCGGCGAGCCGCGCCTGCCTGCCCAGAGCCGAGCCCGGCGGAGTCCGGCCGCGCGGTGCTGCTCTCTCCCGGGCCGGGCTCGTCCGTTCCGCCGGCGTCCGTGGACGCCGCTCCGTGTCCCCGCTGGGCACAGCAGCCCGGGCCCTCCACAGCCACGGCCGCTAGCCTGAGGAGGCCGTCCTTCAGCTCCCGCTCTTCCTGCTCGCCGGACACGGACGACCAGGGCGCCCGCGAAGATGATTCCATCTGGGAGAGGTACCTGGGGGCGTGGGCCTGGGGGCTGGTGGGAGGCGAGCGTGTCCCTGAGAAATAGGATTGTGCGCCGAGAGGTGCCCGTCAGGTGGCGGGACAGCTGTGCGGCGCGGGGAGCGAGGGGGTCTCTTCGTGCGCTTCAGGCGTTCGTGGAACGGGCGGTGTGTGCCGGGCACGGGGCCAGCCTGGGCATGCGGTGCCCGGGAGTCGGGCGCTGAAGCGCCACCCGTGGTCTGGGCTTCTTGGAAGGACAGACGCGAAGTCGATAAGGACACTGGTCTCGATGCGTTCTGAGGAGTGCACGTCTCCCTCTTTTCGAGGCTACGTTCCGTTGGGGTTTTCATGAAGCCTGTTGTGGCCCTGAAGCTCAGGCCGGTTCAGGGGAAGTGGCCTGTCGAGGGCCACATCATATTTGTGTGCAGAGCCAGTGCTTTCCAAAGCCCTTGAGTGTGCAGAAGTCTACCTGTCAGGGGTGCAGTGGGGGCTGTCCGGGCAGCATTGTGAGCACAGGTCTGTGCCCCACACTTGAAAGTATGGAAAAGAAAGCGGGAGGCTGGAGGGTGCTCCGTTCGTTCCCTCCTTCCACAGAGAGCCTGGAGAGTTGACTTTGGGACAAGTCCTTCCTTTCCTCTGGTCGGTGCGTGTTCAGTGGTCTGGACACTTGGTGAGCAAGGCTGACAGGCTGTTTGACGTACTGGGCCTCACAGCCTGGTTGGAAAGGACAGAGAGGCAGCAACCAATTACCTAGGAGGTACGTAAAAGCAATTTTGTGTTGAGTGTTGAGAAATACGGCATTTCCTGTTAGACTTTGTGACTTAGGCGGTGATGTTGAAGCTGAGAGCAGATGCCGAAAAGAAAAGGAGGACTTGTGCGGGAGAGTGTTGGGACAGGGCAAGGGAGGAGTATGGCCTGTCAGAGGAGCTGAAAGAATGCCCTGGAGACTGGGGCCGCCGCGTAGGGACTGTAGGGTGGGGAAAACAAAACTTTTCGATTGAGGCTGGCGCTTTCTATAGGGTTTTGGAGACTAAGCGTGGTGATTCAGAACGTGGACTCTGGAGCCACACTCTGTCAAATGGGTCCTGGCTCTGCCACCTACGGGCTGTGTGAACTTGGGCAAGTTACTGGACCATTGTGTGTGTCAGTTTCCTGATCTGTAAAACGGGGTTGATTATCATACACACTCCATAGGTGAGTGTAGAGGTGAGAGGATATTTCATATCCCTAAAGTACTTAGAGCAGCGTCTGGCCTTTAGTAGGCGTTAGTAGTGGTTGATTGAGTAAATGGATAAACGCATACATAAGCATTAAAGGCTTGGAGGCTGGGGCTGGCCCCGTGGCCGAGTGGTTAAGTTCGCGCGCTCCGCTGCAGGCGGCCCAGTGTTTCGTCGGTTCGAATCCTGGGCGCGGACATGGCACTGCTCGTCAGACCACGCTGAGGCAGCGTCCCACATGCCACAACTAGAGGAACCCACAACGAAGAATACACAACTATGTACCGGGGGGGCTTTGGGGAGTAAAAGGAAAAAATAAAAATCTTTAAAAAAAAAAAAAAAAAAGGCTTGGAGGCTGTCCCTGGTGAAACGTGTGAACTGGAATGGATTACAGCCAACTTTGTTTCCTTTCCAGCTTGCAGTTGCTACTGACCGCATCTGCAGGACTGTGGAATTAGAAATAATCTCCCTCGACTTGGCGGCTCTTGGTAAAACAATCTAATGCTGTCCAAATTATCCCAGGGAAATAAAAGCCTTTTCAGTAGCATAGTAGGGTTAGGCTTATGTCATATGTATTGTTTATATTGGTTTGTTTAGTGTTTGTGGGTAACTTTTTTTTTTTTTTTTTTTTTTTGCAAAGCTGCTCGGTTAAAAAAGGCAGATTAGCTATGAAATGGTTCAGACCCAGAGAAAAGTAGAGAGCCGTGTAAGCAGAGCACGCCTTTCCTTGACTCTCTGTCGAGAGCTTTTGTGATTCCAGCCGCTCTCTGCCTCAGACACGGTGCCCTCTGCGTGTGCAGTCATCTAAACAGTGCGGGGTCTGGGACCGTGGAGAATCCAAGGCAGTATAGTCATGCTTTGCTTAACAGTGGGGATAAGCTCTGAGGAGTAGGTCATGGTCAGGCAATCTGGAGACTGTGCAAACACCACCGAGTTCCTCAACCTGGATGGCAGAGCCTCCTACACACCTAGGCCATGTGGGACTAATCTGATGGGAGCCCCGTTGTTGACTGAAACGTCCCGATGTAGGGCACGACTGTACTTCCCAACTCCAAGGGCACGGAAGTGTAGCCTGTGGGGCTTTTGAGAAGAACAGAGACGCTCAAGGCCTACTCTGGACCCACTGACGCAGAATCTACTGGGATAGTTCCCGGCTTTAAAGACCAGACGTAGTCCTCCTCTGCAGACATCTCCTCGACGGTTTTTCACACTGGGTTTTCCCTCATCTGAGAAAACAGGCCAAGAGATCGTGAGGATCCATAATTAGTGTTTTAATACGTTTGGCAGGACTCAGTGTTTTTCACGTTCTGTGATACTGGGATCTGCATCTCCGCTGTAATGTGTTAAACCTTCAAATCTCGTCCAAAAGCCGTGTCATTACCTAGAGAATCCTTCTGTGACTTGCAGGCGGATTGCCATCTGTCTGCTTCCGCCGCCTCACCTTTAAAATGGGGAGAATACCGGTAACCTACCTTTTGGATGTGAGGATTAAATGAGACAGTTGGTGCAAAGCAGTCGGCACAGGATCTGGCACAAAGTGAAGCCTTCAATAAATTATGATTACAGTAGTTGTGATTTCCCTCCAGTCGGAATATGGTTTAGTTGAAGTTAGTGGCTGTGTCACAGCTGTGTCTCAGGCTGGTGTCTGCCGCCCTGAGCTAAGCCATACAAATCCCTAGAATAACTTTTCAAAAGCCTGTTAGCCTCTTGAGGCTCCTACGCTTCTTTATTTTGTTTTGTTTTATTTTATTTTGTTTTTTTTTTTTATTGCAGTAACAGTGGATTCTAACATTATATAGCTTTCAGATGTACGTTGTAATATATTTCGAATTCTGTGTAGATTACATCGTGTTCACCCCCCGAAAACTATAGTCCGTCACCTCACATGGGAGCCTCATCACCCCTTTTTGCTCTCTCCCCTCCCCCCTCCCCCTATGGTAACCACCAGTCCAATCTCCTTTGCTCTGTGTGTGTTTGTCATTGTTTTTATCTTCTGCTTAGGAGTGAGCTCACACGGTGTTTGCCTTTCTCCCTCTGATTTATTTCACTTCACATAATACCCTCAAGGTCCATCCACGTTGTCACAAATGGCCGGATCTCATCATTTCTTAGGGCCGAGTAGCATTCCATTGTGTATACATACCACATCTTCTTTATCCGTTCTTCCCTTGATGGGCACCTAGGTTGCTTCCAAGTTCTGGCTGTTGTGAATAACGCTGCGGTGAACCTAGGGGTGCATGTGTCTTTCTGCATTGGTGTTTTCAAGTTCTTTGGATAAATACCCAGCAGTGGGCTAGCTGGATCATATATACGGTAGATGTGTTCCTCGTTTTCTGAGGATACCCCATACTGCTTTCCATAGTGGCGGCACCAGTCTGCCGTCGCACCAGCAGTGCGGGAGAGTTCCCTTCTCTCCACATCCTCTCTCCGACACTTGTCTCTTGTCTTGTTAATTAGAGCCATTCTGACCAGAGGAAGGTGACATCTCCTTGTAGTTGTGGTTTGCATTCCTCTGATCGCTAATGATGTTGAGCCCCTTTCCATATGCCTGTTGGCCATCCGTATACCTTCTTTGGAGAAATCACTGCTCAGATCTTTGGCCCGCCTTTTTAATTGGGTTGTTGATTTTTTTTTTTTTTTTTTTTTTTGCTGTTGAGATGTATGAGTTCTTTCTGTATTTGGGATATTAACCCCTTGTCCGATATACGGTTTGCAAGTATCTTCTCCCAGTTGTTAGGTTGTGTTTTGGTTTTGTGGATGGTTTCCTTTGCGGTGCAGAAGATTTTTTTTACTTTGACGTAGTCCCATTTGTTCATTTTGTGTTTTGTTTCCATTGCCCAGTCAGACGTGGTACTTGAAAGTAGGCTGCTAAGACTGATGTCAAAGAGGATACTGCCTATGTTTTCTTCTAGACGTTGCATGGTTTCGGGTGTGACATTGAAGTAAAAGCCGAGGGAGGAGGCTGCAGTTCCCCCCAGAGCGAGCGTAGCGGGGACCCTGCGTCCCTGTCAGCGCACCTTCCCGCACCGCGAAGGTCCGAAGCGTGTGGGCGGGGCCGCAGGAGTTCTCCCAGGAGGGTGTCCCCGTCGCTGTCCGGAGTCCACCGCCAGAGGGGGGGCGGGGCAACGGCCGGGCAGCGTCTGGGCGGCGGCGCGCGCGCCAGGAGAGGAGCGCGCGGCTGCTGGGCCGCCGTCCTGGGAGGCGTGGGAGGCGTCGGCGAGCCGCGCCTGCCTGCCCAGAGCCGAGCCCGGCGGAGTCCGGCCGCGCGGTGCTGCTCTCTCCCGGGCCGGGCTCGTCCGTTCCGCCGGCGTCCGTGGACGCCGCTCCGTGTCCCCGCTGGGCACAGCAGCCCGGGCCCTCCACAGCCACGGCCGCTAGCCTGAGGAGGCCGTCCTTCAGCTCCCGCTCTTCCTGCTCGCCGGACACGGACGACCAGGGCGCCCGCGAAGATGATTCCATCTGGGAGAGGTACCTGGGGGCGTGGGCCTGGGGGCTGGTGGGAGGCGAGCGTGTCCCTGAGAAATAGGATTGTGCGCCGAGAGGTGCCCGTCAGGTGGCGGGACAGCTGTGCGGCGCGGGGAGCGAGGGGGTCTCTTCGTGCGCTTCAGGCGTTCGTGGAACGGGCGGTGTGTGCCGGGCACGGGGCCAGCCTGGGCATGCGGTGCCCGGGAGTCGGGCGCTGAAGCGCCACCCGTGGTCTGGGCTTCTTGGAAGGACAGACGCGAAGTCGATAAGGACACTGGTCTCGATGCGTTCTGAGGAGTGCACGTCTCCCTCTTTTCGAGGCTACGTTCCGTTGGGGTTTTCATGAAGCCTGTTGTGGCCCTGAAGCTCAGGCCGGTTCAGGGGAAGTGGCCTGTCGAGGGCCACATCATATTTGTGTGCAGAGCCAGTGCTTTCCAAAGCCCTTGAGTGTGCAGAAGTCTACCTGTCAGGGGTGCAGTGGGGGCTGTCCGGGCAGCATTGTGAGCACAGGTCTGTGCCCCACACTTGAAAGTATGGAAAAGAAAGCGGGAGGCTGGAGGGTGCTCCGTTCGTTCCCTCCTTCCACAGAGAGCCTGGAGAGTTGACTTTGGGACAAGTCCTTCCTTTCCTCTGGTCGGTGCGTGTTCAGTGGTCTGGACACTTGGTGAGCAAGGCTGACAGGCTGTTTGACGTACTGGGCCTCACAGCCTGGTTGGAAAGGACAGAGAGGCAGCAACCAATTACCTAGGAGGTACGTAAAAGCAATTTTGTGTTGAGTGTTGAGAAATACGGCATTTCCTGTTAGACTTTGTGACTTAGGCGGTGATGTTGAAGCTGAGAGCAGATGCCGAAAAGAAAAGGAGGACTTGTGCGGGAGAGTGTTGGGACAGGGCAAGGGAGGAGTATGGCCTGTCAGAGGAGCTGAAAGAATGCCCTGGAGACTGGGGCCGCCGCGTAGGGACTGTAGGGTGGGGAAAACAAAACTTTTCGATTGAGGCTGGCGCTTTCTATAGGGTTTTGGAGACTAAGCGTGGTGATTCAGAACGTGGACTCTGGAGCCACACTCTGTCAAATGGGTCCTGGCTCTGCCACCTACGGGCTGTGTGAACTTGGGCAAGTTACTG
The DNA here is from genome assembly GCF_041296265.1 of Equus caballus. NCBI lineage: Eukaryota > Metazoa > Chordata > Mammalia > Perissodactyla > Equidae > Equus > Equus caballus. Next base: position 17,382,081 of record NC_091710.1, on the reverse strand, counting down.
GACCATTGTGTGTGTCAGTTTCCTGATCTGTAAAACGGGGTTGATTATCATACACACTCCATAGGTGAGTGTAGAGGTGAGAGGATATTTCATATCCCTAAAGTACTTAGAGCAGCGTCTGGCCTTTAGTAGGCGTTAGTAGTGGTTGATTGAGTAAATGGATAAACGCATACATAAGCATTAAAGGCTTGGAGGCTGGGGCTGGCCCCGTGGCCGAGTGGTTAAGTTCGCGCGCTCCGCTGCAGGCGGCCCAGTGTTTCGTCGGTTCGAATCCTGGGCGCGGACATGGCACTGCTCGTCAGACCACGCTGAGGCAGCGTCCCACATGCCACAACTAGAGGAACCCACAACGAAGAATACACAACTATGTACCGGGGGGGCTTTGGGGAGTAAAAGGAAAAAATAAAAATCTTTAAAAAAAAAAAAAAAAAAGGCTTGGAGGCTGTCCCTGGTGAAACGTGTGAACTGGAATGGATTACAGCCAACTTTGTTTCCTTTCCAGCTTGCAGTTGCTACTGACCGCATCTGCAGGACTGTGGAATTAGAAATAATCTCCCTCGACTTGGCGGCTCTTGGTAAAACAATCTAATGCTGTCCAAATTATCCCAGGGAAATAAAAGCCTTTTCAGTAGCATAGTAGGGTTAGGCTTATGTCATATGTATTGTTTATATTGGTTTGTTTAGTGTTTGTGGGTAACTTTTTTTTTTTTTTTTTTTTTTTGCAAAGCTGCTCGGTTAAAAAAGGCAGATTAGCTATGAAATGGTTCAGACCCAGAGAAAAGTAGAGAGCCGTGTAAGCAGAGCACGCCTTTCCTTGACTCTCTGTCGAGAGCTTTTGTGATTCCAGCCGCTCTCTGCCTCAGACACGGTGCCCTCTGCGTGTGCAGTCATCTAAACAGTGCGGGGTCTGGGACCGTGGAGAATCCAAGGCAGTATAGTCATGCTTTGCTTAACAGTGGGGATAAGCTCTGAGGAGTAGGTCATGGTCAGGCAATCTGGAGACTGTGCAAACACCACCGAGTTCCTCAACCTGGATGGCAGAGCCTCCTACACACCTAGGCCATGTGGGACTAATCTGATGGGAGCCCCGTTGTTGACTGAAACGTCCCGATGTAGGGCACGACTGTACTTCCCAACTCCAAGGGCACGGAAGTGTAGCCTGTGGGGCTTTTGAGAAGAACAGAGACGCTCAAGGCCTACTCTGGACCCACTGACGCAGAATCTACTGGGATAGTTCCCGGCTTTAAAGACCAGACGTAGTCCTCCTCTGCAGACATCTCCTCGACGGTTTTTCACACTGGGTTTTCCCTCATCTGAGAAAACAGGCCAAGAGATCGTGAGGATCCATAATTAGTGTTTTAATACGTTTGGCAGGACTCAGTGTTTTTCACGTTCTGTGATACTGGGATCTGCATCTCCGCTGTAATGTGTTAAACCTTCAAATCTCGTCCAAAAGCCGTGTCATTACCTAGAGAATCCTTCTGTGACTTGCAGGCGGATTGCCATCTTTCTGCTTCCGCCGCCTCACCTTTAAAATGGGGAGAATACCGGTAACCTACCTTTTGGATGTGAGGATTAAATGAGACAGTTGGTGCAAAGCAGTCGGCACAGGATCTGGCACAAAGTGAAGCCTTCAATAAATTATGATTACAGTAGTTGTGATTTCCCTCCAGTCGGAATATGGTTTAGTTGAAGTTAGTGGCTGTGTCACAGCTGTGTCTCAGGCTGGTGTCTGCCGCCCTGAGCTAAGCCATACAAATCCCTAGAATAACTTTTCAAAAGCCTGTTAGCCTCTTGAGGCTCCTACGCTTCTTTATTTTGTTTTGTTTTATTTTATTTTGTTTTTTTTTTTTATTGCAGTAACAGTGGATTCTAACATTATATAGCTTTCAGATGTACGTTGTAATATATTTCGAATTCTGTGTAGATTACATCGTGTTCACCCCCCGAAAACTATAGTCCGTCACCTCACATGGGAGCCTCATCACCCCTTTTTGCTCTCTCCCCTCCCCCCTCCCCCTATGGTAACCACCAGTCCAATCTCCTTTGCTCTGTGTGTGTTTGTCATTGTTTTTATCTTCTGCTTAGGAGTGAGCTCACACGGTGTTTGCCTTTCTCCCTCTGATTTATTTCACTTCACATAATACCCTCAAGGTCCATCCACGTTGTCACAAATGGCCGGATCTCATCATTTCTTAGGGCCGAGTAGCATTCCATTGTGTATACATACCACATCTTCTTTATCCGTTCTTCCCTTGATGGGCACCTAGGTTGCTTCCAAGTTCTGGCTGTTGTGAATAACGCTGCGGTGAACCTAGGGGTGCATGTGTCTTTCTGCATTGGAGTTTTCAAGTTCTTTGGATAAATACCCAGCAGTGGGCTAGCTGGATCATATATACGGTAGATGTGTTCCTCGTTTTCTGAGGATACCCCATACTGCTTTCCATAGTGGCGGCACCAGTCTGCCGTCGCACCAGCAGTGCGGGAGAGTTCCCTTCTCTCCACATCCTCTCTCCGACACTTGTCTCTTGTCTTGTTAATTAGAGCCATTCTGACCAGAGGAAGGTGACATCTCCTTGTAGTTGTGGTTTGCATTCCTCTGATCGCTAATGATGTTGAGCCCCTTTCCATATGCCTGTTGGCCATCCGTATACCTTCTTTGGAGAAATCACTGCTCAGATCTTTGGCCCGCCTTTTTAATTGGGTTGTTGATTTTTTTTTTTTTTTTTTTTTTTGCTGTTGAGATGTATGAGTTCTTTCTGTATTTGGGATATTAACCCCTTGTCCGATATACGGTTTGCAAGTATCTTCTCCCAGTTGTTAGGTTGTGTTTTGGTTTTGTGGATGGTTTCCTTTGCGGTGCAGAAGATTTTTTTTACTTTGACGTAGTCCCATTTGTTCATTTTGTGTTTTGTTTCCATTGCCCAGTCAGACGTGGTACTTGAAAGTAGGCTGCTAAGACTGATGTCAAAGAGGATACTGCCTATGTTTTCTTCTAGACGTTGCATGGTTTCGGGTGTGACATTGAAGTAAAAGCCGAGGGAGGAGGCTGCAGTTCCCCCCAGAGCGAGCGTAGCGGGGACCCTGCGTCCCTGTCAGCGCACCTTCCCGCACCGCGAAGGTCCGAAGCGTGTGGGCGGGGCCGCAGGAGTTCTCCCAGGAGGGTGTCCCCGTCGCTGTCCGGAGTCCACCGCCAGAGGGGGGGCGGGGCAACGGCCGGGCAGCGTCTGGGCGGCGGCGCGCGCGCCAGGAGAGGAGCGCGCGGCTGCTGGGCCGCCGTCCTGGGAGGCGTGGGAGGCGTCGGCGAGCCGCGCCTGCCTGCCCAGAGCCGAGCCCGGCGGAGTCCGGCCGCGCGGTGCTGCTCTCTCCCGGGCCGGGCTCGTCCGTTCCGCCGGCGTCCGTGGACGCCGCTCCGTGTCCCCGCTGGGCACAGCAGCCCGGGCCCTCCACAGCCACGGCCGCTAGCCTGAGGAGGCCGTCCTTCAGCTCCCGCTCTTCCTGCTCGCCGGACACGGACGACCAGGGCGCCCGCGAAGATGATTCCATCTGGGAGAGGTACCTGGGGGCGTGGGCCTGGGGGCTGGTGGGAGGCGAGCGTGTCCCTGAGAAATAGGATTGTGCGCCGAGAGGTGCCCGTCAGGTGGCGGGACAGCTGTGCGGCGCGGGGAGCGAGGGGCTCTCTTCGTGCGCTTCAGGCGTTCGTGGAACGGGCGGTGTGTGCCGGGCACGGGGCCAGCCTGGGCATGCGGTGCCCGGGAGTCGGGCGCTGAAGCGCCACCCGTGGTCTGGGCTTCTTGGAAGGACAGACGCGAAGTCGATAAGGACACTGGTCTCGATGCGTTCTGAGGAGTGCACGTCTCCCTCTTTTCGAGGCTACGTTCCGTTGGGGTTTTCATGAAGCCTGTTGTGGCCCTGAAGCTCAGGCCGGTTCAGGGGAAGTGGCCTGTCGAGGGCCACATCATATTTGTGTGCAGAGCCAGTGCTTTCCAAAGCCCTTGAGTGTGCAGAAGTCTACCTGTCAGGGGTGCAGTGGGGGCTGTCCGGGCAGCATTGTGAGCACAGGTCTGTGCCCCACACTTGAAAGTATGGAAAAGAAAGCGGGAGGCTGGAGGGTGCTCCGTTCGTTCCCTCCTTCCACAGAGAGCCTGGAGAGTTGACTTTGGGACAAGTCCTTCCTTTCCTCTGGTCGGTGCGTGTTCAGTGGTCTGGACACTTGGTGAGCAAGGCTGACAGGCTGTTTGACGTACTGGGCCTCACAGCCTGGTTGGAAAGGACAGAGAGGCAGCAACCAATTACCTAGGAGGTACGTAAAAGCAATTTTGTGTTGAGTGTTGAGAAATACGGCATTTCCTGTTAGACTTTGTGACTTAGGCGGTGATGTTGAAGCTGAGAGCAGATGCCGAAAAGAAAAGGAGGACTTGTGCGGGAGAGTGTTGGGACAGGGCAAGGGAGGAGTATGGCCTGTCAGAGGAGCTGAAAGAATGCCCTGGAGACTGGGGCCGCCGCGTAGGGACTGTAGGGTGGGGAAAACAAAACTTTTCGATTGAGGCTGGCGCTTTCTATAGGGTTTTGGAGACTAAGCGTGGTGATTCAGAACGTGGACTCTGGAGCCACACTCTGTCAAATGGGTCCTGGCTCTGCCACCTACGGGCTGTGTGAACTTGGGCAAGTTACTGGACCATTGTGTGTGTCAGTTTCCTGATCTGTAAAACGGGGTTGATTATCATACACACTCCATAGGTGAGTGTAGAGGTGAGAGGATATTTCATATCCCTAAAGTACTTAGAGCAGCGTCTGGCCTTTAGTAGGCGTTAGTAGTGGTTGATTGAGTAAATGGATAAACGCATACATAAGCATTAAAGGCTTGGAGGCTGGGGCTGGCCCCGTGGCCGAGTGGTTAAGTTCGCGCGCTCCGCTGCAGGCGGCCCAGTGTTTCGTCGGTTCGAATCCTGGGCGCGGACATGGCACTGCTCGTCAGACCACGCTGAGGCAGCGTCCCACATGCCACAACTAGAGGAACCCACAACGAAGAATACACAACTATGTACCGGGGGGGCTTTGGGGAGTAAAAGGAAAAAATAAAAATCTTTAAAAAAAAAAAAAAAAAAGGCTTGGAGGCTGTCCCTGGTGAAACGTGTGAACTGGAATGGATTACAGCCAACTTTGTTTCCTTTCCAGCTTGCAGTTGCTACTGACCGCATCTGCAGGACTGTGGAATTAGAAATAATCTCCCTCGACTTGGCGGCTCTTGGTAAAACAATCTAATGCTGTCCAAATTATCCCAGGGAAATAAAAGCCTTTTCAGTAGCATAGTAGGGTTAGGCTTATGTCATATGTATTGTTTATATTGGTTTGTTTAGTGTTTGTGGGTAACTTTTTTTTTTTTTTTTTTTTTTGCAAAGCTGCTCGGTTAAAAAAGGCAGATTAGCTATGAAATGGTTCAGACCCAGAGAAAAGTAGAGAGCCGTGTAAGCAGAGCACGCCTTTCCTTGACTCTCTGTCGAGAGCTTTTGTGATTCCAGCCGCTCTCTGCCTCAGACACGGTGCCCTCTGCGTGTGCAGTCATCTAAACAGTGCGGGGTCTGGGACCGTGGAGAAGCCAAGGCAGTATAGTCATGCTTTGCTTAACAGTGGGGATAAGCTCTGAGGAGTAGGTCATGGTCAGGCAATCTGGAGACTGTGCAAACACCACCGAGTTCCTCAACCTGGATGGCAGAGCCTCCTACACACCTAGGCCATGTGGGACTAATCTGATGGGAGCCCCGTTGTTGACTGAAACGTCCCGATGTAGGGCACGACTGTACTTCCCAACTCCAAGGGCACGGAAGTGTAGCCTGTGGGGCTTTTGAGAAGAACAGAGACGCTCAAGGCCTACTCTGGACCCACTGACGCAGAATCTACTGGGATAGTTCCCGGCTTTAAAGACCAGACGTAGTCCTCCTCTGCAGACATCTCCTCGACGGTTTTTCACACTGGGTTTTCCCTCATCTGAGAAAACAGGCCAAGAGATCGTGAGGATCCATAATTAGTGTTTTAATACGTTTGGCAGGACTCAGTGTTTTTCACGTTCTGTGATACTGGGATCTGCATCTCCGCTGTAATGTGTTAAACCTTCAAATCTCGTCCAAAAGCCGTGTCATTACCTAGAGAATCCTTCTGTGACTTGCAGGCGGATTGCCATCTTTCTGCTTCCGCCGCCTCACCTTTAAAATGGGGAGAATACCGGTAACCTACCTTTTGGATGTGAGGATTAAATGAGACAGTTGGTGCAAAGCAGTCGGCACAGGATCTGGCACAAAGTGAAGCCTTCAATAAATTATGATTACAGTAGTTGTGATTTCCCTCCAGTCGGAATATGGTTTAGTTGAAGTTAGTGGCTGTGTCACAGCTGTGTCTCAGGCTGGTGTCTGCCGCCCTGAGCTAAGCCATACAAATCCCTAGAATAACTTTTCAAAAGCCTGTTAGCCTCTTGAGGCTCCTACGCTTCTTTATTTTGTTTTGTTTTATTTTATTTTGTTTTTTTTTTTTATTGCAGTAACAGTGGATTCTAACATTATATAGCTTTCAGATGTACGTTGTAATATATTTCGAATTCTGTGTAGATTACATCGTGTTCACCCCCCGAAAACTATAGTCCGTCACCTCACATGGGAGCCTCATCACCCCTTTTTGCTCTCTCCCCTCCCCCCTCCCCCTATGGTAACCACCAGTCCAATCTCCTTTGCTCTGTGTGTGTTTGTCATTGTTTTTATCTTCTGCTTAGGAGTGAGCTCACACGGTGTTTGCCTTTCTCCCTCTGATTTATTTCACTTCACATAATACCCTCAAGGTCCATCCACGTTGTCACAAATGGCCGGATCTCATCATTTCTTAGGGCCGAGTAGCATTCCATTGTGTATACATACCACATCTTCTTTATCCGTTCTTCCCTTGATGGGCACCTAGGTTGCTTCCAAGTTCTGGCTGTTGTGAATAACGCTGCGGTGAACCTAGGGGTGCATGTGTCTTTCTGCATTGGTGTTTTCAAGTTCTTTGGATAAATACCCAGCAGTGGGCTAGCTGGATCATATATACGGTAGATGTGTTCCTCGTTTTCTGAGGATACCCCATACTGCTTTCCATAGTGGCGGCACCAGTCTGCCGTCGCACCAGCAGTGCGGGAGAGTTCCCTTCTCTCCACATCCTCTCTCCGACACTTGTCTCTTGTCTTGTTAATTAGAGCCATTCTGACCAGAGGAAGGTGACATCTCCTTGTAGTTGTGGTTTGCATTCCTCTGATCGCTAATGATGTTGAGCCCCTTTCCATATGCCTGTTGGCCATCCGTATACCTTCTTTGGAGAAATCACTGCTCAGATCTTTGGCCCGCCTTTTTAATTGGGTTGTTGATTTTTTTTTTTTTTTTTTTTTTTGCTGTTGAGATGTATGAGTTCTTTCTGTATTTGGGATATTAACCCCTTGTCCGATATACGGTTTGCAAGTATCTTCTCCCAGTTGTTAGGTTGTGTTTTGGTTTTGTGGATGGTTTCCTTTGCGGTGCAGAAGATTTTTTTTACTTTGACGTAGTCCCATTTGTTCATTTTGTGTTTTGTTTCCATTGCCCAGTCAGACGTGGTACTTGAAAGTAGGCTGCTAAGACTGATGTCAAAGAGGATACTGCCTATGTTTTCTTCTAGACGTTGCATGGTTTCGGGTGTGACATTGAAGTAAAAGCCGAGGGAGGAGGCTGCAGTTCCCCCCAGAGCGAGCGTAGCGGGGACCCTGCGTCCCTGTCAGCGCACCTTCCCGCACCGCGAAGGTCCGAAGCGTGTGGGCGGGGCCGCAGGAGTTCTCCCAGGAGGGTGTCCCCGTCGCTGTCCGGAGTCCACCGCCAGAGGGGGGGCGGGGCAACGGCCGGGCAGCGTCTGGGCGGCGGCGCGCGCGCCAGGAGAGGAGCGCGCGGCTGCTGGGCCGCCGTCCTGGGAGGCGTGGGAGGCGTCGGCGAGCCGCGCCTGCCTGCCCAGAGCCGAGCCCGGCGGAGTCCGGCCGCGCGGTGCTGCTCTCTCCCGGGCCGGGCTCGTCCGTTCCGCCGGCGTCCGTGGACGCCGCTCCGTGTCCCCGCTGGGCACAGCAGCCCGGGCCCTCCACAGCCACGGCCGCTAGCCTGAGGAGGCCGTCCTTCAGCTCCCGCTCTTCCTGCTCGCCGGACACGGACGACCAGGGCGCCCGCGAAGATGATTCCATCTGGGAGAGGTACCTGGGGGCGTGGGCCTGGGGGCTGGTGGGAGGCGAGCGTGTCCCTGAGAAATAGGATTGTGCGCCGAGAGGTGCCCGTCAGGTGGCGGGACAGCTGTGCGGCGCGGGGAGCGAGGGGGTCTCTTCGTGCGCTTCAGGCGTTCGTGGAACGGGCGGTGTGTGCCGGGCACGGGGCCAGCCTGGGCATGCGGTGCCCGGGAGTCGGGCGCTGAAGCGCCACCCGTGGTCTGGGCTTCTTGGAAGGACAGACGCGAAGTCGATAAGGACACTGGTCTCGATGCGTTCTGAGGAGTGCACGTCTCCCTCTTTTCGAGGCTACGTTCCGTTGGGGTTTTCATGAAGCCTGTTGTGGCCCTGAAGCTCAGGCCGGTTCAGGGGAAGTGGCCTGTCGAGGGCCACATCATATTTGTGTGCAGAGCCAGTGCTTTCCAAAGCCCTTGAGTGTGCAGAAGTCTACCTGTCAGGGGTGCAGTGGGGGCTGTCCGGGCAGCATTGTGAGCACAGGTCTGTGCCCCACACTTGAAAGTATGGAAAAGAAAGCGGGAGGCTGGAGGGTGCTCCGTTCGTTCCCTCCTTCCACAGAGAGCCTGGAGAGTTGACTTTGGGACAAGTCCTTCCTTTCCTCTGGTCGGTGCGTGTTCAGTGGTCTGGACACTTGGTGAGCAAGGCTGACAGGCTGTTTGACGTACTGGGCCTCACAGCCTGGTTGGAAAGGACAGAGAGGCAGCAACCAATTACCTAGGAGGTACGTAAAAGCAATTTTGTGTTGAGTGTTGAGAAATACGGCATTTCCTGTTAGACTTTGTGACTTAGGCGGTGATGTTGAAGCTGAGAGCAGATGCCGAAAAGAAAAGGAGGACTTGTGCGGGAGAGTGTTGGGACAGGGCAAGGGAGGAGTATGGCCTGTCAGAGGAGCTGAAAGAATGCCCTGGAGACTGGGGCCGCCGCGTAGGGACTGTAGGGTGGGGAAAACAAAACTTTTCGATTGAGGCTGGCGCTTTCTATAGGGTTTTGGAGACTAAGCGTGGTGATTCAGAACGTGGACTCTGGAGCCACACTCTGTCAAATGGGTCCTGGCTCTGCCACCTACGGGCTGTGTGAACTTGGGCAAGTTACTGGACCATTGTGTGTGTCAGTTTCCTGATCTGTAAAACGGGGTTGATTATCATACACACTCCATAGGTGAGTGTAGAGGTGAGAGGATATTTCATATCCCTAAAGTACTTAGAGCAGCGTCTGGCCTTTAGTAGGCGTTAGTAGTGGTTGATTGAGTAAATGGATAAACGCATACATAAGCATTAAAGGCTTGGAGGCTGGGGCTGGCCCCGTGGCCGAGTGGTTAAGTTCGCGCGCTCCGCTGCAGGCGGCCCAGTGTTTCGTCGGTTCGAATCCTGGGCGCGGACATGGCACTGCTCGTCAGACCACGCTGAGGCAGCGTCCCACATGCCACAACTAGAGGAACCCACAACGAAGAATACACAACTATGTACCGGGGGGGCTTTGGGGAGTAAAAGGAAAAAATAAAAATCTTTAAAAAAAAAAAAAAAAAAGGCTTGGAGGCTGTCCCTGGTGAAACGTGTGAACTGGAATGGATTACAGCCAACTTTGTTTCCTTTCCAGCTTGCAGTTGCTACTGACCGCATCTGCAGGACTGTGGAATTAGAAATAATCTCCCTCGACTTGGCGGCTCTTGGTAAAACAATCTAATGCTGTCCAAATTATCCCAGGGAAATAAAAGCCTTTTCAGTAGCATAGTAGGGTTAGGCTTATGTCATATGTATTGTTTATATTGGTTTGTTTAGTGTTTGTGGGTAACTTTTTTTTTTTTTTTTTTTTTTGCAAAGCTGCTCGGTTAAAAAAGGCAGATTAGCTATGAAATGGTTCAGACCCAGAGAAAAGTAGAGAGCCGTGTAAGCAGAGCACGCCTTTCCTTGACTCTCTGTCGAGAGCTTTTGTGATTCCAGCCGCTCTCTGCCTCAGACACGGTGCCCTCTGCGTGTGCAGTCATCTAAACAGTGCGGGGTCTGGGACCGTGGAGAAGCCAAGGCAGTATAGTCATGCTTTGCTTAACAGTGGGGATAAGCTCTGAGGAGTAGGTCATGGTCAGGCAATCTGGAGACTGTGCAAACACCACCGAGTTCCTCAACCTGGATGGCAGAGCCTCCTACACACCTAGGCCATGTGGGACTAATCTGATGGGAGCCCCGTTGTTGACTGAAACGTCCCGATGTAGGGCACGACTGTACTTCCCAACTCCAAGGGCACGGAAGTGTAGCCTGTGGGGCTTTTGAGAAGAACAGAGACGCTCAAGGCCTACTCTGGACCCACTGACGCAGAATCTACTGGGATAGTTCCCGGCTTTAAAGACCAGACGTAGTCCTCCTCTGCAGACATCTCCTCGACGGTTTTTCACACTGGGTTTTCCCTCATCTGAGAAAACAGGCCAAGAGATCGTGAGGATCCATAATTAGTGTTTTAATACGTTTGGCAGGACTCAGTGTTTTTCACGTTCTGTGATACTGGGATCTGCATCTCCGCTGTAATGTGTTAAACCTTCAAATCTCGTCCAAAAGCCGTGTCATTACCTAGAGAATCCTTCTGTGACTTGCAGGCGGATTGCCATCTTTCTGCTTCCGCCGCCTCACCTTTAAAATGGGGAGAATACCGGTAACCTACCTTTTGGATGTGAGGATTAAATGAGACAGTTGGTGCAAAGCAGTCGGCACAGGATCTGGCACAAAGTGAAGCCTTCAATAAATTATGATTACAGTAGTTGTGATTTCCCTCCAGTCGGAATATGGTTTAGTTGAAGTTAGTGGCTGTGTCACAGCTGTGTCTCAGGCTGGTGTCTGCCGCCCTGAGCTAAGCCATACAAATCCCTAGAATAACTTTTCAAAAGCCTGTTAGCCTCTTGAGGCTCCTACGCTTCTTTATTTTGTTTTGTTTTATTTTATTTTGTTTTTTTTTTTATTGCAGTAACAGTGGATTCTAACATTATATAGCTTTCAGATGTACGTTGTAATATATTTCGAATTCTGTGTAGATTACATCGTGTTCACCCCCCGAAAACTATAGTCCGTCACCTCACATGGGAGCCTCATCACCCCTTTTTGCTCTCTCCCCTCCCCCCTCCCCCTATGGTAACCACCAGTCCAATCTCCTTTGCTCTGTGTGTGTTTGTCATTGTTTTTATCTTCTGCTTAGGAGTGAGCTCACACGGTGTTTGCCTTTCTCCCTCTGATTTATTTCACTTCACATAATACCCTCAAGGTCCATCCACGTTGTCACAAATGGCCGGATCTCATCATTTCTTAGGGCCGAGTAGCATTCCATTGTGTATACATACCACATCTTCTTTATCCGTTCTTCCCTTGATGGGCACCTAGGTTGCTTCCAAGTTCTGGCTGTTGTGAATAACGCTGCGGTGAACCTAGGGGTGCATGTGTCTTTCTGCATTGGTGTTTTCAAGTTCTTTGGATAAATACCCAGCAGTGGGCTAGCTGGATCATATATACGGTAGATGTGTTCCTCGTTTTCTGAGGATACCCCATACTGCTTTCCATAGTGGCGGCACCAGTCTGCCGTCGCACCAGCAGTGCGGGAGAGTTCCCTTCTCTCCACATCCTCTCTCCGACACTTGTCTCTTGTCTTGTTAATTAGAGCCATTCTGACCAGAGGAAGGTGACATCTCCTTGTAGTTGTGGTTTGCATTCCTCTGATCGCTAATGATGTTGAGCCCCTTTCCATATGCCTGTTGGCCATCCGTATACCTTCTTTGGAGAAATCGCTGCTCAGATCTTTGGCCCGCCTTTTTAATTGGGTTGTTGATTTTTTTTTTTTTTTTTTTTTTTGCTGTTGAGATGTATGAGTTCTTTCTGTATTTGGGATATTAACCCCTTATCCGATATACGGTTTGCAAGTATCTTCTCCCAGTTGTTAGGTTGTGTTTTGGTTTTGTGGATGGTTTCCTTTGCGGTGCAGAAGATTTTTTTTACTTTGACGTAGTCCCATTTGTTCATTTTGTGTTTTGTTTCCATTGCCCAGTCAGACGTGGTACTTGAAAGTAGGCTGCTAAGACTGATGTCAAAGAGGATACTGCCTATGTTTTCTTCTAGACGTTGCATGGTTTCGGGTGTGACATTGAAGTAAAAGCCGAGGGAGGAGGCTGCAGTTCCCCCCAGAGCGAGCGTAGCGGGGACCCTGCGTCCCTGTCAGCGCACCTTCCCGCACCGCGAAGGTCCGAAGCGTGTGGGCGGGGCCGCAGGAGTTCTCCCAGGAGGGTGTCCCCGTCGCTGTCCGGAGTCCACCGCCAGAGGGGGGGCGGGGCAACGGCCGGGCAGCGTCTGGGCGGCGGCGCGCGCGCCAGGAGAGGAGCGCGCGGCTGCTGGGCCGCCGTCCTGGGAGGCGTGGGAGGCGTCGGCGAGCCGCGCCTGCCTGCCCAGAGCCGAGCCCGGCGGAGTCCGGCCGCGCGGTGCTGCTCTCTCCCGGGCCGGGCTCGTCCGTTCCGCCGGCGTCCGTGGACGCCGCTCCGTGTCCCCGCTGGGCACAGCAGCCCGGGCCCTCCACAGCCACGGCCGCTAGCCTGAGGAGGCCGTCCTTCAGCTCCCGCTCTTCCTGCTCGCCGGACACGGACGACCAGGGCGCCCGCGAAGATGATTCCATCTGGGAGAGGTACCTGGGGGCGTGGGCCTGGGGGCTGGTGGGAGGCGAGCGTGTCCCTGAGAAATAGGATTGTGCGCCGAGAGGTGCCCGTCAGGTGGCGGGACAGCTGTGCGGCGCGGGGAGCGAGGGGGTCTCTTCGTGCGCTTCAGGCGTTCGTGGAACGGGCGGTGTGTGCCGGGCACGGGGCCAGCCTGGGCATGCGGTGCCCGGGAGTCGGGCGCTGAAGCGCCACCCGTGGTCTGGGCTTCTTGGAAGGACAGACGCGAAGTCGATAAGGACACTGGTCTCGATGCGTTCTGAGGAGTGCACGTCTCCCTCTTTTCGAGGCTACGTTCCGTTGGGGTTTTCATGAAGCCTGTTGTGGCCCTGAAGCTCAGGCCGGTTCAGGGGAAGTGGCCTGTCGAGGGCCACATCATATTTGTGTGCAGAGCCAGTGCTTTCCAAAGCCCTTGAGTGTGCAGAAGTCTACCTGTCAGGGGTGCAGTGGGGGCTGTCCGGGCAGCATTGTGAGCACAGGTCTGTGCCCCACACTTGAAAGTATGGAAAAGAAAGCGGGAGGCTGGAGGGTGCTCCGTTCGTTCCCTCCTTCCACAGAGAGCCTGGAGAGTTGACTTTGGGACAAGTCCTTCCTTTCCTCTGGTCGGTGCGTGTTCAGTGGTCTGGACACTTGGTGAGCAAGGCTGACAGGCTGTTTGACGTACTGGGCCTCACAGCCTGGTTGGAAAGGACAGAGAGGCAGCAACCAATTACCTAGGAGGTACGTAAAAGCAATTTTGTGTTGAGTGTTGAGAAATACGGCATTTCCTGTTAGACTTTGTGACTTAGGCGGTGATGTTGAAGCTGAGAGCAGATGCCGAAAAGAAAAGGAGGACTTGTGCGGGAGAGTGTTGGGACAGGGCAAGGGAGGAGTATGGCCTGTCAGAGGAGCTGAAAGAATGCCCTGGAGACTGGGGCCGCCGCGTAGGGACTGTAGGGTGGGGAAAACAAAACTTTTCGATTGAGGCTGGCGCTTTCTATAGGGTTTTGGAGACTAAGCGTGGTGATTCAGAACGTGGACTCTGGAGCCACACTCTGTCAAATGGGTCCTGGCTCTGCCACCTACGGGCTGTGTGAACTTGGGCAAGTTACTGGACCATTGTGTGTGTCAGTTTCCTGATCTGTAAAACGGGGTTGATTATCATACACACTCCATAGGTGAGTGTAGAGGTGAGAGGATATTTCATATCCCTAAAGTACTTAGAGCAGCGTCTGGCCTTTAGTAGGCGTTAGTAGTGGTTGATTGAGTAAATGGATAAACGCATACATAAGCATTAAAGGCTTGGAGGCTGGGGCTGGCCCCGTGGCCGAGTGGTTAAGTTCGCGCGCTCCGCTGCAGGCGGCCCAGTGTTTCGTCGGTTCGAATCCTGGGCGCGGACATGGCACTGCTCGTCAGACCACGCTGAGGCAGCGTCCCACATGCCACAACTAGAGGAACCCACAACGAAGAATACACAACTATGTACCGGGGGGGCTTTGGGGAGTAAAAGGAAAAAATAAAAATCTTTAAAAAAAAAAAAAAAAAAGGCTTGGAGGCTGTCCCTGGTGAAACGTGTGAACTGGAATGGATTACAGCCAACTTTGTTTCCTTTCCAGCTTGCAGTTGCTACTGACCGCATCTGCAGGACTGTGGAATTAGAAATAATCTCCCTCGACTTAGCGGCTCTTGGTAAAAAAAATCTAATGCTGTCCAAATTATCCCAGGGAAATAAAAGCCTTTTCAGTAGCATAGTAGGGTTAGGCTTATGTCATATGTATTGTTTATATTGGTTTGTTTAGTGTTTGTGGGTAACCTTTTTTTTTTTTTTTTTTTTTTGCAAAGCTGCTCGGTTAAAAAAGGCAGATTAGCTATGAAATGGTTCAGACCCAGAGAAAAGTAGAGAGCCGTGTAAGCAGAGCACGCCTTTCCTTGACTCTCTGTCGAGAGCTTTTGTGATTCCAGCCGCTCTCTGCCTCAGACACGGTGCCCTCTGCGTGTGCAGTCATCTAAACAGTGCGGGGTCTGGGACCGTGGAGAAGCCAAGGCAGTATAGTCATGCTTTGCTTAACAGTGGGGATAAGCTCTGAGGAGTAGGTCATGGTCAGGCAATCTGGAGACTGTGCAAACACCACCGAGTTCCTCAACCTGGATGGCAGAGCCTCCTACACACCTAGGCCATGTGGGACTAATCTGATGGGAGCCCCGTTGTTGACTGAAACGTCCCGATGTAGGGCACGACTGTACTTCCCAACTCCAAGGGCACGGAAGTGTAGCCTGTGGGGCTTTTGAGAAGAACAGAGACGCTCAAGGCCTACTCTGGACCCACTGACGCAGAATCTACTGGGATAGTTCCCGGCTTTAAAGACCAGACGTAGTCCTCCTCTGCAGACATCTCCTCGACGGTTTTTCACACTGGGTTTTCCCTCATCTGAGAAAACAGGCCAAGAGATCGTGAGGATCCATAATTAGTGTTTTAATACGTTTGGCAGGACTCAGTGTTTTTCACGTTCTGTGATACTGGGATCTGCATCTCCGCTGTAATGTGTTAAACCTTCAAATCTCGTCCAAAAGCCGTGTCATTACCTAGAGAATCCTTCTGTGACTTGCAGGCGGATTGCCATCTTTCTGCTTCCGCCGCCTCACCTTTAAAATGGGGAGAATACCGGTAACCTACCTTTTGGATGTGAGGATTAAATGAGACAGTTGGTGCAAAGCAGTCGGCACAGGATCTGGCACAAAGTGAAGCCTTCAATAAATTATGATTACAGTAGTTGTGATTTCCCTCCAGTCGGAATATGGTTTAGTTGAAGTTAGTGGCTGTGTCACAGCTGTGTCTCAGGCTGGTGTCTGCCGCCCTGAGCTAAGCCATACAAATCCCTAGAATAACTTTTCAAAAGCCTGTTAGCCTCTTGAGGCTCCTACGCTTCTTTATTTTGTTTTGTTTTATTTTATTTTGTTTTTTTTTTTTATTGCAGTAACAGTGGATTCTAACATTATATAGCTTTCAGATGTACGTTGTAATATATTTCGAATTCTGTGTAGATTACATCGTGTTCACCCCCCGAAAACTATAGTCCGTCACCTCACATGGGAGCCTCATCACCCCTTTTTGCTCTCTCCCCTCCCCCCTCCCCCTATGGTAACCACCAGTCCAATCTCCTTTGCTCTGTGTGTGTTTGTCATTGTTTTTATCTTCTGCTTAGGAGTGAGCTCACACGGTGTTTGCCTTTCTCCCTCTGATTTATTTCACTTCACATAATACCCTCAAGGTCCATCCACGTTGTCACAAATGGCCGGATCTCATCATTTCTTAGGGCCGAGTAGCATTCCATTGTGTATACATACCACATCTTCTTTATCCGTTCTTCCCTTGATGGGCACCTAGGTTGCTTCCAAGTTCTGGCTGTTGTGAATAACGCTGCGGTGAACCTAGGGGTGCATGTGTCTTTCTGCATTGGTGTTTTCAAGTTCTTTGGATAAATACCCAGCAGTGGGCTAGCTGGATCATATATACGGTAGATGTGTTCCTCGTTTTCTGAGGATACCCCATACTGCTTTCCATAGTGGCGGCACCAGTCTGCCGTCGCACCAGCAGTGCGGGAGAGTTCCCTTCTCTCCACATCCTCTCTCCGACACTTGTCTCTTGTCTTGTTAATTAGAGCCATTCTGACCAGAGGAAGGTGACATCTCCTTGTAGTTGTGGTTTGCATTCCTCTGATCGCTAATGATGTTGAGCCCCTTTCCATATGCCTGTTGGCCATCCGTATACCTTCTTTGGAGAAATCACTGCTCAGATCTTTGGCCCGCCTTTTTAATTGGGTTGTTGATTTTTTTTCTTTTTTTTTTTGCTGTTGAGATGTATGAGTTCTTTCTGTATTTGGGATATTAACCCCTTGTCCGATATACGGTTTGCAAGTATCTTCTCCCAGTTGTTAGGTTGTGTTTTGGTTTTGTGGATGGTTTCCTTTGCGGTGCAGAAGATTTTTTTTACTTTGACGTAGTCCCATTTGTTCAGTTTGTGTTTTGTTTCCATTGCCCAGTCAGACGTGGTACTTGAAAGTAGGCTGCTAAGACTGATGTCAAAGAGGATACTGCCTATGTTTTCTTCTAGACGTTGCATGGTTTCGGTTCTGACATTCGAGTAGTTGTTGTTGGTTGGTTGGTTGGTGGTTTTGCTTGCGTGTGCGCGTGATCTAAGGTTTTTCAAGTCTAAGTCCTAGCATTCCCTGGTAGCCAATATGAAATGAAATACAGAAGTATGCTTCTTTTATTTATTTAGAAAATATTTTGCCATAAGTCCAGTACCAAATGCGTTGTGAACATCCTCAGTATGCACACTTGTGTAACAAATACAATTGAGCATAGCCCAACTTGAGAAATCATTGAGGTGTCTCTGTACTCCTTCCCTCTTCCCTTTCTTTGGTCAGCCAGTGTCCTACCCTCCCCGCCTCCTCAAGGTGACAGATCCCGATTGCTGTTTTTTCTCCCTCATTCCATTCCTTTTATGTGTAGTACTTTTCCTCCGTGGATCTATGTTTCTCTGAGCGACTTTATTGTTGCTTGGTTTGAACTTTACCAGAAAGTCCTATTTCTTTCTTTCACCGAATATGCTGTTCCTGAAATTCAGCCCCTGATGCTTGTAACTGATAGCTCTAGTCCATTTTCACCGCTCCCTAGTTTTCCCCACATTCCTTGCTTCACAAGAAAGGTGAGCAGGTGTGCAAAGCCCACAGCACAGTTCCCGCTGTGAGTCTGCGCTCAGTCAACATTTGTTGAATGGGACTGAGCCCGGACTGACTGTTAACAGCGACACTTGGTTCCCCAGGCTGCATTCTCTGTTCTTCGTGCCAGGGCCAAAGATCCTGCCATGTCTCCCGCCCCCAGTGAGCTGTAGTTCTTAAAGTTGTGGGTCAGCCGTAAGAATCTCCGTGGCCTCTCGAGGACCCGGAGTTCTCCAGCTTCAGGGATGCTTCTGGGTTCACATTGCACTAGTGAATTATGACACTCACCAGGACTGTCCCTTTGGACTTAAACAACAGTATTCTCTCCCCAAAGCCAAGTATGGCGTTGGCGGTGATCATGGATGAGGACAGCTGGGCCCTGGAAGACAAGAAGCTCAGAGCAAACAGAAACTAAAAGCGTAGTTGTGAACACACAGGAGGCCCAGAGAAACTCTCACAAACAGCTGGGAAACAGTTGGAGGGCCTCAGGCCATAATAATTTGCATATGAAAGAAGTGCATAATCTCATTTTGTAGTCACAGGCTGATGAGGTTGGGGACTTATGAGTTACTTATATTTCATTGTCTTTTTAGGACAAAAAAGAGAAGTGTGAATCTTCTGCCAGGGATTCATGCATTTGTGTGTGAAAACAGGCAGCAGCATACGCCACCTCTCTCTTGCTGAACAATACAGGGTATATTGGAATGATCATCGTCATGATAGGGAGCTTGTACGTGTTCTTAAGAAAGAAACAGTAATAAAATTCTCCCAAGGTTTTATCTACAGTATTATAAAGAAAAAGAAAAGAAAAAAGCCATCTTTCACTTTCCAAGACGTGCCAGCCTCCTTCGTGTCTTGAGGCCTGGGCACCTGGTATTTCCATGTCCTGGACCTGTCCTTCCTCCGTTTCTACATCTGTCTCCTTTCCTTTGTCCTTGAGGTCTCAGCTGAAATGTCACCATGTCACAGAAGGCTACCCAGATCCCCTGGAGAAGGCGGATTTTTGTTTGTTTGTTTCGTTTAATGATGCTCTCTATTTTCTTTCTGGAAATGCTTCTTACCTTTGCAATTAGTGAGTAAGGCAGATAACGGTTTGTTTGTGCCCTTTCTCCCCTGCTAAATGAGAAGTTCTGCCAAGGAATCTTCTGTCTTGTTGCTCATGACTATCCCTAGGGCCTCGTATTATATGTCACACCTAGTAAGTGATCAGTGATGATTTTTTGGCTCAATGCATGAAGTTGGCCCTTCTGACTCCAAAGCAGGTATGTTTGCCACTGTTATTAGTTGTTTGGCTTGTGAAGCCTGCGTGCAGAGATCAGAAAGACACAGGACTGGTTGGGCCGGGTGGGGACGTTGGCAAATGAGAGCTCGTGCCTTGACACAAAGGGAGCAGATGCAGCAGCGCATTGGCTGTTTGTGGCCTTACAAGTGACGTGGACCCGATGTGAGCAGGCCTTGCAATTTTGCTAAGAAAATTTTGAAACTTTGATTTTCTGTGGATCAGCACAGTCCCACTTGGGAGCTAGACCTGGCCTGTGGGCAATGGCTGGCCTTCTCTGGAGAGAAGATCATCGTACGTGCCTCTTTGCGCTGCTCCGAATACATGAGGAGGAGAGAATTCCATCCTCAGTACCATTTAAAAAATGCTTACTGAAAACTAGAGGCGAAAATAGGCCAGCCAGGGTGATGAAGGGCCTGGAAACCATGCCATGAAAGGAGCTATTGCCCAAAATGCCAATATTTAACATGACGTTTCAGCTTTGCTGCCCAGGCTCTCCCACTTGGTGCCTAATGTACCAGATAAGAATCTGGATCCCAAAGTGCTGCAAGAGTTATGACTACTAACACATGGCTGGTAGGTGGGTAATGAGGCCGGATTGTTAACAAATGCGTGGGTTCCTGTGCAACCACATAGATGTGGTTCTTCTTCCAAGTAGACCCCTGAGGAGGTCATAGCTTTATTCCAATTACATGGCAATTTCCCAGCTATTCTGGGAACTACTCTTTGGAAATTGCCATCAGAGACTGAACATAGTTTTTACATGTCCTCAATTGTGACAAATTTCCAGATTTGATTTTTTGAAACAGCCAAGATTTATCTGGAGCTAAGTCAGGTGAATTATTCTGATGATTAAGCTTAATGGTACTATTTTGGGGCCACTGTGATGTGCAGTTAGGCTTTAACAAGAGCTTGGTCCAGACAAGGCATGCTATGATCAGGCTCAGGGCAATGGAGAGGAGAAAGGACACCAGACCAATGGAACTCCACTTGGCAGGGGTAGGATATAGGCTTAGGGTGTGCCTACTTGGTTCCAGATGCCCAAGGTGACAAGTCCAAAAGGCAAAGCAGAATTAGACATGGTTCAGAGGTGTAGTATGAACAGGAATTATAGAATGAACCAGAATGTTGGAGTCAGGTCCAGCAATGCCATGGACTGGGAAAGCTCTCCTTTTTAGGCAAGTCTGTAAGCCTTGGTCAGGGGCATGGAGAGCAGAGGCAAGCTCCTTGGGAAGAAGATTTGTAATAGCCAAATACAAATCATATGAACAGGGCTTTAGGAGAAAACTCCAGTTTGATTGGGAGACTGGAGTATAAAGTAGGTTGACCAGATGCACTAAGGTGCTTATCAAGGCAGAAGCTTTGCACTTTAATGAACATTAAACTCCTTACCAAGTCTTTCACGGCCCAAGTGATGTGCTTTCTGGTCTTCTTTCCATCTTCATCTCTTGCCACTCTCCCCTCCGCTCCCTGACCTTCAACCAGAAAAGCCAACCAATGACTTTCTTTCTGTTCTTTGAACACGTCTGTTTCGTTCTGCTCTGGAGCCTTTGCTTTTGCTGTCCTTCTGCCTGGGACACACTTTAGGTTTTCCCTTGGCTGGCTCTTTCTCACATGGGTCTTATCTCAGCTATTAACTTCTCAGAGAGGCCTGCCCTGATCATCCTGACCCAAGTGGTTTCCTCCACCTCCGGTTACTTTCAACCCAATACCGTTTTGTGTCCTTCACAGCATATCCAGTCTTGGTTTATCGGTGCATTTCTTTATTATCCATCTCCCATCACATGGAATTCTATGAGGGCAGGATCTTTGTTCTCTCATTAATCCTCAGAGCTAGAACTATCTATGACGTATGATAGGTGTGCAGTCAATGTTTACTGAATGAATCAACTGATGAATGACAGCTTGGTCCATAGGATGGAATTAGCCCATTTTGTGTGGGGGTGGAAAGAATTCAGGGGACAAATAGAATCCCCCTGTGTCACCTAGTCCCAGAATTATTTGGCAGCAAGACTTAGGTAGTGGGGGCTATTCTAATTGGTAGGCTTCAGAATTCACTAGTAGTGTAGATCCCGGGGCCACAAGCCTGGGGTCTGGGGGAAGAGAAACAGGAGCTGATAGAGTATCCATCGCAAAATGGACAATATAAAAAGTGGATCCTGAAAAATCTGGCCAATAGCAGAATTCCTGGAAGAAGTGAGTCACCAACAAGCGACGCGTTCTGAATGTTTGTGGGGCAATCTGTCTCCCAGGATTATAGTCACATGTCTTGTGTCTGCCTCCTCTTGACAGCCTCAGAGGGGAGGGTCATCTGCTGTTCCATATCTTTTCTCAATGAGTGAAAGAGCTTTCCATCACTCCAGGCTGGCTTGTTCTTTGAAACAGTCTGTCTCTCCATAGAATTCTTTCTGTGGAGCCTTTATTTTATATTAAAATTCACTGTAATGTGTGATCTCTGCCTTGTTTCATTTTAAAATAAATTCTGTTGTACCTAGAGAGTGTTTTCCTTCTTTATCTTAAAAATTAAGTAAACAAACCAAGCAGTTCAGAAAACAATCCATATCATTAATACAAAATGATCACAATAACCGTAACCATCACACTCATAATAAAGTCTGTGAAATGGAGCCCCTGCCAACCACCAGCCATCAACTGCATTCCCAGCCCTGGGACTTCCTTGAGCAGTAGGGGCTAAAGAATGGAAGACTTTGTACAAAGACATACCCTGGAAAGGGACGTGGAGGATGTGAGTGTGATTCCAACATGAAGGATGGATTAACTGTCTTAGAGAACATCAAATCTAGGAAAAACCACACAGTTCTGAAAGCTAGGGAGCCATGCGAGGAACTGTTTATGACAGGGAAAAGTGCAGGTTATAAATAGTAAAGCTGCACTGTGCTCACCGTCCTGTAGAACAGGCCAATGAGCAATGACTGGAAGGGAAGGCAGCAACAGGATGAAAGTGGATTCGTTCTTTCATTCATTCCATCATTCATCTAGCAAATACGGTGTGACATTTTGGAGTGATTGAAAATACAGGTAGTTTTATGTCTGTTCTCCTTCCCCAACTTTTAAAATTTGGATATAGTACTTCTATTTTAAAAAAAGAAAGTAGGGAAAAACAAAAAAAAGCTGAAGCTGGTTCCTTGTAAAAGCCAAATCATTCTTGTAAACTTCTCAGAGTCAGGACGGATGGCTGAATACAACACCAAACTCCATTATGGTTTTCACTTTTGGCTCTGTTATCAAACTCTGATGTAAAACCAACTACAACATAATCACAGTAATAAGCCACTTTTGTGCACCATTTTACAATTTTCCAAGGGCATTCATAGAGCAGTCTTATTTAATCCTCATAACAATTGGTGAGATGTAAGAATTATGAGACTGGGTCAGACTTATGGTCATTTCTGCTCTGGCATTTGTTTATTCTTATCTGCTTGGCATTTTCTTGCACCATGGCTTAAATGTACTTTGTACATTTAGATATTCAACTGTAAATCCCTTTCAGATGATTCGTAAAAACTCTGAATGAGCCCAGTGTCAGCAGTGGTGCCTGGGAAGCCCGTCTAAGAGATGTGGTGATTTCCCTGTTCCTCGTTGCTTCCTTTCTCCACATCCCACGCTCGAGTTGCAGATCCATAACAAAACAGCCTCGTTTTCCCCATTTGTCAGAAGTTCCTTGATACTTGGAGGTAGCAAAGGGCTGAGAATGTCCGTAGGGAGACCAGCCATCAATAAAAGCCCTCAGAGCCACATTTAGGCATCCAGAAACCTCGATCTCATTCGGAGTGACTCTGCCTTTCTCGTAGCTGCAATTTGAAGTGCAATTTCACTCAACTCACTTCCTTGGATTCTTTGTTACTCGCTTTTGAACAACTTTGTTTAAGAAAATGTATAATTTCAGTAGTTAAGTCTGACTATATTATTCCTTGTGAAATGAATAGAATATTATAGGCAGTGCTGAAGTCTCCACCAGCCTTCCACGCCCAGTTCCAGTTCCCACGCTATTTCCAAAGGTGGCTGCCGTTAACAATTTGAGGTGTAACTTATTGGGTCACCCACCTGATATTGGTAGCAGAAAATGCACAATACACAATATTGTTATTTGATATGTGTGAATTTGAGAAAATTATAACATGCTAGCTATGTCATTTGACAGCTTGCTTTTTTTTTCCTCTCCACAGTATCTCCTGGAAGTATTTACATGTTAAGGCATTTCTCATTCTTGCAGAGTATCTCATAGATGCCTACTTCAGAGTTTGTTTCATCAGTCCTCTGCTACTGGAGAGCTGGGTTGTTCCCAGGTTTTGCTCTGATGAACATATTGTGATGAACTTCTCATCGTATGCCTTCCTCTGCACTTGGATGAGTGTATCTCTAGGAATATACTGAGAAGAATTGTGTATCGCTATATATATATATGTCTCAGTTTCTAAAAGATAATGCCAAAATGCCTTCCAAGGCAATTGGGCCAATTTCTACTCCCACCCTGTCCTTACCAACTTGGTTTTTCTGCTTTCCAAAATTTATTCTCTCTTTGGTGCTTGCAATTGATTTTTGAACCTTAGTGAGCTTAGATCATAGTTCCTAATACTCAGCTTGCCTACTGCTGATTTTCCAGTACCCAGTTTCTCCATGTTGCCTTCGTGCCACATTTAACTCATTTCACCTTTATTCCAATACTGGCTTCCGTCTTATGACGTAAATGATCTTAGGCTATTGATTAATTATTTACTGAATACGTTTATTTATTTCACAAATACTATGTAAATGACGAGATGTCCTTTTCCCCTAGCACAAACACATTCAAAATGATGTCACCATTTGGTGCTACCCGTGGCCTCTTTTCTTGCCAGATTCCCAGTTGCTCCCAAAGGAAATCCAGGCAGTCTTTGCTCAGTACCGTGGACAGTCTTAAATGGCACGTTCTGCTGCCAGCCACTGTTCTGCTGTTGGAGAAACTCTCATTTCTTGTGCATCGATTTTGAAGGGGATGGTATAGACAACCTGTCAAGAGAGTTTGCAACATCCAGATGTTTCGTCCTCCTCCGTTTACAGGAGTCTTTTGGATTGTGAAATCACAGTGTGGGTGTTATGGACACAGGGTGAACACCTGCCATATAGATTGACCGTGTTGCACAGTGTTGAGTTCCTATTTCCCGGTTGGTAATAACAGATTGATAATGTGTTCCCACCACACTGTTGCTTCGTGAGAGATCTGTCTTGGCAAAGTCTCAGAGAAAGCAAGCAGGAGTTGAAAGGGCTGATGAAAGGAAGAAAGATGAGTTCTGTTCTTGGGTGCTTTAGGCAACCAAAATAATCTGTAGTCCTCACTGCTGTCTAAGGTATCATCCTACAGCATTCTTTCATTGAACAAGTTTTACTGAGCATCAGCCATGTACCAGTGAGTGTGCTAATGCTGGGAGTGCAAAGATAAGGGGGAAAGTGTCTTTGTAAATGCTTTCAGAAAGTAGACAGTTTAGTGGCAGAGATGGACACTGATCAAATTTTATGAACGTGAAATTCCAACTGTAATAAGTGAAAGGAAAGAGAAATGTATGATGCTGAGAGCACATCTAACAGGGGCAGTTGACTTCCCAGAGTGCTCAGGAAAGGCTTCAAGAAGGAAGTGACAATTAAACTAGAGTTAAGTAGGCAAAAAGTTAGTGAGAAAGCATTTCTGACTGCGAGAAAAGCATATGCAAAGGTCCTGTGCAAAAAGGAACAGTACACATTCAGGCCACTGTGGTTGGGAGCACTGTCAAGGGGGAAGCCTGGTACACAATGTGGTTGGGTCCCTGAGGAGGGTCCATATAGAGAACTTTGGATTATGTTAAGGATTTAGGTCTTATCCTAAGAACAAAGGAAAGCCACTGATAGGTCTTAAGTGAGTGTATGTTTGGTGATAGGGGAAGAAAGTAGTGGCTCAATTTGTGTTTTGAAAAGATGACTGATTGCAGTGTAGGTAATAGAAGTCTTATCATTTCATGCCTCTGTGTAGAAGCTTTTGAAGATTCTTAATTGCTATCAGGATAAAATTCAAAATCCTTAACATTATTTTTAGTATACTCCCCAATATGGCTAATATCAACTTTAAATCCTTACCTCAGAAAATGCTCCCTTATCCACTCCATGCTCAGCAAATTCAAATGAGTCAGCTATTGTCATGATAATGCCGTGTAACAAACAATCCCCAAATCTCAGTGCTTACAACAATAAGCACTTTTTTTTCTCGTTTATGAGTCTGTGAGCTGGCTGAGGCAGCTCTGTTTCGGGCTCTGGATTGGGTTCAGGTCTGGTCTACTTGTCTCTCATTCTGACGTTCATGCAGCTGCCTGAATCGTGCTTTATCCATAATAAATCACAAGCATCTGAGAGGTCAAGCCAAACTGCAAAAGCACATTCAGTCTCTGCTCATGTCACTTGCACTAACATTGCATTGGCTAAAGCGAGCCAACAGCAGTGCAGTGGGAGCTGCAGTCCTTCGTTGAAGGGGAAGGTGTGGAAAGAGAGGAGAAGGAAGGAAGAGAAGGCTTGTGAGTAAACAACCGCACTTGTTCCTACTTAATTACAGACTTAATTACAGCATATCCAGGTGGTCCAGTGTAGGATTGCAGAATGCAGGTTTTGTGGCTTTGAAACTTCCCAGCTGTGTGAATCTAGGCACGTTACTAACCTCCTTGTACGGAAGTTTGCTCATCTGTGCAAAAAGATAACAACAGTACCTACCTACATCAGAAGGACTAATTCAGTTAAGCACTTGAAGAAGTACCCAAATAGAATGAGTGCTTAATAATTGTTAGGTATTATTAATATAGATTCATATCCTCTTATTCAAAACCAGACGTGTTTTGAAATTTAGAATTATTCCTATTTTAGAAAGGCAAGGTGGCAAATAGATCATATAATGCATAACATCCCCAGTGGGTTCTGAGATAGTAACTGTAACCAAACTCTTGAGTATTCTGCCATGAAACATGATCATTCACACAAAATGGGAAAATAAAAATTCTAAAGGTTTTTGTATCACATCAGCTCAGGTTTTGTCACAAAAATTAGTCATAAAAACATTTTGGAGGGCCAGCCCCAATGCCTAGTGGTTAAGTTCAGTGCACTCCACGTCAACAGCCTGGGTTCTGTTCTCTGGTGTGGACCTACACCACTTGGTGGCAGCCATGCTGTTGTAGCATCCCATATACAAAATAGAAAAAGATTGGCACAAATGTTAGCTCAGGGCAAATCTTCCTCAAGCCAAAGAAACGAGGAAAATTAGCAATAAATGTTGGCTCAGGGCAAATCTTCCTCAGCTAAAAAAATAAAAAACGCACACATTTTGGTTTCCAGAGCATTTTGGATTTTAGGTTTGTAGATAAAGAATGGGGCCCAGTGTTAGCTTTGAAACATGGTGTGCCAGTGAGTCTTTGTGCGTGCATGGTGCTCTTGAAATGCCCTCTAGACCCCTTTTCATGTATAGATCCTAGTCATGGCACGATCTCAAACATCACCTCCTCCTTTGAAGACCCATTATCCCCAAGCTAGAAATAATTTCTCTTGCCACTGTGCTTTCACAGCATTGATCACTCTGAACCCGCTTGTTCTAATTACTTGTATTGATTCTTCAGCTTAGGGATTGTGTAAAACTCCAGGTGCTCCATAAATGTTCTTTGACTTCGGTGCTATATGCTGCCATCACCTAGTCCCTTCTGTCACGCCTAATAGTAATGACTATTACTGTAGTTACCATTGCTAATAGCTGTTGAGTACTGGCAGGGTCCCAACCACTGTGCAGAGCACTTACACTCACTGTCCTGACTTGGTCCTCACAACTCTCTGCAGTGAGGCTGGTCTTAGGCCTATTTTACAGACGAGGAAACTGAAGCAAAGCGAGATTTAATAGCCTGCCAATTAGTAAATGTTGGAGTTTGAGGATGAGAGTGTTGAATTGACAGTCAGCCCAAAGACTTCCCATGTCCAGATGGTATTTGTTATTCCTTCTGACTCAGAACCTCAGGGGTACACTGCTTTTCAGAGCAGGTATCATCTAGGGAGTTCTTTTTGAATAAACAAATGAATCTTTTCCACGTGGACCTTCCTTCTCCGGCATCCATATGTTGAAGAAAACCAGAGCCGAGCAGAAATTAAAGCAGGGAAAGCAAATTTTCTTCAGGAACTATTGCAATAGAGGAAGAGACCTCAGTATAGAACTGGGCTCCGTTCCAGATACAACAAGAAAACGGGATTTCTAGCCAAGGATCAGGATGGGGGTCAGTGGATGGAAAATTACTAAGAGGAAACACTGGTGGAGGGGGGTTCTGGATAAACTGACGGTGCAGGAATTTTGGTGAAGCCAGGCCAGGGTGAGAGGATATTGAGGGTGTGGGTTGAGGAATGTGATCAGATATCAAGGGTTGAGAATTTTAGCTAAATTGACCCTGCAGGATTCTTGCTAGAACTGGATTAAATGGGCCAAAAACAGAGCCTAACATTGGGCCTTGTCAAAAATGAAGCTCAGAGGAGCCTGACCAAAGTTTGTTCAAGGAGAGAATCCTGTCACATGGAGATGGTCATCAAGATCTCGTTGGAGTCCCCCCAAAGCCCAGTACCTCCTAGTGCATACCCCTTTCAGGACATTTCAAATTAAGAATTCTCTACAACTTCACAAATTTCCTTTGTTTTACCGACTTGCGCTATCTCTTCACTGACCCAGCTTCTGATCTCTTAGGGAACCATATCTTTGGCATCAGTGAGGGCAGTGGGGTGGAGGGAAAAGCGGTGGAGGTGATCGCGGAACACAGATCCATATGTGTCCACGTAGGTGGCCCATCTGACTCCCTGGCCTTGAGTGGCCCTTTCCCAAAGGTCTTCACTTGTCTTTCTTTCCCACAACTTGCTCCCACCAACATACTCAGACACGTGACCTCCCTAAAACGTTAAACCCTGTAAAAGGACAGAGGCCAGGTCTTACTCATCTTTGTAATTTCCCTCTCCAAGGCTAGCGCAGGGCCTCACTAATAGAGGACATGCAGACAATATTGATTATCTGTTTAAGTGAATGAATGATTGAATGGATGGATGGATAGGTGTTTGGATGGATGGATGACCAGGTGAATAAATGAATGAATGAATGATGATTGTCAAATTTCTTGTTTGATGCCATATAGATCTGACTGCTCTTCTCCTGAAATGTTGATTTTTAAACCAGTTCTTTTGAGTCATTTCAAACATATCTGGGTCAAAGGCTATTGAGCAATTGCAAGCCGAAGGAGGATAAAGGTCCAGGTTTGACACCTGCGAGCTGCATTCCTGAGCCCGGTAGGTAGGAGAGTGTGGACTTCAGAGTCTAACGTACTTGCTCAGCATGATGCATTGATCATCTGGCCTTCAGTTCCTTTGTCTGCAAATAAGTGCAGTAGTAAGCACCCCCTCCTGGAGCTGTCCTGAGGATTAAGTAAAATAATGTATGTGATGCCTCTTGACACAAGCCCAACTTGGGGAAAGGCCCTCCGTGATGCCAGCTTTGATCACTCTTCCCATTATTATTGAAAACGCAGCCCGTGGATCCACTCCTCTGCCCCCACCCTGCTGAGCGCTCCTTGTCCTGAGCAGCACGTGGAGTCCCTGCACAAGCTGTTTCTGTTGGAAGCAGGGATTCTATCCAGGGGCATCCCGCTGAATCTTCTAATTAATCCCTCCCCCTGTAAAGGTTGAACCCCACCTGCTGCTAGGGCCTAGGCCTCCCAGCATCCTTTGGTGCTGGGTAGAACTGGAAGCAGAGAGGGGATTTAGATTAAGGGCTGCAGTCAGCAGTGGGTGTTCCTAGATCAGGCCTGAAGCAATGAATATGCAGCAGACCAGCTTGGAGCCACTGCTGATCTTTCCAAGGGATGCTGACTGTGGTTCCTGTCTCTGCCCATCCAATTTAGTATCCGCGGTGCTGCCTAGAAACTGGATCCTGGTTGTGAATTGCTGTTACTACCTGGGTGATATTGGGCTAGTCACTTAACCTCTCTGAGTTTTGGTTTCCTTACCTATGAAATGGGGATACTAATACATTCCTAACTGTGTCAGCATGTACATGCAAGGCAATAAGTCACTAGCACACTAATCATAGGAGCTGTCATGTGGTACCACATACCCAAATGGCAGCTTAGAGAAATTCCAACCTCCCTAGTGAGGCTCATGGGCCTTTACCGTGTGTGCCCTACTTCACATTCTAGTCTTCAGGGTGCAGGCATCGGTACTTCAGCCCTGGAGGTGGCGATGGGCAGCCCAAAACTAAACTCCAGTTGTCGAACCATTTGCCGCTCAGTAAAAAAAGCAATGCACTGCCCTATTCTTTAGCACCTTGGTAAGTGGGAGGGAAAACCAGGCCTCCTGATGCCTGTTTTGTCCAGATCCTCCTCTAGATCCCAGTCCAGGGGTTGGTGCTCTATGGACTGTGAGTCAAATCGCTTGCTGCCTGATTCTGTGTAGCCCACGAGCTAAGCATGGGTTTTACATTTCTGAGAGTTTGGAAAAAATCAAAAGAAGAATAATATTTTGTGATACATGAAATTCCTATGACATTCTCACTTCAGTGTCCATAAATAAAGTTTTCTTAGAGCACCTCCATGCCCATTTGTTCACATATTGTCTGCTAGGTGCTACATTTGGCTACAACGGCAGAGTTGAATGGTTGTGACAGAGATGACGTGGGCCATAAAGCTGAAAATATGTACTCTCTAATCCTGTAGAGAAGAAGTTTTCTGAGCTCTGTCCTGGGGAAGCTATTCGGTATAAGAAATGGTCCTTACCTTGGGGAGCTCATGGTCCAGGGTAGCAGAGGAAGAAATTTTCCTCTACCCTTCTAGGTTCTTCTGGCCAGTCTAAGAATTAAATTGACATGAGACAGATTAATAAGAGAAAATCAGATAAAGTTTGATAACGTGTATACATGGGAGAAACCCAGGAAAAATGAGTAACTCTCCAAAATGGCAGAAGCCACCACCTTAAATACCATCTTCAGCTAAAGACAAAAGACGATGTTGAGAGTAGTGGTTTGGAACTTCAAAGGGGAGAGGAAGGCAATTCACATGGAGATGGAAAAGAGAATGTTTGGTAAAGAAATGTTTGTCATGCCATGCAGAGACAATGGGACATGGGGAGGACTCTGATCAAATGGGCCTTGCTGGGTTCCTCCCTGTCTACCACACCTAGTTCATATCATACTATAGTTCTCTATGGGAGAGCTCTTTCCTAGAACAGGCCTTCCATCGTAGATTCTTTTAGACAGTTAGGGGAAGAGTTTCTTCCTGAGTCTTTTGTTCTTAAAAATAATCAAGCCAAAGAGACACATTTTGAGATGGCAAATTCCGCACCCTGCAAGCTCAAAAACAGTGACTGTTCAGCTGACTTCTTCCAGGAGAGGAATGGATGAGTTAGGAGGCTGTGCCTTCTGTGATATTGGGCATTTTTAGATGATGGCCATCATTCCATAAAGGGGAGTCAAGTGTTTGTTTGGCAGTTGGACAAGATGGTCTCCTAAAGCTAGTGTCACTCTTTTCTAGCTTTTTAACCTCTCTCGGTCTCAGTTTCTTCATTTTTAAAATGGAAATAATAATTGTGCTTCACTCAAGGGCTGTTATGAGGCTTACACTGCATAAACATGAAAGGCACTCAGCTTGGTGCCTGGAACATATTAAAAAAGAATTAAAATATACATTATTATCATTCATATTTTTTTTAATATTACTCTCAGTCTCTTACTGGCTGTATGACTGAGGGCAAGTTATTCCATCTATCAAAGCCTTGGTTTCTTCATCTTTAAAATGAAGCCAATAACGAAACGAACCTCATCGAGCCGTTGGGTAGCTTAAATGTCTTCATAGATAGCGCATTGCTGCATGCAGCCAGCATTCAGTGGATGCCTTCGTAAACCTCCGGCATTTCCCTGCAACACTGATATTCTGTGAGTTTGCAGTGTCCGTAGAACACTGAGGCTTTCACCTCTGGACCCCTCACTTGTCATTAGCCATGTGTCATCTTACATCCTTTTAATGCATCTGTCATGGCCCTTTATGAATCGCGTAAGCCCTTGGAGGGCTGGGGTCTGGTGTGGCACTTCTTATTTATCTAAAACTAAGGTGAAGGAAAAGCCAGCTTGAATGATTTTAATATACGAATTGTATTCTGGCATGGTTTGATGGAGCTAAGTCTCGGCTTTCCTCCCAGGATTGGAGAGACCAGGCAAGTTATGCTTAGACTGTTGGGGAGCAGGTGGGGAAGCAGGCACCAAGGTGTGATGGCTCAACAGGCTTTCAGGGAGGAGCATTGGGATTATGGTTCATCAGGAACCCAAACCCCTGCTCGTGGGTCCTTGCCTACTCCACAAGGCTCTGCCTGTCCATCCCCTGGATGCTAACAAGCTGGTTTATTGGAGGTGGGTTCCCTTTCTTCCTTAGTAATAGAATGCTTGTTCTTGCAGGGCATATCACCACTCATAAGAAGAACTACATCTCCCAGCTTCCTTTGTTACCCAATGAAGCCATGTAAATTCTGGCTAATGGCGTGTAAGCTGAGGTATTCAGTGGAACTCCCAAGAAATATTGTTTAAAGGGAAGAGCCTCACCCTTTTTCACCACTTGCACCTTCCTGGTGGCTGGAATGTGGGTGAGATGGGTGGAGCATGCGTGGCCAACTTAGACCATATGTTAGATTGGGTTTCCCCTGAAGAACAGACTCTGAAGCAGAGATTTGAGAGCAAGTTGTTTATTTGCCAAGTGATCCCAGGAAGCACTGGTAGGGAGAACAAGGGAGTGAGATAGGAAGGGAAGGAGGCTGGTATAGGGTGTGCTAATGAGCAAATTATGGTGGATTCACCCTGCTGGGGAACTCTGGGAAATTGTGTAGCATGTGCTCCAGAGGTGTTCTCCTCGAAAAGCCAAAGAGCTGAGGTATTTATGCACCAATGCCTGTCTGCCGTTGGGTGAGGGCTGCTCCTGGGGGCATCAGTTCCCTGGCACCACCAGGCTTCCATCTGTGGACCGAACACTGTGCCGGTGCTGAGAAAGGGGCGGAGAGTCTCAAGTGCTTATGGTCAGGAGCTGTTGGCATGTTTGGGACTGGCCAGTACGTAGGGGATGTTGAGGCACCAGCAACTTCTGCAGACCTAGAGTTTGAGCGGGGCAGAGCAAAAGGAAAGAAGGTGCCTTGGTCCCTGCTGACCATGGGGCCATCACACCAGGCCTGGTGGCTTCCCTTCAGACTCTTTATGTCAAAGAACAAAATCTCTTGTTTAAGCCATCGTTGGGCTTTCTGTCACTCACAACCAAATCTAATCCCAAATGATGCATCAAATAATAATAATAGTAATAATGATAATAAAGGTAGTTAGCACACACTGAACATATGGGACATTTCAGTCAGCCCACTCCTTTGTTAATTACCCTCCCCCCCACACACATGTACACCAAGGTAAGCTTTGTGACCCTTCTGACTTGTTCACTGCCTGGTACCTAGTAAGGTGTCTGATACATGGCAAGCTGTCAGAAAACATTTATTGAATGAATGAGCAAAGAAATAAAGTAAAAGCCAAGATTTAAACCCTGATCCATCTGTTCCCAGTTCCCCAGCTCTTAATCACTATGCCTTGGTGAAAGGTTTAGCAATCTTATTTTATAGATGATTGAAGGAATCCAGTATAATGCCAGGGAGCCCAAGTCTTGGCAAAGGCAGAAAGCTGGGATGGGATGAAGCAGTGAATGTGCTTGTGAAATAGTCATCATAAAAAGGTCAACATGAGGGGCCAGCACAGTGTCGCAGCGCTTAAGTGCACACGTTCCGCTTTGGCGGCCTGGGGTTCGCCGGTTTGGATCTCGGGTGCGGACCTACATACCACTTGTTAAGTCGTGCTGTGGCAGGCACCTCACATATAAAGTAGAGGAAGATGGGCACGGATGTGAGCTCAGGGCCTGTCTTCATCAGCAAAAAGAGGAGGATTGGTGGCGGATGTTAGCTCGGGCCTAATCGTCCTAAAAAGACAAAGTCAACGTGAGGGGCTGAGTCAGAGGCTTGTAGCAAGGGACAATAGCAGCTCCTCACCTGGAAACTCTGTAAAACCAAGGCTGAGCCAGAGATAGGTAGTCCACGTGGTGGGACTCGGAACAAGGCATTTCTGAAAAAGCTACTACATTCCTCCCTTGGTGCTCAAAGCTCCTCTTGCAGATCTGCTGAGCCTGGGACCAGACAACCTTGAGGTACCCTTGGCCCCTAGCACAGCGGTGTTTACCCTAAAATTGTTCAGACAGAGGCTAGTTGGCAAACTGGTCAGGGATGCTACAGAAGATTATGGCTCTGGGCTAGAAGACTAGATAAGACAGGCTCTGTACAGTGTCCTAGAGGTGTGATAAACCCCATCTGTAGCTTTATAGCCTTCAGAATGAGTTTCCAGTCTGCAATTGGCAAGCATCTTTTTTCTCTTAGTGCAAGTTTTCATTCACTGGTAGTTTGTCTCCAGGAAACCCATACAAGTCTGGAGTTTCAAGCATTTGCCTTTACTGTTAGCACTACAATGCGTTTCCCACTAGGCATCTTTACAATGGCTCTGTTAGTAGATGAGTATGCAAATTATATTTATCTCCTGTGTGGGCGTCACTCTGGTCTCTCTGCTCTATGAGTTTGACTAGGGGTTGCCTAGTGGTAGCTCTACCCCTAGGGCACTTCTAATGAGATAATGTCATTCATGTATTTATTCAACAAGCATTTATTGGAGTGGTTAGTATGTTTAGGCCTTGGAGAGTGGAAGATGATATCAATCTGAATAGGACATGCTACTGTAGCTTGCAGTGTTTGGGGAAAAATAGACTCAAGTATACGACAGTGTGCCATGTGCTTTTTTAAGGTGTTATACGGAGGAAGGAGTGACGAAGGTCACCTGGAGGAGTTAGAGAAGCAACAGCGTGTCCTATGTTCTGACAACACTAAACTTCCCAGCACTCTGCAGTACCTCCATGCCTTTGTGCTTCTGGATCCCTCTGCCTAGCCATCTTCCCTTCTTCCCTGTTCTTGGCAGAATCACGCCCGTATTTTAAGGCTGTGGCAGACCCGGGCTAAGGTGTGAGGCTTTGCTTCCCAAAAGTTGCTTGCCTTTCCTCCATGTTTATAGAATCCTGTTCAAGGAGAAATGGCAGCATTTCAGGGAGGTCAGGCCCTGGTGATAAAGCTTGGTTGATCTAAGACAAGCGTGGTATCCGCTTCCCTTTGGCTCATTAATTCATTCTATAATTCGTTCTGTAACTGTTTTATTATTAGTAGTAAAGTTTTCATTGCAAAAACATACTACCACTGGGTACCACCAGTGGTAACAGTACCACCAAAGGTGTTTAACCTGTGTCTCCCCCTGCCTTCCCCTGCAGTGTTGGTTTGTTGCCTCATGGCCCTTTGATGGCTGCTTCAAGTCTGAGCATCACATTCACACACCCCCATGCTCATGGCATGAGAAAGAGGCAGGTCGTGCCCTGCTTCTCTTTCCTCCTAGAGTAAAACCCTTCCTAGACCCCAACTGTGAAGTCTCTTTGGCCAAAACTAGGAGAGCTGCCCCTCCTCAGCTAGGGAAAGGGAGAGGAGAGGAGGGAATGGTAAGGCTAGAATATGGAATACTCTGATGACCCGTGGACGCCTTCCAGAAGCAAGAGGATGGGGGGATTAGGTTTGTGTCTTTACAAAAAGAGGACATCTGGTTTAAGCGTGGGTTTGGTGTTGCATTGGGGTGAAACTGGAGGCAAGGAGGTTCTAGCAATATTTCAGTCGAGAGAAGATCAGAGTCCCTTTGGGGTTAGTAATGGTGAGGACGGGAGGAGGTTGGAGAATGTGGACTCTGGAATACTCTGTGGTCAGAGCTGGTCTCTGATTCCTCCTTTGGAGAGAAGCCCTCCTGAGTGTCAGTCACACAGCACATCATCAACTTGAGCGCCTTCCGCTGCATCCTCTCCAGTAAAGGCCAGGAAAGGAAAATGATTGCACTCGATTCGGAGCAGTGGGCACACCACTGCAGGGATCTGTTTAATTAAATTTTATCTTCAACTCTGTAGCCTATGAAAAATCCCAGAACCTTCCCCTGCTCTCTTAACACAAGCACTTTAAATCAAAAACAACCACATGAAGAAAAGAAGCTTGTCGTTTGGCTAAGTTTAGCATTTTCCGCCAGCCTGGGTGGTCTAAGTGGTTAAGATCCAACACTGTCACTGCCACAGCCCGGTTCGTTTCCTGGTCAGAGAACCACACCACTCATCTGTTGGTGGTTAGACTGCGGTGGCGTGTGTTGCTGGAATGCGGAAAGTTTGACCACTGGTGTATCAAACACCAGCAGGGTCACCCATGGTGGACAGATTTCAGTGGTGCTTCCAGACTAGACAGACTAGAAAGAATTTCCAAAAACATTGGCCAGGAAAACCCTATGAATAGCAGCAGAGCATAGTCTGATAGAGCGCCAGAAGGTGAGAGGATGCCGCAAAAAGACCAGGGCAGGGTTCTGCTCTGCAGTCCACAGGGGCGGGAGGAGTCAGAAGCGACTCGACGGCACTGACAACAAAAGTCTTTTCTCGGAGCCTACTGTGAGATCTGCAATGTGGAGACAGACAGGGGGACTCCTTAGATTAGGAGGTCTCATTCCACGCGCAGCCAGGTAGCATGACCGCAGGCGTGTGGGCTGCAGGGCAGGCCAAGTGGAGCCCCCTCACAGTCACCATGCACCTCTTTCCACAAGGAGTCTTTGCAGGCCTCCTGTGTGCCAGGCGCCGTTCTAGACTCTGGGTACTCCACAGGAACCAAGCCCTGGGGAGTCAATTTAGGGAGAGAGACAGATAATGAGACAGTAATAAATGTTCAGAATAATAACTACTCTGATGGGACAAATGCCATGGGAACTCTGGGCCACCTCTGCTGCATAACAAACCTCGTTGAAATTTAGTGGCTTAAAGGATAACAATCATATTTTTGTTTATGATTCTGCAATTTCAGCAGAATGCAGTTAGGCAGACTTTCTTTTGATCTGTGCAGCGTCCACAGCGCTGGCTCATCAGGGCTGGAGCATCTTCTTCTAAGATGCTTTCACTCACCAGGCTGGCAAACCCTTGCTGGCTTTCTGCTGGAGCCCAGCAGTGGCAGGGTGGCTCCTGCACGGGGCTTTGTCTCGTGGCTAGTGTTGGCTCCTCCCAGCCCTGCGGTGTCAGGGAAGTCAGACTTCTTGAAGGATGGCTGATTTCCTCCAAAGCACAAAAGCAGAAGCTACTGGGCCTTCTTAATGTCCGAGCTTAGCGGCCCCAGAATGTCACTCTACTATATTTTGTTGGTCGAAGCTGTCACAGGGCCAGCCCTGAGCCAAGGGACAGGTAAATTGACTCCATCTTTTGATGGGGGACTGACAAGATCACGTTGCTGAAGAGCCTCTGGAACAGGAGCTGTTGCTGCTGCCACCTTTGGCAATACAATCTACTCCAGGAACCCAGAGAAAGGGTACCTGTCTGGGGAGAGGGAGGCACGACCTAAAAGATAGGCATTATGAAGGACAGCAGAAAATCTACACCATCAGGATTCAACCCAACACCTGATGTGATCCTGTGGGATTCATGGTTACAGTTGTTTCTCAAGTACTACTTTGCTTCTAGATAAAATAAATGGGAGGGGGGTCATTCTCCGGTGGGTCCATGAGACCATTAGAATAAGCCCCCTGGTCTGCCTTGCCCTGGAGGAACTATGCCTGGAATTGTTTGGGTTTGGAGTCTGAAGGCTGGAGTTGCATGCCCACTTTGGCTACAAAGTTGCCCTGTGACTGTGGCCCCATGATGTGAGATATCAAAGCCTGGGCCTCCAGGTCTTATAACGGGGAGCATTCCAGTAATATTAGCAAAATGCCGAGTGGTCAGGAGTTGAAAATGAGATAATAAATGTTAAAAATCGGAGTGAGGTTTTATTAACTTGCCTTGCCCAGCCCAACACCCCTCCCCATGAGCTCCCGAAGGAAATATGAATGGAGAGAAGCCTGTCCAAGGAAACCTGGGAGACATCTGCCAACCGGGCTTAATCCCCAGACTCCTGCTGTGGATGTCGGAGAATCAAGCTGAAGCGCTTGGCCTGTTCTCTCCTCAGCTCCCGATGCCCCTTGCTGCAGTCCAAAAGAGACAAATTTTAACCCATAGAAGGACAAGAGAAAGCACTGGCCTCATAGCAGCCCCTGCGACAATTTACTGCATCTTCCATCTTCTGCATGGTTGGAAGAAAGAAGAGATCAAGATCCAGTCTCTTGAGCTCATCTGTTAGTATGTGCGCAGCCAGGACCCCCATTGCAAATGTGCCCCATAGGTGTCCCGGAGTCTGTCAGATGCACACTATTCCTTCTGTGTGGGAGCCGGGGGAGTGTTGAGTGGTGGTAAGAAGCAAGGGGAAGGATGAAGGCTTCTGCTCCCCAAGCTAGCCCTGATGTGGGCATGCTTACTATGTCTAGTGTGGTGTGACCTCCGCCTGCTCTGCTTTTCTGGTCATATTATTCCTTGTGTGCTTTCTCTCCGTGTGGTTTATTCTTTCATCGCTTTCCCAAAAGCAGTCACTGAACACGTATTTTACCCCATACTCTTTGAGAGACAATGAGCCTACAGAGATGAACATGATGTGTTTCTTGCCCTCCAGGAACAATAAAAATCAGAATTAATAATAACTACACAGAATATGTTTCTTACCCAGAGGAAGGGGCAATATGTCTGTGCCCACTGCTTTTTTCACTCCAGCTTACTCCAGTTCAAACCTAGGAATCCGAAGTATTATTTTACTGAATTATCAGAGCAACCTAACAACATAAATTTCTGTTATAAAGAAGGAGTAAGGGCCAGCCTGGTGGTGTAGCGGTTAAATTTGTGCACTCCACTTCAGCGGCCCGGGGTTCTCAGGTTCAGATCCCGGGCATGGTCCTACGCACTGCTCATCAAGCCATACTGTGGCAGGTGTCCCACATATAAAATAGAGGAAGATGGGCACAGATTTTAGCTCAGGTCCAATCTTCCTCAGCAAAAAGAGGAGGATTGGTGGCAGATGTTAGCTCAGGGCTTATCTTCCTCACCAACAAAAAAAAAAGAAGAAGAAGAAGAAGAAGGAGTAAATTGATACACAGAGAGGTTATGTGACTTGTTTCTGGTCACACAGTAAGTAAATGAAAGAGTTGGACAGAAAGATAGTTTTCCCTGACTTAATAAGTGCATGCCCTTAACTTTTTTGCTGTACCACCTTCTAGCTCCTAATTGTATATGTATATTTTCTCTGTAAACTGTGAAGAACAGGTATGCAAGGTATGATCATGTTGTTGACATTTAGAAAATAAAACTCATTAGGCTTTTAGACAACTTGCAAGATTTTTGGTTACTAATTCTCTCTGTAGCCAGGTGTGATTGTAGTATGTGATTAGAAAAAGAAGGGAATTGCAGACAAATAGTTCTTGAACACACTCAGTAGCGTCTTCGGTATAATTTCTGATGTGGGCAGCTCTCATATACATCCGGGGAGGACAAAAAGGAGTGAGTCCCCCAGTGGGGCTCACGTCAACTCTTGGAGCTGGTTCGAGATGAAATCCATCTTGGAAAATGTGAACAGAGCCACCAAAACTATGAACAAGGTGAGGGGAAAGAAAGGAAGAACAGATTCCCAAAGCCTGATGGACGTGGGCTCAGTCTCAGCCTTGCCACTCACTGGTTTTGCGACCTTGGACATGTTACTTATCCTCTTTTGCCTCAATGTTCTCATCTGTAAGGTGGGTATGACAACAGTCTCCACCTGTTTTTGTCAGGGTAATTAGTTCATGCTAGCTTCCATTAAAAAAACAAAACCAAATATCAGTGCCTAACAGCAATAAACATTTCTTGCTCATACAAACTGATGGAGGTCTCACATCTTCCCTGGATGTCTCTCCTTGAAGCAATAACTCAGGGATCCAGCCATGTCCATCATTTGGCTCCACTACTCTGGAATCCTTAATCTTGAAGTCCAGCCTTGAAAACATGGGGGCATCAAGATGGATACTTATCCATCTCAGCCTGGAGTGGCATGCATTGTTCTGCTCCATTCAGAACAAGATACATGGCCAACCAAGCTGAGGCAGGCTGGGAGATGTGGAGGTGTCACTGGTGAACGCTCAGAATCTCTCACACTGTCTCACAGAGTTGTTGTGATTAAATGAGTTAATACATACAGCATCATCACTTATGTGCTTAGTCCAGCGTCTAGCACTACTAAGTACTCAAAACCTGCTAAGAGTACTGCTATTACTTCTCTCTTCCTCCTCCCATCTGGGATGCAGAGGAAAGCATACTTATACCAAAACAGAGAGTAAGCCAGGGATAAGTTCCAGGGCAGCAGTAGCAAAAGGAATAAAAATCAAGTCCTGTCTAGAAAGCAATGATGGGCTTCTGAACCGATGCAAAATCACTTTCTTGATGTATGTCACTTTGGCATCACCCCTGGACCCCACATTGCAAGCAGGGAGATGCAGCAGCTTGAATCTTGAGTTTCCAGATTTCACTCATGAACCAGGACCGTTCCCCGTGCAAGGCTGAAGGTGTCTGCCGCTTCTCTGCCCAACTCCAGTTCTTCGTGCTCCTGATTGCTGAACATCCATGTCTGCCGCCATGATTTACCTTCTACTCTAGCTTCTAGCCTTTCCACCCCCTCCTTAACTAGTGTCTCAGATCGACTATCTAAACTCCTGCCC
The DNA here is from genome assembly GCF_041296265.1 of Equus caballus. Lineage (NCBI taxonomy): Eukaryota > Metazoa > Chordata > Mammalia > Perissodactyla > Equidae > Equus > Equus caballus. The sequence goes on along the minus strand of NC_091710.1, from coordinate 17,342,439 downwards.
CTGTGTACAGTCTTGGCACATATGGCCCCACAATATTGGGAATATTCCCACTATAGTCTGAGAAAAAGAAACCTCAGCCAGTTATTGGTACAGTTGGACCTCAAACTTGCCCTCCAACTGCCCATCTCAAGCTGTTCTTGCTGCCTCTGCCCGACCTGTGAATTTCCCGTTCCTAGATGGACCAGATACCATCAGTGAGTTTGACACAACAGCGTGTATCCACAGGGATTCCGTCGGCGTTTTATTCTTGAAATCATCAAAGAACTTAGTGCTGTAATGCTGGAGGCAAACATCCTCCCGTTGTAGCTCTACATCCTTGTCCTTTGCAGACCTGAAGGTATTTTGGTTGAGTGAGGACAGCCTTTCTGGAGGTCAGCTAATCTCGCGTTGGGGGAGGAGGAGCTGGCGAGGTGATTTGGTGTTCTTTGTGGGCAGGATTTCATGAGTGCCCTTGAAAATGGACCATCTGATATAACAAAATTAAAGAGCATTAAAAAGAAATGTCCCCAATCCTCTCATCTTAAAAATGTATGCAGCATTGTGACAGATACTGTTTTAAGTGCCGGACATGTTTCAACTTACAAAACGCTCATGCAGCCATATGATCTCCCACTTTGCAGAAGAGGAAACTGAGGCATACTTATATACCTGCCCGAAGTCCCACAGCTAGAAATGGTGGAGTAGAGTTTTGATCCCAAGGAAGCTGGCTCGAGAGCTTGGACTTTTAATGCTCATGAGTCCTGCCGCTTACTAAGGGATAATTGTTCAGTACAACGCTTCTTGTACATTCCTTTTCCAGTTTCAGCCCAGAAGGAAATATTTCCCCATCAATTCAATCAGAGCATTCACATCACCTTGCTTCCTGTAGTTTTATGTAACATTAGCTTATAAACATTATTTCATCTTGCCAGTTTTCTTGATGATATGTTGTAACGATTACATGATGTTCATATATATCACTTAACCATTTATTCCTTTTATTTCATCTATTCCACAAATAGCTAATAAGTAGCTGCTATGTGCAAGGCAAAAGGCTAAGCACTAGGTGCATTACAATGAATCAGGCAGAATCTCTGTGCTGAAGACACTCAGGTTCACGGGGGACATTGTAACAGATAAAAGAAGGTGGGAGTTCAGCTCTAGAGATGCACATCGTTAAAAGAAGGTGGGAGTTCAGCTCTAGAGATGCACATTGTGTTCGGTGTATAAAGGAGCTGGGGAGCTGGAGGTGGAAGATCCCCATCAGCGTGTCTGGGAGGCTGGCCCCTTTTGAAGGAGGTGCAGCAGAGGTAGTGGATGTTGACTTCAGCATCCCGGATCCTTTGCCAGGCAAGTCCGCTCACGAAGCCATGAGCAGAGGGGCTCTGCTATCTCCAGGGCCAGAACTCCTGCCACACAGGGACGTCCCTAATCAGAACAAGTGAGGCAGTGTGGATTCCTGAGTTGGGATATTTCATGCCCAAGAAGTAAGTCATTGAGTCCACGGGCACATGCATTTCCTTCTGTGAATAGCTCTGACCCTTCCATCCATGAGCTCCATTGCTGTCTTCTGCAAAACTCTTCCTTGCTGAGTCCTTTCCTTTTATATCATGCCTGTTTCTTCAAATATCTTGTTAACCAAAATTTCCTTCTCACTCTCCATGTCATGCGTACCTACCTGTACTGGCTTGAAGCATTTATTCTTTACTCAAAATCATAATGAACAAGATATTTACTAGTATACTTGGTTGCAACATCATGTCTTTTTACATACAGAACTCTTTACAAGTACTTCCCTGTCTATATTATCAAATTTGACAGTGTGCCCCTGTTTTGGAAAATGGCAGCTAACATTTATGAGTGCCTCCCATGTGCCATGGCACTATTCTAAATGTAGTATGTGGGGCAACTCATTGAATCTTCGTAGTAATCCATTAAAATGGCAGGATTATACCTATTTTGCAGATGGAGAAACTGAGGCCTAAGGAGGTTCAGGGCCATCCTCCAGGTCACATGACTAGAACGTCATACAGCTGGGTATGTTGAACTCATTCAGTTCTGACGTCACTGCCTGCATGTTTCACCACCATGCTTATCTGCCTCTCACTGTGCAATAATGTTATAATTCTTCCCCATTAGAGGGCTGGTCAGACCAGCGTATTTCTCCAAAATAAGCCCGTGAAAGCATCCTCTGACTCCTGACAAGGCCCAGTGGAGCGGCTCTACCACTTGGAGCATCAAGCCTCTTCCTCCCTTGAAGACTGTGCCTCATGTTCCTACCCACAGGCTTGGACCTGGGGTGCTCCGTGTGTGGCCTGCCCCTGGATTCTTTGTCTCCACAGGTAGCATGAGCTCCTGCAGGTAGGCCAGCAGCTGGACAGGTTGGTTTTTGACTGGGGGGTGACCGGATGACGAGCATCTGAAAGTTGCAGTGAAATTACCCGTTGGCTAGAGGTGAGAATTCCATCACTGCCCTCCATTTCTGTTCTGGGAAGGTGGGTAGTCTGGTGGCAGGGAGACGATCTTGTAACACATGCCCGCCCAGTTCTACCTGAATGTGAGATGTACTGGGTGGCAGTGGAGAGGTGGATATACCTCGAACGTGTTGTGTAGAGCCCCCTGGAAGCAGCTCAGTAAAGGCTCCAGTTCTGAGGTGAAGTGTCTGGGCGGACACTGGAGGCTGAAGCTGCCCTTACCTAACTTTGGTGAGTATATTCAGAATGTTCCAGAGCAGTGGTCCCGGACCTGCAGCATCACCGTAGCCTGGGAGCTTTCTAGAACCACAACTTCTGGGCTCCTCCCCAGCCCTGCAGCTTCAGAAACTCTAGGGTTGGGCTCCAGAAATCTAAGCTCTAACAAGCTCTCCAGGTGATTCTGGTGCAGGCTCAAGTTTGAGAACCACTGGTCCAGAGCAAGAACTGGATTTTATAGTTCTTATTGTAAAATCAGAAATTCAAAATATTTTATTATTTCACTTATTACGGACTTATGATAGAAATCCTACAATGTGCTTTTAGGAAAATTAGGAATAGCAAAAGGAAAAGTTAACAAAATTGCCCACAAATCTTCTCTCTTAGCAGGAGAAAAGCATGATTAGGGTTTTGGTGTGTTTCTCTTTAGCCCGTTTCCTGCAAAAATCCTAATAAAGTTATCACTAGTTTGCCTTCATTTGGGTGAGTTAATGTGAGAATCACCTTCTGGATTCAGGCGAGAAGAGGGGAAAGATAAGGTTGAGACAGCTGGCTCAGTGGTGGAGTCGGGATCCCCGATGGGGATGGGGAGTGTGTGGCTCAAGGCCTCTGTGCCCGCCTTCATGGAGCCCTGGGGCCGGTGGGGCTTGTCGAGCTGCCCCAGAGGCTGCGGCTCTCGGCTACTCTAATCCACCTGTGAATACGGTGCCCCCTTTATCATTCTTGTTAGACGGGATCAGATTTATGTCAGCTCAGAAATCATTCCAATGATCAAAATATGTGGAGGGCTGTCAGAGGGAAGAGGGATTAATCTCTCTGATTACAGGAGAAGTGGAGGCCCTTTCAGGGAGGGAAGGAAGCGGGGTGGGTGCGGGATGGGGTACATCTTAACTTGGGGTCAGGAAGAGTCTCGAGATCAGAATTAAGTGAGATGGCAGGACTGCCTAATGAAGGGGAGGGCTCATGGCCTGAGACCTGCTCGTTCTGAGGATGAGTTGCACACAGGCAGCCTGCAAGGAAACGAAGCCTGCAGTGTGTCCTGCACGGCCAGCACAGTGCTGACGTTTAACGTCCAGACATTCCACTGCAGATCAGGGTATCTGGTGTCTCTGCAAAACAAGGCGCTCTGGAAACACAGCAGCCATCTTCCCACAAGGCAGCAAGCAGGGGGAGATGAGCAGTGGCTGCCCCCTCAGATGAGGCATGAGCCCCCCAATTTGCCCCTTTCCCTCATCACCCCCTCTGCTCCATACACTCTTGTTTCCCTGAGTTTGAGTGACAGCTGTCAGTTAGTATTTCATTCGTGGTTTTGTTTTCTGACACACCGCCTCCTTGCTGTATTCATGTCAATGATAAGTAGTATAATGTAGTATTTAAGAGTGCAGATTCTAGATCTCAATTGCTTGGGTTTAGATCCTGCTCCTGTCTCTCACTGGCTGTGTGACTTTGGGCTAGTTATTTAACCCGTGTGTGCGTTGTATTTCCTCAACTTTAAAATTCATAAGACAAGGTTGCTATGAGGAATTAATAGGTTAATCCAGGTGGGATACATAGAATAGTGTCTGGTGGTTAGTCACTATCCAACTAAAGCTCTACTTATTAGTGCTAGTGATCATAGTTACTACTGCTAGTCATCAGTTACGTTATATACCGGCCACATCCACATGTGAGTTACTACTGGTTTAGTGTTCCTTTAGAGCATCTCTCGTGCTTCCATACCATGGGCCCAAAGTCTTCGGAACACAGGGTTTGGGGCACTTTTCCGTCTGGAATAGATATTTGAGACAGGGAGGTTCTGGGCTCCTGGCCATATGGAGGCTTCTAGCTGAATTCATTCAGAAATAGTGCTATCCTCCTTGGCTGGTTGGGACCCTGGTGGGAGCCCTGCAGTCTACCTGTGCAGAGCTGGTGGGAGTGGCAGCATGGTCATGTGTGCATGCGTGTGTGTGTGTGTGTATGTGCGCAAAAGTGCTTTGCAGAGCAGTCAGTGGACAGTGCAGCAGTGGGGTAAAGAGTCTGTGCTCTAGAGCTGGGTGGCCTCATTTCATTCCAGCTCCTCTTTTCCTGGCTGTGACCTGGGGCAAGTCCCTTCGCCACTCTGAGGGTCAGCTTCGCCTCCATAAAATGAACACCGTGGTAACTCAGCAGCACAGGCCATTATTGAAGGAGGCAGTGTGCGTGTACCAGGCTGGCACACTGCAGACGCTGCAGTTTCGTGCCCTTTCCCTTCTATTTTCCTAAGGGAAATGAAGGGCTTGCCATAGCATGAGCTTGAACTTAAGCTTGCCATGTACTGAGAAGGAGCAGATGGTCCTCATTTCAGATCATCTGGGAGCCTGGGAAAACCAGCTGATTACTCAGTGTGAGCGCCAGCACGGTCACACGCTCTGAGTCCAGGCACCTGTCTTGAGCTCCTAGGAGCAGAGCTCCATCCCAGCCCCGACCCCAAGCAAATGTGCTGCCCCCAGAGCGTGGAGCAGTGCTGCAGTGGCAGTCCTGTGGACTGAACGCATAAATGGATGGCACTCTCACTGTCGGTGACAGACCGGGGGCCGGAGGCGGGACGACAATGACAGACGGACGGGGGACTCTCATCCTAAACATGGGCACCTTCCCTTCCCCAACCCGTTCATCCAGCAGGCATGAATGGCGGGACCAGCATAGGAATGGCCTTTGGAGTCTGAAATGACGGATTCGGATATCTGGCACTCTGTGTAACTCTGGGCAGACCCATGAGCAGTCTGAGCCTCAGTTTCCCCTTTGCAAAATGGAAATTGGACAGTCAAACTGTTGTGGCGATTAAACACAATTTGAGGACAAGGCCTGGAACATCATAATTGCTCAATTAATATTAGTTTCCTTTTCCCCTTCCTCTAATTGTTTTAAAGTGAAGGAAGTGTTTTGGCCTTTGAAAAAAATCACTTTATACATGAATTAGATATTAAAGAAGCTCATGGTTAAATACATCCATGTCATCATAAACTCACTTCATTCATCCATCCATTCGCTCATTTTTTTGTTTCATTTATTCACTCAATCATTCCTTTAATAGGGACGCCATTTATATGACACCCTTTCTACCAGCACCCTTTATACAACAAGCCCCTACGAGGCACTAGGGATGTGAAAATTAATAATACAAAATTCTTTGCTTGAGGACTTTACATTCTTTTGAGGGAGACGGAGAATAGTTACCTATGCCCTAACTTCATATGGTGAGATATGCAACTTGCCACTGTTGCATTATGGCATCTGTCCTTGCCTCATGCAATCTGTTCCCACTCCTTGTTCGCTCGCCTCCCACCCAGGCATTAGATGTGGACACCTTGCAGAGGCTACTTGTTGGTAAAATGCTCTGTCTGGGCTGATGGTACAGTTTGATGAGGTTAATAGTGAGATTGCCACTTCCCTTGGCTCCTTCAGGGGTGAACACCAGGCCCCTCCAGCGAGGGAAAGGAGAATACCATCCAACTGTTCATCCCTCCATTCTTATAGCATAGGGACTGAGATTGAAGATTCTGGAGCCAGACTGCCTTGGGTCAAATCCTGGCTCTGCTGCTTATGAGCTGCATGATTTGCATGAAATTGCTGAACCATTCTGGGCCTTGCTTTACTAATCTACAAAATGGGGTAGTAAGAGTACTTAAGTGGTTGTATTGGCTATCTATTGCTGTGTAACATATTACCCCAAAACTCAGTGGCTTGAAAAACATTTACCATCTCACAGTTTTCGTGGGTCAAGGGCTTAGGCACGGCCCATGTGGGTCCTCTGGCTCTGGGCCTCTCTCAAGGCTGCAGTCACGGGCTCAGCTGTGGCTGCATTGACTTGAAGGCTTGAGGTGGGTCAGGTTCCAAGCTCACTCAAGGCGGTGTTGTCAGGATACAGTTGCTTTCCGATGGTTGGGTCTGAGTTCCAGCTCTCAGTTACTCCCACGCTGTTGGCCAGGAGCTTCCCATGGTCCCTCGCCATATGGATCTCTGCGTAAGGCAGCTCGCAGCGTGTCAGTTTGATGATCAGAGAGAGCAAGGGAGAGGAAAAGAGAGAGTGCCAGCCAGCCGGAAGTCCTAGTCTTTTGTCACCTAACCTCAGAGGTGGCATCCTATCACTTTTGTGTATTCTGTTCATTAGAAGTAAGTCACCAGGTCCAGCCCACACTCAGGGGAGGGGATTAGACATGGTGTGACTGCCAGAAGGCGCGAGGGATCCACGGGAGCCTGTCGGGAACTGCCTCTCACAGTGGTTGTGAGGATTAAATGAGTTATGCGTGTGAAGCATTTTGAGGAGTGTCAGGGACATAGTTCACACTTAATAACTCTTAGCTTATTGTTATTACTGACATTATTATTTATGTCATTTTTTTCAACAAGTATTCATTGTTGCCTACTATATCAAAGTCCCCATCTTCATTGCTAGTGGAATTACTAGAGGTGTAACTAGGAGCACATGAATTATAAGTGGATCCTTCCTCAAAGAACACCCAGTGCCCTGGGGTATGGATGTTCATTTGAAAAACAAAGACCACAGAGTAGAAAATGAATGTCCTATAGTCAGGGGAGGGTAGGGAGGCGGAGCTGGAAGGCCCTGGATGTGCACAGGGATTAGCAATGGCTCAGTTTGCCTGGAAAGCAGGACACTTGAAGGTTGGAAAATTAGGTTAGTGCCAGATTGTGACAGCAGTGTGGAGTCCCTCTCCTGTGAAGTGAGAAGCCAGGAAGGACTTTTAAGCTGAGCAATGTCGTAGGATAGCTGTATGGCCTGGAGGGGAGGGGACAAGGTGGAAGGCTCTGGAGCTACCTATTAAAGTTCAGAAAAGAGGTTATCTTTCTTGGTCACAGCAATCCAATGGAAAGGAAATCCAGCGCGAGAAGCCAGTCTATTTCTCCTTCAATTCCCTTCTCCAAGTTGTGCCCGTAAGAGACCCCATTCTCTCCCGCCTAGTCTGAGTACTGCTTGGCTCCTGGAAAACAGTTGTAAGAACTCAGGGCTAATGTTAATGAGTCTGATGCCAGTGCCTTGTTCTGACCTTGGGCACATCATTTAACCCTTTGCACCTCAATTTCCTCATATGAAGATGGGACGATGTTGCTGACCTTGAATACTTGACAGTTACACACACACACACACACACACACACACAAATGCTACTATTTACTGAGTACTTCTTAAGAACTCAACAGTTTTGTGGGCTTTTATCATCCCCATTCTACAGGTGAGGAAACTGACACTCAGAAAGGTTCATTGAGTGACTTGCTAATAATTGGCAGAGCACGACCCCAGGCTATTTGGCTTCATAGCCCATGGCCTCAACAATCTGCTGGAGCGCCAGTGTCTGAATGCTTAATAAGTGGCCCTTCCTTCTCAGCAAACGAGCTCTCAGAGGCATGGAAAAGTCTGTCTTCCTGAGGATTACACATACAAGATGGCTTGCTCGTAGGGCAGGGGCCAGCTCAGACCTGCCTCAGCTCCTTGCCCAGCTCTGACCAGAGATGAGGCTCTTATCCATACTTGTTCCACGACTGAAGGAATTTGAAATTTATATATTCTCCATTTTTCTCCATAATCTGTCGGCCTCTCTTTTTGAGAAGTCACCTTTAAATCTCTCTGAGCTGTCTTTATCTAAATACCATTTTATCAGTCATCGAGCCATTAGTTGGTACTACTGTATCTGACTCTAGATCTGGTGAGACATCAGAGGGCCCTGTGTGGTCTCCAGGACCGTTTGTGCTCAAGCCATTTCTAACTGCCCTCTGTGGTGTCCCGGGTAGCATCACAGGGCATGGAGGCACGAAGCTGCCTGGCCACGTTCCAGGACCACATCCTGGGAAGGCCTCGGTGACAACATGAAAATGATGTTGAAATCGAGGCTCAGAAACTACATGATGCAAGTTCCTCCAGAGAGGTCCTTCAGTCTGGATTTCAGGATGGAAAATGTGTCCTGACTGAGAAGCCAGCAAAGGAAGGTGCTGGATTCTGAAAGCTCAGGTGGCAGAGAAACTCTCCCCTCTGAGGGTCCTTCAGTGACTCAGGACCATGTTCCAAGAACACAGCGTGGGATTTGTTGTCTGCAGGCGAGATATAAGAGTGGTTATCTGTGAGAGGGGGCATTACAAACAATTTCTATTTCCGTTGTGTATTTTTTTTATTTTCCAAATTTTCTATAATGAATGTGTTATTTTATATGCCTTAACAAAAAATTGTGATTAGAAAAATTGCCATTTAAAAAAATTGTAGAGGCTGACCTGGTGGTGTAGTGGTTACATTTGCATGCTCTGTTTCGGTGGCCCAGGGTTCACCAGTTTGGATCCTGGACGCAGACCTACATACCACTCACCAAGCTACGCTGAGGCAGCATCCCACATAGAAGAACTAGAAGGACCTCCAACTAGGATATACAACTATGTATCGGGGAGCTTTGGGGAGAAAGAAAAGAAAGAGGAAGATTGGCAACAGATGTTAGCTCAGGGCCAATCTTTCTCACCAAAAAGCAGAAAAAAATTTTTTTACATTTCTGGTCCTTAAATAACTTGTAATAGGAGATCACTGACATATTCAAAATTATAGAATCACATGAAATTACCATAATGATAATTTTAGACTTAATGTACCCAAACCAAATGCTTATTTATTTGTTCCTTTCTCTTCCCAAATGTCCTCCAACACTGGCTTCCCCATTTCAGTAAGGAGCTGCTCCCATTCACCCCGTTGCTCAGGTCAGAGGCCTGGAATCATCCATGACCTCTTCTCTCACCATGTGTATCCAGTAACACAGCAGTGAATCCTGTCTTCTCTGCTTTTGAAAAATATCCAGAAGACTTCTTTCCACTGTAACCACACTGGTCTGAGCCAGCATCATTTCTCCCCCAGAGTATTGTGGAGCCTTCTAATGGGTGATCTGCCCCGCCCCCAACTTATTCTTTGCATGGCGGGGAGAGAGACTTTCTAAATGTCCCTTCTCTGTCAGATCTCTCTATGGATTCTCATCTCACCCAGAATAAAACTCACACATTAAATAGCTTCAAAAACATGATTTTAAAAAATGGCTACGTGGGCTGAGTAGTACGATATAGGAAGATAATTTATTTACCTATGAGTGGACCCCCTGTATTTATTAATAGCATGCCATGATTCGCATAAACAGTGTCTTTCTTTACATCTCAGATCATTTATCGAAGATGGATTCTTAGAGGTAGAACTATTAAATAAAGGGAACTAAATAAAAGAAACTTGTCTGGTTTCATTAGGGAAGAAGTTGAATAATGCTGCCAGTTTAATTTCTGGAAAGTTTGTTCCAGTTTATATTTCCACCAAATGCGTATAAGGGTATCTGGAAAACCATACCCTCAGCAGCAGTGAATTTTACAGGTTTGTCCTGTATTCCAACGTCATCATTTAAAATCTTAACTTCATAATTTAAAATATTATATTTATTTGTTTTAGTTGCATTTATTTTATTACAAGTGGCTCATTTATCTTTTTTTTTTTTCTCCCAGTACATAGTTGTATATTCTTCGTTGTGGGTCCTTCTAGTTGTGGCATGTGGGATGCCGCCTCAGTGTGGTCTGATGAGCAGTGCCATGTCTGCGCCCAGGACTCGAACCAACGAAACACTGGGCTGCCTGCAGCGGAGTGCGCGAACTTAACTGCTCGGCCACGGGGCCAGCCCCTCATTTATCTTTTTTACAAACCATTATTGATCGTCTGTGAATTATCTGTTGGAGTGTCCTGCCTGTATTTCCCCAGGAATGTCAGTTTATGTCTGGACTGTCCTCATCACCGAATCTTCAGAAGAGTTTTGGGGCGTCCTGCAGACATACATGGGCAGGGGCGGTCGGTGGGAGGCAGTGTGGGGGCTTATTTAGAAGGGGGTGTCTGGGATCCCAGTACTGGTTTCTAACCACCGTTCTGTTGCTTACCAGCTCTGAAACACAGCCAGAGAGGTGCTCCCTAAAATTCTGTTTCCACCAGTAAACTTGGTCAACAGGAGTGCATACCTGTCTCCTGGGCTAGAGTCAGCAAATTCTGAATGGACAGGAGATAGTAAATATTTTTGGCTCTGCAGGACATCTGTTCTCTGTTGCAGCCACCCACCTCTGCCGTTTTGGTTCTAAAGCAGCCACAGACACATAAACGGATGAGCGTGGCTGTGTTCCAACGCACTTTATTCCATGACACTGAAATTCGAATTTCATGTAATTTTCCCATCACAAAATCTCCTTCTTTTGCTTTTAGTTTTTTTTCCAACCACTTAATAATGTAAAAACCATTCTTAGCTCACAGGTGGGGTTCGGCCCATGGACTGCAGTGTGCATCTGACCCCTCATTCAGGGTCTTGGGCCGATTGAATGAGCAGATATTTGCAAGTAACTTGGCCTGTTGCTTGACACAGACTAAGTGCTTAGCATATATCATTATCATTATCATCATCATTATTATTATTATACGAACACGATTTTGTAATGTACTGTCCGAGTTGTCATTTTTTAAATGAGGGCTAATTCTCACCTCACATACTTGCTGGAGCGTGACTAGGATGATCAATCTAATTTGTGTGGACATCCTCAGTACATCATAGGCATTTAATGCGTTTGTTTCTCTTGCCCTGTGTAAATGCGAATAATTTGTCTCCCACCTCATTCGTTGCTGCTCCCTACCTGCATTCTGTGCTCCAATTGACTGAAACTTTTTAGTTCTCTGAACACACCACGCTCTCTTTCACCTTTAAATTCTCATCACATTCTGTATCTTAATTCTTTCAACATGGCCCAACCAGTTTCCTGTCAATACTGAGATGATAAATGATACTAACAGAGCCCCAGGACCTAAAAGGTCTTCACACCCAGTTATTTATCCAACCCACAGTCTCTTTCTTTTTACATAGTTTCCCCCAGAGAATCACATCCAAGTTTTCTGAACCTGCCCTTGAATGATTTTGAGAACCCCATGCCCAAATTGTTAACACTGCAGCCAGTTGCTGGCTTCTTCGGAATTTCAATCCCCAGTCCCATGATACTCAGCCTATAAAGGGAAAGTGGAAGGACATTGTGTATTCTTTAATGAAAGCAGGAGCAGTTACAGCTGTTGACAGTCTGATTCAACTCCTCTGTGGAGAGGAAGTGGAACTCCAAGCTCTTCTAGGCGACACCCTGCTGTGTCCACTGGCGTCAGACACAGAGTGCTGCCCCCCGGCCTTGAGCCCTCTTTCTTGGAGGTCAGCAGAATGGAGTGGGAAAAGCAAGGCTTTTGAAGAGCGTCTGACCCAGGTGTGTAATTGGCCTCATCGCTTATTAGCTGTGTAACCTCGAGCAAGTACCTTCAAAGTTTTGAGCCTCTATTTCTTCATCTGCAAAATGGTGAGGAAAATGTCTACCATGCGAGAAGGTGGGAGGACAGTGAGGCTGCCCTTAATGTGTCTGACGCGCAGTAGGTACTCAAGCCTGGTAACTGCTAACTAGTACTGTGTCAGCCAAAGCTAGCTTTGAATTAAAGATGGGAGAGTGGATTGCCATATAATGTGCAGTAAGCTGGGACAATGACAGTTGGTTTTCCCAGTCTCAGGAGTTCCACTCATTGGAAGAAAGAACAGAGGTATTTTCTAGAGAAAGTGTCAGCAACCTTTTGTATAAAGGGCTCAATAGTAAATATTTTAGGCTTTTCAGGCAATATAGTCTCTGTTCTAACTATTCAACGCTGCCACTGTAGTACAAAAACACACATAGGTAGTACCCTATGCTTGGCTGTGTTACGATAAAACTTTATCACTATATGGCCACTAGATTTGGCCTGGGGCCGTAGTTCCCCTCAGTGATGGTTAAGTTTACATGTCAACTTGACTGGATCATAGGGTGCCCAGATATTTGACTAAACATTATTGTGGGTGTGTCTGTGGGGGAGTTTCAGGATGAGATTAACATATTGATTGGTAGACTCAGGAAAGAAGATTGCCCTCCCTAAATGTGGGTGGGCCTCATCCAGTCCGTTGAAGGCAGGAATAGAACAAAAGGCAGAGGGAGAGAGAATTTTCCCTCTCTGCCTGTCAGTCTTCCAGCTGGGATGCTGGTCCTGTCTTGCCTTCGGACTTGCATTGAACTTACACTATCAGCTCTCCTGGGTCTCAGGTCTTCAGACTGTAGGTCTTAGGGCTTCTCAGCTTCCGTAGTCATGTGAGCCAATTCCTTATAATAAATAAATATATATACAGATGGTCCCCTGACTTACAGTGGTTCAACTTACAATTGATCAACTTTACAATGGTGCAAAAATGACACATATTCAGTTGAAACCATACTTGGAATTTTGAATTTTGATCTTTTCCCAAGCTAGCTCTAGACAGTATGATGCACGTGATCCCGGGGCGAAGACTGAGATACTCACAACAAATTGCACGAGATATTCAAGACTTTATTATAAAATAGGCTTTGTGTTAGATGATTTTGCCCAACCGTAGGCTAATGTAAGTGTTCTGAGCACATTTAAGGCAGGCTAGGCTAAGCTATGGTGTTCGGTAGGTTGGATGTATTAAATGCATTTTCAACTTATGATATTTTCAACTTATGATGGGTTTGTCAAAATGTTAACTCCATTATAAGTCAAAGAAGATCTGTATATTATATACACACACATGTATATAGCTCACATCTCATGTCTTTTCTTGGTCCAGTGGGTGGTTCTGACCTGGCCAAACCTCAGTTTCCTCATCTGAGCATAAAAGTCACTATTCTCTTTATGAATCTTGTGCCAAAATTCAGATCAACACAGGCAAGTCTCAGCATTCTCATTATGTCTTGCATGACTGACTTCCTCAGGATTAGAAACAGAAAATGTAGAAAAAAGGCAGAAAAAAACACAGCAAGGCTCAGGCAAAGCCGGGAAGAAGTTTTGAATGAGATACTTCAGGACCTGGAGACATATGTACCAAATGATAGTGATGGAGAGAGTGTACAACTGTGTCTAAATGAGGTCTCCGACTTGCCATCTTTCTTAAGCTCTGGATCCTGCTTGCAGCTTTCCGTGGGGTATGTCTTTTTGGATGTCCTGTAAGACTCTGAAACTGAACTTGGCACTTCCCCTCTCCTCACCTGCGACTGGCTTCCTCTCTTCTGTGGCTCATTCCTCGGTGGACGGTGGTACCACCTTCCAGAGGTGCAGATCATAACCCCATGTCGTCCTTGACCCTCATCCTCTCTCCAGCCACTCTCTTGAATCTGCTTCCTCCATTCCGTTTCCATTGCTGCCACTTCAGGCCCCATTAACTCTCCCTTGGACCATCCCACCTGCCTCCTTCCTGGTCTTCCTCTCTGCTGTCTTGCCCTCCTCTGATCCGTTCTCCACACAGCAGGTGTTTCTAAAACAAAAATCAGACTTGTTGCTCCTTGCCTAAGACTTCAGTGGCTCTAGGTTGTCTCCAGGATGAAGTCTAAACCACAGGTGTGATGTTCCAGGCCCTGTGTCCTCTCCAGCTTCATCCATGTCACTCCGCCTGTGCACTTTGCCCAGTAATTCCCTAGCACGTCATGCTGTCTGCTCTTGTCCTGGGACTCACCCGTCCTCACCTTTTCCTGCTTCTCCTGGGTAACTTTTCCGTACCTTTTGGAACTCAGTGTGGGTGTCATTTTGTCTGGGAGACTTTCTCTGATACTCTTTTTCTCCTGTGAGGCAGGATCAAGTCCCTCTCTTTTTGCACTATGAACACCGCGTACTTCCTGACTACACCATTTATCACAGTGTATTAAACAGTGGTTCCACGAAGCCAGCCGCTGCTGGATGCTCTTTGTACCCAGCATGGTGACCATCTCCTGTGGATCCTGGCAACAGAAGTTCAGTGGAATGGTCAGAACCAACCACCAAGGTTCAGGCATCCCTGAACCATCTGCCATCCCAGGATAGCTCCCCATTTTTGGGCATACCCACCTGACAGACTCCTGCTGCTTTAAAATGTACCCGGGATTTATTTTAATCAGGTTTGGTAAGACCCACAGACATAGAAATGACTGTCATGAAGGAAGAAGTTTTTATCCTCACAGATCCCTAGAAACAGGAGGCAGGGCACACCGTGGAGGGCCACACAGAGCAACATCAGTGTGGGTCAGGAAGCAGAAGGAGCGAGGGGAAAACGTGGGTGAGAGCCTTTCTTGTGGATTGCACGGGGAGGAAGGAATGAGGCAGGCGGGGTAGGCAAGCTTAGCAAGTTTGGGATTGGCTAGTTTGAATCCTTTCGGCAGGACTGTCCCTGGTTGTCTGGTACCTGGCCTTCGAGTCGTTAGGGCAGAGGGATAGTGGCTGGGCATGTAAGAGGTAGTGGGGGGCTGGGGGGGCCCATGTTGGTTTGCATATGAAAGATGTGCTCCAGGGTGAGTCATTTGCTAACTCTAGGAATTAGCCGACCCCTGGAGGGGCAGTCCCTTCCAGCATCAGCAAGGCCCCAGGATGTCAGAGCAGTAAAATAAAAAAAAAGCACATACTCAATTCACCTCCCCATACTTCACACTTGAGCTTAGATCGCTTCCTCAGGCTAGATTATTAATCATACATAGCACACTATGCATCTTCATCATGCAACTGATGTAATTATGGGATTATTAGGATAAATGTCTGTATCCCACATTGGACTATAAGACAAGTGGACAGAGGCTCAAGGTGTATTTCTCTCCATTGTGTTCCCAGCCTGGCATGTAGGAACCACTCAATAAATACTTGCTAAATGAATATGAGATTAATGGCACTATCATTCTTCTATGAAAAGAAAAGTTTATTGAATTTTGCTTCTATCTTGTTTCTTTCTTCTGCTTTTATTTAGCCTATTTATATCTATATTCATTCACATGGAAAGAGTTCTGTAATATATTGTTCGATGCAAAAAGCAGGTTACAAAAGAGCATGTATAGCATGATCTTATTTATGTAAAATATATACACACACACACATGTAAATCTATACACACATATACATGTGTCTATGTGTGTCTGGAATGGTGTCCAACAAAATGTTAACAATGTTTATCTCCGGATGGTGAAAATTCAGATGATAAGTAATTTCATATAAACGCACACTCATATATATATATATACACAATATCAGTTTTTTTAATTTGAATTTTCAACATGGAATTTTATCAGAATAGGATTGTTACTTTTGCTTTGGGTAAAAGAAATAAAAACTCTCTTAGGAGTTTTTAAAGACATAGCAAAAAGTAGGTACTCAAAAATATTGGTTCCTTCTTCTCTTCAACCAGCCTGAGGACTATCCAGTAGATTACAGATTGGCAAATTTGTCTGTAAAGGGCCAAATAGTAACTATCTTAGGCTTTGCTGGCCATACAGTCTCATAGCAATTACTCAGCTCTGCTATTGTAGCCTGTAAGCAGCCATGGATGATACAGAAATGAATCGGTGTGGCTGTGTTCCAATAAAACTTTATTGACACAGACAGGAAGTGGCTGGATTTGGCCTGTGGACTGTAGTTTGCCAGCCCCTGTAGTGGAGAGTTAAGGGTGGCACTGTGGTGGCGATTGTTCGCAGATGACAGGGCAGAGAAGCTCTGTTCCATGAGCACACCCCAGGCCCACAGAGGTAGCCTGGTAAATGCCAGAGCAGGGGCCCATGCAGCAGAGGGCTTTCACCTGTGGTCTGTCCAGAGTTGCTGTATGGAGGGCACAGAGTCCACAGGCTTCCTCTGCCACCTCATCCTACAGGTGACAGTGGGGCTTTTCATTAAAGACTGAAATGAAGGGGCCAAGCCCCCACGGGGAGGCAGTCTATGCAGGACAGCTCAGCTCCCAGTCTTGGTTCTCCATGTAGTAACTGCCCGGTCTTGGAGCCTCAATCCCTTATTAACAAAATGGGGATAATGATAATGACGCATGTCTCATAAATGAAACGTGCTCAGCCTGGCCGTGGCACACAGTTAGTGCTCAACAAATGACCCTTGGTATCATCACCTCATCAACAGCTGCAGTCATGTTCCCCTGGGAATTTAGAAGAATGTACATGAGTGCACACCAGCATGTGTTTGTATATTTGCACACACACATGCCCACACATGCACGGGGTTTCCATCCGTCTCCCCAGTGGCCCTCGTTTGTGCCTACACACCCCACCTTCTGGAAAGCTTTGCTAGAAGAATGAGGACCATCCTGCTTGGCCCAGGACACAGCTGAGGCTGGAGGAGGATGTTAGGGGAGATGAACTGAGGGTAACCCACTTTCATTGTGTTCTATGCTCTTCACTCACCCAGCTGGGTTCCCGATTTCCTGGTGTACTTTGACAAATAGCCATCCCTCTGCCTTCCAAAACCCCCAGAAAAAAGTCAGACCATGTGTGCTGATAAGGCCTTGATTTGGAGCAACATCTGGCAGCCTGTGTAGGGTCACCTTGACTCTGTTGCCTCAGCCACCGTTCCCTTGTCACAAACAGGTGCCTGGCTTTACTTTCTGGAGCCAAATGCCTCCCCAGCCACAGCTCTCTTAGTAAAATAAAATCGATCATGGCCCTTCTGTTTAAAACTTTCAGTCTCCATTTAGAAACCTGTGTCTACCTGAAAGTCCTAGTTGTTAGTCTGCAACCATCTCTTCTTTATTCCACAAATATTTATTGAGCACCAGCTGGGTAGCAGGCACTGTTCTAGGCACTGAGGATACAAGAGTGAAGGAAACAGGCAAGAACCCTGCCCTCACGGAGCTCCATTCAAGTGGAGGGAGGCCAATGATACCAATAAATGATGAAATATGTACTGCGTTGCGTGATGGTAAGTGCTAGAAGAAAAATGCGCAGAGGAAGGGAGAGGGAAGGACAGGACGATGAGGCTGCTGTTGCAGTCCTTTCACCATCAGCCCAGCTTCCTTCTTTAGGCTCTCTTTCCACCATAGCCCCCTGTGCTCCAGCCTCACCAACCTTTCCACCCTTCCCTAAGCATGTCCAGGTTTCAGAAAGAGGTGGGACTGCTCTCCCTGCTTTACGTGACCGTTGGCTTCATCTCAGCTGTAGAAAGAGGATGATAACAGGACCTCCATCCCCGGATTTTGTGCAAAATGAATGGGACGAAGCATGTCAGACCTGCAGGGCGAGGCTCGACCGGCAGTTTGCATGCAGTGCACGTGTGTTCATAATGCACATCCTGTGCCTTGAATCCTCCTCTCTCCTTTTCTGCCTCCTTCAGCAGCCTTCCTCTGCTCCCTCAGGTAACCACTCCCTTTTATGAGCTCTCTAAACAACCTTTTACTGTTTTTCTGGCCACAGTCACCTGTGTGTGTTATAATTTGTGATGGATGCCACAGTCCCTGGAAAGCAGAGACTCTTGGTCAGCTCTGACTGCCCAGTCCACAGCAGAGTCTGGTATATATGTAGTCAGGGCTCCGGCAAAGCGTGTTGACTGAATGAATGAAAGTGGGACGTACATACTGTGTAACACACAGGATTCACCAGCCTGTGAGTCAGGTTTCTGGAAATCCGGAGGAACAGACTCACACAGATGGTGCTTTCAGGGCTGGAGGTTCATTAAAGGATGACATGGGGGCCTGGGGGTGGCATGGCTTCTGTTATCTTCAGCCTACAGTGACTCAGGATCCTAGTGAGACACACAGCATGTTTCATAGAGAACTGGAACAGCAGTTCAGCTTTGGGCCAAGGTGGCAAGGTGTACCAGGTAAATTCTGCTAACTGAACTCCCAGCCTCATCAATTGAGGGGGAGACTCTTAATCTCGGGGTAGAGGGTCTTAGGGGAGTGTAGGCGTCGTACTGTGGAGGTGGAATGTAGCGGTGAAGAGTGTTGGCTCAAATTAGGCTACTGGGTTTACGTTCCTGGGCCACCAATGACCAGTTCTGCAAAACTGGGCAGTCACTTGAATGTTCTCTGCTTCAGTCTGCTTGTTTACAAAATGAATATCTCGTGCTTACATGGCATGGTAGCTGTGGGAATTCGATGAGATGACTCACGTGAAAATACCTACTTAAGTGCCCGGCACTTAAGAGTCGCTCAGTACAGGTGACCTGAGACAATGTGAAGGAAGAGTCTCAAAGAAGCTAGAGTAGCAGTGGTTGGGGGAGATAGGAAGTTCAAGGAGAATGGGAGATGCACCAGGACTGGAGGTCCAGTGTTGAGATGCATGCTTGTAGTTCTGCAGAGAGTGATTTCAGGGAAATGGCGGAGCGTGAAAAATGTTCCAGAGACACAAAGCTGTTGGCCTGAGATCGCCAAATTGGTCATGGTGGAGGTGGAGCCTGGGGAGGAAGCGGGTCCTCCTACTTCAAGTTCATTTCTCCCGGAGCTTCCATAATAAGACATAACTCTTCTGTTTCTCCTCGTACTCTCTGGCTATTCTTTAGGTGTCCATTTGTTTCTTCCTTTCCTCTTAGAAGCTCCGTTTGCTAAGGCATAGTTCTCCGTTTTCATTCCTTCATGTCGTTTTCATAAATTTTACCCATCATCTTGGTTTTATTCTCTGCTCTGAGAGTGAGCCACAAATCCTAAGCCTAACCCCTCATTTCTTTCTCGAAGCTCCAACTTGACTCACTTTCTGTTGAAAAGCTTTTCTTGGGGAGGCAAAGTGTATAGGGTGAATCACACAGTCTGGCTGTCTGTGAGTGGTTCTCAAACTCCAGCATGCACCAGAATCACCTAGAGAGCTTGTTAAAACACAGATGGCTGGGCCCGTCCTGCTGAGTTTCCGATGCAGTGCATGGAATGGGGCCCAAGGACTTGCATTTCTAACACGTTCCCAGGTAACACAGGTGTTGCTAGTCCAGTACCACATTTTGAGAACCACTGTGCTAGAGTGAGATTGACAGAAAACAGTGAGAGAAGAGAAACCTTTCTCTCCACTGTAGCAGGGGAGAAAGCCTGATTTCACATCACACTAGACTCCTGGCAGTTATCAGAGATGTTATGTGTTCATGAGGAGTGAGGGTGGGAAACAGGGACGGTAGTGCTACTAAGATTAGGTCATTGTTGTCAGTTTCCAGAAAAGATAGTCTAAAGTCTGGAGAAGTTAACCATTCTGAGTTCACAGAAAAGATGACCCAAGGGTAAGTAAGCCCAGGGCAAATAGATACTTACATTCTGCAGTTTGGGACATTTCAAGAAACAGGTGTTTAAGGTGAGTCCAGGAAGACTCCTTTCTGTGGCTTCCAGTTTATCAAGAAAAGGGACATTTTAGGCCTGAGGAATGCAGTGCTTTTATGTGCAAGGGTTACATAAAGATCCTAACTCTTCCACTGCCTGAGTCCAAATCTGGCTTTGCCATTTATCAGCATTGTGATCTGGAGTAAGTTACTTAAGCTCTCTGAGCTTCCTCATTTTTAAAATATGGTTGCCTCATTCATTCAGTACCTATTGAGTGCCTACTTTGTGCAGCCCTATTAAAAGGGCTGGAGAAAAATGGCACACCAACAAGGCATTTGCAGTGTTCAAGGAAGAAGACACCTATAGTTTCCACCCTCATGGGGTTCAGGGTCCAGGGAGGGAGATAGAAATTCATCAAAGAATCAACAAATAAAGAAAATCAGCTCTGGGAAGGATGCTGTAAAGAGATGTATAGGGCTTGTGAGAGTCTGTCACAGGCCTTTTAATCTGGGTGGGCAGGTGTCAGCTGAAGCCACGCAGAGCTGAGAGCTGGAGCAGAGAGCTCAGAGGTGGAATTCATGAGACAGGAGGCACAGGGAGGGAGGGGGCACTGCACACAGGGCAGCAGGTGTAGGGAACCTGAGGCAGGAGGAAGCAAGGGGCTTTGGAGGAACTCAAAGCCAGCGGCCTGACACAGGGAGAGTGGAAGGATGCCTAGAACGAGTCAGGGATTTCGATGTACATCATAAGACAACTGGAAAATCAAAAAGATGTTTTAGCCAACATGGGGGCATCGGAGTCAGGGGTCAGATTTGCATCTTGAAAAGATCAGATGTGAGGTTTAAATATGATAATGTAGGTAAAGGGCTTGTTACCCGTAATACACAGAAGCTTCTTCACAGTAATGATCGTTAAGTAACAACGGTGATGATGATGATGTTGATGATAATGATGGTGTTGATGATAATGATGGTGTTGATGATGGTAGGGCCAAGGTCTGAATGTTTGTGTCTCCTGAAAATTCATATGTTGAAACCATAAGCCCTAAGGTGATGGTATTAAGAGGTGGGGCCTTTGGGATGTGATGAAGTCATGGGGGTGGAGCCCTCATGAATGGGATTAGTGCCCTTAGGAAGAAGCCTGAGAGAACTCCTCACCCCTCTGCCCCGTGAGGACACAACAAGAAGTCTGCAGTCTGGAAGAGGGCCCTCACTCGAGCATGGTGACACCCTGATCCTGGACTTCCAGCCTCCAGGACTGTGTGAAATAAACTTGTGTTGGCTATGAGCCAGCCAGTCTGTGCTATGTTGTTAGAGCAGCCCAAACAGACTAAGACAGGTGGCATCCAGTACTTCTTGAGCACTTCCTTGGCACCAGGCATTGTAGTGTTAATGGAAGTGAAACTGGGAGAAGTAGAACTAGCAACAGCATTAGATGTGGCACTGTTCACCTGGCCATGTCAGGTGGGACGACACTGAAGATTATGAGAAGCATCTATATTAGTTATCTGTTGCTATGTAATAATTATCCTAAAATTTCTTAAAACAGCGTGTATGAATTAGCTCACAGTTTCTCTGGGTCAGAAATCCAGGCACAGCTTACCCGAGTCCTCCATCTCAGAGTCTG
This sequence comes from Equus caballus, assembly GCF_041296265.1. Taxonomy (NCBI): domain Eukaryota; kingdom Metazoa; phylum Chordata; class Mammalia; order Perissodactyla; family Equidae; genus Equus; species Equus caballus. The sequence continues at coordinate 17,321,090 of NC_091710.1, read as the reverse complement.
CAGGCTGCGTTCGGGGTCCAGCTGGGGCTGTGGTCATCTCAGGCTCGAGATGGGGAGGGGCCACTTTCAAGCTCACTGCCATGGTTGTTGGTGGGATTCCGTTCTACGCAGGCTGTTGGGCCGAGAGCCTCAGTTCTTCACTGGTTGTTGGCTGGAGGGTTGCCCCCAGTTCCTGGCCACAGGGACACCTCCCCAGGGCAGCTCTCAGTGTGGCTTTCCTTAGAGTGAATGAGTGAAAGAGCCACAGTGCCAGCAAGAGGGAAGTGAGAGTTTCACATCCTCATCTCAGAGGTGACATCTCATCACGTCTGCCGTGTTCTGCCAGAAATGAGTCAGAGGGTGGAGTCTACAGCCAAGGCCAGGGGATTCCACGCGGCATGAGGGCATGAGCACCAGGAGGCGTGGATGACTGGGGCTCTTAGAGGCTGCCTGCCATAGCAGCAAGCTAGTTCCAAAGGCTCACTGTGAGTGGAAACGAGGCCGCTCAAGAATGACCCAGAAGTCGGGTGCGGCTGGGACTGCAGAGGAAGGACAAGGCTGGTGATATGCCCTGGGACAGCCTGGGAAGACACTGAAGACACTTGGGAAGACTCTGGCTTTCTGGCTCTCTTTCTTTTTAAACTGTGTTCTTATAACCCCCTTGAGTTGCTTCCTCCGAGCTATGGGATCTGGGGATAATATCCGCCTTCATTTCTGAGGTAATGATACGTGTCATTGTCCTGAGTTAATATTTATTGCACGGCGTGGGTCAGCACTTGGCACTCAATGGACCTCAATACATATTAATAAAGATGAGCCAAGTGTATTATTCACCCCTTGCTGCTACTTGGTTTCATCTGTGGTAGCGACATGGGCAGTGTGCCAACACTGGAGTCGATGGTAGAGAATGCCAGGAAAGATCCTCCCGTCAGAGCTGCCCCCGGGGTTTGCCAAGTGTGCATGAAGCTCCATGTGAACCCCAGCATCCAACTAGAGAGAGTGGGGGAAGCGTGCGTGTGACCTTGAGCCTCAGTTCCCTCATCTATGAAGCAGGCAGGGTGATTCTTACCTCACCGGATGTCTTACTTCGGGTTGTCCCAGTGGCTGACCCTGAGACAAGAACTTAAGTGCAAAGAGTATATTCAGAAAGTGTTTCCAGGAGACAGCGATAGGGGCGCGGCCAGGGAGGGCATCTAATAATGGGTAGGTTGCCACTGTGGGTTCATCATCCCACTGGGAGCTCTGGGAGCCAGTGGAGAACTTGATCTTCAAAGTGATCCCACCCAAGAGGCGAGGGAGCTTGGCTATTTGTATACCACCTCCCTTCAGCCACTGGTATGGCTAGTGTGTCCCGGAGTGTGGACAGGGACTGACGGCGTCTGCTACCTGGGGCGTCACTCAGGACCCCGGACGGCCTCTCTTGGTGCAGTTGTGTACAGCCTCCTCCTCTAGTCTGAGCTTCCTGGGGCCATTTCTTTAGCCTCCTCCCCCCGGTGAGGCGCATCTAGCCAGGACTCAGTGCATGTCTTTTGAATAAATTGTTATGGTTAGAAACATGTATTAAATGTTTAGTGTCGTTTCCAACACTTAGAACGCACCCCATGAACTTTTTGGCATTTTATGGCACTTTATTGGGCCAGTGAAGAAGAGTGTGTACTTGGGTTCCTTTGACCTTTGAGAAGGATCCGTAGCCCCTCGCCGACCTACAGAAAGCTTATCCCCTTTAATTCCCTGATTCTCTGAGGCACATCCATATAGTGATTGGCAGTTTCCAGATGGGTTCCCTAAGCATCATGCCCTTGAACTCTCGCAGGAGCCCTTGTGGGAGGGGGTGATGGTGCTTTTCCTCTTGTGCGACGTGAGCCAGTCCAGCAGGCCTCCACTGTGTTTCCAAGCAGAGCTGACATGTCTGCTGGCAGATTCATTCCCACTCGTTCACTTGCCTGGAACAGTAGGTACATTTGCCTGTGTGGATACAGACAGACTTGGGGACCAAGGAAAAGGGAAGGGAGAGGGAGAAACTGCTTGCCTTTCTCAAGAAATGAGTCTGATCACTTCACTTTTACACCCAAAGTCCTGGACATTATTATTTTCTCCAGTTTATATGAGGACACTGAGACTTAGATGGATGAAAGGACTTTGCCAAGGTCACCCAGTTAGTAAAGTGTAGAATCAGTATTAGAACCTGACTTTATATCCCCATCTCTGTGCATAGTGCCATAGGTGCTAAACAGGTTATTTTAATTAACGTGATCAGGCACAAAGTACCCTGAACTCTCTTATAAGTTCTTGGTCCCTTAGAAAAGGAATCTGCTGCTGTCCTTAAGGAGCCTATAAGATTTCTGGGGTAATAGAATACATTCTTTGTAATAGAAAATTATGAAAGGGTGAGTCTGCAGGGCTAAAATGTTGAAGAATGTGTGTGCATTAAGAGTCTTTTAGTTGCAAGTGGTAGAAACTCAACTCAAAATGGCTTCAGGAGAAAAGAATACATGTATTGGAACACTTAACTGATTCAGATATGGCTGGATCAAGGAGTTCAAATAATGCCATTGGGTATATATCTCCTTTTGTTTTATTCTTGATTCTTAACCAGTCTCTCCTCAGTAAGGGAAAAGATGGGCACAGGCATCTCCAGGGTCTACACCCTACCAGCTTGTCCACCCCAGAATAAAAATTGTGTCTATTTCCCAACATAGGTTTAACAAACATCCTGAGGTACGGTAGTTGGCCCAGGTTGGGTGGTATCTCATTCTTGGAGCCTGGGGTTGGAGTTGAGCTTCAGATAAATCACCTGGACTGATAATTTGGATGTGCTGGCTCCCTCAAAAGAAAATTGGAGGTTATTTCCAGAAGGAGTGATTAATGACATAGGCAGGCAATAAAACAAAAAACATACTTTCACTACAGATAGAATATTTGGAGTTTAAGATTAACCCATTTGTCCCGTTGTGATCCCTGTCGGCTTCCTGGAGGAAGTAGATCTTCCCTCTGGCCTTGATAAACATGGAGGGTATTGTGGTGAGGAGAGAAACAGGAAAGGTATTTCAGGCAGGGAGCCCCTTCTTCGCAAAGACCTAGATGTGGGAAGAGGATCAGTGTGCAGGGGCACCGAGGAGAGGGTTTGCCCTCAGAGAAAGGTTAGGGCTAGTGTCTCTTGATTAGGTCCCTGCTGTGTGCCCACAAGTGATCGAGCTCCTCAAAGGTCTATGGATAGTCGAGAGTCATCGCACAGTCTCTGGAGGCGGATGCTTGAGTTTCATCGTCATTTTCAGGCTGTGTGATATTGGGCAAAATCTTCACGTTCCAGGGCTCAGTCTCCTGTTCTGAAAAATGGGAATAATAGTACCACCTCGCCGTAAGAATTAAAGCCAGTGGGGGCCGGCCCAGTGGCACGGTGGTTAAGTGCGCACCTTCTGCTTCTCGGTGGCCTGGGCTTCACCAGTTCGGATGCCAGGTGTGGACATGGCACAGCTTGGCAAGCCATGCTGTGGTAGGCGTCCCATGTATAAAGTTGAGGAAGCTGGGCAAGGATATTAGCTCAGGGCCAGGCTTCCTCAGCAAAAAAGAGGAGGATTGGAAGCAGTTAGCTCAGGGTTAATCTCCTCAAAAAAAAAAAAAAAAAGAATTAAAGCCAGTGATGCCCAGAGAGTGCTTAGCATTGTGTCTGTCACATTAATATTCGATAAACATATTATTTTTATTTCCCTCAGTGACATGAGGTTAGTTTGACTCCCCCCTTTCAGATGAAGGTAAGTAACACGTGTAATGTGCTCTGAATCCAGAGACATGGCCCTCCTCTTATCAGAAAGCTCTTTGTTGGGGGGAAAGACAATTAGATAGCTAAGGCAGGGCTGAATCGCGTGGAGTCTTACCTCGTCCTGACAGAGCTGTGCTCCCACCATCCCAAATCCATGTCAATGTGGGGTTTTTAGTCAGAAACACTTGCCTTTAGGTCCCACTTCTACCCTGTACTGGTTTTGTGACTCATGAGCTACTCTCACCATGCACATTTTAGGATAAGTGACATCTTTCAATATCACACAGTTAAGAAGATTCAAAGCCCAGATTTGAATGTTGGTCTTCTGATTCCAGACAGGGGAAATCACAATCCAGGATGTTTAACTCTAGGAATCTCTAGAAATTCAAGGGCTAAAATGACACGGTAGCAACCTCCTCCATCCATAAAAGCCCTTAGGAATTCAGGTAGCTCTTGGGGAAACCAAGGCCCCTCATTGTCTCTCCACACCCCTTGGCCTCATTCAGTCTCTGGGCCAACAGCTGAGCGCCCACCACATGTGGACACTGTAGGAGGTAGGAGGCCACCTGTTGTTCAACACATGACCCAGGACCCTCTGGCCTTCCTGGGGTCAAACGCAGCTTTTCCTGCCCACGGCATCCATCTTAGGGTCACTCTTGATTGCAGGATGGGGTGTCAGAAGTCTACTCAGTCATTCACACACATTAACCCACTGATCTGGATTATACAGCTCTGCCATTTTGAAAGCTCTCTCATATATGTATTTTCATACCATTCTCCTGGGAACAGCAATACCTACCATCCATTGGATATTTACTGTGTGAGTCTGGCTCTCTGCTCAAGTCCTGAGGTATGTAGACCCACCAGGTTGTTTAAATGTCACCTTCTCAGTATGACCTTCTTGACCACTCTATTTAAAATTGCCTGCATCCTCCACCGCCCATTAGCATCCCCAGTCTCCTTCTTTCAGTTAATTTTTCTCAGTAACAGTTACCTCTCCCTAACGTGGCATCCAACGTAAGTATTCATTTCCTAGTGTCTGTCTTCTCCCACTGGGATGTAAGTTCCACACAAGCAGTTGTTTCTGTTTTGATTACTTCCGTGTGCCCAGAACCAAGCCTGGAAACTGGCATTATGGATGAATGAATAAATGAGCTTAATAGTCACAATATCTCTGGGAGGTCAGTTGTATTATTACCCCACTTTACAGACGATGAGGCTGAAGGTTAGGGGGAGTGCTTTGTTTTCATTTTCATTTTTAGTTAATTTGCCCCCAATGTCACAAAACAGGAGAGACCAGAAGAGAGACCCACGGCCAGGGTCTCTGGTTCCCAGTCCCCTGCTGTCTGAGCAGCCACGCGGAGGGAAACAAGTCAATTCAGCGGCAGTCCTGTTTCAGTCAGCACTGCTGTTTATGCTTGCAGTGTCCATAAAAATGTTATTTTAGTCCTGACACTGATGCTTATGAATAAAATTTAGTCCTCATTCAAAAGCACATTAGCTGAAGCCCTTTGGCGTCCTGTTACAGCGTTAATTTTTATGGAGAAGAATACACTGGTGAGGAGTACCTCATCCACCTTCAAACAGAAGAAGCGCCTCGAAGGCCAGGCCTGGTGACGCTCCCTCTGATCATAAGGCATTCCGGCATGTTGCTGCCGCTTTACTTATGGGACCCGGGATGTAATTTTCAGATGGTGGTTTGTTTTGCCACCGCGTTACATCTCGGGCTTGGCAATTACATTTCATTAACAGGGAAACATAAGCCATAAATCATTGATCAGAAACAGGTTGTTAATCGGTCTAGTTAAAGCGGCTGCCGGCTGGTAGGGCGCGGACTACAAATTGATGGATGCCTGGGCTCAGAACTTGCCCAGGTAGCCCATTAAAGCAATACTGCTAATAATTTTCACTAATATTTATTGAGCTAGATTCCTATGTGCCTGTAAGTGCTTTATCCTCACAGCAACCCTAAAAGGACTATTCCCATATTACAGATGAGGAAATTGAATTCCAAAATGGTTAAATGATTGGCGGCAGTTCACACACCTTGCACGAGGCAGGGTTTGGACTCTGAAGCTGGTGCTCTTAGTACATTCCTCCTTCCTGAACTTCACCATTGGAGGGGGAAAGGGGACCGCATTTGAGGCCACTGGCCAAATGTCTGACTTGCACACTGCTCCCCGTGGTGGCCCCTTTCTGGGGAACAGACCTAAGGCAACCACGAGGAGGTTTTGGGAGAAACGTAGAATTTGCAAGACTGAATTTTAATCTGTGCCTACAAACAGCTGAAGTTGACCAGCATGGCCAGGCTGCAGGCTAATTCATCTGACTTCGTCTCCACACCTGTCGTCCGCGAGCAGAGTGGTGGCAGCTAGGCCCGTTCACATCCTATCAACCTTGTCTGTTGGAATGACACCTGGCTGTGCTGAAGCCTTGGTTCCTGTCATTAGGAATGTAAACAACTCCAGCTTCCTCCCATCAGCCCTGGCTCTGTGCCTGCCTCCAGGTCTCCCAGCCCCAGGCTGTACCTCCTGAAACAGGTGCCCTCCCCAAGCTGAGGCCCCATGGAACTGTGGGTGCCTTTTATTTTGGGTCTAACAGTGACCTGTTGGTCCCCTTACCCTTTCTGAGTCATGACCTCAGTTAAACTCATAGTGACCTCACCTGGGTTATTTATTCCCATTTTATGGATAAGAACATGACTTTGGGAGAGATTGAATGCATGAGCTAAGGTGACACAGCTACTTTATCTCTGGGACAGGTTTGTTTTTTAATCATCAGAAGTCCAGAGTATACATTAGTGTTCACTCTTGGTGTCGTACATTCTGGGTACAACATAAATTTGTTTGGACACATTTCTAAAGACATATACCCACCATCGTAGTATCATACAGAATAGTTTCACTGCTCTAAAAAATCTCTATACCCTGCTGTTTCTCTCCCGGCCCCCCAACCCTGTGAAACATGCATCTTATTACTGTTTCAGTAGTGTTCCCTTTTCCAGAATATCATATAGTTGGAATTATACAGTATGTAGCCTTTTCAGATTGGCTCCTTTCACTTAGTAATATGCATTTAAGCTTCTTCCATGTATTTTCATGACTTAATAGCTCATTTCTTTTCAGCACAGAATAATATTCCATTGTCTGGATGTCCCACAGCTTATTTATCCATTCACCTGTGGAACGACATCTTGATTGCCTGCAGGTTTCGGCAGTTATGAATAAAGCCTCTGTAAACATCCACGTGCAGGTTTTTGTGTGGACATAAGTTTTCAGCTCCTTTGCGTAAATACCAAGGAGCACAATTGGTGGGTCCTTGGTAAGAGTATGCTTAGTTTTGTGAGCAGCCGCCAAACTGTCTTCCACAGTGGCTGGACCATTTTGCATTCCCACCAGCAATAAACAAGAGTTCCTGCTGCTCCTCATCCTCACTCGCATTTGGTGGTGTCAGTGGTCTGGATTTGGCCAGTCTAAAAAACTTTTGAACCCAGATGTTTTGGCTCTAAATCCAGTGAACCTTCTAGTGGGATAATAATACGTATCTAATAGGACCAGTGTGAAGATGAAATGACATCACACATGTATTAGGAAAAGGAGAATATCTAACCTTTGGCATGTGCCTGGCGCTGTGCTAAGTGACAGGTGGACTTCGTCCTCACAATAACCTCAGGATTCAGGTGCTGTTACTATCTCCATTTTGCAGATAAAGACAGCAGCTCAGCGAGATTAAGTGCTGTGCCCAAGGATGTGTAGGGAGTGGCAGAGCCAGATTGAAACCCAAAGCTGCCTGACTCTGGAGTCAGTGCCTTTAACCACTGGGCTCTGCCTTGCCTCGTATATAAGATAGATGTTCAATAACAGTGTTGTTCTCCCTCAGGCACACAGCAGGATCAGTTTCCATTCATTGCAGCAAAGGATCCACTGTGATGCCAGGGTCTCCATCAGGTGGCCTGTGGTGGTCCTCCTTGTAGCTTTTGTTATAAGACCCTGCGGTCAGCTCGCCAGCACACCCCAGCAGAGCCCCGAGTCCGTGCCTGCGGAGAATACGGAAGCCCAGAGCATCACCCTCCTCACAGCCTCAGCATGCGCTCTGAATCCTCGTATCATCAATAACATTGATACCAACTAATTTAAACCCACTGAACCAGTGAACTTGGGCTGCAGATGTGTTTATGAGCAGGATACTAAGTAGCTATTTTAACTAAGTGGAACATTTCTTGCTTTAATTAATGAAAAGGTAGCAACTCTGAGGAAATATTAGGGGCATTAAGTTTTATATTGGCGCCATTTATTATATATGATTTTTAACACTTTTAATCACTTTATTCCATGTTGACAGCTACTGAGAGAAAAAGAGCTTTCCACGGTGAGTGTGACCCTGGAATTACTGTCAAGCTGAGACAGATGATCATTAAACCCTGAGTTGCCTTGGTCTTTTGAGGAAATAGTGAGGATTTTATTAGTTTTATTAATGGCACTCGGGGAGATCAAGTTATTGATTAGCAAAGAATGAGTCCTTAACACGCACATTTCTTGGAAAGGGTAAACGAAGTAGAAGGGAATTAACATTTATTCAGCACCTACTGTGTGCCAGGTGTGTGCTGGGCTATCTACATACTGAATTAAATCTCCAAGCAGTCCTGTGAGGCTGGCTACAGTGATGTCCATTACACAGAGGAGGAAATGGAAAGACTGAGATACTTGCTCATTCAGTAAAACTTTTGCACCCTGCTAGTTCACGACGGGGCTTAGATCGTGAATACTGTAGTACACTCCCTGCCCTCAGGAAGCTTCTATTCTGGTGGGGGAACTAGATATTTATGATTATTTTTGATGATTATAATAGTGAAACAAGTGCTGGGACAAGGAGAGAATGGAGGTTCTCTGGGAACCTGGAAGAGGCAAACTTCATTTAGACCTTAGGGTGAGAAGTTAAGGAGGGCTTCCTGGAGGAAGTGATGTCTAAGCTGAGATCTGGATGATGACCAGGGCTCAGCCAGGCAAACGGGAGGTGGAAGAGGGGTGGAAGTATGTGCCAGGTAGAGGGAATATTATGTACCAAGGCACAGCAGTAGGGCAGAACCACTAACTTCCCAAGGCTCATGTCTCTAGTATGTGACAAAGCTAATGTCTGAATCCAGGTTTATCTGACGCTTTCTATTGAAACCCAACACAAAAGGGAACCCATGTTCTTCTTAGCCACATAATTAAAATATCTAGTCCTCAAAGGAAGCATCCAAGTAGTCTGAGATATGCCAGCGGCTCCTAGTTCGTGCCTTGGTGGTCTGACAGTGACGTCCGTGGTCCCAGAGAGTCAGCATCTTAGGGCTTTGAAGCTAGGCATGAGAATTGTTCTTGGCTTCCTTCATGGTTTCTCACACAGCGATTTAAGGCTTCAAGGGGATGTCTCTGTAAATGTTAGGTTGTGAGGAAGGAATCCCCGGGCTCGCCAGCTCAAGCGCTTGTAAGGTGCGGGGAGCATTTTGCCTTCGCGTTGGCGTGACTGAGGGTAAAGCAGTGCCAGCAGAACGGTGATTCTTTCTCCACTGCCTGGCTCCGTCTTGCACCCTATGTGGCCCATTCCCAGGCAGGTGCTCCCCCTTGTGGGGTGGATGGCTCTCGCCGTTGTGATTCTTCATATTGTCGGTTGAAGTCCCGACCATATACGCAGGATGGGGTGGGATGTGAGCGACAACCTAAGCTCAGATGGAAGCCCTGCCATCTGAGACCCCTGGCTCTGATTGGCAGGCTTCAGCTGTCTGCTCTCCCTGGAACCCTCGCTGTTGTGAAGGGAATGCGATAAGCTGATTGGCTGAGGCCAGGCTTGGGGGCTCCACGCCAGCTGCACAGAGGCTGCGCGTGTCCAAGACACGGTTCCGGTGGGGGGAAATGGGGCTGTAACTGAAAGGATGGGGGGTGGATCCCTGGCTCTTGCGAGACTACCTCATGCCCTAAGGATATCAGTCCTCTCTTGAAATCCCAGTGACACCCACGACAAACACCAGCCCTGGGGAAACGCTGAGGGGGAGCCTTAGCTGTTTCAGGGGTCGCGTGGAAGGAAGCCAGTCTGCTCTAGAAACCCCAACACCGGCGTTCCCGTGGAAGCTGCACTTCCCCGCGCTGTGACACCTCAGGCACATCTTTTAGTCACTCCAGGCCTCAGCTTCCCTCTTTGTGAAATAGGAATGTTGATCCTGGGTTTGCAGTGCTATTGGTAGGATAGATGGGATACGGGACATAAAACCCCCGGTACCTGTCACACACCGTCCACGTGGTAACCGCCAGCAGATCCAGTGAGCTGCCTGGCTTTGAGTCCTTCTGCTCCTCTTAGTACGTTATTCAACTCCGTTAGCTGTATGATATCTTCCTTTTTCCTATTATTACCTTATCATATTTTTCTTTTTGTTCTATGTAGTCTTGTTTGGTATTTTTAATCTTTTAGGTTTATTTTTTCAATCTTATTATAACTTATTCTCTCTATTTACCCATTTTATCTTATGTTATCTACATAGCTTACCATTTCGTACATATTGTAAAGAGAACATGATATACAGTGTTTATTTTCTAGTCACCATTTTTATCTTTCTAAGACTGCCTTTGAGCGAATTTCTTCTATTAGTAAATGCAATTAAGTTGATCCTACTTATTTATTTTTTAACCAATATTCGTTTCTTTAAATATGCTGTTTGTTTTTAATGCTGGGTCTAAATACTTGGTGATTATCTGTTGTAATAATGGCACTGGAACTCTAAGCTGTACCCAGATACCCCAGCAACATTTAACAATATTACATTAGAGCCCTTTGCAATTAAAAAAATAAATAAAAGTACTTTAATAGCCAAGATCTTATTTTCGTCTCACAAAAGCTCTGCCAGGAGGAAGAGAAAAAATTAAAGTTCAGAAAAGTACACCCTCTTGACGCAAATCGCATAGCTGAATGGTGGAAGCAGAATTCTCTTTCTTTTCTTTTGACTCAGAGCCCATTGTTCTTTCCATGTTAACATGTTCTTTTGCTTCAGGACCATGCACCTGTTGAATAAAGCCAAATCCTTGGGAACTGGACTTCACTGTTTTTTTCAGGACAATTGAAATCTCATTTCCATCAAATTTCCCAGAATGTTCTTCACTAATCAAAGACAGTGTAGAGTTCACAGCAGGCTGAGGACGTGTCAGGTATCACAGCAGATTCTTGAGTGAATTATACTATTTTCCTCCAGCTAAGGGTGTTTTACCAGGAAACAGGGCCTTGTAGAAAGATAATGACCTTTGGAGTCAAGAAGAAAGACGTTTATATCTTGGCTTTATCATTTCTTAGCTCTGTGGTGACTCGGTTAATCAAGACATTTTCCATACCAGGAACAGCAGCCCAATGTAAAGTGATTTAAGTAAATAGAGGAATTTATCAGTCTATGTATATGCAGAGTTCGAAGGTAGCATTTGCTAGGTCTCGTGCCTAACTCTGAACCAATCTCTGTGTCCAGGGAGGGAAACACAGTGATTGGCTCTGCCTCAGCCATGTGTGCATCCCTGGATGCACAAGGACTCAGAATGGGGGTGGATAGTTTCTCAAAGAGAAATTAAGAGTCCTGAAAGGAGAGAACAGTCAGGAAGCTTCATCAAGAAAGTTATCACAATGACCTTGAGCAAATTATTTCACCTTGCTGAGCCTTAGTCTCCTTATTTATGAGACAGGAAGAATGACATACTTACTCTGCTTGTGGTTTGGATGAGATGTCAAAAATATTTTGCATGTAGTAGGTGAACAATAAGTGTGAGTTTTCTTACTCTCTTCTGATGCTTCCACCTCCATTTTTCCCAGACTCTCCCAGGAGTATGTATTGGAACAGCAATGGTGTGTCACCTTAGTAAGAAGCGTAGTTGCTTTAGTTGATTTGTTCTTCCTCCTTTTAAAAAATGGTATATTTGTAGATAAGATGGAGCAGGAGATAATCAGTAAAAATAATGATACAGGAAATTCTTTCCTTGCTGAGAACCAAAAAAGAAATGTGATCTGAGACCAGATAAGATTTGGGATGAAAATGCTTTCTAATTGTTGTTTATAGCAATTCTCTGCAGACATTGGTGGTGGTAACATTCTACCCTGATACCTTCCTAGGTTCTCAGGAGAATCCTTAATTTGTTGTGTGACTGATTGCTTTATACCCGTCCTCTTCTACCAGAGGGCTGGGATAAGACTGAGGACAAGAGAAAGTGCTAGGAGAGAATTTTAGAGCTGTTTTATGTGGTTTAAATATCTAGAGAGATGCATATCATTTAAAATTATAACATAGGATTTAACTATATTATTTTTTCCTTACATTTAGATTTTTAATCTATCTAAAATTTAATATACAGTATAAAGTAATAGATTTCATTTTTTTTCCCAGATAAAAGGCAGTTGTGCCAACACTATTTGTTAAATAAAAGTATGCTTTGGTTACTGGCATTTTTCATTATTTACAATTGTCATCTATAATGCAATTTATCTCAAGGTTCACCCCCCATCTATTTATTTATTTATGTTAATACCACATTGTTTTTATGATAATTTCATTATATGTTGTAATACCTTCAAGGCATGTCATTCCTCACTATTCTTCTTTATTGTATTTTTGGTTATTTGGGGAAATTAATTCTCCAAATGAAAATTACCATCATTTTATAAAATTGACAAAAGTTTGGTATCCAAATTGAAATTGTATTGAATTAATATGATAATTTTCAAATAGTTGATATTTTAATACGTTGTCATGCCATCCATGGACATTTATCTTCCCACTTACTGTATCTACATTCATATTCTTAAATACAATTTTATAGATATCTTCATTTAATTCCCATATCTTTGCGTTTAATGCATTTCTAAATATTTCCTAGCTTTTATCATGTTTATGAATATGTTTTTCCCATTTTTATTTCTGAGTGCTCAATTCAGAAATGTATTGATTTTTGTGTATTTATATTACATCCAGCCACTTTATCAAATTAAAATGTTTTTGGTTTTTTTGAGGCAGATTAGCCCTGAGCTAACTGCTGCTAAAATGGTTTTTGTCTGTAGACTCTTAGACTTTCTATATTTATAATCGTATCAGCAAAGATAAAAAAATTTTCTCTTCTTTTACAATAGTTCAGCAATCATTTATTTTTCTTGTCTTATTGTATTTTATAAAACCTCCCCCAAAATGAAAAATAATGCTCGTGTGCAGAGCATCTTTACCTTGTTCTTGATGTCAATGAAATTGTTTTTGAGAGTTTAAGGAGAGCAGTCATGATGTCCATGTGCCATTTCAATTTCAAAATTAACAGTTCCTTTACTCGTATCTCATAAGACATGTTTTAAGGTTGAATTAGGTAGAAATCTTATGGCGGCAAATGGCAGAAACTGAACTTAAACTAGGTAAAGAACATTTGTAAATTCAAATAACTGAAAAGTTCATGTTGGCTTCAGGAACGAGTGGACCAAGGTTCTCATTAATGACATCAGGAACCTGTCTCTCTCCATCTGTGATTTTTTCTCCACTGGCTTCATGGCCACACTGTCCTCTAGTAACCCCAGACTTACGTCCCCTCAATGCAGCAAGCCAAACAGAAAGTGCACATTTTCCTAATAGTTCCAACTGAAGTCCTGACCTGATTTGGTGATCATGAGCCTCAAAACTAATCAGTCGCTTTTGCCCAGAGGATAAAACTGTGACGGGACATGCCTGGATTATATGCCTATTGCTCTGGCTGATTTTAAGGCCCAGCATGGGCTAAGAATGGGGATGGGAGAGATGATTCCCTAAGGAAAAATGAAGTGTTGTTCCCTAAAGAATGAGAATCGGCAAAACAACACGTTCCACCGAGTGACTCCTCATTATCCTAGTCTTCCTCTGGATATGTTCTCTCTCTTTTTAAGAAATTAATATTCCTTTAAAACTGAGTACTATATTAAAGTGTACTGACCAGAACACTGTGGAGGGAGACTATCATCTTCTTCTTTCTAGACAGTATACTTTTGCAGTATAACCTAAGATTCTTCACGTTTTTGCTAACCACATCATATTTCTGAGTCCTTTTGAGTTAGTGCTGAATAACTGACATCACAGATGTGACTACTTTCCCGGTCTTATCTGCCAAAGTTTAGTACCATATTTGGTATTTTTAGAATCAGCTCCATCACTCCAGATTATTGGACTATTTTCCATTCCTAGTCCTGACATTTAGTCCTTTTTTCATTCTGTTCAGGCTTGTGTCATTTGATGAATATTTATTTCCTCCATGTATTCATCCCTCCGAGCTTTTGCCCTCCAGATTCCCATTGCCTGGGATGAAAGTCCCTCTCCCATCCATTTGATGAATCCATAGTCTAATTTTGAGAACTAGAAAAATGCTCCTGCTGAAGTGCCCTGATAAGTTTTTAATATTTCTCTGTGAGCATTTATCACATTATGCTTTAAAAGCATGTTCTATAACAGATTAAATGACATAAGACTTTTCTATTTCTTGAAGATTTGACAGAATTCACTTCTGAAGCTTTCTAGGCATGTATTTTTTCTTGCAAAGTTGGATTGCCTCTGTGTCTGAGACTCTTTCTCCATTCTTCAATATTGAGAATTTGAATTTTGTTCTTGTCTTTATTAAGTGAACAGATTTTTTTTTTTTCCCAGGAAACCATGTTTGGAGTTGTATTCATCATTTCAACTTTTTTTTTTCTATTTCATAATCTGGTAATTTCTGCTTTGATCTTTGGAAAGTGCTGCCATCTGTTTTCCTTGAGTTAGGTATAATTTATTTTCATTTGTATAATTTAAAATTCATAACATTTAGAACTATGAATTTTCCTCTGAGACCTCCTTTGATACATCCTAGGGGTTCTCAGGAATTCATATTGAACTTTCTGTTTAAAGTATAATTTTAAATAATTATGTACTTACATCTTCTACCTGACTAATCATGAGCAAAGCTGAACAGTGTTTACAGAAATATGTGAACGCAGAATCTAAGAAATGTTGATCTGTTCTGTAGATAAATGTGCACAACGTTGAAGAGTAAGTGTGTGTATTATCATCTGAGTCTGTTACCATGCTTGGACTTCAGCAACACAGGCCAGTATGAAAAAAGAGCATCAAGTCAGATTCTTGCAGTTGACAAGTTAGCTTAATCCACACAGGAATTTACCCACTCATGCAACTGAAAAGTCCTGGCTAATGAAGGATTCAGTCATGATGCAATCAGCTGCTTAAATGATGTCATCACATATCTCGTCCTCTCTTTTTCTCTTTCACACACACTTCAAGTTGTATCTATGTTTTCCCTTATTATCCTCTCTCTCTGTATTGTAATAAGCTGCCCTTCCTCTACAGATCCACACGTGCACTCCTTATAATTCACAAGGCTTGAGGAAAAGAGGTACGTCCTGTGAAGTCCGGAGAAAGCCCAGGACAGCTCAACTTGGGATATGTGGCCATCCTTGCATTTCTGTGGCTAAGGAGAGGAAGGACCTTGATTGGCCATTCCTGGTCCCTGATGATATCTCTAGAACCACAGAAGTGGGATCTACCCCATGGAAAAAATGAAGATTGAGCAGCATTAGTAAGGAATTCAGGGTTGGGGGGCGTTCCCCAAAGGAATGGATGTTGGACAGGCAAACAGATTCCACAATGGCTGATCCCTAGGTGTTCAGTCAGACAGGGTTCATGGGTAATATCAAAAGGAGGAATGTGTGGACTCTAGGAAGAGTCAAAATTTAGAGACCTTGAATGCCACATTGAAAATATCTGGGCTTCCTAGACATGTCACCCTAAGGAGGACAGGGTTTTACTTATGTGGCATCCAGTCGGGGAATGGTTCATTTAAATCTCATCATGAGGAAACATCAGACAAACCCAAATGAGGAAAGTTCCATTTAAAAGAAAAAAATGGACTCTACAAAAAAAATGTCAATGTCATAAAAGATAAAGAAAGGTTGTAGGAATGTTCCAGATTAAAGGAAACCAAAGAGACACAGCAACTAAATGCAATCTGTGATCTACTACGTCCTGTACTAGAAGGAAGAAATCTGCAATAAGGGACTTTATTGGGTCAATTGACGATATTGGAATTCAGACGGTAGATTAGATAAAAGTATTGAATCAGTGTTAAATTTAGTGAAGAGGATAACTGGACAGTGGTGACATAAAAACACCTCTTATTCTCAGAAATACACACTGAACTATTAAAGGTAAAAGGCCGTGATGTATACGACATACTCTAAAGTGGTTCTGGAAAATAATTGTGTGGTGTGTCTGAATATTTACATAGAGCAAATGATAACATAAAATGTTAGCAATAGGTAAATCTGAGTAAAGCGTATACAGGTATTCTTCGTAATATTTTTATTCTTTCAACTTTTCTGTAAGTTTTAAATTATTTCCAAATAGAACATTTAAAAATACATTGGGATTTGTCTTTCTTTAGGCAATAGCAAAGTAATTGAAGTTTTTCAACAAGCTTGTGATATACGATACATTTTTAAATCTATTTCAAAAGACACTGCAATTAAGGTCAACTCAGCCCTGATTCAGAACGCGATTGATTTCATCTTGTTGGCAGAGATATCACACCATGCTCTTACTGGTTGTTTGAGGGCATTTTAAAGGGAATTCAGGAAAGGGCTTCCTCACTGCTTTTATCTGCTGTGCCCTTTTCTCTAAAAATCAAAAACACCTTTTAAAGAGAGATTGTGCTGTTTACGATGGCGAGGGCACATTAGAATGGAGATAACCTGGAGGTGGGAGGGTATTTAGTGGGCTCTTGGCAATAGTTCTGCCGAGAAACAATGAGGGGAAGAGAAGAGAGACCGTCTCTGGGAGATATTTAAGGGAGTGTTGTCAGGACTTAGTAACTAACTGAACATGGAAGCCGGTGCAAGGATGATGAAAAAGCCAAGTCATCTGCTGTCGAATCCTGAGTGAATGATAATGCCGTTAGCGGAACTGAAATAGAGGTAGAGAAGTGGGTGGATGGAGCTTCTGGAGCAACGTGGAAGAGAATGAGGTTGTTTTGGCATTGTTGCCTCTAAGGGATTTCCAGTTGCATGTATTGAGTAGGAGATTGGAATGAGAAGTATGGTGTTGAGAAGAAGAGTCAAGATGCCCTGTGAAGTTTGTGGGTCCTCAGGGCGTAGGTGGTCATAAAGCCTTGGGGACGGCTGGAATTCCTCAGGAAAAGTGGAGGCATGAAAAAGGAGAGGACTCTGGGATCATTGTTTTTTATGGATCACTCCAGAGCTCCTGGGACAATAAAAATTCACCACGCTTGAAATATATCTCATGAAGCCAAGTGCGACAAGTTGGGCAAAGTCCTAGTTTGTTTATTATCGAGGAAATAACTCAGAAATAGTGGAAGAGGTTAAGACTTAAATTCCTTGCTGACCAGAAATCTGAGTAGCTGGCAAATCCAGGCGAATGGTGGAAAGGTGGGCCTAGGTGTTGGGGGCTATCCAGAAATAAGAGCTGTTAAACATATGCCTTTAGAAAGAACACAAGAATTGGATTATTCCGTGTTTCCAGAGAAAGGACCTTAGCTGCCCAAATGCATCGCTAGAGTTCCTTACTTGAAAACGAGTCACAGAAGTGTTTATTAAGGCATTTTACGCAAATAGTCTTTCTCTGCTTGTCAGGTTCCCATCAGTAAAGATTTCCAGGTAGACAAGATAGTTGACTGGTTAAGTCTCTCTCCGACAGAAGGGACAGAAATCCACCTCCAACTGACTTAAACGAGTGTGTTGACTCACGGAACTCACCACCAGGGATTATACAGTATAATATTTAAACTTTTAGGCTCTGGAACCTGACACCCTGAGTTAGAATCTTTGCTCCACTACTTACTTATCCAAACAGTTTTCTCATCAGGAAAACAAAGACAATTATAGTACCTACGTCATAAGGCTGCATGAGGGTTAATTGATTTAATATCAGTAAATCTCTTAGAACAGGGTCTGACAGAGAGTAACTGCTAGTAAGCGTTGGCTAATTTTATCCCGGAGTAACTGGTGTTCCAACAATGCCCTGCATGAATCTGCCTCTGCTAGTTTTTGGACTGGCTCTCCTGTTGACATTGATCTCAGGCAAGCTCTCCCCTGTGCAAAGACCACCACCAGAAGCTGCAGGCTCGATGCTACCGGGTTAGCAATCCCGGCAGAAGGAATGTATCTTTTGCTTAATATTTCCAGCAAAAGTTCTGAGGGGCCGGCTCCGTGGCTGAGTGGTTAAGTTCGCGCGCTCTGCTGCAGCGGCCCAGGGTTCGGATCCTGGGCGCGGACATGGCACCGCTCGTCAGGCTACGTTGAGGCAGCATCCCACATCCCACAACTAGAAGGACCTGCAACTAAGATATACAACTGTGTACAGGGGCGGTTTGGGGAGATAAAGCAGGAAAAAAAATAAGATTGGCATCAGTTGTTAGCCCAGGTGCCAATCCTTAAAAAAAATTAAAAAAAAAAAAAGATTGGCAACAGTTGTTAGCCCAGGTGCCAATCTTTAAAAGAAAAAAAAAGTTCCGAGGGTGACTTTCACTGGAACTAGGTAAAATGGCCGTCTCTGAACTGGTCACTATGGGCAGTGGAATGAACTAGACTAATATTCCCTCTGGAGCCAAACACTGTGTTTGCTTCTCTTTCATATTGAAGGTATTTTCATCGTGACACTTGAGAGGGTAGGTTGGAAGTGGGTGAAGGGATGGCCTGGCAGTGCAGGACGAGAAAAGTAGACTTTTAACCAATCCTGCTGTATTTAGCTTTATGCCATGCACTCACCTCTTGCAAGTGCCTGGTACCCCCAAGTCCCAGGCCTTCCACGTTCCTTTGGAACAAATTTGCTTGCTCCTTTTTCGTGTCTGCCAGTGTGGGTGCTTAGTTCCAGCTTTTTCCATCCTGCCAAGTCAGTTTTGTCACCCACTCTTGTCCCCTCTCAAGTTCAGTTTATCTGTGTATATTTACACTACTTAACGTGTATTTACAGTCATGTTAGTGGACTTTCTGGAGAGAAAGGAGAAGAATGCACGTGTTTATTCCACCTTGTAATCTTGATGCCCTACAGAAAGTTTTCTTAAGGCCGTGATTCCTGCCGTGCTGACAAATACTGTTCTTGAGTTTAACGGTTTCCCTCAAGAAGATGTGTTGGATAAATAGGAGAGACTATGGATTCTGCCTGCTTCCCTGAGCAGTGAGGACGCTTCTTTCTCTACCATTGATAGGAGGCACAGCAGAACTATGCTCTAAGAGCAGCTGGTGAAGAAACTGGTTAGTAAGTACCCTTAAAGATGCTGTGGTAAGGACAGCATTTGGTAGAGAGATGTACAATGGTTAAGATCATGTGTCCAGTCTTGTTAATCATAAATAAAGGTAAAAGAGCCCTTAAATGAGATCTGTGGGGAAACTCAACACAAGAAGCAGATGCTTAACTTCTGTGGGCACTTCTGGAAGCATCCATTTCATGAGACATCTCGTGGCCAATGTCTCTGCGTTACATATGCAACAGTGTTTCTAGGTGCCAACACCTTGGGCCAGCATGTGGGATATGAAGATGAATAAAACAGAGCATCCACTGGGGCGTTGTTTCCCATTAGAAGGAGTAAAATATTTTGGTAAAATGTGATGGCTGCCAAAATAGTAAAATGCCCACTGTGGGATATGACATATAGCATGTTATACAGAATAAATTAAAATACCTAGTCAAAGTGATTTCCTGATTACGTTTTTTCAGACTCTTCAGTCAGTGGTTTCCACCTGAACTGGGAAGATATTTCTGTTTTTTTGTCCATAAGCATCAGCTCAGTGCCTATGGTTAATGTTCAGAGTTAACCCATTTTTATTATAATGCCTGTGGTTTTTGTATTTGTTGCTGTTACTTAATATCCGAGCTCATCTTCCCATTTAATGTCTTTTCTTTCAAGCATAAAATTTCCCCGCCTATGCTGAAATAGCATTTTAAAGAAAAAGGGTTCCCATATGAGTGTGTATTTTTAGGGCTAAAAGCAAAGATCTTGTTAAGGTGAATACAAAAACTCCACTCTCTAAGTTAGCCTTGGGGCTGGTTAAGACCCAGAAGGTGGCCGGTAGAAGGAAGTGCTCAGGCCGGTTTGGGAAATCAATGGGAAAGTGTAAAAGTGGAATTTCTTAATAATACCCTATCCTGAAAACTAAGGTGACTTTGTTTTTACTCAATAATATAATGAGTTTTATTTTGAGTGATGCTGGATTTAATGGCTAAATCAATATGTGTATTTAGCGTTGGGCTTTATTTCCACAGTAAGTGACAGGAGATAAGCAGCCTTAGAGTGTGTTAATTGGTTTGTGTTTAGCATTTAGGCTAATCAGCAGTAGCAGAGGTGCCCCGGGCCACTTCCGGCCTTGTGATGGGCTTTATCTAAACCAGGCTTTGTTTACATTATTGACTGGAGTTGAATTGCTCCTGTTTCTTATACACTTGAACGTTAAGCTGGATTTGCAAGTGTAACTCAAGAATTAGCCCAGGTCTGGAACAAGGCAAACCAAATGAAAAGCAAGTATCATGCCATCCCTGGCCTAGGACAGCTGTGAGGGGTAATAAGAGCTGGAGAAGACACAGCTGGGTGAAGAAAACTTTAAACCAGTCATCAGAGCTCGAGGGACCACATGTGAAACCAGGATTTCTCAAATTCAGCACTATTGCCGCCTGGGGCTGGATAATTCTTTGGTGGGGGTTATCCTGTGCATGGGGGGGGATGTTTAGAAGCATCCCTGGCCTCCTTCCAGCAGAGGAGAGTAGCACTCCTGCCCCAAGTTTTGACAAACAAGTGTCTCCAGACATTGCCGACTATCTCCTGGGAGCCAGCATCACACTGGATTGAGAACCACTGGGTTAAATGAGGCTCAGATATAGCTTTGGTCCCTGCAGAGGTAGGCATGTATGTATGTGTGTATGTATTTCTATTAGATGCTAGAATTTTAATAGTTTGGAGATTTCACGTAATTATCTGCATTTTGGGGTTCTCCTGAAATATGAGGAGATCTTTCCTCAGTGCCACATGGTAATTACCAACAGGAGGTGGTTAGTAACTGTCCCTTTTCAAAAAGACACATGCTGTCCAGGCCCCCCTCTGCTGTGTCTCTCCCAGGCTGCTTCTCTCATTTGCCTGCACTGGCTCCTGGAGGCATTTGCTTTTCTAACTCCTGCTTTAACTTTTGCACTGTCAGAAGCTTATCCCTTCACGCCAGGAGGATTTGGGATCAGATGGAACTGAACTTGGGTCTTGGCTTGACCATTACTGCTTTTGAGACTTCTCTGTGTCTCAGTTTCCTTATCTGTTGTATGGTTTAGCCTCAGGAGCATCTGCAAAATGGGAATGTTAACATATTCAATTTAGAGAAGTTAGAGACTTAAAAGGGACCATATCTGAAAGCCCTAGAACTTAATAAATGTTGCTCCCCTGTCTCATTTTTTCAAATGCCCCTGGGCTTCTGTTCCAAAGGTGCGCAGACTCATAAGATTAGGCCATTTCCTCCCTTTCTCATTTGCATCTTTTCAGGCCGTGGCGACCGGAGCCTCTATCCATCAGCTGACAATGGCCGTCAGGGCCACCACACTTTGTTTTTATGAACTATGAGGGGAAATGGGGGTTTATGAGGCAATATCAAGGGAAGCTGCTTCAACACTACTTTTCTCTCTTTCCCCTCAAGGACAAATGTCTGGGGACCAAGGCAGTTAGATACAGTGCCCCCGTTACACACACACACACACACAAACACAAATCAAGCAGGAAGTCAGGCATTCAGGACATGCAGCACGGATTCGGACTCAGCTGGCGTCTGTGAATTAGCTCCTAGGACCTTGAGGTCCTGAGTAATTTCTCCTGTACTGTCTCACTTGGCAGCTTCCGTCCTGCTGGTGCTCAGAGAAAGTGGGACGTTCTGAGTTAGTTTCGCTGGTGCTTCACTGGCCTTTATGCAGCTCCTTAAACCGTGGGGTCTTGTCCTGGAGTCTTTGCACATGCTGTTCCCTCTGTCTCACGTGTGCCTCTCCTCTCCCCCAAACCCTTTATCTAGTTACTTGTTCCCTTCCTTCAGCTCTCTGCTCAATTGTGAATTCCTCAGGGAAATGTCTTCTGATCACCTGATTCTGTTAGTTTGTTTCATGGCCTCATGCTCCTCCTCTCAAAGCATCTGTCATTGTTACGCTGTAGTCTCTTTAATAAGTATTTGTCTTCCCCAATAGACTTGCACTTCTCTCAGGTCAAAGGCCATATCTGATTTTGCACACTTTTATATCCTTAGCTCCCAGCATAGTGCCTAGAACATATTAGGTGCTCAATAAATATTTGTCAAGTGAATGAGAGAATAGGTTTTCCTGGAGTAGCAATCTCCAGATTCCAGTGGCTTAACACAGCAAAGGGGTCTTTCCCCTTCAGGCATGCTTCTTGTCCACAGCAGTAGGCTCCAGCCTCTGCCACGTGTCATCCTTGTTCAGATCTGTAGGCAGAGGCAGCCTCTGCCATCTGGACTGCTGCATGGTCAGTGTGGCCAAATGTGCACCAGCTCTTAAATAGCCTTCCACCCAGAAGTGACATATTTCACTTCTACTTACATTGTATGGGCTAAAGCAGGTCACATGTTCTTGCCTAACCTCAGTGGGGTGGGAAGTGCAATGCTCCTGTGTAAAAACCAGTTTAACCATCTTGGCTATAAGACCTGTGTGAACTACAGCCACTGACCTTGGGGAATCAACTCTGCCAAGTCAGCCTTTCATTTTAGCTTAATTTATCCTGGCAGCGTGGGCCACATCTCCCTTGTTCTTAGGAAGCCCACATTAGCATCCATTCTTCCATTCCTTCAACTAACATTTTCAGAAACTGCATTCTGGGCCAGGCCCAAGGTGAGCAATGAGGCCAAAGATGAGTAAGGCTTGGTCCCTGCCTTCAAGAGGTCTATAGACTAGTATGGGTGGGAGTTTTTAATGTGTTTATAGTCTAAGTGGCTTTACAGTGTGGAAAGTGTAATTTTTAAATATAGTTTTGTTTGTTAAGGTAAGGCTTTTAAATTGAGGTTCAAGGAAACCTGGCAATCTCTGGATATATTCTTGGATGTCTGTCACTGTCAAGTCTGAGAAGTATTCGTCTAGGGGGATATTTACATGGAATCAAATAAATGCAATAAAGTCTGATGACTTCACAAAGACACATTGTGTATAGTGCTGAGGGAATACTCAAGAGGGAATGACTAATTCTGCCTGTGGGAAGTGAGAGAAGCCTTCACAGAGGAGAGATTGTCTGAACTGGGTATTGAAGAAGAAGGTAGAATGACTAGATAACTTGTTAGAAGAGAGAGTATGTTTTGGAGCTGATAGCTGATTCCTAGTCTGGGATTTGCCATTGATCAGCTACATGATATTAAACAATTCTCTTAATCTCTCTAAACCCGGGTTTCTCTTCTGTAAGAATGGACGTGACAACACTCCCTGTTGTGAGAACGGTTAGCACACATACCACATTCACAGCTATCATTACCAGCTTGAGAAGGAAAAAAGAGTCCAAGTATGGAGGTACGTGTGCAATGGCAGAAAGCTAAGACACAGCTTGGCATGGTTAGGAAAGTGGAAGTAGTTCAATGTGACTAGAGCTATGGATTGCTAACTCAAATTCCTCCAGGGGCCAGGCAGGTAAGATCAACAAGTGAAACCAGAGAATAAAGATGGGTGGAGACTATGGCAAACTAGAGAGCCCACCTATTGCCAGAAAATATTGAAATTTAACTGTTTAAAACACACGAGCAGGTACAATAAATCATGACTTCAGGCTGGGTTTGGCTGGTGGACTGCCAATAACAGCCTGATAACAGGTATGTGTGTGGTCATGAGTGTGTGTGCTTGTGTGCGTGTGCATGCAGAAAACGGGCTTAGAATGGAGACAATGTGAGGGATTATAATAGAAAGGGAGGCAAAATTACAAGGGCTATATGAGGTTGAGATCTGAGTTACAGAAGTGAGGATATGAAATCTATAGATTCCAGGCTTCCCTTCCCATGTGTTATTCAAACCAAAATTAATGAAAGCCAGGCCAGGGTCAAAGAGCCTTTGGACTTTCTGGAAGAGATTGAGAGGGCTGTAAAGTTGGAGAACAGAGTAGATTCTAGACCTGAATAATCAGTTAATGCCTTTTTAATGATTGTGAAGGAGATATGTACAAGTTCCAAGTCAATCTCAAGGATTAATTAACCAAGGCAACAGGGCCTGTGTCTCAGCAGATAAGCCAGCAGAGAGTGGCTTGCAGACAAGCCCATTTTACCGTCAAACAGGAAGACACAGATTCACGTCTTACCTCCTCTCACGTGGCATCTGCGGAAAGGACTCAGCATTTTCCTGTCAAAGTGTATGAGTTTGAGGAGCAGGGAGAGGAGAAATGATATGCAAGAACACTTAAAAGAATGGAAGGTTTGTTCCTCATCCAATGAGCCAAATCTAATAAAGAAAGCTCCAGGGAGAAGAAAATCAAGATTCAGGCAGCTGAGAAAACCTGGTTAGCGGAATCTTTTCTAAGCGCTGTTGAAGATTTCCTGAAATTTGTAATTACACTACCATAGCATTTTGTTTCTCAGAAGCCACTAATATTTTTTCCATTGTTTATGAAAATGTCCAGGTACCCTAGCAATAAATTTTGTACATCACAGCCTCGGCTGACATGTCCCTGTTGGGAAGACAAGCTGAAAAGCATGAGACAGTTAAATGGCATTTCGAGGCTTGAAATAGTACATTATAATTTTGCCCTTGTCTCTACCCCTGCACTCCAGGAGGTATAGAGGCTGGGCCACATTCTTTATATTCCCTGTGCCTGTTCAAGGGCCGGGAACCTGGCAGGTGTTTGATCAATGCTTGTTGAATAAATAAATTTATTAAATAAGAAATTCACAGTAAAAGCCCAAGTGTGTTTGGAGAGGTCGCAACAAAGAGACCAGATCTTAGATTGGAGCTATTGTTAAAACGTGCAGTTCAGCAGAGTGGTCGGGGGCAAGGTCATCGAGAGCCAACTGCCCAGTTCCTAGTCCTAGTTTTACCACTTAAAAGCTGTGTGAATTTGGGCAATTCACTTAAGACACTTGCCTCAGTTTCCTCTTCTATCAAAATGGTGAAGAGAACATTATCTCCCTCAGGAGGTTGTTGTGAGCATCACATACATTAGTTGATATTAAATCTATGGGAAGCACACAATAGAATTCAATCAGTATTATTCCTGGAGTGTTTTCTGGTAACATTCAACACACATTTATGCAGATACCTAAAAGATCCTTGAATTTTCATTTAAGTGCCAGGTACTGAGTTCATTAATTTTGTAGGCTTAATTTTCTTTAATCCTTGATGACTGTGTTTTTCTGTACTTCAAATATGCCAAACTTGTTCCTACCTCAGGACCTTTGCACAAATGCTTCTCCTCAGGTGTTCTTGAAGGGCTCTGTTGAAAAGAACATCCACTCCTACTGTCCCTTTCTCTTCTCTTACCTGCTTCATTTCCTTGGTGGCACTTTTCATCATCTGAAGTTGTTCATTTGTGGTCCATCTCTCCTACTGGAATGTGAACTCCCTGAGGGCAGGGACCTCGTGTTGTTCGCTGCTGTACCCTGGGGGCCAGTTCAGTGCCTGGCACATGGTGGGCACTCCCTGAATACTTAGTGAATGGACGAATGAAAGTTCTGTCATCACCATTTTACACATGAGGACAGCATGTCTCAAAAAGGTGAAGTCACTTGCCCACTATATATAAGCAAAGGGACAGAATTAGGATTTATAGTCATGATTCCGAGGTCCGGGCTATTTCCACCACACCTATGTGACTTAATGTGTTGGAAACTACTCCTGGCTGTTACAGTGAGCTAAAGCTCTTGAACACAGCCCTTCCCCCAAAGGAGCTATGCTGAGCCACCAGAGAAAAGATTTTTAAGACAAAATTAATAAAATTGATGGTTAAAAATAGATGACCCTATTACACCTGTACTTGGAGTTAGCCAAACGGGAGGTTAAGGATATAGTCTTCTAGATGCCCAGTCTGCCCAAGATTTCTGACTCCAGCCACAAGTCCAGGGATCCTCAGGGCCACTCTCACTTCAGACCAGCTGGTTACAAATTTTGGGGTTCCCACAACTACCCTCGGGTGCAATATTTCACTAGAATGACTCAGAGCTCAGGAAAGTGCTATACTTATGATTGTGCTTTATTAAAGCAAAAAGATACACATCAGAACCAGCCAAAGGAAGAGGCGTATAGGGCAGAATCAGGCAGGCAGTTCCAAATGCAGAGCTTCTGTCCTCCTCAGAGATGCCTCATCCTCCGGACATCAAGTGTGGCCTTTCGCATGTGGTATTGCCAAGGCAGGATGTTCCTCCAAGCTTTGTTGTCCAGAGTTTTCATTGAGGCTCCATGACTTCGGCATGACTGATTGAATGATTGCCCATGTGGTTGAGCTCCATCTCCAGCCCTCCTCCCCTTCACCCACGTCAGGCTGCTGCTGCGAAGCTCAAAGCCTCTGAGCACAGGGTTGGTCTTTGTGGTCCGGGCAGGGCCAGCCCCCTCTCAGGCAGTTGGGTAACAGTTTATAAACTATCTCTGGGCCCGCTTTGAGGAACTTCATTAGCATAAACTACTCGGGTGTGGCCCCTCATGAATAACAGAGACATTCCAGTCACTCAGGAAATTCTCCCAAGAGTGAGGACAAAGGTCAGACCTCTCTCTAGAGGCCAAATTCCTTACTCCTCAAGCTGCCTCCAATTTTTTGGATTTAAGTTAAACCAACATTTCTCAGCTAAGAGTTCTTGGAATCCCACCCAGGGACATTGTCAGGTAGGAGAGACATTTTTGGTTGTCACAACTGTGGTGGGAGGTGGTGCGACTGTTACCAAAATATGAACAGACCGATTTTGCCCTCTCACACGCTGTCTTGCTCCTGCAAACACAGCAACTCTGATGAGGCTGTCCTTATAGGTAAGGATATAGGAATCTGCCTACAAATGTGGCGGTCAGACCAGGCCCCAAATATCTGATTCTGTTCACCTAGACATGCTCTAGGTCAGAGTAGCTCACAGGTGTGAGTACGGCTGGTATATACTACATCATTCTAGAAGCTACGTGGACAGGGCGTTAAATAACACCGAGTCACATAATTAGGATAATTAGGACGTTACTCACATTTTACTTCTCTTTCTGTCTGATTTTGCCAAGGAGAGTGTCTGAGTTTGGGGCTAGTGTACCTTTAACACCTCTCTATCATTAGCTTACCTCCTTGTTTTTTATAAAGAAAGAGTGGTTTTCGACTTGGACACTTTATCGACAATATCTACGTAAAATTTTAAAGTGTACTTCGTTTCTGTTTCTGATATATTTGTGCTTACCATCTATTTTTGGCAAATCATACCAGTTATGTTAAGTTTCCTTATACATATAATTTCTCTCAAGAAGTACAAGTTCTAATTTAAATGAGAGCTTTTTATGTAAAAGTCATTCAATTGAAAGACGATATTAAGTAAATGTGGTAGAAACTTGTGGTGCTCACTCATATCTGGTCCTCCCTTTGGGCATCCAAGGGGACTCTGTCCCGTTTTCCTGCAGGTAGACAGGGCCAGGACATTAGTCCTGGCTCAGAGGCAGGCTGAGGCAGGGAGTAGCCCGCGTGATCTCCCCACTGTCACTCAGCCACCATCCACCCAGAAGCCATGTGCTGAGAGGACCGTAAGCACTTTCTGGTGGAGCCTCCCTGAGGTGGGGGCAGAGCACAGCTCCTGCCAGCCAACACTGGGCACGTGGCATGAGCAAGAAGTAGGCATTGTCTGCATTAGACAATTGACACCTGAGGATTCGTTTGTTATTACAACATAGCCTAGCTCTCTTTGCAACACAGAAATTAGTACCAGGAGTGGGGTGATTTTGTAACAACAACTGAAAATATGCAGCATTAGCTTAGCAGTTGGAAGATGAGGCGCCTGGAAACTGCTGTCAGAGGGCACTGGCATGGTTCTCCCTGGTGGGCAGCAACAAACATTTGGTCACACTGTCCCTTGTGATAACTTGGGAGGCAGACCATGCACCTGATTGACTGATGGCTCTAAGAAAGAACTGGAAAATAAGATACTAGGAGTGTGTGTTGGCTGCATGTGGCAATATATTGTGTGAAAGCAATGAGCTAGGAAAAAATTGGTCAGTTTGTAGTCAGAAATAAAAAATAAATGAATAAAGAGATTCCAGCAATTGTTTGCATAATCATAGTCATAGAACAGGAGGTATGTAGTTCTGGCAAAAACGGACACCCTTTATGGCAGCGCTGTCTGGAGCTGACTCTTTCTGTTGAGGAGTTACTGTTTAAATGAAGTCCCCTGTGTCAGGAGGGCACGTCTCCAGGATCAGTCATCAGCAGAATCATGGAGTTCATGTGAAATCAGAACTAGGGTTCTTCAAGTTGGAAAGAGTCTTCAAGGAACTCCCTTGATGAATAAGGCTAAGATATAGGTTTAGGATATTTAATGCTGAAGGGCTGAGGGAGGCAAGAGCCTTGAGAAGAAAACACAATTTGGAAGGAAAGGCAGACTCCATGAATGGTACCCAAGGGAGATTGGGACAGCCAGGATTATGCTGAGAAGGACTGTCAGGAGGGAGCAGAGAGGGACTTCTGACATGAATTTTCAGAAGTCAGGGAGCAGCACCAGGATTCTAGAATGTGTTTTCTAAGGTAGGATTATGGGTGAGTTAGACAGCTCAGTCAAAAAGATACGCCAAAATGGCTCCTTGCACACATCTCCACTAGAGAGTTGATCACATGGCATTCCTCTTCCAGGCTCACTTGTTATTCGACCTCTCTAGTTTGGGTGCTGCTTGAGAGCAGAGCTAAGGTCGTTGTCTCTATGCCCAGTGCCCAGCACGGGACCTAACCTAGGAGAGTGGGACTACGTTAAGATTTCATAGATGAATGACTAAATGAGTGAAAGTGGATAAAGGGAAATATAAATTGAGCAAGCAGCAGAGTTGGGGACCAGGGTTTATGTCTTGGTCAACAGGACGAGGAGTTGCAGAGAGAAGACTGGTCAGAACTGACAGTAAGGAACCAGAAGACTGGATGTTAGGACCCTCACTCATTCTTTCATTTATTCAGTCATTCAACAAACATTTTCTGTGCACTAGCTATGCTCCCGGCATGTTGCTGTTCTCTGGGGGGATCATGGTGAGCAAAAGAGACATAATAATTGCCCTCAAAGTGCTTACAGCCTAAAAGACTCTATTTTACAAATGAGGAAACTGAGTCCTAGAGAGGGAAGGGTAATACAGCCAGCTGTTGACAAGGTCAGGAAAGGACACAATATCCTGACCTCTGCTTTTAAGTATTAGAAACTACACCAAAGACCGCAACTAGTGCCCCAGGAGCCATATCTGGTCCTCAAAAACATTGTATTTGGCTCACATAGTGTTTAGAAAATTGGGAAATTTAGACATACATCAAGTTTTCGACTTTCTCTTGAAAATCAGAAGATCTGGCAACGCTGGGCCCATGCTTCCTGGTGGCAAAAAACTGACAGGAGCTGAATAGCAAGCAGGTGTTTACTTTCAACACAGTCACCCCATCTCCATTCCCTTTGTGGCGCCACCTGTCTCCCGTAGTCATGTGACTTTGCAACCCTTGCTACACACTATCTTTAATTTCCACATCTTGGTGCTAAGGATTCTTCCAGCCGTCTAACAAAGGGTGGCAAACATCACATTCTTATCCTGCAAGTGGAAGCTGCCAGCTACTCAACTTTTCTTTCTCATCTGATCTCCCCTCCATCTTGCCTCTCAAGCCTGACTTCTACTCGAGCATAGGAGCAAAATGGCGGGGTGAGCTGACCTGGGATTCTCTCCCCTCCAAAATATAACAAAAGATTGAAAGAACTGAATTTCAGAGAATAAACATAATGCCAGCTCGTTAGAGACCTACAGTACCAAGAAGGTGGAGATCATAAACCTTGCTTACAGCTTCGGAGGCGGTGGAACGGTAGAGAGAACATCGCTCCCTCCCCTAGAGTCGGCCATCGCTGTGGCGCGGGTCGGGAAGGATTGGGGGAGCGGCCACATGACCGGGGGATCATCCAGGACTCCTGCCGCTGATTCAGTGGAGACCCGCTGACGGGGGGGAAAGCTTCCGTCCGCGGGGACCCCATAAATCAAGGGCCTTGGAAGACCAGAGAACAGAACAGATCTGAACCCAGACCGGCGCGTGTGAGTAACAGCCTCTCCCCTCCGGCAAAGCCAGTGGGCGCAGCCATCTTGCCCCGAAGGTGGAGAGCTAACATGCCGCTCTCGACCCCCATCTAGTGGGGACAGGCTGTAACTGCAACTGAATTCTACCACCATGAGAAAAAACCTCTCCTCTACCATCCAGCAATTTATAAAAGCCCCAGACCAGAAGGAAAACAGTACAAACACGGAATTAAGTCCTGAGGATTTGGAATTAGGTAAACTAAGTGATAGTGAATTCAGGGCAGCTATAATCAAAAAACTCAATGCGGTAGAGAGAAAGGTAGAGAAACAAGCCGAGTTCTGGAGTTACTTCACAAAAGAGATTGAAATCATAAAGAAGAATCAAACAGAATTACTTGAGATGAAAAAGACAATGGACCAGATAAAACAGAATACAGATTCCCTGAATGCCCGTGTAGACAATAGAGGAGAAAATTAGCATAATCGAAGATAGACAGGCTGAATGGTGCCAGACGGAGGAAGAAAGAGAACTAATAATTAAAAAAAAATGAGGAAAATCTCCGAGAGATAATGGATTCAATGAGGAGTAAGAACATAAGGATCATAGGAATTCCTGAGAATATGGAAAAGGAAAATGGAGCAGAAAGTGTGCTTAACGAAATTATTGAAGAGAACTTCCCAAATCTAGGGATCAACAGAGAAATGTGTGTAGAGGAGGGTTTTAGATCTCCTAGATTTGTCAATGTAAAAAGACCCACCGCAAGGCACATAACAGTAAAGTTGGCACATAGGAATGATAAGGAAAGAATACTCAGGGAAGTAAGAAAAAAAAAAGAGAATAACCTATAAAGGAACCCCTATCAGACTGTCAGTGGATTTCTCTACAGAAACCCTACAAGCTAGGAGAGAATGGAGTGACATATTCAAAGCTTTAAAGGATAAAAATCTTCAGCCAAGAATACTCTATCCAGCAAGAATTTCCTTCAGATATGAGGGAGAAATTAAATCTTTTCCAGACAAATAAAAGTTAAGGGAATTTGTAAGTAAAAGCCCTCCATTACAAGAAATCCTCAAGAAGGCTCTCATACCTGAAAAAAGAAAAAAGGGAGAAAGGGGACACAATCCACAGACTAGGGAGACCGATGGATAGAACCAGAACAAGATAGCAAATATTCAATTATAGCATTAGGGTAAAGGTAAGGAAACTACCAAAGCAAGGACGATCTTAGCACTCGAACTACAAATTAGTAAGACGAGTTGGAATAAAAAATGAAAATAATTATTTAGGAGGGGAAGAGCAAAGGGTCTAAATCAGTATTGGTCAAGTAGGTAAGAGACCACCAGAGAATAGACTACATTATACACGAGATTCTAAATACAAACTTCAAGGTAGACACTAAAATAAAGTACAGAACAGAGTGACAAATCATAAATAAGGAAAAATCTAAGAAACCCAGCATAAGAAATTGCAGTATTAAATGGGTAGTCTAAAGCAAACAGGAAAAGAAACACAGGAAAACAAGATAACGAGCGACAGATTACCAGCATTAAGTCCACATGCATCAGTAATCCCTCTCAATGTGAACGGATTGAACTCTCCAATAAAAAGACACAGAGTGGCAAAATGGATTAAAGAACACGATCCAACAATTTGTTGCCTCCAGGAAACACACCTCAGCCCCAAGGACAAACACAGACTCAGGGTGAAGGGGTGGAGGACAATACTTCAAGCAAATAGCAAGGAAAAAAAGGCAGGTGTTGCAATTCTCGTATCAGACCAAGTGGATTTCAAAATAAGACAGGTAAAGAGAGACACAGAGGGACAATATATAATGATCAAAGGGCCACTTCATCAAGAAGAAATAACGCTTATAAATATCTATGCGCCCAACACAGGAGCACCAAGATTCATAAAGCAACTATTAACAGACCTAAAGGAAGATGTTAAAAACAACACAATAATAGTAGGGGACCTCAACACCCCACTCACATCAATGGACAGATCATCCAGACAGAAAATCAACCGGGAAATAGTGGAGCTAAATGAAAAACTAAAACAATTGGACTTAATAGACATATATAGATCACTCCACCCTGAAAGAGCTGAATACACATTCTTCTCAAGTGCACATGGAACATTCTCTAGGATAGACCATATGTTGGGAAACAAGGCAAGCCTCTACAAATTTAAAAAAATTGAAATAATAACAAGCATCTTCTCAGATCATAGTGCTATAAGGCTAGAAATTAATTACAAGAAAAAAGCTGAGAAAGGCACAAAGATGAGGAGACTAAACAACACACTACTGAACAAGCAATGGGTCATTGAAGAAATTAAAGAAGAAATAAAAAAATACCTGGAAACAAATGAAAATGATAGCATGCCATACCAACTCATATGGGATACAGCAAAAGCTGTGTTAAGAGGAAAATTCATCGCAATACAGGCACATCTTAACAAACAAGAAAAATCCCAAATAAGCAACCTTAAAGCACACCTAACTGAACTAGAGAAAAAAGAACAAATGAAGCCCAAAGTCAGCAAAAGGAGAGAAATAATAAAAATCAGAGCAGAAATAAATACTATTGAAACGAAAAAGGCAGTAGAAAGGATCAATGAGATAAAGAGCTGGTATTTTGAGAAGATAAATAGAATTGACAAACCACTAGCCAGACTTACAAAGAAAAAAGGGAGAAAGCTCAAATAAACAAAATCAGAAATGAGCAAGGAGAAATAACAACAGACTCTGCAGAAATACAACAGATTATAAGAGAATACTACAAAAAACTATATGCCAACAGAATGGATAACCTAGAGGAAATGGATAAATTCTTGGACTCCTACAATCTCCCAAAGCTCACTCAAGAAGAGGCAGACAATTTGAACAGACCAATCACAAAGAAAAAGATTGAAACAGTAATCAAAAACATCCCAAAGAATAAAAGCCCAGGACCAGATGGCTTTCCTGGGGAATTCTACCAAACTTTCAGAGAGGATTTAATACCTATCCTTTTCAAGCTATTTCAAAAAATTAGGGAAGATGGAACACTTCCTAACACATTCTATGAGGCCAACATCACACTGATACCAAAACCTGACAAGGACACCATGAAAAAAGAGAACTACAGGCCAAATATCACTGATGAACATAGATGCAAAAATTCTAAACAAAATTTTGGCAACCAGCATTCAGCAATTCATCAAAAGAATCATACGTCATGATCAGGTGGGATTCATACCAGCGACACAGGGATGGTTCAACATCCACAAATCAATCAATGTGATACACCACGTCAACAAACTGAGGAATAAAAACCACATGATCATCTCAATAGATGCAGAGAAGGCATTTGACAAGCTCCAACAGCCATTTATGATAAAAACTCTGAACAAAATGGGCGTAAAAGGAAACTACCTCAACATAATAAAGGCCATATACGACAAACCCATAGCCAACATCATACTCAATGGGCAAAAACTGAACGCCATCCCCCTGAAAACAGGAACGAGACAAGGGTGCCCTCTATCACCACTCTTATTCAATATAATACTGGAGGTCCTGGCCAGAGCAATCAGGCAAGAAAAAGGAATAAAAGGAATCCAAATAAGGAGGGAAGAAGTGAAACTCTCACTATTTGCAGACGACATGATTTTATATGTAGAAAACCCCAAAGAATCCATTGAAAAACTGTTAGAAGTAAACAACAACTACAGCAAATTTGCAGGGTATAAAATCAATTTGCATAAATCAAGCCTGACTTTTAAACAGTGATAGGAATGTCCAGGGGTCCTGTGGTCTTCACACATCCCTCCATCCCCAGATCCCGAGGCATGGTGTTGGTGTGTGAGGAAGGACACCATCATCTGTCCTATCATAGGGCACGATCATTTTTATATCCTAATCCTTCTGGTCTCTAAGTTCATTCATTATGTATGCAAAAATGGTAATATGCTGGTACTTTAATGCTCTTAAGCATAAATATTATTAAAACAAGTGCCGTTTTTTCATCCGTAATTGAATGGTTTACTTTATTATTGCTTTATAATAGTGACTTTCCATTTCCATTTTCTATAGAGTGCCTGATTTTACTAGAAGGGCACCCAGAATCAGGAGGGCTGGCTGTACTAATTGCCTTCATTATAAGAGCAGCTAGCATTCAGGCACCAGAGCGATAATGTTCCTGAGACCAGAGTGAAAACACACAAGGAGGGAGGTGGATCCCTCTGGCTCCTGGGGATCCAGTATGCCATTTCTTATCAAAACAGATCCTGGATCTGGAAAATCTTTTCCTCAGTGGTGACAGTTTGAACATTAACATGGATCGAGGGTTATTTATATCAGTTTGTACATTTAATCAGCTTTATTGAAATATAGTTCACATACTATACAATTTACCCATTTAAAGTGTATAATTCCATGATTTTTAGTATATTCACAGATGGGTAACCATCACCACAGTCAATTTTAAAACATTTTCATGGCTTCAAAAAGAAACTTCATAACCTTTAGCTGTCATGGCCCTGTCTTCTCATCCCCCCAGCCCTAAGCAACCACTAGTCTACTTCCTCTCACTCTAGATTTCCCTGTTCTGGACATTTCATATGAATGGAATCATATGAGGTTATTTGTGACTGGCCTCTTTCACTTCTGCGTAATGTTGTCAGGGTTTGTGCATATTGTAGCATGTATCAGTACTTTTTATTGCCAAAAAATATTACATTGTGTGGATATACCGTAATTTATTTACCCATTCGTCAGTTGATGGACGTTTAGGTTGTTTCCGTCTTTTGACCGTTATGAATAATACTGCTATGGACATTTGTGTACAAGTTTTTGTGTGGACACATGTTTTCATTTCTCTTGAGTGTATAGCTAGAAGTGGAGTTTCTAGGTAATATGGTAATTCTGTGTTTAACTTTTGAGGAACTGCCAGACGGTTTTCCAAAACAGCTGCACCATTTTTCATACCCACCAGCAGCATAGAAGGGCTTCAGTTTCTCGGCCTTCTAACACTTGCTATTATCTAACTTTCTGATTCTAGCCATCCTGTGTGTGAAGTGCTATCTCACAGTGGTTTTGATTTGCATTTCCCTGGTGACTAATGATGTGGAGCATCTTTTCATGTAATATTTTACTCTTCGGGAAGGAGAGGAGATAAAAAAGTGTTTGATCTCCTGTGTTTAACTCATCATACAGTAGCTCGTTTTAAATGTATTACAGGAAAAAAACTTTCTTCTAAATCTTTGAAAACACTTGCATGGTGATGTGAAGTCCTTATCACATGTACAGTTTTCTCCTTCTGTGCTCTCTACGTGCTGCAGTCACTGTGTGACTGAGGGACTGCAACACCGTGCACTGCATTTGCTTAGGAAGATTCCTTTCTGCGTGGGTGGAGGGAGGAGTTAACTCAGTGCCTTCTCAGGCTTGACTACAGGGCTGAGCAGAACTGATGGCCAGAGCATCTAAAGCTCAGTGCGTTTCCTCCCCATGGCTCTATCCATCTGTTTTGGGTCAGTGAGCACCACAGGTAGTAAATGTCAAAGAAACGTGAGAGCTGTGACATGGGCACAAAGCATACACCTGAGAGACGGATGGCAGGATGTTCCCACGGGCTTTTCCCCTTAACCATAGTGTAGGAGACGGGCCGTATCACACGTGCCAGATGATAACTGTGAAAGTGGGGTAAGGGGTACATGGGACGTTCCACTGCTCTTGTGCATGTTTAAACATTTCTGTAATAGAAAGCTTAAAATAATGAAAGAAGCTGGGTGCCTCCTAAAGAGAGGGAGGGGACGAGAGGATACCTGGCAATGGGGCTCAGTCCGTCAAGACGAGGGTTTAGCTCTCTCAATAAGGACATTTCAGGAAGTGTAATCATTGAGGTTAGGAAGGAAACCTCTTTTCATATAACAGGAAAGAAGGAAAGGAGGAACGGGAAAAGGTTTTTGTGAAGCTTTATTGATGGAAAGTTCCTGTCTCATGACTTCTAGTTCCTCTGTGATCAGTGGTCCAGCACATCTACTGAGCAAATGGAGACAGCCTAAATTTGAGGAAAGTGAAGGAGATTTGAAATAAATGTGAGTGTCCCTGGAGAGAGAATGGAGTAAGGAAACAGCGACCTAAGCTCCATTTGTTTTGTTCTCATGTTAGTAAGCATGGGATAATTCTTTTTGGAATGAGTGAGTGATTTCCAGCTAGTGCTGGGGCTGAATTTACTGTGGCATCGGTAGACTCCATTGTGAGATTTAATCCAATAGTGATCAATTAGTTATAGGAAGGCATTTCTGGGAAAGGCAGAGAGATGGGATTTTGCCAGACAGGAAGGATTAAAAGTGATTGGATGGGGCCCATTAGTAGTGGAGCTTTTTAAATGTTGGTTACCTGACAGACCATCAAGTCTACCCCGGAGAGGGAGGAAATGTAAACAAGAGCTTGACGGACAGACAAGGAGTAAGTGGAAAAATGAATGGCCTGGAGTTGAAAAGTTAAGAAGGGGCATATGAATCAGAAGAATGAGAGACGAGGCCAAAGGGTGGAATGTCCGACTGTAATAATCTGGTTGGCTGAAGTGTTCCTGGTGATAAGCTCTGGAGTGTGCAGTAACTACACTGGAATGGAAGGAAAGGACCCTAAGATGAGAGGATGTAGAAACTGAGAGGCTGGTCTTTGGCTGGTCTATCCACATTGATGGTAGAGCCCTCCATGGCCTCCTCACCTCTTCAAGTCTCCTGCCCTGGGCCCCATCCCCCTCCCAGGACCTCCACAGAATCTGCATTCTTTCTTTGACCTCAAGTTTCAGACATTGTGGGGTCAATGGCATAACTCTGGACAAGAAGATACAAGTGTGGAGTGAGAGAGGCTGTAGTGGACACCGGTTTTGTTTTTGGTTTTTGTTTTAACACCTAGCATTCACAAGTCTTTCTGGGAAAACTACCTCCAGTGCCCTCTGGGATACTCACCCCATTTGTGTAGAGTGTGTGTGTGTGTGTGTGTGCGTGTGTGCGTGTTCGGCTTTGTTACAATAGTTACCATTATACTTGTATCTTTTCTAATGTCCTCAAATTCCTTTCCCTTACTTGGAGTCTTATTTCATTTGTCACCTATATCTAGACACCCTCTTATTACTTACAGAACAATCATTTTATTCTATTTTTCCCTTTTTCTCCTCCCTTCCATTTTTAAAATCTTGTTGTTTTTAGAAAACAAAATTGGTATTTTATTTTTCCACCCTTGTAACCATCTTTATTTTACTTAGACATCTACAACTTAATGTATTTAATGCTCACCATCATAATGCTTTTTGAATTTTGCCCCAGTTGACACTCAGCCAATTTTTGAGTCCCAGTCTGTCTAAGTGGAGTTGCCTTTCCTCCAAACCCCTATTGTAAGGGTGGGTATGTGTGCAGTCCATGGTGAGACCCCCATATATCTGTAACCTGGTGCATAGTCTGGGACTCACCTCTGGTTCATGAGCTGCAGGTGTTCTGGGGGAGACCAACCATGGCTCCACCAAGGCCGTGAATATCAGAGGCGGCACTTCCATCCCGATAGGTGAACTGTACACACTAAGGGCAAGATCTTCTATATTCCTATTAAGCATAGATGGAAGGGAGGAAGCAAGATCACCTTCCCCAAAGAGGGGGATGCCATGCCTGATGACCTCCCTGCAGATATTGTTTAGTATTCAAAGAATAGCCCAGTGCGTTTTTGGAATAAGGCATCAGTGTGCTGTGCAGTGCCTGGATCAGATTGAGGAGGGGGCGGGGGGAACAGGACAGGGTCACCATATGGATGATGAGGCATAAAGCTTTGTTCTACCAGCAAGGTCCTTCTTTCCCCTCTTCATTTTTTCTTCCCTCCTCGCTTACTCCAAGTCATCTTTTCCTTACTCTCAGCTTTATTTTATCCTGGGAGGTAGGTGGCTACCTGGTCAACATTGTTACTACTGGCAGCTGAGTGATGCTTTTGCTCTGCAACAAGATATCATTTGGCAGTCTGAAGAAATACCTACAGAGGGGAACCACTTCCCCCAGGTGCCTTTGCAGTAGGGAAACCTCAATGTAAAGTTTAAAGTATTCTTCCCTAACACATTAATATGACTCACATGACAGATTCCTAAGGAGTGTCTGTGCTGTTCCTAGCCCCTCCCCCACCAGCCCAGGATCTACTGCAGCAATACCCTCCCCCACCCGCCAAATCCCATTCAGGGTTCACCCCCGTGGGGTCCTCTGGTCACTGACCTCTAAATCATGATGAAGCCACTGTTTTTTCTTCATTGTTGTTTTATGAATTGCATACCTATTTTTGACCCTCTTCGGATAGAGAACACCTGTCTTCCCTACTCTCTGAAGGATGTAAAACATTCAGTGAGCGGAAGGTGTGGGCTGCTCTACACTTTCGTTAAGGCTAAGCGAAGAGGCAGGAGGCAGAGCCCACCTCCTCAAACTTCATCAGGGAGGAAATGGGCTTTTGGGGGCATGTGATATCTCTTTGTCAACAAGAGCTCCAGAGCACTGGTGACCTTTCAGAAGCCAGAGGAAGCAATCAGTAAGAGCTGAACTCACTCCTCCTTTTCCCTAAGCACAAGCCCTGAGTTACCTGAAACCCATGCCCCCAACACAGGACACAGAAAAGACATCACTATTATTAGAGAATCATTTATTGGGGAGAATTAATCTTCTCCAAAAGAAGGAATTATTTTGCGGTGGGAAATTTTCCACTCTCGAAACGCTGGAAAAGCGTTTTCTGTTGACATAGAGACGGATCCCTAAACATAGTGCCTTTAGCTGTGGTGAGAACAGCTGGAGGCCCCTGGGCTGGCTTGATGCCTGCAGGTGGAGCTTGGATGGGGCACATCCTCCCTGCGGGGCACAGATAAGGGACGCTTCTGATCCAATAGCTGATCCTTAAGCGCCACGACTTTCTGAGGGTGTCTGTTCTGGTCTCTGATCCGTCTAGAACATGTAGGATAATTCTGGCCAGCAAAGACAACTTCTTGGTGGCAGGACTTGGTGTTTGGCACTTTACAGGAGGGAGCCGTGTAGTTGGAAGGATGCCCCTGGATGGGCTCTGCCTGGGCCTGCTCTTCTGCCTTCTGCTCAGTTTTCACAAACTTCCTCAGGGAAGGAAGGGGCTCTTGAGGGCGGGTGACCTCTGTTGCACGCCGCTGCCCCAGTTTCTCCACTGGGAACTTCCCAGGGACCATCCTGGTCTTCTGAGCCGTGGTGGTCCCAGTAACGGCAGCTCTCCCTTTAACCAGGCCTCTGCTCTGTGCAGATGATATGGGGCTGCCCTTTTCCTGGGGATGTTCTTGCTTTTTGCCTTTTGTCCCAGGACAAAGCCATTGAAAAATGTGGTTCATCTTTTTTCTGAACAGACTTTCAGGAGGAGGCTGTGCCTTCTGTGATGAGGTCTGGGAAGACTTGCTCCCAAGCGTCTCCTCTGATGCTGTGATCTGAGTAGGGAAACTCTTTCTTGTAGGTTGGGATGTCCCCAACCCTGCATCCCCTCCACCAAGCTCTTCATTGTTGGGGCCCGGAGGGCTCACTCTCATTGTAGCTGGTGGGAATTTCTTATCGTCGGACCTCTTTAGGTCTTTCTTAGGGACCCAAGGCTCCTGCCGCTGCTGCCTGCTGATCCCACTGTCCTCCAGATGGACATGCAGCACCTGGGAAGCTCCCATGTCCCCACTGGAGACACCGTGGGCATGAGTCGGTGAGGCCTTGTAAGTCAAGCTCTCTGAGGCAGGGGACCTGTCAGTGTGTTGGCCTTGGACCTGGCCCTGATTCCTCTTCTCTAGTTTCGACTTTAATTCCCCAAACAGATGTTCCTTAAGATCCGATGACTTCGGGTCTTGGGGAACTTGTCTTTTTGGTGCAGGGCTTTCAATGGCCCCAGTAATTTCTATTTTACTGTGATTCTCACGTATCATTTGGGAGCTTCCTGGCTTGCTGGTTGTCAACACGTTACCGGTTTTTGACTGCAGAGCGTTGAGCTCCTTGGCCCTGAATATGTCCCTGGCCGTGTTGTGCACGGAAAAGGGTTCCGACTTCATCTTTTTGTCCTGTGGCCCTTCTCTTCTATCACTGGAACTCACTCTCTCATCCTTTGTCTCATGTTTGGCACCAGCTTGCCTTGCAGGCAGCTCTGGGGGGCATCTGTTGCCTAGCTGAGTAAATTTCTGACTCGCTTTGCCTGTGATGCCACATGTGACAGGCAGATGAGTCTGCCTGGCACCCTTACTCCTCTGAACAACCTCTGCAATCTCTTGGTTGATACCAGAGGGTGATTGTCTCGGCACCCCTTGTCCTTCCCTGCCCATAGGTGAAGTAGCAGGGCAAAGACGATCCAGGACCGGGGCTGAATTTGTTGTTTCCGCTTTTTCTTGAAGAACAGATTTAGAGCTTCCTCTATGGGGCTCGAAGCCTTCGGATTTGGAGTCCACTTCCAAAGTTGGGTTATTTGAGGGGTGACGGTAGAAATAGGGCAAGGACTGGGATGCAGCATCTTCCAATTTAAACGCCTGTATGGATTCAAGGACCCTGCAGGGAAGGCCCCACTCCATTGTCATACGAAAGCTTTTAATATGGGTTTCCAGCATCTGTTGTGCACTGGAATCAATGAAGCAAAGCTCCTGGAAGGTATTCAGGGAGGAGTCCCCACCCACTGAAGGTGGCAAACTCCTCTGTGTTATTTGGGTGCGGGATTTGTCAGAAAGCAGCAATGTCTGCTTGCTAGCATGCCATGAACTGCGCACCATCCCAGGGAGCGGAGCCTCACTGATTTCCTCAAACTTCTTGCTCAAATGTGCTTTCAGGACATTTTCAAGTTGTTTCTGATCTAGACTTTCCTCCAAGGCCCTTGAATTTTTCCCTGACAGACTTGCCATGTGACTATTTAGGTCTTTCTCAGAGTCATATGCTGGATCCTTATCTGAAGAGCTCTCTGGGTCACTCAACAGATGAGCTTTTGGGCCGTTCTCTGGGCTGTGCCCCCGATCCTTCCCCATCTCCTTCTCTACCTGAAGCAGTTCTGAACCCCTCTCATGGAAGCTTTTGGATTGGCTCAATCCAACATTTAGATCTCTGTTCACCGAGATCCGTGAGAGTCCATGATTGCTCTCTGACTTAGCTATCTCTGAGAAATCTCTTGGAGGCATCATCAGTGACAGACACTCACAGATCCTGCGGGGCAGGCCCCACCGGTGTTGGATGAGCCTCTTTCGAAGGTGATGTTCCAGTTTCTTCCTCAGCTCATCACTGAGAGGAAACTCTACAGGAAGGATGGAGATGGAGGCATGGGCCTGGGAGGCCTGATGGTAAGGAAAGTTGAGAGCTGAAGAACAAAATTCTTCCTGAGATCTTTGGACTACAGAGGGGGAACCCCACAAACTTTCCTGTTGCTTCTGCAACACTTTCCATTCCAGTTGTTGAATTTCAGATGAGGTGAGAGACTCTGATTCATCCTGGGGTCTATGGTAACACACTTCACAGATCCTTATCTGGGGTAGACCAGATGGTAGGATTGGGAGTGGGGATTTAAGGTGGGCCTGGGACCTGACCTGAGTGAGAGGTAGGGGCTGGGATTGGGGCAGGGTTTGAGGCAAGGGTTGGGGCTGGATCTCAGGCAAGGATGGAGGTGGGCGATGGAGAGGTACTGGGGATTCTTGGCCCATGGAGGCATTTGAGATGGTATTGAAAAGGAAGATTGTGGTGCAGTCACTTGAGTCACGGATAGCAGAGGGCAACGACTCGCTGTGCAGAGATGGGAGACCCCAGAAGAGCTGCATACATTTTTCCTGTAAATGATCCTCCAAGATTTTAGGATATGGGGGCTGCTCATGCATGTGCAGCTCCTTTGGTTTGCCTGCACTGCTCCAAAAAGGAAGGGAGAATGCTGAGTCACACTCATCAGCATTTGACTCTGACA
Organism: Equus caballus; assembly: GCF_041296265.1. Taxonomy (NCBI): domain Eukaryota; kingdom Metazoa; phylum Chordata; class Mammalia; order Perissodactyla; family Equidae; genus Equus; species Equus caballus. The sequence continues at coordinate 17,279,215 of NC_091710.1, read as the reverse complement.
TTTTCCCCGAAGGATTTAGTGGGTAGCCTGGCCTAAGTTTTCTTGGAAAAGAACCCTTCTCCTTCTCCTTTTCCTTCCACATCAGGAAATCACTCCTCTTTCGGACTTGTCTCTCCAGGAGTGCCAGGACATGAGGGCTGAGAAATGAGAGGTTACCAGGCTCTATAAGGTTAGCTGTAGGATGTCTCTCCAGAGAGGACTCTGAAGAATGGAGGGCAAGAAATTCTCGATTAAAATCACGTGGTGCCAAGGTGGAAGGTGCTAAGAACAAGTCTTTGGCACAAGCTTGCCACCAGGATAATTCTGAAATTGACAGGCTTGAATGGTCAGTGCCTGTGATTGTTGGGACATAAGTGGACAACCCACCAGGGCTATCTGGAGATGAGTTCTCTGGAACAGACTTCAATAAGATGGAAACCGATTTAGATTGAGTCACAGTTAAAGGGTGGTCTGTCGGTGGTGAGACAGACAGGCTTGGTGGTGCGTGATGACAAGCCAGTGAGTCATTGGGATTCATTATCTGGGACAAATTTGGTAAGGGGTTAATATCTTGGGAAAGGGTGCGGTCAAGAGAGATCGTATTCAGAGACAGAGTGGCCTCTGGTTGGAGAATAGGCCCCGTTGCCTGGGTGTCATGTGGTGGCAGAGGGGGACGGGCAAGGGGTTGGGGTGGGGAATGGTCTGCTGGGAAGTTGGACTCCAAGGGAGGAAAAGGCTCTGGTGGCATAGAGTGACCCGGTGGTGAGGGTGAAAGAAAGTCAGCTAAGGGTGTCGTTGGGTTAGGTGAGAGAACGGAGGGGGGCGGTGGGGAAGGGTCAGGTGGGGGGGATGGTGTTAGGTCTCCTGGAGGGACTTCTGAGAAGGCAGAGGACAGAGTGAATGATGACTCAGTCCCAGAAGCTGTGGAAGCCATAGAGGACACAGAGGCAGTATCATCTTCCAGGTCCTCCAGGAACAGCAGCCGATTGATCTCAGCAGTTGTGCTATTACACACCTCACAGGAGGGGTCTGGGCATAATAGTTGACGAACTCGGGTGGTATCGCGAGGCCGGCCTAGGGGCCTGCAGGAGACAGGAAGTAGAAAACTGTAGCCAGGACCAGAACAAGGAAAGGAGGACCTGCTGGCCTGTCAGGGGAGGGGCCACCTGAAGCCTGCTGCCCCTTCACAATGCCCCACATCTATGACTTCACCATACACTCAGCAGCCCTCACCCCAAGGCCTTCATTCACATACCCGTTCCTATGGCAAACCCCTCCCATGACTACTGCAGGCTGTACTGAATCCCTGGAATTGCAGAGAACATGTTAAAGAGGGATCAGGAAAGAAAAGACTAGTCACCTTTTCAGAATAGAAATTAGCCTCCTTTTCTCCTCTGTTTCCCTCTGGTAATTTCTCCAACCTGGGAAACCAGAAGAGTGAATTACATGTAATAAAGGTAGAAGCATAGGTGTTACACAGGAGTCCCTTTATGGGAGACCCTTGGGATATTAACGGGCTATTAACTCTGAAAGCCCCAAGAATCAGTAGATGTGGTCAAACGGTCAATGATAATATTAATAAGATTCACATGTGTTTGTTGCTTCATTTATAAAGTACTGTCACATACATTATCCCATGGGATGTTCAAAACCACCATGTGAGGAACATAGGTCAATGGTTACCTCAAAGAGGAGTCTGATCATCCAGGAAGTCAACGTAGTTTCACAACGTCAGGAGACAGAAGTTCTGACTCTTGACATCTCCCACAGCCACCCACTGGGCAACACCCATTGTCCAGGTCCATCACTGCTTCATGCCCAGAGCTGGGCAGAGCAGGAATCTGAGAAATGTCTCGGGTTCTGACTACCTTCCCATGAGCCTTTCCTCTGAGGCCTCTATTTTCTGAGAGGGACTTTATCTAGCGACTGACATCCTCAGAGACCATGGACCTGGGACCTCATGGAGAGGACAGGATGGGTCACCCTTGGAGAGCTCAGGTGGGATAGGTGGAACCTTACCACTTGATGTTCCACCTTTTCTTCTCCTCTTGGCTCTGCCCTGATGCTGAGAACAAAATAAAAGAATGAGGCGCGAGGACTTAGTTGGCTTGCTCCTCTCTCTAGGAGACTCAGATATTCATCCAAGATTAATGTCACTCTCTATTTTTATTACTAGCACTTTGTGTTCTTTCCCTTTCTCAATTTCTAAAGGTGATAAGATACTTTCAATTTTTCCTTCTTTGAAAAACTCGAAGGAGGATTTTTGGCTAGAGTCCACACTTGATATTCTCAGTCAGAAGTCCTCTGCTCAAGGAGGGCATAGACTCTGAGGCCCACAGTCACATCTGTGCTTCCTCAGATGGGACCCTGTATCCTGGGACAGAGCTCACACTCCAGTGTCTGCTCAGAGGCTCAGCCCTGCTCTCCTGATCTGCCCAATACAAAGGATGGTTTGGTCGAATGACGCCCGACATGGGAATGTGACTCATGATCCAGTGTTGGGAACAGTGTTCTCCTACACAGATCCCAAACTCTCTAAATAACCTAATGCAGGGCCGTGAAATCAGTGATGGGATTTTATCCAGGAATCCTCCACCACACCCAGATGGTCTGTGAGTTTTAAACGGGAAACAGTCCCAGCTGAACCCCTAGTCCTGCCTGGACTATTCCCCTAGAAGGATGATGTTCTATCCTCTATTCAGACTTGCCATCTTAGGAGTCTCTCTGGACCAACTCATTTAAAAATGTGGGACTAGAAATGGAAACAACAATAAAAAATCCCTGTTGGTGGCTTGCCCAGGGATCCTTACCTTTTGGTAGATTTTGGTTTTCCAGAAGGTTGGTAAAGATGGAATCCCCACCAGGAAGCACAGGAACAGAAGAAGCAACCACAACCCACACACGATGGTGAGGTTGTGGTCACTATCTAAGAATGTTGAGCAGATGCTCAAAAACAACTCAATATGGCTATTCAGAAATGAGAGAACATTCCATTGACTGAACTCCATTTTCTGAATCGCAAGGCTGCCTGAGGCAACTGAGCTCTGAGAGTGTCCGCACTTGCCTATAATCCCAGGCCTGCATCACAGAGCACTGAAGAGTCACAAAGGGTTTCAGAGGGTGGGGGAGGGGACATGAAGAGGGTGTGCCCATGGCCCCTTCCCCCCACCAGCCCACCTGATCTCTCCATCCATCCTGGGCCCTCCAGGTCCCTCTGCCCTACCCTGCCATCCTATTTTCCAACTCTGTCCGTTCATCATATCATACAATTACATTAATGGAATTTTCTGCCTGTTCCACCTGTACTCCAGATATTACCTGGGCCCCCTTTACTGTTTGGAGAGCTTGACTTTGGTTTCACCAATTCCACTGCCTCGAAAGTCTGAAATGCTCCCTGGAATTTTTGCTTGTACCCAGACATTTACACTCAGAATCATATATGTCCTCAAATCCATCTTTCCTTTAGAATGTTTTTGCCTTACATGAACCCTGATATAGAACTTAAAGTTCTTCTTTACTCATTTGGTTTTGTGAATGTTGAATAACAAATTTTAGTTTTTTGCTTCAGTCAGCCTTTATCATCTTCAGCCAGTGGGGCTGACTCAAATAATTGAAATTAATAATTCATTATTCAACATTCACAAGACTAAAATCAGTACAGGCATACCTCACTTAATGAAAGGGACATGTTTTGAGAAATGCATCATTAGGCACTTTCACTGTTGTGTGAACATCACACAGTGTACTTACACAAACCTAAGTGGTAGAGCCTACTACACACCTAGGCTATGTGGTGCTACCCGTATGGGACCACTGTCATATATGTGGTCCATTAGTGACCGAAACATCGTTAATATTGTTACATGGTGCGTGACTGTGGTGGATGACAATGACAAGATGGAGTACCATTTTCAAGGCTTCTAAAATGGAGCTGGGAGGCCATTAAGGAAGTGGGGCTTATGCTTGTACACCACATCCACCACCAGATGTTAACTGAACTTTTGAGCTTTACCTGACAGCAGAGGTCACATCTTGAAGTGTTTCCTCATTCCAAGAAGGGACAGTCTGCCTAGGACCAACTATGTTCTGGCAAGTCAGCTCACCCCATGCCAGAACCAGTCATTAACTGTTCACTGTAGACCTTTGTAAGCCTGTGTCCTTTCCTTTTATCTACCCCTGCCTCCTTTGTCTTCCTAGGAGCACATTTGAGCTTCTACTCGAATCTACATCTCCTGAATTGCAATTCTTGAGACCCCAAATAAACTTTTTGGTTCTTTTGCAGTTTATGCCTTTTATTTGCTGACTTTACATGGTGACAGAAGTGGGATCCCTAGCTACTGACCTTCAATTCTGGTGCCACTTCACAGACACAAGCAAGGTGCCTGCAAAGAATCTTTTGTGCTCTGTCGTCTCCTCCTGGTGGCTCTGGTTCCTGGTGGTAAGTCCTCCTGGGCCTGGACCTCCCATTTTTGGTAGAGGTCCAGACTCTTTATGTAGGCGTCCTTTGATACTGGTTCTGGCCATCCTTCCATTGTCAGCTTTGTTAGAAACTTCTGTTTCTTTCACTCCTTTTTTGGGCCTTTGATCCTTTGGTAAGTTCATACAAATGAGAAATTCATTTTCTAAGAGGACCACCAAAGAACAGCCCCACTCTGGGACTCCTGCTGGTTTTGTCTTTAAAGAATACAGACCTTCTACGTGTAGATTTTTGTCCCACTGGGCTCAGATTACTCAGGGTGATTTAAGGCTTCACTGGCCTAAATGGGGCTCCTTTGAAATTCCTAAATTGGTTTATCTGTGCACTCAATTGGAAAAAGCCTATCAAACCAAACAAATAAAATGGGAAACTTTTTAAAATTGGTACCTTGAGGCCTCTAAATGAAACACTGAAAAGGACACTTCCTTGCAAGCCATAACAATGTCATAACTAAGAATTTCAAATGATTAAATGTAAATGCCATCGATAAAAGAATATTAACTCCTCCTGTATTTGTCAGGGTTCTCTGGAGAACCAAGGAGATTATATATATATATATATAAAATATATATTAATATTGATGTATAATAGAATATATAATCCATTGTATCTATATTTAAATTCATTTATTTAGTTCTATAAATTACATATATACACATAAAATTTATATATAAAAGAAACTTTGGCCTCACCCCTAACTGCCTAAAAGAATTTAAGACAGAAGGCCTGTTCCAGGAAGGAGCTGTCAACGTAGGGAACTCTAGATGTGGTAGAGAAGAAGGTACCTAGCTGGGCCCATTTTACACAAGTTCTCTCTCATTTGTTTAGAGATGGCCCAGCAAACATTTGGTTTTCTGTCTCCTTGTGAATTGGCTTCCTCCTCTTTGAAGTCCCAAACCATGACCCCCAACCCCGCGCCTTTGTAAAATATCTAAACCCTAACCATAGACCTGGCAGACACACTGTAGACTGAGCAGCAGCATGAAGACCAGGGTCAACCTGATGACATTGTGGGTGGGACTACTGGCTGTTTGTCCACATCCTTGTCCTGGGTGCCCAGGAAGGCAGTCACCCAGCAACTTGCAGTGAGATGTGGCGTGTGACTATGTTTCAGCCAATGCAATGGGAGTGGAAGTGGTGTGTGCCATTTCCAGGTTGGAACTTTTGAAAGCAGGTGTGTCTTCTCCGTGTTCCTTCTTTCTCCTTGTGCAGATTGGTTGCAGACAATGATACAGGCGTCAGGAATGGTGGAGCCAAGAGATGGGAATTCATGGGTGACTGACACACCCTGTGGAAGAGAACCACCTGCCCAACGCGAAACCCACCTTGGCCTGTAAGGCAATCACACATAAATTTCTACTCTCTGGTTATTCTTTTTTGGGATCTGCTTGTTATTTTCTTAACTATTATGGAAATATTTCAAATATGCAGAAGAGTACATAGTATGACCTCTATCTCTGGCCCCAATACCCAGAAAGAACAGACGTTAAATTCTGCCCTATTTGCTTCCGATGTTGCATTCATTTGCTGGGGCTGCCATGACAAAATACCACACGTAGGGTGGCTTAAACAATAGAAATTTATTTTCTCACGGTTCTGGAGGCCGAAGTTCAAGATCAAGGCGTTGGCCGGTTTAGTCTCTTCTGAGGCCTCTCTCCCTGGCCGCTTCTCCCTGTGTCTTCACACGGTCTTCCCTCTGTGTGTGTCTGAGTTCTAATCTTCTCTTCTTACGTGATTATCAGTCACATTGGATTGGAGCCTACCCATGTGACCTCACTTTACCTTAATTACCTCTTTAGAGGCCCTCTCTCCAAATACAGCCCTATTATGAGGTCCTGGAGTTAGGACTTCAACATATGAATTTTCAGGGACATGATTCAGCCCACAACGATATCTCTGTTTTTAAGAAGCAAAATGTTGCCGTCACACCTAAAATTCACATTTCCATCCCGTTCTCCTCCCTCCCTCATCATAGGTATCAATATCCTAAAATTAATTACATTCTTTATGATTCCAAGAATATCCATGTGCATGGCTCCATTAACAAAAGATTACATTTTTATGCATAGTCAAGACATACATGTGTATGTCTCCGTTAACAAATTCTTACATTGTTATGCACTTAAAAAATGTACAGGAACAGTATCCACACTGCACATGTCCTTCTTTGATTGGCTTTGGGCTATAAATGGGGAAGGAAAAACAGCAGCTGAGGGTAAGAGAATAAATAAACGGCTTATGCATAAAAACCCAAAAGGACAGATTTCCAAGAGCATCCAGGTTGGTGACCACGTGCAGGTTCTGGGAGAGTGGTTACCTGGAGAGGGCGTGGAAGCTCAGTGCCCTTTCCCCATGTCTTGCCCTGTGCGTCTGTTCCATCGAGGTATTCCCGAGTCATATCCTTTTCTAATAAACAGGTAATCTAGTAAGCAAGAGGTTTCTCTGAGTTCTGTGAGCCCCCTAGCAAATTAGTCGAACCGGAGTAGAGAGTCTTGAGAACCTCTTACTGACAGCCAGTTGCTCAGAAGCATAGGCGACAACCTAGACTTGCTATTGGCACCTGCAGTGGGGGCAGTCTTGTGGGACTGAACCCTTAACCTGTGGGGTGTGATGCTGTCTCTGGGTACATAGTGTCAGAATCGAGTTGAATTGTAGGACACCCAGCTGGTGTCCCAAGAATTGCTTGTTGGTGTGGGGGACTCCCCCGACCCCCAACACCACACACATTGGAATTGGTACCAGAACCTAGGAACAAACTGTGAAAGATAAGCGTCTTAGCTTGGGTTCCCATAACAAAATGCCATAGCGTGGGTGACTTAAACAACAGAAATTTATTTTCTCACCATTCTGGGGGCTGGAAGCCTGAGATCAGGATGCCAGCATGGTCAGGTTCTGGCGAGGGCTCTCTCCTCAGCTTGCATAAGGTCCCCTTCTCACTGACTCCTCAGATGGTGGGGTGTGTGTATGCGTGTGAAGAAACAGAAAGAGAGATCTCTTCCACTTCTGATGAGGCCACAGTCCTATCTGATTTAGGTTCCACCATTATGACTTCATTTTCACCATAATTACTTCCTAAAGACCTTGTGTCTGGACATGGTCACAAGGGGGGTCAGGGTTTCCATATATGAATGGTGGGGAGACAGAATTCAGTCCATAGCAAGAAATAAAGAGCAAATAAATAGAAACAAAGGTTTGGCATTTCTCTTTATCATTTCCTTTCTTCCTCACTTTACTGTCTTGCTCTTTGTCTAGCTTCTTGAACAAGTAGCTTATTGGTTTCTAATTTTTCTTTTTAGATAAGTATATTGAAGATATCTTTCTTCTAAGTATTGTTTAATTCCATCCACCAGATTTTGTCATGTAGTGCTTTCAGCTATAATATTTCCTAAGTTCCATATGAGATCCCTGTCAATGCAAGGTTCTATAAGTTCCCAGCCATTATTATTATTTTCTCATCCGTTGCTCCTTTTACAAGTATGTAATGTTCCTCATTGTCACCATGTTGGTTTTGTCTGGAGCTTTACCTCCAGAATTCTATAGATATACTTTTTTATTGACAGGTAAAGGACAAAATGAGGAAATATCTTTGCTATATATAAAACATGGTATCTGTCTACACTACTGGGACAGTGTAGACTTCTATTCTGTCACTTATCCACCTTTGTGAAAAGGAATTCTAATATTGGCTCACTGAGGTCATTTAGGTCAACAGCAGAGGAAATTGATCATATGTATGTTTTCATCAGTCAGATAGTCCATGTTGTGCTGTATTCACAACAAACTCCCAAGTCTCAGCTAAAAATAACCAAGGTTTATTTCTCGAACATGCTCCATGTCATCGGGCTGGCTCTGTATTATCGTTCCTCAGTCTGGAGGATTGAGTAGATGGCAGCTAAAAGAGGCTCGATCCAACTTCTTGCACAACTGCCAGGCAGGAAAAACACACTCCCACTGTTTGCGAAAGGTTCTGTCTGGAAGAGACAACCTCACTTTTGCTCAAGTTTCATTCGCCAAAGGGTCACAGAGTCAGATCTGACTTTAAGGGGCCAAGAAGATACATCCCTTCTGTGTGCCAGAGAAGAGCCGACAATATCTGGTGAACGGCAGTAATAATAACTATACACTATGCTGTATTGTGACTTCCAAAGCTTATTTTTGCTTTTTGTTTGTTGATTTCTCAAAAATTCCCTTCAGTTATGTGAGTTACCATAAATCCTTCTAGTCAATTTCTTTAATAAGAAAACTGAAGTTAGGCAGAGTTAGCTTCTTTTGCTTATAAGAAAAAAAAACGATCTAAGGCATTAGACTTGGCGTTATAAATGTCACTGAGCGGCTTAGGAAAGTGAACTTCAGTTTACACCTTGGGCTGGTTTTGAAGAAAGGGTACACGCCTATTTTTCAAGGATAAGGTTTTAATAGGAAAAGAAGCAGGGCATGGCATGAGCCAATATTTAGGTCCGAATAATTATTGGTGGCTGCAGCATGTCAGGCAGGGAGCCAGGTGTTTTTGCATATGCTAAGTCAATTTAATTCTTTATAAAAACAATATGAGGTGAGTCTTACTATTCATCACTTACATATGCAGAAACTGAGGGTCAGAGAGGTGAAATGACCTGTCTGAAAGTCACTTAACTAGCAAATGATGGCTTTGTTTCAACTCTATCATCTGATCAGGCAGAGGTGAAAGAGAAGAAGGCAATGTGTGCTTTTGGGTAGTGGGTACTGTTCGGTTTGGCAGGACTGTGGGATACATGAAAGGCGGAGGGGCCCTTGAGTGCTAAGGCAGAGAGTTGGAGTCTATCAGGTAGGCAGTGAGAGGAAGGTTTCCGCATCTGAGAGGGCACTGGTGGAGCCATGCCTCAAAAACATTGATCTGCTATTGTCCTCTACGATGAAGAGAAATGAGGCACGCTGGAGGCCTGGAGACCAGTTGGAGGAGCATTGTAAAAACTCACATAGGCCTGAATGGGCATGGGTGTTGGCAATGGAAAAAGAAAAAAGTATTCTATCCAGTCTCCAGACCCCCAGGGAATTGCTGAACGAAGTCTGAGTTCTCCCTATGTAGATAGCTCCTACTTTTCATTATAGGTTTGTCAAGAACTTGCTCCCAGAAAAAACCTGGATGGAGAACAAAACAGGTAAGTGCCCAAGTGAGAAATCTACAAAGCTCCTCTCCCCCAAAATCACCTCTTCCCCATCAGTTGTGGGGCCTAACATTTCACCAATGGGGTTCCGTTCTTTCAAGAGTCTCTTATTTAAGTAGGACTATCTGTGGACAAGAGGGAGAAGGGACACTGGGAAGTGTCCTCATTAGCAGCATCCAGGCAAGTAACCTAAATGTATGAGGGCACTCTGGGGGGGCACCATGAAGAACAGGGCACATGCTCCATGTCAGGGGGTCTCTCGGTTCTGGCTGAGGGGCCCAAAGTTGCTGGATCCAGTATTTCAGCAGAAAACTCATAGCCAAATTTTTTGGGAAAGTCCTCAATTTTACAACATCACAACCATTTTAAACTTCTTAATATCGCTGCGCTGGCCACATTCAGTTCTTAATTTGTTACCAGTTTGCCACCTCTAGGTTAAATATTAGTACCATTTCATCAAAACCTTTCCAAATTTGAAAGCACATCTTTAGTAAAACTAGCTACAGAGCAGGTTCATTTGGATTGCCGAGAGCGGGCACAGAGAAGTCTGGGAGCCGGGCAGGGACTGTAGGGAGGCCCCTGGACCACGTGCTGGGCATCCTGGCGCCTGAGCTTTGAAAATGGCAGTGACAATATTTGCTGCAACCGGGCCCTCCTGGGCGACCACCCAGAGCTGGGCTTGGAGCCGAAGGAGGGATGGGCAAGCTGTGCTGCTCCCAGCTCCAGTTGGCCCCTTCCCATTAACATTACAGGAGTGCAGTCGCGTGGTGTTTGAAAAAGCATCCCTAGTTCCACGAAATGATTTACAGGACACCAGACTCTGCATTTCAGAGGTCTCCGGTGTACCATAAAAAATATATTCTAAAGGAATAATCTTTATCTGAGCTGAAGCTGCAGTGAAGGAAGCTCACGTCCAGCTGAGAGCAGCCGTGAGCTTCTGTTTACTCAGGGAAAAGTCTGTGTTCACGTTATTGGAGTAACATTTTTTTCTCTCTTTGGCACTAGGTATCTAGTTAATATTTAGACATTATATACATTTTCTTTCAACTGTTGTCCCTGTTATGTGATCAAACAAAACTGGAGATTCCAACCACATCAGCCCTGTAGGCGAAAGGAGACCCTTCAGGCACCCAGCTGTGGCTAGCAGGGTAAACAGGACTCACTGGAGCCAGCCTCTGGGAAAGACTGGCGCCAGGTGCGTGCAGGGCCAGCCCCTGCCCCCAGGAAGCAGAGTTCGCTGGAGTGCCTCAGTTGACCGCTCTGCCTCTTCCTGCCATTCCAGCCTCGCGTTTCCTCCACCTCCCTGAGCAAAGGGAAACAGGAAGCAAAGTCTAGTCTTGAATGTTCCAAAGCCTTATGATGTTTACCATTCCCCCCAGGAGAAGGAGGTGAGGGACGGAAATCTCTCTGCAAAGAAGATACTTTTTTTTTTTAATTCAATGAAGCGATGCACAGACACAGCAACACAGGTTCTCTCTGCTTATAAGGTGTTCAGAGCGATGATAGTCTCAGTCTAATATTTTAGTCCAGGGAAATCTGAACTGCTTTAGCGTCAATGGCCCCCAAGGGGCGCATGTGCATCTGTGGTTCAGGGTGTGAGGAGGAGACAGCCTCTCCTTTTGGAGCAGAAAGCACAGTCAACCGGTGGCGGGACAGAGGCAAAAGCTCTAGGACAAGGAAATTTGGGGGTTTGTGTCGAAGCTCCACCAATCAGGAGCTTCAAGCTAAGATGGGGAGGCTGGAAAGATGGAAGTTGGGATGGGAAACCTGGTACGGACAAGAAATTCCTCCTGGGACAAAGGCAGGAGGATGTCCAGGGAGGGAGAAGGGCGGGTCGCGGATGGACCGAGTTTGCCTGGAGTCCCATGAGAAAAGGGGAAGCGAGAGCTCACCACCTTGTGGCCCCCAGCTTCCTGTTGGGCGGCACTGGCGGCAGGCGTCGGGTTCTAAGTCTCTGAAAGTATCAGGAGAGGGAAGGAGAAACTGGCGTCCAAGGCTCCCAGGGGAGGGGAAGCACGCGGGGTTGGGCGGGGAACCTCTCCAGCATGAATGTGGTGGGGGGGCGGGGGAGGGGGCACGATCTCCTCTTTGCCGGGTGCCCCAGGCGTAGCGCACGCCTCTGTTCCACGTCCCTCTCTGCAGGCGCGCGCGAGGCGCACTCCCCCTTCCCTCGGCGGCGCGGACCGCGCGCCCGGGCCTCTCCGCGCCTCTCTCTCCCCGCAGAAAGTTAGCAGCGGGGAAGGAACTCGGGGCTGCAACAGGGCCCGGCGGCGGCGGCGGCAGAGGCTGAAGCAGGAGCCGCGTCGGAGCCGGGGAAGCGGGGGCGCTGCAGACGGAGCAGGTGCAGCCGGCGGGTCCGCGCGCCCCCCTCGGTCCCCTTGCCGGAGGCTGAGGGGGGGGGTGGTGGGGGGCCACTCGGACTGCGCGGGAAGAGTGGGGAGGGGGATCATGCAGCCGGGCTCTTCCCCGGCGCAGCGAGACAGCGGCCAGGGCCGGGGGTGCAGTGGCGTCGCTTCATGCAGCCTGGGCGGCTGGGCTGGGTGGGGGGACGGGCGGGGTGCTTTCTGAAGCTGCCTAGCTCCACGCCTGGGAATCCCCAGCCCAGGTGCCCGCGGGGTGTTTCCCAACCCAGGCTCTTGTGGGGCTCTGCTCTGCTGCGTTGGGGACGCTAAGGCATGAAGCAGGATAGCTAGATTGACTGAAGGGCTTTGAGTTCTCCTGGAATCTCTCAAAATCGCCCTCAAACGTATTTGCGTGTCTGACATCCGACTTTAGTATTTTCAGGTTAGAACAAAATGAACAGGGAACGGTTAAACAGATGACGCTGGTGAGTTTGGGCTTGCTAGAAAAGACTGAGGATGTTCCCCATCTCCAGGACTTTCTATCCCCCGGTGGCTGCAGGAACCCTGGGTTGATTTTGCATCAGGAGCATCAAGGTCTGCATGGCAGTCAGTGTCCTAAGAGTTTTTACATCCTGCACCCCTGCCCTTTCTAACCGGCGCCTCCTTCGCAACAGATGTTCATCTCCCTTCTCTTCCACAGTCTCCTAGCGGTGAGGGAAAGGAGAGGAGAGTAGAAAGTTAAGTGCAGGTAAAATAAATTAGTGATCCGGCTTTCTTGCTAGCCGTAACATTTAAAAAACACTGGAGCAGATGCCCCAAAGGCAAACATCCTTTGCTCCCCCCACCCCCACCTTTTATCTCTTTCTGGAAAACATCTGGATGGCTGGTCCCATCTCTGTTGCATCTCAGTAATTAATTGGAGTTGTCAGCCAAACACAGGTTTTGTCAGCTAAAGTGATATTATCATCTTCACAAGGCCAATAGGTAAAATAAGGATTTTTTCCTGACAAGGTGCCTTGCTGTTGAAGAGATGTGCTTTCTAAGTTTAAATTACAGCCTGCAAGAGTTTTAGAAATAACCTAACTTCAGAAATATATAGTAAGTGTGTATTATATAATAATATATTACTATATGTGTGTATTATGTAATATATATTATATATGAATATATAATATGTATTGATTGATTTCTTCCACTTTAAAAAATACGCCTTATGCTTTCAAAGCTTGAGAGAAGTACATTTAGGCGTAAACATTCCAGCAGGTTAAATGGAAAGAGTAAATGTGTCTGTCAATATCTTGTCTGTTTCAACAGAGAGAACTAATTGCAACATTTTAGGAGGCCTCAAACAGCCCCTTCCTATCAAAACAGAAACCAGTCAATGCCTACTTGAACTGGAAAATCAGTATTTATAACATTGCAAGTCATGGCTTCCAGTTTGCGATTAGAATTACAAAAGGTGTTGGGATGATTAATGCAACAACAGCAAACCAGAGAAAGGAGGAGATGTTTGGGAAGGTTTCGGTTGTTTAATTGTTGGTTGTAGGAAAGTTCTGATTTCTGCTATGGGGTTGCTTCAGCCCTCTGAGGGTAACTGTGCTCTTTTCCAGCTCTAATTTCAAAGCTGTGTATCTTGTGAGAAGTGTCAGATGCCCTTTGGGGGAGAGGAAGGCCTGAAGATCAGACCTTTCCAACATGTGTTGTATTGCTTTGTGGCAGCTGGAAATAGAGATGGGGTGTTTGATTCAGGTGACTTGAAGTTGATGTAGGGGTGCATGGTGGAATGCATGTCAGGAGGTCCCATCGTAGGGTCTGGAGAATTTTCTGAATGAAAGGATAGAAGATGCCAGATTTTCTCATGTTCTTAAATACTGCTGTTGGGAAAAGAAGGTATGAACCGGCCTCGCTGTCATGACATGGTTACTGAAGATGTCATTCCAGCTTTATGGTTCTCTCAGCCATCACTTGTGATATTTGGGACATGGTGTCAATATTTGGTAGCCGCCGTATAACTGTTACGCTGAAGAGACATGGATAGAGCTATATTCCCTTGATCCTCACTTCAGAGGACCACATGGTATCTCTGTGTCCTCGATCTGCTACTCCAGAAATTCACCCATGCGAGACCCTTATGATGCTCAGTGGTGCTGATTGGAAGTGCTGGAGGAGAATCTCTCCAACATAGAGGGAATCATTAGCCACCCAAACCTGTCTGTTGAGAAGACTCCCAGAAACCCCTTGGACCCACAGTTGCTGAGTGTGCCGGGACTGGCCTTGGATAGCTCTCCAGCCTTACAAGGGACAGCAGTGTTTTGAGGACATTTGTGGGATTTTCATTAGCTCTGTCTCTCCTCTCTTTCTCCCATGTAGGAAGAGGGGATGACAACCTCACTGTTGTAGAAAAGGAAACAGTGGCATTGATTCAAACCAGTAAAAGACACCTCTTGGTTCCCTGGTACAACTCCGTCTTTTAAATGGTGACATCTGTACTTAAATGGTTATACCAGGTATTCTGCCTGAAATCTTACTCTACTGTTTGAGTAGTTAGAGATCCACAGGTTAATTAAAGACTTTAATTTTCCCCCCATTTATTTGTTTTTGTATTTCTTTGTGTTTTTGGTGTGCTTCCCAATAGCCTGCTAATTCTGCAAGTGTTTCTGGTTGCTGTGTTTTCAGCAAGAGGGAGAGCAAGAAGAAATTAGGGCTGCTCCCAGCGCAGCTGGCTTTGGGTTTCCTCATATCCAATTAGGCAGCCCTAGCAGATTGATTTCTGGTGTCACTCCAGTTATGTTTAAATCTAGGTTTTGCTTTCTCTCATGCCATCAATCTAATGTGATTTAAAAACACATCTGAGATGAGACCATGTGCATTTGGTTTTCAGGGCAAGATAGACGGATGGATTAGGATGTGTGTGTTAAAGCTACAGAGAAGCAAGCCTCACTTGGTGGATGGACACAGGCCAATGATTAATAAGTGGGAGTAGGCTGAACCCTCCACTCCTTCCTCCCTCCACCCACCTCCCCCAAGTAAAAGGGTAAAGCCACAACACATCTTTCAGTATGAGCTGATACACAGTGTCTGGGCAGAAAATTAAACTTATCTAAGGGATGAGACCTTGTGGCAGGCCAGCTGGCTGCCACGGCAGAACTCATCAAAGTGACAGAGACGACTCGAGCTGTGGCCTCCCTCGTGGTTGACAGACTGTACAGTAACCACGACCACTTTGCTTTGGAAACCACTCAGCTCCAGGGCAATGGGAAGTCACCCTCCATGGTTTCAAGTTGTCTTCACTGGGCCGCGAAAGAGGAATGTCCGAACTTAACCACTGCGCCACCAGGCCGGCCCCAAATTTATCTTTCTTAACAAAACAAAAATATTTCCATTGTTTATACCTTCTTTACTGAAGCATACACCTGGCTTTTGTTGAATACAAAGATGTTTTCCTTATTAATTTTTAGTAGAATTTTGAACCCTTACAGACCTTAGTGAAAACTAAAAAGTAAGCAATTATGTACTATCTTTTATATTAGCATCCTAAGTGCTTTTTATAATTTCTAAAAACATGTTATTTCATAGTACAATCTTTAAAAGAATACAATATCTAAGCATATTTTAGTTTCTCTGTAATAAGAAGCCAAAAGTAGATAAACTTAGACATGTTTAGTGACAATGTTTCAATAGGTTACTGTATTTGAAAATTACCCAGATATCTAAAGAGTTTTTTATCATTTAATTTCACCTGGCAAAACTTCAAAGTTTCAAGTTAGCAGAAATATTTTGGAAGTGATTTTAAATACACATGCCATAACACATAATTGTTAAAAAGTTCACCCAACACTCTTATCTTTTTCGTGTCTATTTAGTTTACTTGTTCCCAATAATTATTTAGGTTTCCTGCAAAACTTCATGAGACATTAGACAAAATTAGCCATCATTTTAAGTTATTACTTTGCTATCAAATTTGGAACAAAGATAACATGGGCTTATTTGACTAGTAAACCTAGGCTGCCTGTCTGCATCATATCCAATGTTGATAACTTTAAGGACATGCTTATTTTAATCAAACCAACAAACTTAACTAAGCTTCTCTTTACCAAAGAGTATTTCATATCATGTTAACTTGAAGGACATTTGGGTGGTTTCTATTCCATTTAGAAATAATTTATGTAAGTGCTTACTTTAAGCCAACTGCATATAGTTCTTTAGAAATTATACCATCTGGAGATAAAATATTACACATATAGCACACATAGAGACAAAGAAAAACTCCACAGCTATTGTTTTAAAATTACAGCTATGAATCAGGTACAGTAATACAAAGCTCCCTGGCTATGAATCCAAGTTTTGTTTTAGGCCTTTTACTAATGTTTTGTGGAGAAGACACTCAAGATGCTAGATTTTTGGCTAAGCTGCTCTTATGGCCATTTTTCTTTCCTTCCTTTTTTACTTTTTTCCCTCAGTCCTAGGAATTAATGATGGGCTAGATATTCCCTGGAGGGTTGGCAAGCTCTTTGAGGTAACTGAAATGGGTGGAACCTGAACTGTCTCTAGAGCTGCATTCCCAGTCTTGCAAGGATTTTTTTAAGGACAGTTGCTCTTGATTTCTGAGAAATTGGGTTGTACCTCAAATGACATTATAGGTTGATCTACCTGTCCAACTACATCACAAAGGCACAGAGAAACCACTCAAATATTCTCCAAGATGGAGTTTCTGAGGCATAACTCATCCAATTGAAAGTGTTTCGCCTGAGTGGTGAGTCTCCGGGAATGCTTGGGTTGTCCCCCATGATGGTAAAGCCAGTGTCAAACTGACAGTGGGCCTGGAGAAGGGTGCAGAGCCCAACTGCAGGTGTCAGTATACTTATAAGATTTAGTCAAGTCCCATTCAACCTGGGCACTTAGTCCCTGAACCAGCACGAGGCAAGCCAGGGAGGCAAGAGCCAAAAGCTTGGAGAAAGCTGGGAGCTGGGGCTCCCAACGCCCGGGTTGAGAGTTAAGTCCCTGGTAGAAAGTTTTTCAATATTTTGATTTTTCAGAAGTTTCAGGTTCTGCTCAGGTCCAGCTGGAATTTAACCTTGACTTGGTGACAACAGAGGAGGGGATGAATGAGATAGACAACTAAGGGAAAGAGGTGACCAGGCCTCACCCTCATGGCCTCTTCCCAAGGGTTATCAAGATAACATAACATAACAAACATCCCTACAGAAGTAGGGGGCCGGTGTGGAAAGGAAAGGGGCCGGTGGCTGGCTCCCTTGTGCCTCCCTTGTGCACAAACTAATAAACTTTTACTTTTCTACTCCCATTTGTTGTCTCTCTTGATTTCTATCCTGGGGGACAACAAGAACCCAGTGCGCTGGTAACAGCTTCAATAGTCATGCTCATGCCTCCCAGAGGAAAGTGGTCCCCAGCATTATTCACACATGGTATCTGGAAAGAATGAAAGAAGACAGAGGAGAGGCACTGGCATTTCTTGAACCCTTGTGATTGTGGTGGTGGTTGCTTTATAGATGTGTTATCACATCGGGGTGTCATGATGAGGCTGTGAGTTAAACAGCAACATTCCTCGTTTACAGGTGGCTCCTGGAGGGTGAACAACTTGCTCAAGGTTGCTCAGCTGGTCATTGGTTGAGTTGACCACATCTGTCCAATTTCAGAGTGCTGGTTTCTTTCCCTGTACCACGCTGCCACACAGAAAGTACTAGAATGTCTTTTCCTTCTTTCATTCTTCAAACATTCAATAACGTTTACCAGGTGCCCAGTACTGTTTGGATAGGTACTGAGGATAAAGTGGAAAACAAGACAGAGGGAGGACCTGTTCTTGTGGAAATGGCATCTTTGAGTAGGGTGGTAGAGGAGACAGCAAACAAATGAGTCTTTCTTTTAACCGTTTTAATGTGGCTATAGAAAACTTAAAATGACACTTGTGACTCCCATTGCATTTCCATTGGGCAGGGCTCCTGTAGAGCAGTGCTTTTTAAACGTGAAATGCACATGGATCACCTGCGGTGTTGTTAACATGCAGATTCTGATTCAGCAGGACTGGGGAGGGGCCTCAGATTCTGCATTTCTAACTTCCCAGTTGATGCTGATGCTGCTGATCCCTGAACCTCACTTTGAGAAGCAGGAGTCTAGAGAGTAATTGGGGTGTGTGTGTGTGTGTGTGTGTGCGCACAGATATTATTTTAAGTCAAATGGTTAGGGGAAACCTCTCTGTGGAGGTGATGTAAATGAAATGAAAGAGTAAGATCCTGCCATGTGAAGATGTAGGTGGAGAGGTTTCCAATAGAGGGAACAGCAGGTACAAAGGCCCTGAGGTGGAAACAAGCCTCATGGGTTTACAAAAGCACAGTGTTTGGAGCTGGCTAAAACTGGGTTCATAACCTGGTTTTGCAACTTAATAGTTGGATGATCCTGGCTGGATAACCTATTTAAGGTCACTCGGTTTCAGGTTGTTGATCTGGGAGTAATTTCTTACTTGCAGGATTTTTGGAAGGAGTAAATGAAGTAAAAGTGAATGTATTTTCTAAACAAAAAGTGAGTATCCTAGAGCAGAAAACCAAATGGACCCAACTACTGGGTTTTTCCATTTCTCAAATCATTTTGGTCTCATATGCTTTACCTTCTATCACTGCTATCATAATACTGACTGAAGATTCTCTTATTGGGAATATTTTTGGGAAAAGTCTAATAATGATTGGCTTTGCAATCTACATCTTCTTAATGTCTTAAACAAAGGGTCAGCAACTCAGATGCCTTCTGGGCCCACAGCGATTATATAAATGAATGAAATAGACCAGGTGGGGAGAAACTGGGACGCACATGCTCTGTCTAAACCGGCAGCCACTGCTCCGTTCCAGCTACTCTTTTCCACGTGCAAATGTGGCGTCAGGGTTATCAGATCTTCCACTTAGTAAGAGAAACTGCAAAGCCAGGTTTAGACGTGAAATTGTCTGGTTCTTAATGTTGCCAACAGATCGAAATTTCTTCAAAGCGTGGTGTGGGCCAGGACTGCGGACAAACAAAACCCACCTGTGGGCTGGATACAGCCAGCCGGCTACCAGTCTGTGACTCTGGCTTAAACTCATTTCAGAAAGTAATTGGCACACCCGTACCCTTTGTAGTTGTCAGAATTATGGCTTCCATGTGCTATTTTAATTTAGTTTTTTTCCCCTCTTACAGATTTTGCAACAGCGTGGGGGAAATACTCCCAGATATATTGCAACCCCAACAAAAGGAGCCCGATAGAAACAGAAGCATTGAGGCAGAAAAAGACAATTCACAAATAACTATCTCATTTCTTCCCAATGAACATTTTCTTGAAGGCAGGAAAATTCTCAGCTGTTCACTCATGAATCAGGAGTCCCATATTTGATCCATATAAACTACTTATAAAACAGATTCTGGTCAGGTGGACTGAGTATGACATGAGAGTTAGAAAAATTGGGTCTGGTTTTGCTTTGCCAGATAGTTTTATTTGATGCCAGGTTACTTATATTAATCTGTTTCTTTCTTTCGTTTTTTTAATCTGTTTCTTATCTCATGAGGTTACATTGTCTCCATAGGGTCCATGCACCCACTATAATACTATGGTTCTAGAAAAAACTTCTGTTAGACCCTTCAGAGGAAGGAAGAGAGCAGTTAGAGGCAACATTGTTTGGTGCCTGTTTTTGTATCTCTGAGTCAGAATCCACTGCATCCTCTTTGTGTGACCCTGGACAAGTTACTTACTATCACCAAGCCTCAATTTCTTCATCTGCAGAATGGGCTCAATATGACTGATTTGCAAGGGATTATGTGAGGATGAACTGAAATGGCATTTAAAGTGCCCCCACGCAGAGTATGTGACATAAATTTCTTCCTCCTCTTCTCTCCTCTTTGTCTCCTAATTTTCCTTTGCTTTTCTTCTTCATTTTTCTTAGTTCCTTCCTTCTATCCTGCCTATCAGTATGGAAGGCCCAACAGAGAAAGCTGTAATGCATTTTTCATTAGGATATCATCTTTTATTTCAAGATTATGTCTGAATGAGGGATTTCAAGCCCTTAAGCAGCTCTTAAGTAGCTCTCCAGAGAATAATGCAAACCAGATTCCAGAATTTGGTATACTGTAACTTGAGCCAAAGGAGGAGAAGAGTCTGATTTGCTGGGGTACCTGCAGCCAGCCTTCTCCACAAAGGGGACGGGGTATGGAAGGGGGCAGGCTCTGCGGGCTTTCCTGCTGATGTTTTCTTGAGCCCACAGTAGGAATGGAGGCCGCCTGCCCTGGACAGGGACTGAAGCATTTAGAATGCCGAGGGCATGCTTTGCCTTCCATTTTTCTGCAGAGCTGAAGGCATTTGAGAAGGCAGGACTGTTCTAGAAGACCCTGCCAAACTCCCATTTGAGATCAAACTATGTTTGAAATCAAACTATGATGAGATTTGGCCAGTTTCACTGGTGTTCCCCAGACATCATAACATGATTTAATTATTTTTACATTTGTAAGTCATACCAGGCATTTTTCATTTTAAATTGAGTCAGGAGAGGGGCCTTGAGACTTTAGGTGTATGAGAGATTGCTAGGGTTGTACGTTAGAAAGTTTTAAAGGTTTTGGGTTTGCATAATGGATGTTATCTCTGAAACGGATTGAACCACTGCCCTGTTCAAGTCATCTCTTGATTCCATTGGTTTCTGTGGTTTGACAAGCTCCTCTATAACTGCCTTGGGAATTTCAATCTAAAATTATAATTCACTAAATCAGCTTTTCAGCCCATTTGCCATGAATTAAAAGCAGGCGCTTGATTTTTTTTTTCCTTAACACTCACTAGTTAGGGTTGCTGTTGTCCGCAGCCACAAAGGGTGAGGAATGATAGGTACCGCCAAGGCTATTTGGTTGTTTAAGCAATCAGAGTTTATTGATAAAGGGGAAGAGAACAAGGAGCGGGGATAAAGAGGAACAGAAGAAGGAGCGGGGAAGCACACAGCAGATTGGTACTTACAACATCCACACCACAATCAGCCAGGAAGTCCCAATAGTTTGTACGGCGGGCGGATTTGCCTACAAAAGACACACACAGAGTTACAAAATCAATAAAAGATTAACGAAAACATCTGCAATAAAAAGGTTGACAAGGGACCTTCATCAAAGAATATATCTTTATGTCATAAAGGGTTCCTATAAATTGAAAAGAAAAGGAAGCAATGCAACTGGGAAAAAAAGGGCAAAGGAAATAAAAAAGGAAATTTACAAAGTCATCCCAACAGCCATGTAGGGGCACTACCCTGAGTGCCCTTTAAGAGCCATGTGTCATCCTGGGCAGGATGCCAACCATCTGGACAGGACACCCAGCTGCTGAGATTTGTAAGGATCCCAGGCTTGGCCAGCCTGGATCTTACCTTATCTCACTCAAAGACCATCATGTCTTAAAGAAACACAGAGCCCCTCCACATGAACTACTGTTCCTGGGAATGCTGGCTGTAACAGGGACAGCTCCTCTTGGCAAGCATATAGCCTTTGTGCCCCTTCCTATAGAAGCAACCCCCTCCCGACCTGAGGTAGCAGGTACACACTTCCATCTAGCCGGCCACCACTGGACATTCCCTGTTAAGTAACTCCTAATAAACCCCTATGTCTTGTTTGCCATCTCCAGGTCTTTTCTTTGGTCTGTCTGCAGCCTATCCCACACCGCTCACCCAACTGGGCATGCGGCCAGGCAGGCCAATAAAACTAAGGAAAGATACTCCATCCACCTCACTAGCCTTCAAAGTGATAGAAAGCTTTAAAATAATAGGACATCATTTCAGCCTATCAGATTGGTAGAAATTTTAGAAAATAACAATACCCAGTGTAAGTGAGGGTGTAGGGAAAGAGAATCTTGACCCACCTTTGTGAAAGTAGGAATTCATAAAAAGGTCTTGAAGAACAGTTGGGCAGTAGCTAAAATTCATAATGGCCAATTCTTTGAGCAAACAGTTCCTGCAGATATGCACATATACATATGTTTCCTACAATCCTGTTTAATACAAAAACATAAAAAAGACAGCAATCTAAATGACTATCAGTAGGAAAGAGATTAAGTGGAATTTCCACGCAAAGGAGTACTATAAAGCCATTAGAAATAATGAAGTAGATTCCTACAGGCCGACATGAAAAGACAGCCATGATTTACTGGGTATGAAAAAAAGCAAGTTGCAAAACAGTATGTATAAATTATTCACTGTTAATTAAAGTTACATGTAATCTATATTTGTATATAGAAATTTAGAGTCATTCATTCAACAAATACACAGTGAACTACAACATATATTTATTCGATGTGTATATACATTCATTCAAAACAAGAGTACTGAACCTCTTATGTGCCAGGCCCTGGGTTGCATTTAAGTGTGCATCTATTTACCTGTCTCTGGGTATACTGCTCATCTGTAGGAGAACACACTGAATAGTGGTTATCTTCTGGGGGTGGGTGAGATTATGGAGGGTCTTTACTTTCTATTTCATATATTCTACGTTATTTCATCAAAAGGAACTCAAAGTATTAGATCTTTTGTTACAGATAACCATTCTGACACAAATATTAACCAAATATGTAGAAAATGATAGCAAAAGTGTGGAAAAGCAAAGAGGCCAGCAAACGGCAAAGCCTGAATAGGTTCTACTTCCAACTGTATGAGGGAAACCAAGGATGGGGGAGATGTTTTCTGTACAAACTTAATTGTGAATGTGATTAGCAGAAGGAAAGAAGGACTGAAGCACTGTGGCTGTGTGTAAAAGGCAGCTTATCGAGCTGTGATGTTCCTGATGTTATTGTGTTGACCATCCGAGAAGACCATCCTCTCTAAGCATGTTTTCTGACCTGATTTTTTTTTTTGAGGAAGATTAGCCCTGAGCTAACTACTGCCAATGCTCCTCTTTTTGCTGAGGAAGATTGGCCCTGAGCTAACATCCGTGTCCATCTTCCTCTACTTTATACGTGGGACGCCTACCACAGCATGGCTTGCCAAGGGGTGCCATGTCCGCACCCGGGATCGGAACCGGCGAACCCCGGGCTGCCGAGAATATGCGCACTTAACCCCTGCGCCACCGGGCCAGCCCTGATCTGAATTATTAATAACCCCATTGATCTTCTCTCTGTCAGACAAAGACTGAAAATGATGGAAGATTCAACCATAAGTTGAAAGGCTTAGAAATGAGGAAGTGTTGTTGGAAACACTCATAATTAAAACTTGAGGGGAAAAGTTGACTGCAGGGGCTGAGGAGGTAACAGAAGTGAGGGAAGTAGGTAAGGTATAAGACAACGGGGAGGGGTGAGGACAGAAGTGGAGAACGCACGACCCCTCCCAATGAGGCGGCCGCTGCTCAATTATTGCCACGTAGGAGTTCAGGTCTAATGTTGCCAGATGTAACTTTTCCAAGGAAAGCTGGAAATCAAGATTCTCATGAAAAATCTCCTGTTTTTGAAATGTTGGCAGCTAATTTAAATTTTTTTAAAAAGATTTAAGATTGGGGACCTATGGACATTTAAGAAGAGTCATACGAGCAATTGTTCTAAATTCCTCCATGGTAACTGCAATAAAAGTCTAAATGTATCAGCAGAAGCACATGCTGTATGACATCGTGTATGCACACACATGCCCACAGATACAGACCATCTTTAAGAAGGAAAGGGGGGAAAGCCAAAACAGTTACATAGTCCGTACTGTATCACTTAGGTCAAGGATACTTACCCATTTGAAGTGTCTCCTCTGAATGTAAGTCTAAATTGGTTTTTGATAGGAGAGACTTGAATCTATGGGAAGATGGGAGAGAGAAGGCTAAGTCAAGTAGCTCATTTACTCTAAAAATGCAGAGGCCCACTACAGAGATGGGACTTGTATACTGCTACTGTTCAAAGCAAGGGCCACTACAGAAGGCCTTCTGTTTAATTACATTTGACCACGTACAGCAAAAATCCAGCGGATACAGCTCTCGGGTTAGGTCAGCTAAGCATTACACTCAGAATTTGATGTCAAATTGCAAACTGATCATGAAATACTTAGAAATAGCTACAGATAGGCTAGCATGCATTTTCCAAATGTTCCAGCGTTTTTCAGGTCATCCCAAGTTTCTTGCCTCTTCTCAAACAAAATTTTTAAGATAGCTATTGTTTCTCACAGATAACAAAAATTGACTTTCACTCAGACCTAAAGTTCAGTAACATTTATGTGATAACTCCCTCAATGAAGAATATGTAAAAAATCAGAAATCGGAGAGCCAAATTCATTATACCAATAACCATACACAAACACACTGCGTTTTTCACCCCAGGAAACCGTGTCTGGCCTTGATTTAGAGCCTACTTACTCTTACTTCACTCAGAGTTTTAACAAGCTTAGTAGTACTTTGCAGTTCCCAGGGCATCAGAATTGCCATATATTATCCAAAAAGCTTATTTAATGTAAAATACAATTTTATATTTGGAAAGGGTAAAAAACTTATTTTCCTAGGATAAACTAGAAAAGAAAAAACTTGAAAAATATTTCCAGTTTGTGAGGATTAGACATCTCTAAAGGACAGGTAGAAACTTTTGCGTTTATTAAAATGTTTAAATATAAGAATTAGAATTTTATTTAAATAATTTTAAAAGGAGGGAGTACAGGTTAAAACTAAGTCACACACCACATAATGACGTTTCAGTCAACCACAGACCACATACGTGCTAGTGGTCCTTCAATATTAGCACCATACAGCCCAGATGTATAGTAGGCTACACCATCTGGGACTGTGTAAGTGTAATCCACGACGTTCACATGACACTGAAATCACCTAGCAATGCATTTCTCAGAACGCATCCCTGTTACTGTTAGGGGACACACGACTGTACTGAGAAACCTTGACCTTGGGCTTGAAGTCAGGGTTTAAAGCTCAGCTCCACCCCTTCCTAGCCAGGTGACTTTAGGCAAATTAACTTAACTTCTTTGAGCCTCAGTTTCCTCATCTGTAAGAAGGGGCTAATAATAGCACTAATTCATGAGTCTGCTCTGAGGACTGAATGAGACAATCAAAGTGAAGCATTTGACACGCAAAGCTCTCGGCAAAGATGAGCAAACTCATCATCTACAACTTTGCAAACTCCTTGAAGCCTCGACTCAGAATGGCCCCCACATATCTCATATATAATAAATGATTAAGTTCAGTTTCCCATTCATTCATTCATTCAAAAAATATTTACTACATATCTTTTCTGGACCAGGTACCTTTCTGTGCTCTGGGATAAAGAAGTAAACAAAATACACATTATGTGAATTTTAATTCACATTACTAAACTATGATAGGTCATTTTTTAAGTGTTCAGAGACATTACATTAATGGAGAGAAGAGTCACAAGGGAGGGTATTTTTCATTTTGAAGACTGCAAGACACACTGGAATGAGGGTCTCGGGGCAAGAAAGCAAGTGAGGAGAGCAGGGCCCTAAAATGAGGTCTCTGGCACTCAGACCTGCTGTCTACTGAAGGCTGGTTCTGAATTCTACCAGGCTCTCTCTTCTGGCCAAAGCCACACTTACTTGATGCTGTGTAGCTTTCTCGTGACTATCACCGGAAAGTCAACTTCAAAATATTTCCTTGGGAGAAGACCCTCATCCTGAGAAAAAACACAGTTATCTTTATAATTATTTATTCAGTCATATATTCACTGATCATCCTCACAGACCAAGTACCAAGGCCCGAGGAGCAATGGGGTATTTAAGGATTTTAAATCAGGAGATGATATGGTCAGAAATGCATTTTCTAAATTACTTTGGTCTCAGTATGAGGAACAGATGGCACAAAAAATTAGGAGGTTACTGTGGTCACCTAGGCAAGAAGTAATGGGCAGCCAGAACTGGGGAAGCGTCCACTGGGATGGAGTGGGGAGGAGCAGGAGGCACTCTGGATGTAGGATGTAACAGTAAGCAGCTTGAGACCAATTAGAGAGAGTCAGGAAATCAGTGTAGTGGGTATGGACAAGAATCTTTTGGATGAAATGAAATAAAATAGCAAATATCAGAAAGCATCACATGAGGTGAGGGTAAGTACTATTTTGTAATATATTTATTTTTTTCTCTGACAGTGGAGTATACTGGGGTGGTAAAGGACAGGGACTCTGCATCCCGGGTGGACAGGATTCAAATCCCAGCTCCACCACTTGTTCACTCTGAGGCCTTGGGAAAGTCACTAAACTCCCTGAGCCAAGGCTTCCTCATTTGAAAAGTAGAGAAAATGATACCACCTCGTGGGGTTGTGAGGATTAATGAGGAAATACAGGAGTGAGAGAACAGGGCCTGCACCTAGTAAGCACCATGTGTGTGCCCTTATTATTTACAGACATCAGTACATAGATGTGGGTGCTAGATTGGGATATACATTTATTTTTTACTGTGAGCTGCAGTAAAAAAAAAAAAAACTGTGAAAACCTCACACATAGAGACACACACACACGGCCCTGCTTCCCCCTTCTGCTTTCCCTAGCTGGGTGGTACTATCCCCTCCTTCCCACAGTCACTCACTGGTCATCCTAGAATTCTCTCCATCTCCACCCTGTTTGATCAATCACTCAGCCCTGCCTGCTGACTATCCTAGAATGCATCCTCTCCTCTTCAGCTCTATCCCCAACTGCACAGACTCTAACAACATCCCTTTCTGATCTCTTTCAACGACACACTTCCTGTTGCCTGCAGCAGCTCTTCCCACCTCTAAGATTGAGCTAAGATGCTGGGTGCTCCACAACCTGGCCGACCTGCCCACCTTCTGGCCTAGTACTCTTTTAACATCCCTGCTCCCATCTGTGCTTATATTCCAGAAATACAGAACTACTTATTTAAAAAGAAAGTTGCTGATATCCAGAACCTGGTGGTGGTGTCAATAGAGGGTGGGATAAAGAAAAAGGAGGAGTAAGGATGGCACCCTTGTTTCTGCCCTGAGCAACTGGGCAGGAGAGAGAACCATTTATGTAGACAGTAGTAAGAGATGGAGAGCAGTATGGAGGGGCAGCAGACCCCCTGATGGGACAGCATGATGGGAATGGAAATCATGAGCAAGCATTTCCTAGTAGGAAGGTGACCCCTAAGGGCAAGTGTCAGAAATGTGAGATCCAGCTCCCCCACCCTATGCAGACACTAGTCCTCAGTTAAAGTCCTAGGGGATCTGGAGGGGTGGGGGAGGAGGAAGGAAAAGAGGGAGGGAGAGAGGGAAGGATGGGGCAAGAGAAAGAGAGAGAGAAGAGAGGAAGGAAAGGAAGGTACGAGGGAGGCAGTGGCGGGGGGTGGGGGGAGGAATAAACAAGACAGTTTCCTGACATCAGAGGAGCTCCCGCCTATCAGCAGAGTAGGGCTATGTAATCTATTTGAAGATCCGTGGAGGACGTGTTTAGAGCATGTGTGGAAATCGCACCTCCCACCTGGCGTGGTTCCCTGGCTGCACCAGCAGAGGCTTAGCTGCGAGTCAAGGCCTTCTGCTGCCACTGCTACATGAACTTGATCTGTATGATCTCAGGGGCCCAGGACTGGAGCGTTGAAGACTCCCATCTTCGGGCAGTGGGCAAGAATAGGGCACGGGAGAGCCGGTATTGTCACAAACAAAGAATAAGGAGTGAGTGAAAGCCATTAAGGGGTTTCCTGACTTTCTCTAGGAAATTCTACAAGACCTTTCAAGAACTTTTACTCACAGGGTATGGAAAGTTAAAGATAGTCTAAAATTCCAGAAGACAAAGAGAGCAATTAAAAGCAAATGAATGACAGATAGCATAGAGTCCTACAACTCAAATGGGTCTTCTGACTTTGTAAAGAGCTTTCCCTGCAGTAGCTCACTTGATCCTCCCAATGATTCTGAATAAGAGGGCACTGTGGAAGGGAAGCTTCCAAAAGGCACACCTGGAGCTTTTAAGAAACAGACATCCTCTTTCTCGGCTTTCAGAAAAGGGCAAAATGGCTGTGGGAAGTGATACTTCCACTTTTTAGTCTGTGATTCTCTAGGCCCTTCTGACACTCCACTCCCAAGTAGCTCACACGTCTCAAGGAGGCAGGGGAGACACCCAAGACTGAATATAAGTACCAGAGGGCAGCCAGGAGCAGCCAGGAGGAAGGGTACCACTTAGTCTCAAAGCAAATCCAACATGGCTGACCGTTTCACAGGCCAGCAAAACTGACAATCCTTCCCCTATGTACTTGACCTTTCAGTTTGTAGAAACAGAATTCAAGAGACACCAAACAACTGAGGCCCCTTAAGAGTTTCACTCACTCCTTATTCTTTGTTTGTCTTCAACCCTCCAGTCCTGGGCCCCTGAGATCATACAGACCAAACTCATATAGTAGTGACAGCAGAAAGCCTTGACTCACAGCTAAGCCTCTGCTGGGGCAGCCAGGGGACCATCCAAGGTGGGAGGTGCATGAGACAACAAGACCAACAGACAAGATTTTCCTCACTCTTTTATAGGAGCACATATATTTCTAAAACAGGGATTAGCAAACTTTCTGTAAAGAGTCAGAAATAAGTATTTTAGCCTGTGAAGGCCAGACGGGCTGTCATAACTGCTGAACTCCGCGGTCACAGTGCTAAAGCAGCCACAGAGAATATGGAAATAAATGGGAGTGGCTGCATCCCATAAAACTTGATTTCTAAAAATAGGTGGCAGGCTGGATTTGGCCCATGCAACCTCTGCTCCAAAAGAGCAAACATAATAATTGTTTTTCAAAAAAGGAGGAACTTTAGATTTTAAAAAATCCCTTCAGACCAATATGATTATCAAACAAAACAAAAAACTTCCACAGAAGACTTTGAGACCCTGTGCTACTCTCCTTCCTCACTACTGCCAGACAGCCTTTTCCTTGGAAGGAGCACGTAAGCCTCTGTGTACCTTGCTCAGAAATAAAAATCTGAGATTTATTAATTATTAACTCACTTGCAAGATGGGGAAAAAACCAAACCATGTGACCAGTCAAAAAGGTGTCAGGCCCAAAGGAGGGATTTCTCCAGCGGCCCCTGTGAACACTGACACCTCACACTTGCTTACGCTGCATTCTCTTCCAGTTCCTTCTGCTACACCATGGTCCCCGTGTTACACAGGCACAATCAACCTACAGAAAAGAACCCCTGGAACACCCACAGGGCTGTGTGTAGAGGAAAGGGGAAGGAGTCTGGAGTTCGATGAGCTGGGCTCCAATGTTTGTTCCACATTCCAGTGCCACCAGATATCCAATTTGGGGGAAGACACAAGCTCTCGCAGCCCCACTTTCCCCATCTGTGTAAAACTCTCCCCTCTCACAGAGATCTCATGTTAATTCGTGAGGCCATGTATGTAAAAGCACCTCATAAATGTTAGTTATCTTATCCTAAATGAAGAATGCAGAGGCAAACGTTTAATACTAAGACCATGTTGATGCCACCGACTTCTCGCTTGAGTAAGAGAAAGGCTGGGAGCTCTGATGACTAAAGACCATCTTATCAGGTGAGCTGATTAGGGACAAAACAGATATGCAGGTCTGGTTATGCCCACACACTCTAATTTATCTTGGTGTACATCTGGAGAAATCTGGGGAAATGCACATACCCATTACTGCCACATGACTGACCTGATAGAAGACCCTAAAAAAATCTGTACAAACCTACAAAAAAGAAAATACGATCAGTGGAATCTTCGTAGGGCAAAAGGTTTGAAGGCAAAATCCCACCCCAGGAGTCAAAGCCCAGTGCTTTAGTCCTGCTTCTGCCAGTAATGAGACCCAAGTTTCCTGTCCTGTGAATGCAATTAAACCTGCTCTTGAATCCTAACAGAGCAGGTAAGGGATCAAATCACAGATTGGCTACAAAAGGGCTTTGTATCATATTATCATTGCCCAGAGAAATTTTACCTAAACGCTGCTATGCTGACAATAAAATCTTAGTTATTATCAAAATTACAAAGGCATGTGCTGTTTGTCTCAGCAATTCCACTGGCAGAATTTTCTCTCCTGATATATTTCCACACATGCAGGGGGAAATTATATACAAAGATTTTTATTATAACCCTGTTTGTAACAGCAAAAGATGAGAAACAACCCAGATATCCTTCACTAGGGCCCCGGTGAGATAAAGTACGGGGCTGATGGGGGTTGTGGGGGGGTGTGCAAGCAGGTGGGGACAATGTTGGGAGACAGGCTGTCACTGCATCCCTTTTAATATAGTTTTAAAAGTTTTGAATATGGTGAAAATCTTCACAAAATCAAATTTAAACAACTGGGGAAAAAAGAGGGGGGATTTTAACTTACCTTTAATGTCCAGAAGGCGGTATCCATCCCAGCCCCCAGGTTTATAATTTGGCACTGACATTCTGTCTTCTGTAGAAATGCCTTTATAAGCTGCCTGATGCCATGGACACGAGCAAAATATCCTAACAGAGAGAGACAGAAACAAGCTGTCATTCAGCGATGAGAAATAATCCCTGCAAAGCTCTCTGCAGCAGGAGAGCCAAACAGAGCACTTCTGCCCTTCCTCGGGGTCAGCAGATTATCCGTGACTTTATAGGAGAAATAGCAAATTTTAAATTCTCTTCTTTTTTTTTCAGCCGTTTGAACCAAAGTAAGTACAATCTATTTAATGGCAGAATTAACTATCCTAAGAAAAATAAAATGCACTATAATTTTACTTACGAAAGACAAGTATTTTACATCAAAACATCTGATCTAAGTGTTCCTCTAAGAAGTGTGCCTTTTCATAGCTATGGTAAAAGCTACTTAGTTCTGTGGTAAAACTGGAAATTGCAAGATCATATGGAAAATAATATTTTTAGGTCAGGATATTGGATGGATGAGTGTCGAAGCAAAGAAAGCCACACTTCTTATTGTGTTCCTGTCATCTCCACCCTGTATAGGTTAGAGCCTCGGTGTCTGTAACATGGCATCACAGATTGGGGGAGGAATGCTTGTCTAACATTGACTTGTTAAGCTCTGGGGTGGGGAGCTGGGCAAAGGATATAAGAAATAAAGAAGAACAAAGGAAGATAAAGTCTGTCTGTGTTGTAAGGCTGGCTGCTCTAAGTGTGACTATTTTAAGAACAAAATTTGAGAGTGGCATTTAGAAACTTTTATTGTGGGGCTGGCCCTGTGGCTGAGTGGTTAAGTTCGCATGCTCTGCTTTGGCGGCCCAGGGTTTCACTGGTTTGGATCCTGGGTGCGGACGTGGCACCACTCGTCAGGCCATGCTCAGGTGGCATCCCACATAGCACAACCAGAGGCACAACTAGAATATACAACTATGTACCGGGGGGCTTTGGGGAGAAGAAAAAAAAAAAGAAGACTGGCAACACATGTTAGCGCAAGGTGCCAATCTTTAAAAAAAAAAATTTTATTGCAATTTGACACAGGAATCTTATGCCTGTTGAATCTACTAATAAATAATTTGGGCTTGTATTTTGCATGTCTTATTCATTTTATTTTGCTAGTAAATCATTTTTATTGTGTTTTACAGAAATGTCATCCACAATGGATTGGATATTGGGGAAAAGAGATCCTCACCACACACTGTTTGGGAAGCACTCTCCTATTGGGCTGCAGGTCCCCAGTACAGAGGCAAACCCAGGCGGAGGAAGAAGGAAGGAAGGAGGGCTGACATGCTGCCCGAAGCACAGAGTCAGGCACCATGGTGCATCCCTCTGCAGCATTCCAAAGGAAATGTGCCTCAAGAGCACAGGAGGGAGGCTTAAGGCCTCTTTGCCAGGCCTCGCCCAATCTTACGGATGCCTGGATTCACCCTCAGCTCAAAGGAAATACCGTGTCCTTATTCTCAGGAAACTCCACTTCAAAATTTCTTTGTATTTCTGAAAGAACCTACCTCAGGATCCATCCTTAGGGCCAAGATTTCCAGCACACACAGGAATTACCTGGTCAGTTTCTCAGTCTGGCTGAGGCTACGCCACACTCCTGTCTCAAATTCTGTGACTTCTTTGATGGAAATTATTTGCAGAGCCTAATACTGTTACTAACACTTTAATAAGGCAGCAAAATAGACCATTCACAGTAAAAGATATATGAATGGCTTTTAAACATATGAAAATGATCTTCAATCTTACCCGTAAATAGGAGGAATATAAAATAAAATTACTATAGCATTTTTCAAGTATCAGATTAACAGATTAAACAGTTCCATAATACACTGTGTTGGTGAGGATGTTGGGAAATTAGCACTCCGTATACTAGTGGAGAGAGTGCACACCGGAACTCTCTAAGAATGAGTCCCTAAAACCTCAGGCCTCTCTCTCGGCTGATGAGGAGATCCTGGGAGGGGGATGGTCACTTGCCTCTGTTAATCTCAGGGGCCTTCCTCTCTTTAGACAGTCTCACAAAATGCTGGATGTAAGGGTCATGCCAGTAGCCAATGCTTACTGCAAACCTGAAAGGGATGAAAAAGGAGGCAGATGAGCAGAGAACAGGTTCAGGCCAAGTTCCCAGGAGCCAGGTCAAGGATCCAGAGGAAAATTATCTCCCTCAAAAGGCCAATCAATGCACATATAGTGCTCCTCTACAAATTTCAACATACTCATCCATCCATTTTTTATTCATATACATGCCCATCACGTTTCCCATAGTGGTCATTTCTTACCTCTCTCTTTCCTCATGTCGCTAATTCCTTTCTCAGAAGCCTAAACAGCAAATAACCTCACCTCATACTTCACACAGATCACTTACAACTATTTATTTACTTAGCAAACTCCCTGGCCAGATCTAGTCACATAACTCCACTCAACCAAAAGTTCTGGGTCCAGAGAAGGGAGACCCAGAAGTATCTGGCAAACATCATTACTAACTCCCTAAGTACTTCTCCCAACTCTGTGTTAAGTGCCAGTCATTTCACGTCCCTTAAGGAGGTCATGGTGGGGAAACCAGGGGAAAGTAAACAAAACAGCTACAACCTGGAAAATGCTATGGTAGCCTAAACTCTCTCTCTGTACACTACAAGGAATTAAGGTTTTAGTGTTCCAAGCCTAGGAGCTGAAGCCCAGATTACCACTGGAAGTCTTCTGGCAACCATGAGGGGAAGCAGCATCGGGACAACTGAGAAGTCACGGAAGGAACCTGGATCCCTAAGGCAATGCCATGCCACACCCCTGTGGACCTGGAGCCTGTTCTACCTCTCAACGGATAGTTTGTGAGATAATAAACATCTTCACCATTTGAGCCAACTTGAGCCCGGCTTCTGTTACTTGCAGGCTGAAGCATCCTAAGTGATATCCCAAATAATACACTCATCTCCATGTTGCTTGATAAGTAAGCTGAAAATTAAGATATGGGCGCGCGCGCGTGTGTGTGTGTGTCTGTGTGTGTGTGTGTATGGGATCTCACCCAGCTGGATTCTGAGGCCCCAGAAGCAGATACTATATCTTTTCTTTCTATCTACTCACAAGGCTTGCTGCTGCCTTGACTGCAACAGGTGCTGACTTCCCTACAAACATGTCCCCCACAGTCTCTCCATCCATATTTGTACATCCATAGACACTCTTAAGGAAGCAAATGTTCAGCTACTCGATGCAACAACTCAGCACAGAAACACACAAAGACTCACTAAGGGACACAATTTGCTATAAGCCCAGATGTCCAAGGAAAACAGCAGACCCACAAGTTTTACAGAGTAAACCTGCTCAGTTATCTACAATAGTGCTTTTCAAACAGTGAGCTGTTTTAATATGAAATCAGTTTAATACTATGCAAGTCTGCATTTAAAAAAACAAAGTAAAACGGAAAATATAAGCATGCATTACACATAGTAAGGGTTAAGACTGTTTCGTGAAGCTTTTGTTTCAAGCACATGTTGGGGGTCTAAGTGCAGTGAAATGTGTTTTCTCACTGTTGGTGGCCATGTGATGAACACTGATTTCAAAGGAATCCTCTGATGCCATCTGGCGGTAAAAGTCATACCTGCAGTTGAGGCAGGAGTGGCAGAGCAGTGATGAGAACACAAACCAAACAGGTTAAGGGTAGGAAGCGGACTTAGAAATGATCTAGTCAACTCCAATATCCAGCGCAAGAATGCTTTCAACAGTATTAAGCCACTGCTTGACTACTCCCCACAAAGAAGGCACTCACTCCACTGCTAAGCAACTGCTGAAAAGCTGGTCAATTTGCCTCCCTCTAAGCGCTCCTTCCTGGACTTATTATTGCCTCTTGGATAACAAGGAGCAGTTTCTATTCCTCTCAGTTCTGTATTATCAGTCAATTAAATACTATTGATTCAGTCAAGCAACATTTATTGAGTGTCTGCTAAGTGCGAGGCATTGGGGATACAGTGGTGACAAGACAGCGAAGGGACAGAGACAAACATAAATAAGAGATTATAACAAATGAAGGATTCAACAGTATGGAGGATAGAGGGACCTACTTTAGAGAAGGTGAAAGGGAAGGCCTCTCTGAAAAGGGGATGCTGAGTTGAGTCCTAGGGAATTGGACAAAGTCAGCTGTGCAAAAGGCATTCCAGATGGGAGGAACAGCAGATAGAAACGCTGCGGGGTGGGAATGGACTGGGAGCATTCTAGTATCAGAAAGTAGGCATGGGGGCTGGAGAACAGTAGAAAACAGGAGAAACCAGAGAGGACTCTAGAGAGAGAAGCCAGCTGAGGTCACAGAGGGCCTGGCAGGAGCCTGGGACTGATCTCAACAGCACACTGGACGTGGTCAGTGATGCGCAGCACAAAAGGTGGGGAGATGCAACAGGACGTAACGCGAGTACATCTGATCCTAGTTCCCACAATTCCTGCTTCCTGGTGTTTCTAACACGTGTTTCTTTCTGATCTTCAAATCAAGATGACTGACAGTGGTTCCCATGTCTCGAGGAAATAGGACCTCACTGATTTGCCTATGAGATTGGCCAAGATAAAAAGATTTACAACACACTGTGGGAAAGAGTAAGGAAGAGAGTGCTGCTGGGCACTACTCATGGGAGTTCTGAGGTGAATGAGCATGTTTCAGGACTTACAGGCCATCAAGTGGCGATTAGCTGAGCAAATCACAGTGCATCCACACAATGAAATACTAACCAATCTTGAAAACATAAACTAAAAGAACTGGACATGGCAAGATGGTCAAGATACGCTTCTCAGAGAAAAAGGTAAGACCAAAAATACATGTAGCGTATGTGCCACAAATAGGTGTGTTACCATGCCAGGCTCACTTTTGCCTGCCACCTGGAAAGCCAAATACAGAGATGATGAGATTGCAGCAGAGAGAGAGTTTAATCACAAGACAGTCACGTGAGGAAGCGAGAGCATGAGTCTCAAATCCACTTCCCCGAAAATAGGAACTCAAGGATATTTATGGGATAGGGGGGCAAGGTGGTCTGAAATGTGGAGATAAGTGACTGGAGGCGAGGAGAGGTGAAGTAATTGATGATGTGTGCATGCATAGTCAGACTTCATGCCTCTTTAGAGGACGCATGCTCACAAAATGGCAGTGTGAACATGATGTGAGGATGGAGTTTTTAGCCTCCTGACATCAAAAGGTCGCCTATCAGATATCTGCGTGGGTCCAGCTGATGAGTTGGTGGTCTCAACTGGCCTGGAGTGGACAAAGGGGTTCTAATTCCTGAAAAACAGTTTAAACACCCATTACCATGGTGACCCAGGCTCCAGGGAGATGTTATCTATAGGAACCTAGAGGGAGTCAGATAGCATACTGCCTAAACAGCACAGTTAACAATGGGTAGGATAAACTGCTAAAAGCTATAATCAGTAATTGCAAAAAGGAAAAAGAATATTAGTTCCTAGCTACTTAATCATCAATGGCTAACTGGTTGCCAGTTTCATATGTGTATGTCTGTAAATACAGAAGTAGTGGAGGACCAATTGGTATCAAAATGTTAATGATTATCTCTGAGATTTCTGGCCTTTTTTAAACCTATCTATGTTTTTAAAATTTGTACACTAACAACCACATGCCATATCTCATTATATCTAAGACGCAATCAATTGTAAGACTGCTAAAAGAAAGAAAATACACTGCCGATTAGTTTTTCTTATCGCATAGAATTTTAATTTTGTGGCTATTGAAAAAGCTCTTTTAGACTTCTTTAAACAGATTACCATCATCTCTCTCTCTTGTACACACACAAAAAGGAAAAGATGAGGGAAATAAGTTGACTAAGTTTTCACTTTCAGGATCTCTGTGAGTCTCCACACAATATCGACCTTCATACCATCGAGGGTGTTGGTGACGCCGCATTTCTTAAAAGACCATCATCATCTTTCTCTGAGATTTTCTTCCAAGCTGCTGCCCCTCACTCTGTAAGTTTTGATACCTTTTCTTGATCCCACCAGAAGGTATCAATGGATGGTTTTCAAACAGCAATCAGGATCTGTGCTCCTTCTTCAAATGGCCCTTAAATGGTATGGGGACAAAAGCATCCAGGGGCTGTGGTTGCAGAGGTCCAGCCCTGCCACCAGGAATAACAACCATGTCCACTTGCACAGGTAATGACAACTCTAACACAACCTGACAGTGACTGCAGGACACATCAAGAATAAATCACATCTGATTTCAAAAAAGATAAAAGGCAAGAACACATGTGTCACAGAATCAATCAAACACAGCATTACTTCACAAGAAGAAAACAGTAACAAACATAAAAGGCAAATATTAAACTAGGAAAAATATCTGTGACACACCACAAAGTATTAACATCCTTTCAGTATAAAGGACTAATAAATTAGTAAGAAAAAAACCTTAATATACAAGAAGGAAAAAAAGGACAAAAGACAAAAAAAAAAAAAAGAACAATTCACAAAAGAAATCCAACTGATCAATGAACACACATATCAGCTCTATCAATAATTTTTTAAAAAGCACAATGAAAGCAAAAGCAGAGAGCAGTACTTCTCCTATCAAATTGGCAACACAACTATTTTTTAACAGAAGCCGGCGCTGGAGAGGGCTGAGGAGGATGGCACTCAACACCGCCGCCAGAACGATCAACTGGCACAGGCACGTCCAAGGCACCGTGGCAACAGGTACAGAAAGCCAGAAAAGCATGTGTACACAATGACAGAACAATCCCACTTCTGGGATCTTATCCTAAGGAAACAAGAATGGACACAAAGATTTTTGTACAAGAATACTGAACCTGGAATTATCACATCAGGTGAACAAAGCAGAATACAAAATTACATATACAGGATGTTCCCAATTTTGCTAGAATGAACATATACATATACATAAAGACTGTCCAAAGTAGATACCAAAAATCGAATACTACTTATCTCCATACCACGATCCTGTGCATCTTGTTTGCTGTCCATTCCCATTAGTCCTCTGTTCCCAAAACCCAGAGAACATCCCTTCTACTTGTATATCCTAATTTCATGTTTGAAACCCAGATGCAAAGAATCAAATATCTCAGATTTAGACAGACCTCAAAGATTTTCTCAATTTCATTCAATCCACTACTACTCTAAAAATTTTCATGACATTCACATACCACATGTTCAATTTAATATGTCTTGAAATCAACTACCTTTTTTTTAATACTCAGAAGAAGATATCTGGTAGCATATCAGACCTAACGCATTCTGTAATAAATACCTAATTATTTAAATTTAAAATACGAGTCTGTGTACCGCCTAAAACCATCTCACATTCCTCCCGTGGGAAACACTGACCTGGCCCAACCCCTATCTATTCATCCAAGAAAGATTTACTGACTCTGTCCCATCTGCGTGGGTGTCAACTGCCACAATGGGAATTTCATGGCAAAGGTGTGAAAAAGCCTCCCATAGGCATCCCTTCATCAGAGGGTTCAGGGCACGAGAAGGTGCCCTCTCTGCTCGCTGGCTGATGAGGATCAAGGCTGGGTTGGTTCATTTTACTTCTAATCAACACTCACTGAGTGCTCACTAGGCGCCAAGCGTTATTCTAAAGGCTTAACACATAGGAACACATAACCCTCCTAACAAGCCTACAAGGAAGGCACTGCTTTACAGACAGATGTTAAGGTAGTTTCCTCAAGCTGTGCAACCTTGCAGAGAACTTCATTCTGCTGCTTTTCAAACCTACTTACCCACCTGATCTAGACCCCTCTCCCAACACTTCAGTTGTTTATGTCATGTGTATCTGTTTGTGAGTGTGTGTTTGTGTACCTGTTTGTATATACATACACATGTACAATAAAACACATACACATATATACACGTGTGCATGTATACATCATCAAAAATACGCAGTTTTGGAAAGACAGTTCACAAAAGAAGATACAGGAATGGCCAACAAGCACATAGAAAGATGTTTAACATCGTTAGTTGCCAGGGAAATGAAATTTAAAACCATAATGAAATGCTATTTCACACACACTGACAATACCGAATGTTAACAAGGATATGAAGCAAGGGCAGTTTTGATATATTGCTGGTGTAAACTGATAAACCACTTTGGAAATTAGTCTGGCAATTAAAATACATACCCACCTTCTGACTAAGCAATTCCACTCCTAGACATTTATCCAAGAGAAATGAAAGACATATAAAATGTCCATCGCAGGCTATTCACAATGGCCAAAAACTGGATACAACTCATCCATAATCAGGTGAATGGATGAACTAATCAGAGTATATTCACACAACGTAAAAAGGAGCAAACTACTTTACACTGACAAAGGTTCTCTCCCTGACCAAACTCTGGCCAGGCTCCTCTGAGCCCTCTTCTCGACAGGCCTCAAACTTGGTTTATTCTATAAAGACTTGAACAAACACTAAGATAGCTTCTAACAGCTCAAAGCCACACCCCTAGGATGACGCTAGTCCCCCTTGAAGTGCCCGCCTAAGAAAACTCAACGCTGGCAAAAGCATTTACTGTTTGTTCCAACCAACACTTAAAGATAGGGCCCCAGTCTTCCAGTTAGCAAATTCAGATGGTTTCACATGGACCGATCCCTCTTTCTCACTTTGTGTAATTTTTCTCTTCTCTGACTCTACTCATTATTCTCCTTACTCCCTCATTCTCCCTTTAAAATGCCCCCTGTACAAATCAAAGTTGGGTTTAGTTCACACTGGAGTCTTTTCTTTATTGCAGTAGTTATTAGTGATTACAATCTGTCCTTACCACTTTAACTACTATCTGGCTTTGTTGATCTTTGACAGTGCACACAACATGGATGAATCTCAAAGAACACGTTGAGTGAAAGAAGACACAGAAAGAATACATACCATATGATTCCACTGACATGACGTTCAAGAATAGGCGAATCTAATCAATCATGGCCGAAATCAGAAAAGGACTGTTAAGTGGAGGTTGGAAGACTAACCAGAAAGAGATATAGGGGAAATTTCTGGAGTTTCAGAAATATTTTATATCTTGTTTTTGGTGGTGGTAACAGATATATACTGTTGTCAGCACTCATCAAACTGAACACTGACAACTTGAGCTTTTTATTATATAAATTATCTTCTTCTCTCCCCCTCCCTCCCACCTCCCTCTTCTTCCCCGCCCCCCACCTCCCACCCCTCAATTTCTCTTAAGAATACCTGGGGAAATTTGGGGGGGAAAAAGATAAGATGAGAAATGTAATGGACCCTCCAAGTTCCCTTATCAATATCCACTCACCCCTTTCTCCTTACGAAGAGGACCCCAATTTTGTTTGAGGTATCAATCTACCCAAGTAGAAATTCTCACCTCCCCACGCGTTCCTGCAGCCAGGGGTGGGGCCACATGTCCTAGTTCTGGCTAAGGAGAAGTACATAGAAGCCTACAGGGTAGGGTTTCCCGTAAAGCTGTTGCTTTCCTGATGAAAAGGGACAGATTCAGACACATGTCTTTTGTTAGTACCCCTTCCTTTTCTTTCTTCCTGGAGCACAGCTGCTCAAACAGACTAAAAAATTCTGATATTCCCTGGTACAAACCTATTCCTACCCTGTGAAACAAGCTATGGGAGCTCTGAATCAATTCACAGCTAAGTAACTTTGTGAGTCAAAATTTTCAGGCATCAAAATGAAAAAAAAGCAATTTCAACTGAACTCAAGAATGACAAATGTATTGCTGTGTTAAAATATATATAAGAATTTAGTATATAATCCAAGTGATGTTTCAAATCAATGGGAAAATAGAGACCATTCAATAGATGGTGTAGGGACAACTGGCTAATAATTTGAGATAAAATTAAGTTAGACTGCTACTTTATAATATATAAAATAATAAAGATAGATGAATGATCTAAGCATAAAAGTCAAAAACATAAAAGTGCTACAAGAAAATGTTAGAATGATTGAGAATATGGTCTTTCAAAGCATTACCTGAAATCCACAAGCCATAAAGTTAAATTGTCAGATTCTGCACCGTAAAGATTCACAATTTCTGTATTATGAAATGTACGATACAAGCTAAACTGAAAGACAAGCATGAGTTTGAGAGAAAATACTGCAACAAATACAGAGGCAACAGATTACTATCC
Source organism: Equus caballus (assembly GCF_041296265.1). Taxonomy (NCBI): domain Eukaryota; kingdom Metazoa; phylum Chordata; class Mammalia; order Perissodactyla; family Equidae; genus Equus; species Equus caballus. The sequence continues at coordinate 17,238,887 of NC_091710.1, read as the reverse complement.
CTGACATAAAAAGTTCTTACAAATCAATAATAAAAACACAAATAACCAAACAAGTAAAAGACAACAGCCCACTAGGAAAATGATATGGAGAGAGGGCTCACATAGAAAATATCAATCATAGTGAGCAGATTAAAAATTCTGCCTCACTAGTGATTATAGTAATACAAATTAAAAAGAAGTATTATTTTCCAGCTGCCAGTTGATAAACAATTTAAGAAACTAAGAATATTCGGTGATTAGCATCTTATTCACTACAGATGGGAATGAAAACTAACATAACCTCTTTCAAGAACCATTTTACAGAAACTTCTCCCCTGAAATCCATCTCATAGGAAAACTCAAGCCACGTGCAAAAATCCAACAGAAGAGCAGTCAAGTAAATTACAACCACACTGCGAATACTGTGCAGCCATTAAAAAGAATGAAGTGGATCTGTGTGAAACTACATACAATAGGTTCATATTATGCTACTGAGGGGGAAAAAGTATTCACTTTTGTAATTAATTAAAAAAAGTTTTTAAGAGAAAAAAATGATGTGATACTAATATTCTAGATCTAAGATCATTATCTTTCACAGATATTTTCCAAAATTTAATTCCTCTTTTTAAAAAATGGGAAAAAATCCACAATTTATTTGACTTTCTTCATGGGCAACTTTGGCAGCTAATTTACCCTTAATAGAATGTTCTAGTTCTAAAGTGACATATCATCTCCAGGGAGGAAAGCAGCAGCCACTGTCGTCAAAATATTTCTGATGAAAATTTCAGCCCTGCTATCTGGGGCACAGCTGTGAAGATATGATTAGTGTGCTGGAAAGGCCGAGGCCCCCAGGAAAAGGCCGCCTTTCCTGAGAGGTGACACTGTGGCCTGCCTGCATGTCAAGAGGGGCATTTTTCGATTCCATTGAAAAATCAAATTAAACTCTGTAATATTCACAATGGAATTTCAGATTTACAGCCCCTGGACTGGTTTCTAAAACATACAGATAACTGAAAACCAGTAAAACAGAAAACCAGATTTTAAGACCTCATCAGGAAAGGTAATATTGACCATCTGCACTGAGTTCCTCTTCACTTCAGCCATCTGACAAATTATTATGCGTCTACAATGCACACAGCATTAAGGCAGATATGGTCCTTGCTCTGTATCACATTTACTCTAGTCAGAGAGAAAAACATGAAACACTATGTCTGAATTACAACTGGGCTGATGACCACAAAGGCAATGCAGAGAGTGTCATGAGGACATATAACAGGGGCAAGATCTTGACTGCGGGCATCAGAGAGGCCTCCTTGAGGGTTCCTCATCTGAGAGAAACCAAAAACCTTGCAGTCATCATTGACACTTGAGTCTCCCCCGACATCCAGTCTGTGAACACATTCCATCAGCTCAATCTACCTTCAAAGTGGACCCAGAATCTGACCGACTCACAGCACTTGCTCCACTACCATCCTGATCCAAGCCACGAGCATCTCTGACTTGGGATATTCCAGTACCACTAACTCATCTCCCTGTTCTATCCTTGTCCTCTACGGTCTGTTCTCCACAGAGAAGCTGAAGCAATCCTGTGGAAATTCAAGTCACGTCACCTTCTTCAGTTCAAAATCCTCCAGTGGCTCCCATCTCAGAGTACAAGTTAGGGCCTTACAAGAGCCTGCAGCATCTGTCCCCACGGCCTCCCAGATTCCATCTGCTATTCTTCTCCCTCTCACTCACGCTGGCCTGTGGCTCGAGAACAGGGGAGGCCAGCTCCTGCCTCAGGGCCTCTCTGCTCTCTGTTCTGTCTACCTGGACACTGTTTCCCCAGATATCCACAGGGCTCACTCCTCACCCCCCACAAGTCTTTCCCCAGCATTGACCTTGTCAGCGGGGCCTTCCCTGGCCATCCCACCTCCAGTGACAACTCCTTCCAACACTCCCACTGCATCTACCTCCACCTGACATGCCAGGTATTTTGGCTTCCTGTCTGTTTGCCTCCTGGAAAAAAATGCACCATAAGAGCTCCAGTTTTGTTCACTACTGTAACTGCACTAGAACAGTGTCTCCAGAAACTGAGCAGGCACTCAATAAAGAGTGTTGAATGGATGCCTCCATCTGAGAGATGATGCAGAACTACTGAGACAGGAAGGCTGGGAGAAAGCCTTGTGGGCAGAGGGAGCAGCGTGCTGAAAGGCCCCACAGAAGGCAGGAACAGGGCATATCTGAAGAACAAAAGAGACCCCAAAGGGAAGCACGGAGTGATGTGAAGTGAGGCTGGAGAAGTACGACGGAGCAGGCAGGGCTGTGGAGAACACATAGGAATCCTTGGTCTTTTTCCCACAGCCACAAGAAGTCATTAAATGAGGGATTACATATGCCCTTTACAAACCTCTGGCTTCAGTGGGAGATATGGATTTGGGGGAGGGAAGAGTGACTTAGGGTCCTCAGTTAGCAGACTAGTGCCATAGCTCAGACCACAGGTGACCTCAGCTTGCAGTGAGATAGAAGCAGCAGAGGTGGAGAAAAAGAGTTGGTTCCAGAAATGTTCAGCACACATAATCAACAGGTCTGGGGGACTGATCGAATCGGGGTAAGTGAAAGGGCAGTTCCAAGCTGACTCCTACCTTTTGCACTTGGGAACTGAATGAACAGCCCATTCACTGGGTTTGGGGAGGTGACGAGGAGGAGAGCACATGAAGATGATCTTGAAGACAGTTTTGGAAATAATGAGTTTGAGATCATTCTGAGACCTCCAAATGGAGTTTTCCAGTCGGCAGTGGGTATCCAGGGCATGATCATATCATGAAGGGTGTAGTGTCATGCAACATCGTGTAGGTTTTTACCTTCTGGTTGATGGGACATCCAAAGGTTTTAAGTGACAAAGTGATAGGACAAGATTTGTGATTCCCCAAAATCACCCTGGCCACAGCATAAACACTGGGTTGGAGGAGGGGGTTAGACCAAAGCAGGTCCGACAACAAGGACGTGGTGCAATAGACCGGGTGAATGAGCAGACGCGAGCAAGGGCTACGGGAGTGGGGAAGGAAAAGAGCACAGACCTTCTCTTTGTCACCACCCATCTCCTGCACGGCTGCTGGGGATTTTTCTACAACACACACCAGATCATGTCAGTTCTTCCACTTAAAACCCCTCAGGACCTTCTATTCACCTTGGGACTTCGACATTTCATTCTCCGACAACCTCTCTGGAATTCTCTGGCCACCCACACCCCTACTGAAAGTCCACTTCTCCTAATACTCTGCATAATCTGCATATAATCTTCTGCAAATAATCCTCTGCATCAATCTGCATTGCTGTTTAGGTTATGTTGTTTTCCTGCCTGACAAACACCTATTTATCTTTTTAAGACTCACTTCCTCCAATGTGAAAAGAAAAGCAGTGCTGACATCCAGGAGCTAGCCCGGTACCATTGATGAGGATTATTTTAGGCTGGTTACTTTTAAAAACTGCAGATGAGGAGGCTCTGAGGAGTGGAATTTGCTTGCCCTTTGATGAGAGACATTTGTATTTGTGAAGGAAGTCTCCATCTGTGGGGAGTGTCTCCCTCTCTGCACCAGGAGGAAGGGAGATGACCTTATCTCTGGAAACTTTTAATGGGGAGGCAAGGACTTAAGTCTTGTTTATTGCACTTGTCTGGTAACCTCATGGTTACCCACCACCACCAACATCCTCCTTTGTCTTTAGCTGAAGATAATATTTAAGGTGGTGGCTTCTGCCATTTACTTAATCCTGTTTGATTCTTATCTAAAAGTTATAAGACCACCCAATAACCAGACCCCACCAGCACTGATACCATTTTAACAACTTTTTTTTACATATTCTTTCCTTTCTCTTGTAAAGAGATAACTCACATACCTATGCATTAAATTTAGCCCTACTCTCAACCCATGTGTGCAGCAGCAGCAGCAGCTCTGACTGCCCATGGGTCCTGTCCCCATGCAGCAGCTCTTGACTGCCCATGGGTCCTGTCCCCATGTTATTCCACACTATTATCTAAATAAAAGAGCACTACTGCCAGACCTTGAGAGTCCAAGAAATCTTTCTTTCGACTTTTCGGCTTGCTGACCCCGCTTCACCATGAGCCAGGCTTTCCTGTTGTTAGAAGCTGGCCTCGTGCTCACACAAACCATGCTGTTTACCTGTTGGACATAAACTTCTCACAAACACCAGCACAAGGTCACGCTGCAGCAGTGATGATGTGAGACAAAACAAGACCACTTCATCATTTTGCCTAAACAGACAAATAGAAGGCCGTCATGCCATCCAGAAAATACCAAACATCCCTCTCTCCTGGCTGAAGCGAGCAACTGTGGCTTCTTTATGAATTATAGCATTTGTCTCACTCTAGTCACAATTCCTTCTAGAATTGATTGATTGAGCTACACAATCACAGAATCGTCCCTGCCTCCTGTCAGCACCCAGTCCAGAGCAAACCCCTGCTTCCTTGAACCCTCCCCAAACTATCCAACCAAGGCCCAAATCCTGTAAGTTCTTTCTAACGCCCTCATCCTGATAGGCCCCAGAGTTCCCTATGATGTGAGGCCTCCCTCATTACAAAGAGTAATTAAACCCAACTGGTTTACCTACTGATGTGTTTCTGGTGGTCTTTGCTGGAGGACATTGCAACTCTAACAGTAGGATAGGTCGGTTAAGTTTCTTGGAGGAAGTGAATGGAGTTCCAATCTGAAGGCTTCTATTTTCTATGTTAAGCATGCTCAAAACATCACCCATATTATCTTGAGAATGAAGGGTTCGGGGGAGTAAATCCGAAGTTTGTGGAAAACGTCTGAATTATATATTCTGGAGCATGGGAGAGTGACTTGACAAGAGAATCCTACTAGAATGGTCAGGCTCTGTGAGGGCACAGGTGAGGTGGGGTGACATGAATTCGAAATAGTACCCAGCTGCCCTGCTCTGTGAGTCCTATCTCCAGTACTCAAGACAAAAATGGGTAGTTTGGTTTTGGGTTTACTGGGACTGAAGGGCAAGGGAGAGGAGGCACTGCCAAGAGAATTCCGGAACGATACATTATGAACCCCAAGCTCAACTGAGAGGTAAGAGCCTAGAGGAAGCGTCTAAAGGATAGAAAATACCATGGAGGTCCTATGGAAAAAGATGCTGAGGACCTCAGAACAGAAATCCAGGCTATCATGGTGGGAATGGCGACAGGTGGATGAGAAGAGGTCAGCACTGCAGATGAGGCTTTGAAGAAAACGAGTGTCCTGGGTGTACACTGGGTCCTCCACATGCACACTGATGTGAAGTAGGATAATGGCAAGAATTGAGGCAGAGAGGAAGGTTGTGGGCCAGGCACCCAAATCTTCAATGAAATAGGGGAGTAATCAGGCAGAAAAGAGTAATGAGGAGGAAGAGAGGGTGCTCCAGCTGAGGACCATGGAGCTCAAAGAAATGGGGCAGGGGACAAAGAGCAGAGAAGACACAAATCTCCAACCTGCTAATCCTGAGATCTGCAGTGTATGAGAAAACAGAAGCACCACTTGACAGGGCCTCAAGAAAAGGATATTCCTAGGGAAGGGCCAGGGTCAAGGCAAAGAGAGGGAGGGAAGGGCTAAGGAGAGGCTGAGGAAATAGAGGTGGCTGGTGATTATGGAGCGGTAATTTCAGAGGACACTGGGAGGGTTTGGGGGGATCATGGGTAAACAAAAGAGTAGAGAACTGACTAGGGGCACAGCATGACAGGGAAGATAAGGAGAGAGAATGGGGAGTGGGGAGAGTTAGCTATCATGGTAAGTGCTTGACAGATATCTGCTGAAACAAATGGAATTATTAGGTATAAACCTAGTATATCCAATCTGACGAGTCCTAACTATCAGATTGTAGGAGTGATAGCACGAGGCCATCATGACGACAATGATGGTGATGGTCTGATGACGATGGGGGTGGAGGGTTCGTCATGACAATAACTACCAAACTTGAACACCTACTGTGTGCCGAGCACTCCACATTTAATCCTCACAACAACCCATGAGACAGATGACCTCATTAGGATCCCCAGACGGGCTCTGTTCCAAAGGAGGGAGCAAGCAAAAACAGAAGTAACGGAAGTGTAGGAGCCTCGAGAGACTGACAGGCTTTTTTAAAGTTACTTTAGGGATTTTTATGGCTTAACTCACAGCGGCAGACACCAGCCTGACCCACAGCTACAACATCTTCAGTAACTTCAACCAAATAATATTCAGACTGGAGGAAAATCAAAACTAATATAATAATAACTTATGGAAGCCTTGACTTTGTGTCAAATCCTGCGCTACCTGCTTTGCATCGATTATCTCACTTAACCCTCACATCCAAAAGGTAGGTTACCACTATCATCCCCACTTTAAAGGTGAGGAGACTGAGGCAGAAAGTGGGTAATTTGCCCATGATTCACACAAGGAATCCTTATTTAATAACATGACTTTTTCACAAGATTTAAAGTTTTAATACATTACAGTAAAAATGCAGATCACAGTATCACAGAACCTGAAAGACACTGAGTCTTGCAAAAGATCTTAAAACATTATATTATAGATTCTCACAATTTCTTTGCATGTTTTTTCAGATGAGGGAAAACCCCATGCAAAAAACCTTTGATGAAATGCCTCCGGATGACGAACGTGTGTGGTCTTTTCAGTTAGGACCTATCCCAGAAGATTCTGAGTCAGTGGGTCCAGCGCAGGCCCTGAGCATCTGTGCTCTTTTAAAAAGCCCCACAGACAACAGTGATGTGCAGTGTGAGTTGGGAACTACTGCCTTAGATTCCCCGCAGTTCCAAACCCAAACTTCCCTTACATGTTTAGACATCTGCAGACACAGAGGGCATTGGAAACTGAGGCAGAGAAGAGCTGAAATTATAAAAACCATCCAACAGAGAGTCAAGGAAAAACATACTCTAGTTAAACTATTTCTCTGTACATTTCTTTGTGTCTGAACTATTTTATAGCTAGTTTACTTTAAATAAGTTTGCAAAAAATGTTACCAACAGATATTAAATAAACCAATAAAACCAATCAATATCAAATAAGCCTAACCCTAATGTGCTACTGAAAACTATTTTATTTCCCTTTGATAATTCTGACGGCACTTCAGATTTTCTTTGCAAATAGCAGTAGATACGAGAGATATTATTTCCAATTCAACAGTGCTACAGATGTGATCAGTAGCAACTGCAAGCTGGAGAAGAAATAAAGTTGGGTATAATCCATTTAAGTCCACACATTTCACCACTAACAGTCTCCAAGCCTTTAACACCTATGTATGTATTTATCCATTCATTTAATCAACCACTACTAACAACTACTAAATGCCAGACACTGCTCTAAGTACTTTATTGATAACGAAATATCATTCAACCTTTACACTCACCTATGAAGTACCGATTATGATCACCCCATTTTACAGATCAGGGAACCGAGACACAGAATGGTTTAGTAACTCGCCCAAGTTCACACAGCTCCTAAGTGGCAGAGCTAGGGTCTGTCTGACACAGTCTGGCTCCAGAGTCATGTTCTGAAGCACTTTGCTTAGTCTCCAAGAACGTACAAAAAGTGCCAGCCTTTTGTTTTCCCCACCCTATAGTCCCTATGCGGACCCAGCTTCCAGGGCATTCTTTCAGTTCCTCTCCTTCCTTGCTCTCTCTGAATGCTCTCCTGCACTATTTATTTATTTTAGTTCTAAGCTTAAACATCATCGTCTAAAATACGAACTCTAATGGTAAATGCTGTATTTCCCAGCACTCAACACAAAATTGTAATTATCTACTTCATGTACTTATTTGCTCCCTGTCTGTCCTTTCCAACCAGGCTGTGAGGTCCACTACGTCATACACCACGTCAGTCTTGCTCATCATGTGTCCTGATCACTGAATACCCACCAACCAACCAGTAGAAAGGAAGGGCCTTGCACAGAGTGAACTCTCAATAATTTCTGTGGAAGGAAGGAATGGAGGGAGTACCCTTGAGCCGCATGCTTTCTTTTTCATGCTTTCAAGTGCAGGATACATACCTGTGCTCCCAATGCTCCCCACACAGCCCCCTAACAGGTAGGCTCTTGTGCACACACTCAAGGGCTCTGGAAAGCTTTGTGCTCTGCACACAAATATTATGTGGTCTAGACAGGCCACTTTCCCCTGAACTGGCCTGAGCTTCAGGTGCACAATGGGGATGATGACAACCCCAGTGGAATGTATCCTCTAAAAGAGGGAGACCTGCACTCCTCAGAACCCATCGAAACCAACGTTATTAATATCTACTTCACCTCTGTCTTTCCAGCAAGACTTGGTTCCAAGAAGCCAAGACCACGTGTGCCACTTCAGCGCCCGACTCCCGGGCACCGCATCCCAGGCTGGCCCGGTGCCCGGCACACGCCGCACGTTCCATGAACGTGAGCGAAGAGACCCCTCGCTCCGCGCGCCCCACAGCTGTCGCGCGACCTGACGGGCACCTATTGGCGCACAAGCCTGTTCCTCAGATACAGGTCGGCTCGCCTCTCCTCCCACCAGCCCCCAGGCCCCGGCCCCCAGCCCCACGCCCCCAGGCCCCAGCCCCCAGGCACCTCTTGCAAATAGAAGCATCTTCGCAGGTGCTGCGCACGCCCTCGTCGTCTGCGTCGGGCGAGGAGGAAGAGCGGGAGCTGAAGGAGGGCCTCCTCAGGCTAGCGGCCGTGGACGTGGAGGGCCCGGGCTGCTGTGCCCAGCGGGGACACGGAGCGGCGTCGACAGACGCCGGGGGAACGAACGAGTCCGGGAGAAAGCAGGAGTGAGCGGCCGGACTCCACCAGGCTCGGCTAGTCTGGCGCGGCTCAGAGACGCCTCCCACCACGACGGCCCCGCAGCTGTCCCCTCGTCGGCGCTGCCGCCGCCGCCTAGACGTTCACCGGGCCATTTCCCCGCCCCGCTCCGTCCGCAGGCGAGCTCATTGGAGAACTCTTTCGGCCCCGCCCGCATAACCCGGAAGTTCACCCGGAAGGAACGTAAACTTAAATGGACGCAAGGTCACCGCAGTGCTTTCAGGGAATTGTAGTCTTAGGTGCGTAGGCAGGCCGCCGGGTTTCTTGTTGCTGGTACGAAATTTTATAACTGCAGTTAACTCAGGGCGGAAGAGCTGGCAGGATACTCGGGACTAGGGCGAAGGGCAGAGAATCCAGCCTGGGGAAACAAATGTCAGCACTACAGTCAGTCGGGACTCAATCTCATTCAATAATGTAACAAATATTTATTGAGTGCCGAATCTGCGCCAGGTACTGTGCTAAGTGCTTCCCATGCGTAATCGCCTTTTTTGTGAAGGAAGGAATGTGTGGAAAAGTAATACAATGGAAAACTATGTAGCGCCGAAAATAAACCAGAGCTACCAGTTACAAGCATCAATGGCTGAATTTCAGCAACATACTATTCAGTGAAAGAAGGAAATATAACGTTTTTGTAAAGTTGAAACCAAGCAAAACTAATATTGTTTAGAGAAATGCACATATGTGGTAAAATACTATACAGGAAGGTAAAGTAATGAAGGGGAAAACAGGAATCAGGATATTTGTGACCTTTAGTAAGAGAGGATGGTAGGACACTGGAAGACAAAGATGGGAATGGGGAAGGAGTACAGAGACGTCTCTAGTTGGGGTGCGTTCACATGTTTGTTTCATTATTATGCATATTCAAGATGTTCACAACATATATTTTATACTGTGTTTATTATGAAACATTTTATAAGTAAATAAAAAAAGATGTATGCTTGTGTATTTCATTTCATTATCTGTTGGGTACCAGGGAATAGATATACTCAAGCTTTAACAACCTTGGATCACACACACACACACAAGCAAAACACACAAACAATAACAACAAAACCCAATACACATATCTTGGGTCAAGATAAGATATTAAAAGCTATTCAATGGAGAAACAAGAGCTCACTGATACCCAAAGTAGAAATGACAGTGGGGAAGGCAGAGGTTAGGGAGTTTAGCCAGGGGGAGTCGTGATAAGATGAAATACACCACTCTCCTTGACTCATTCTCAGCCTAGAGGGTATCGCAAACCACTGAACAATCACAGTCTTCCAGCTTGACAGTGTACACAGTTCATGGGTATTAGTGGGTAGTAAGTGTCACAACACGTAGTAGAAGGTGTGGATCCCATAGCTCTGGATGGTGAGGCTGAGGGTGACTGGAAGAAAGTGGAGGCAGATGCATTGATATACCTCTATTGATTGATGAGCAAAGAATGCTTGTGTTCTTTGCCAAGACTTTGAGTCAGAAAAACCGGTGATTCAGAGACTTTGGTCAGTTTTTCGCTGAGGGGCCACCCCAAAGCCTTCCTGCAGACAGGGCCAGCTCATTCCATTTAAGCTCCTGATCAAGGGGCTGGAACTTTACAACTTAGCAGAGCCATCTGGAAGTGGCAAGCTTAGCCGTCTCGGGCTGCATGATGTCTGCAAATATGTGACTGCTCTGGGGTAGCCGAGAACAGTGTCCCAGCCTGAGAAAGTTCAGTGCCACCTAATTTGCATCCTCTGACAAAGTCAAAAAAAGAGTGACTGGAGTTTAAAATCCACATGAACATTAATATTTGGAGAAAAAATCTGTGTATTAACCATGGAACTTCTCCCGGAGAGGCTAGAGAGGACATTTGTTGCATTGCCTGTCCAGGATTTCATGCTTCTATTACAATAGCTAGAGTTTATTCTGAAGAACTAAACTCTCCTTTCGGTCTACCTGGATCAGGTGAGGCTCCATGCCTGGCACTGAGGGCAGACCTTACCAAGGCCTGTCAAGCACATACAAAGCACCCCAGATATACTTCCAGGGTATGTATGTGCTTTTGTGTGTGCAGAGCTTCACCAGGTTGGTCCAATCAGAATGAATCCCAGGAATTGAATAAAAGTTACTAAGTCTGGAAGTGCTCTCTTTCCTGCCAGACTTGAACCTGGGAGGAGGTAAATTTGAACCTACTGAGAGCCCTCTTGCCACCTTATATAGCCTGAGAATGATGCTAATGGGAAGGCTAATGGAGTCTGAGGCACTGTATGCATAGCTAGGGGTGACCTGAGTTTAGAGTGTGTTAACTGATGGGAAAATTACCAGAGCCTATGGAGCTGGTCTGTCAGAAACAGGAGAATTCAGAAAGATGAAATAAACTGTCACCTGGCAATTGCAACTTTACTCCTGAGCTGGGCACAGATTATCCCTCCCTTCCCATCATCACATCCTAGCACCTCATTCAAATCATTATCTTCCTTCTTTGTGGTTCCATCTTTGGCCTGATTTCCCCAACAAGCCTTAAACAGCTGTAGTCTGTAGAAAGGCTATCTTTCTTCCATTGAGTTACTATTGCAACTTTGTCAAAAATCAGTTGGGCATATTTGTTGGGACTATTTCTGGGTTCTTTGCTCTGTTTCATTCATCTATGTGTCTATCCCTCTGCAAATACTACACAGTCTTGGTTACTGTAGCTGTATATAAGTTGTGAAACCAGGTAGACTGATGGCTCCCACTTAGTCTTCTTTTGCAAAACTGTTTTAGCTATTTTAGTTCCTTTGTCTTTCCATGTAAATTTTAGAATTATTTTGTCTATAGCTACAAAAAAATCTTACTGGTTTTTTTATTGCGTTAGATCTCTATATCAATGTGGGGAGAATTGACATCTTTACTGTCTTTAGTCTTCCAATCATGAACGTGATCTGTCTCTCCACTGATTTAGATCTTTGATTTCTTTTCCCAGTGTTGTGTAGTTTTCAGCATACAAGTCCTGGACATGTTTTGTTAGGTTTACATCTAAGTATTTTTTTATTAGTGATCCTAAGTGTATTTTTAACTTTGCTGTCTGCATTCATTGCTCGTACACAGAAATACAACTGACTTTTGTGTGTTTATCTCCTTCCTATGACATTGGTGAACTCTATTGTTACTTCTAGGAAGAATTACTTTTTTAGTAACTACTTGTGGTATAAGACATGATATTAAGATGCAATATTATGAACTGTCTTGATATCCGGTAAATCTAGGGGACCTCAAATGGCCTAACTGCAATTCCCCACTCCTCTGCGCCCTCTTCTCCCACACATAAGGTCCCCTGGCCAAACAACCCTTCTCATCACAGGGACCAGACACAGTGCCTGCTTGTTCCCGACCTCAGGCTTCAGTTCCCTATCATGGAATTATTCCAACAAGCCCATCACACCCTCCTGTGGGAACCAGGGCTCACCTCACCCTCTTGTTACCACACAGTCCTGTTACTACCCAAACCTCTGCTTGTTCAGTCAGCCCCCAAGTGCGATCCCCATGTGGCCCTGCATGGTGTGTGTTGTCCTCCTCCCCAGGCTGTGAGTATACATGATAAACTAACAAACTCCTGCTCATCCTGTCTGTTTGTTGCCGAGTGTCCTGTGTTCTGTGTTCAGACATCCCCATGAGGCTTGGATGGGAATCTCTCTCTCACCAATGGAGTAAAGAGGAGGTGACTAAAACAGTTAGCATCACAAACAAGATGACCCAACCTCACCTGAGGACACCCAGACAGCTTTCACTAACTATTCCTCTTCTAACTAACTGGGTCATTGGCAGCAGTTACCATCTCGGGTGTGAGGGCCGATTGCCGGCCAGCTTGAGCTTTAGCTTGTGTTCTGTTCTCTCAAGTGGATACTGCCATCTCTTCCCACCCAAATGTCTCATTCTTGCCCACAAGGCAAGACATATTCTTAATTTACTGTATGCTGGACTGAGGTGCCATCAGGTGTGGCCTGTGTCTGGCAGGCGGTCTCCCAGGCTCGCACCTGAGGCCAGTGGCAACACAACCTCCTAACTGGTGGGTGCTTGAGTTCCACTTCCTGAATGTTGGGCTGGTGCTCCTTGGTCACTGTGTCTAGCCAGATTACCATCAGTGGCTGCTTGGGGCAGTCGCAGAGACACTGTTTGGGAAAGTACACCCCCCGTACAGTCCTGGGGATGACCCCCTCTTTAGCTTGAGAAAAGGAAGGAGGCCACAAGCCCAGGAAGATTTCAGAAGGACTCCTGGTTCCCTCCTGAGTCAGTGCTGTTCAGGCAAAGGCAGTGAGCTCACCCATCTCCTGTGCTGCTGCTCATCTTGCTGCTGTCAGGGGCTCTCCAGACTCATAAGGGTTTCGAGGTGCACATGTATGGCAACTCATGGCCCAGGCACTGATGACAAAAGACAAAAGTGTGTCTAGGGGAGCATTTCATATTCAACTTCTCTCCCAATGCAAAACCCCTAACCAGCACATTTGGGCTTTGCTTAGTGTTGTTCCTGACCAGCATGCCAAAAGACTAATCTTGTCATCAAGAGGCTTGAGGTCCCTACCTTGGCCATAGACAAAATGACCTCCCAGATGTGGACTTCAGTACTGGGGAGATTGACTGGCATTCCCTGGAGGAAAAGGATACTCATCTATGAGGTCCAACACCTGGTTCTCTTTCTCCATAACCACTCAGAAGGTCTGCCCACATGTCATTGGATGGAGAAACACAAACACTGTGACTCTCCAGGCAAAAATGTCCTGAGAGAATATGCACAGAGAGAAGGGGAGGGGGAGGGAATCAGTCCCCAGGGGGGAGAAGGTAGAGCTGCAGCAGAAGATGGCTTCCACCCCTCAACGTCTGGATGGTGGGGGGGCCTGTGCTCCTCCATGCACCCTTCTGCCTAAGCCTGGGTGGCACAAAACCCTGATCCTCAGGGTTATGAGGAAAATAACGCACAGCACCCCTGTGGCACAGTGAAGGTGTTAATTCAAACCTGACTTAAATACAACCATTGCTGTGAGAGTGGCCCTAACCCTGATGCTCCCGACCTGAGCCTCTCTGGAGGGAAAAATGATAAACAAGAGCAGGGCAGAAAGACACTCCCCAGCCTCAAGTGCATCCTGTGACCATCAGACCAATCAAAAGATAAATGAAGGAGAGAAAGCTGGATACGTGCGGAGGAAGCAATCACACAAAAGAACGAATTCCAGAAAGGCTCACAATTTGGCCCAATTAGAAATTGAAAATTTACTAAAATAATTTATATGGTGAAAAGATAAATGGCACTGACTGGCCTTTTGCCTCTACAACACTGGTTCTGAACTAACTTTAACATCTGCTAAAATGCACCAGTTGGCAAACCTTCAAGGCTTTACACCAGGGCTCAAATTACAGTTATACTTAGTGTAGTAACCATGTTTTCCACTTTCTGTACTAAATGCTTTGACATCTGAGGCCTTGGTCACCTTGGAGGGACTGTCTCTGCCAGGGCTAACTAGTTGCTAGAGATAGCAGATGACTCCTCAGTGCGCTCCTTTCATAGGTAATCATCTAGAGTCAACATCCCAACCCCCTCCTCTATGAGGCTCTTCCACTCTGGGCCACTCTTCTGCCCTCATCACCCCAGGGACAGGGACCAGACAACCAGGGACACCACTGAGCCCTGAGCCCACTGAAATGATTCAAACTAGCCAATCTAACACCTGTTTTCGCCTCCTCGCTCCTAGCTTCCTGTGGAATCCACAAGAAAGGCTCTCGCCCACGTTTTCCCCTCACTCCTTCTGCCTCCTGACTGACCCTGGCGCTGCCCTGTGTGGCCTTCCACGGTGTGCCCTGCCTCCTGTTGATCAAGATCTGTGAGGACAGAAAACTTCTTTCTTCATGACAGCTATTTCTATATCTTTGTATTAGACTGTCCCTAGTGGAAACAAATCTTGGGTACCCTTAAAACACCTGGGATCCCACTTCATTTACACAAGGCTGAATATTTTGCTATTTTATATTTGGTTAATACATTCTGTTCAGAGCCTGTTTGAACATCCTCTCAGCCACAGTTTGCCATCACCTCTGAGAGGACATGTTTTTACCTTGTTACCACAAGTACCTAAGCCATTCTGCTCTCACAGGCAGTCTTTGCAGACAGGATCCTCACTGAATCCCCCTTTCCCCAGGAGTACAGATATGATGCAACTTTTATGACCTCCTCCTTCGAGGACATTTGTTTGACACACTTGTAATGGACATACAAGTCCACAATCTTTTAGTAGTTTTTTGGTTCTGGAGGCAACATAACCCTTGTGTGCAAATTTTATTTAAGCCTATTTATGCTGTTACAAATAAATTAGCCCACCTTCAGCGGGGGTCTGCTCCAACAAAAGGCTCTGCAAACTGTCCAAATTAAAATCACCAGGCACTCCTGTCAGAGCCTCAGAGACTCCTTCAGTGAAGAGGCTTCAGCGACCTCCTCTTATGCTTCCTGGAGCCTCTGGACCACCCACGATGTGCATACACTCTCTCTGGGCTTCTGATGCAAGAAACCGCCCTCCTTGGCCCTGCATTATACTATAGTAGAGCAGCAATCACTGGTCATGCACTGGGATCTTCGGGATTCTCCCAGACCTTGAGCCTCCATACCCAGCTGCCCACTATTCCTTGGGTCATGGAAGCAGTACCCCACAAGTTCAGGAGTTAGCAAGGCCTCTTTGCTACAGGATGGAGCCAAACCTGGGCCACATGGCATGTCCTACCTGCTGGCAAGGGTGCTCTCCCCTGTCCCCACTCCATTGCCAGGTGCCATGATGCTGGAGGATGTTACCCCTTCCCCAGGTCGCTTAGTACCTGGGGATTCCCTTAGGATCAACCGAGTGAACGTCAATGAGAGTTTATATACTTGAGTTTGCTGATGACCACTTCTCCTTTCTGGCCAATTGTGCTTCCAGGGAAGCATTTGTCTTCCTCCCTAAAAGTCTCAGTCATCACCAAGGTGTAATTGATGTCAAGGCATCAAAGAATCAATTCTGGTATGAGGCCTGAAACGAAGATTCAGTATTAAGTGTGGCCTTGACTTCCGGTCAAATCAGAGGGCCTCAAATGGCCTACTTGCAAGTTCCCTACCCTCTCTGCTCCCACAGTTAAGGTCCCCTCACCAAAAAGAGCCCTTTATCACAGGGACCAGGCACAGTTGCTCCACAAGTAGTAGGCTCCAGTTTACTATCAGCCTGTGTAATTACTCAAAGAAGGCAATCATACCTTCCTGCAGGAACCAAGGGTCACAACCACCCTCTTGTTACTGAAAAGTGTGCTCCCATAGCCATACATATTTACTCTCTTCCAAAGAGCTCTCCCTGTGTGGCTCTGCATGGAGTGCAGTGTATTACCCTGGGATGGGAGATTACTTAACAAATAAACTGTTGTTGAGCTCATCTGTTAAGCATTCAGACATGCCATGACCTGAGAGGGGGTGAGAGTTGCAGCATCTAAGTGAAGAGAAGGAAAATTAAACACTTCTGGTGTGTAGTTTCTTGAAGCAAGGGCTCTGTTGTGATAAGGCAGATGGTCCTGAAGTCATTTGAGTCAGAACCTGTTCGGGGTTTGCAGAAAATCGCACGTGGCAGGAGGGTGGCCTGTATGTGGGTGAGGAGCAGGGAGGAAAGCTGCAGAGGCGAGGTCTTGGAGATTCAGCTAAAGTTCAGCTTCCAGGAAATGGGTGACCCTGAATTATTTCAAGCAGGGAAGCGATGAAACCAAACACAAACTCAGGTTTGTTTACCCAATTTTGCAGCAAAGCCAATCAGTGAAACGTTAGGATTATAGCAAGGAAAGAGGTTTATGATCAAGAGGCAGCCAGACAAGGAGGTGAGAGTAGCTATGCAAAACTCAAAGGAAAAATACTGGGGTTTTTAGCTGCGGTTTCGGTTTCGGGTAGGGGTGGGGACCAGGAGAGCGCTGCAGGTGAAGCTTGAAGTGTCCTCTGCTCAGGTGTGACTGTCGTTTGTGTTTCTTCGTGGGTCACAAGTGTGAAGTCAGTGGGGTTCGACGTGTTGCATGCCGTGGATCTTTGTCTGTGACGCGGAAAGTTGGCGATCTGTCATTTCAGCTGGTCCAAGTGTCTGCACAATGTCCGCTCAGGGGGGGTGCCGGGGGGCTGCCATCAAGCTGCTCTCTGCTCTGCCATCTTCCTGTTGTTCTGCAAAACATCCTCAGAAACTTTGGTTACGTTCTTTGCCACGTCCACCCCTATGGGGGCCGGGCACAGTGTCAGTAACAGCAGGGTTTTCCTCTTGGGTCACCCTCCCAGCAGTGTGGAGGATGGATCCAAGGGGGGCCAAGAGGGCAGCCAATAAGATCAGTAAGGTAGCCAAGGGTTCTCTGGGAGAAGTGACACCTGCAGCTCCATGCTTTTCGGCAATGGATGGAGGACAGGGGAGGGCACCGAATCTGACATGTAGGACATGCCACAGGGACCATTTTTGGATCCATCCTGTTGCAAGGAGGCCTTGGTAACCTTCCCGCACTTTTTGGGTGCTGCTTCCAGGACTAAAGTGATAATAGGCAGCTGGGAATGGAGGCCTCAGCGTCCAGGAAAGACTCTATTTCCAGAACAGGCCAGTGATTGCTGCTCTAATACTGCCGAATGCAGGACCAATGAGGCGGGCTTCTTGCTCAGGAACCAACAGAAACTTACCCACGTTCTGGGTTTTCCAGGAAGCATGAGAGGAGGTTGCCGAAGCCTCTTCACCAGAGGAGTCTCTGAGGGCTCTAGTGGGATGGCTTGTTGATTTTAATTAGGACAGCTTCTAGAGTCTTTTGCTGGAGGGGGTCCCCGCTGAAGCTGGGCTAATTTGTAGGTCACAGCATAAATGGCCTTAAGTAATATTTGTAGACAAGGACTATATTGCCTCCAGAGGGAAGGGGTAGGATCAGGAGAGCGCTGCAGGTGAAGCTTGAAGAGTCCTCTGCTCAGGTGCAACGGTGGATCCCATTTCTTCACGGGTCACAAGAGCGAACTCAGTAGGGTTCGACGTGGTGCATGCCAAGGATCTCTGCCTGTGACGCAGAAAGTTGGCGATGGGTCATTTCAGCTGGTCCAAGCCTCTGCACGGTGTCCAGTCAGGCGGGGGCCAGGGGGCTGCCATCAAGCTGCTCTCTGCTCTGCCGTCTTCCTGTTGTTCTGCAAAACAACCTCAGAAACTTTGGTTACTTTCTTGCCCACGTCCACCCCTGTGGGGGCCGGGCACCGTGGTGTCAGTAACGGCAGGGTTTTCCTCTTGGGTCACCCTCCCAACAGTGTGGAGGATGGATTCAAGTGGGGAGGGGGGGCAGTGTGCCAGGAGGCCAGCCGGCAAGATCAGTAAGGAGTCTACTGGGCTGGTTGCGTGCAAGAGACAGGAAGGCATGCGGCAGAGCAGCGGGGACGGCAAAGAAGTTAAGGTGCTTGGCTCCCTTTGGGAGTCGGGAGGCTGCGAAGTGGGTGAGACAGAGAGCTCAAGCGTGGCCTTGAGGCCTCTCGCTCCCGGGTGATGAGATGGGCAGAGGTTTTCTGAGGTGATGAAAGGAAGGTAAGAGGAGGGGTAGGGTTTTGTTGGAGGATACCGGGCTCCCCTTTGGACGTGTCAGTTTTGAGAAGCCTTTGGACATCCTGAGAGGTGCGTCCAGCAGACAGTTAGAGAAAGCAGCGTGGAGTCAGGGGCAGGGTGATGTCAGTCGTACGCACTCAGAAGCCCTGGGCATCTGGGGGCGAGTCGAATCGTAGGAGCACATGAGCTTGCTCTGAGACCCGAGGGGTTCCTGTTCCCTGAAGACCCTGCCTTCGAGAACAGAACCCTTTGAGAAGTGGTCGGGAGGAGAAGCTGCAGAGGAAAGTGAGACAGAAGGGTCTGAGGTTAGGAAGGGCACCTGGGGAGGGGGCCATCCCCCAGAGAAAGAGGGTGGAGAGAACTTTCAGAGACTGTAGACGTGGGCAGCATTCCTCAGACACCACAGAGAGTTTAGGAAGGCGAAGGAACCGAAGGGCGTTCCCTGGCCTCCTGCTAGGACGTGACGGCGAGGAGATTTGGGGAGTCTTTCGAGGAGCCGCTGAGAGACGAGGCGATGACTGGATGGCTGACGAGAAGTCGAGGTCTTTTGCCAGCAGCTTAGCCGTGAAAGGTAGAGAGAGAAGGCGGTGGTGGAGGAGCAGAAAGGAGAGGTGTGGATGCTGGGAGAGACTTGGGTGTGCTCAGCGGCTTAAGGAAAGAGACGGGCCGAAGAGAAAGCAGCTGGCAAACTGAGGGAACGAGATCTTTGGGGGAGGCTGAGCAGATGGTTCCCAGGGCACCCCACGTGGAGCCAGGACCCTGGAACTGCCAAGCTGAATCCCTCTTCCTGGAAAACCAAAGGGAAAGGGGAGGGGTGGGTGGAGAGAAGTAGAGGGACGTTCAAACGGGGGTGGGGGGGTGTGGGAAAGGGAGAGTTCTTGACTAGCTGGCTTCTGATCTCTTCGGGTACCGAACGGTATGAGGACGATCCCGCTTGAGGCAGGCGATGGAGATTTGGAGGGGCTGTTGAGGAAACGGGGCGGGGGATGGGGTTGACCATGGCCCTCTGATGGGCTTGGGGGCAGAAGCGGCTTCCATGCCCATCGCGAGGCGCCGGTTCAGTCAGTCGGTGTCCATCCGGACCACAGACCACAGACCCCTGCTTTGGAAAACAACAAGATGCAGTTGGTAAACCCTTGCAAAGATTTCTGACGTCTGGTGACTGGCTTTTCAACCAAAAGCGAGTCAGGGAATAAGATCCTCCAGTGCTTAGGAGTTTTCCTGTCTGTCCCAGAGGCCAGAGAGCACCCGAGGGCGGTTTCCCAGGAAGTGGAAAGAGGAGGAGGACCGAGCCGGGGGAAACCAAGCTTTCCTTGTGAAGTTTGGATGCCCTTTGCACGTTGGTGCCCTTCCCCTTTCTTCCTACTGTCCCGGGAGTGGGCGCCCTCGCGCGCTTTCTGATTCTGCAGCACTAAGGCAAGTTAGGTTCCCGCTCCCTGAGGGAAAGCTCAATAAACGCCCCCCTTCCCCCACCCCCACCCTTCCCACCCCCCCACCCCCCACCCTCCCGCAACCCCCCCACCTCCCAGACCCAACCCCCACCCCCCACCGCATGCCCCCCAGCCATCGGAGACAGTGACAGCGTGACAAACAGAATCGGAAGCGTCCTTGGCCCACAGCCTGCGATCCCACGGGTGCCGCGCCCGCTCTCCAGAGAAGTGACGTCCGCTTTAAGTTGGGTGACTACCTGCAGCGACACCCTTTTGAAAGCGTGAACCATAGCTGTTTCTTTGAAAGCTCCAGTGAAGCCGCAGAGAAACCTGTGACCTTTAGCACAAGGCCACTTTGTGCTAAGGAACCCGCAGCGAGGGACCGGCTTTCCTGAAAGCGCCGTCGTCTCCTCTGCGGCTTGGGGAGCCTCTAGGGCTTGGACAGGCCTTGGAGCAGCCCGGCAGCACTCTTGGCGGGTGGCAGCAGCCAAGGTGTGCCCGTGGGCACGACGTCGGTCACGGCGTCTAAGAGAAGGTGCCCAGACCCTCCGGTTCCAGGGCCGGGTGGGTCGATGAGAGACACGGCTGGGGAGCAGGGATTCCCGTCCGATCTTCTGGGGGTGGCTGCGAGGGCGGTTCTCAGAAGAGCTGGCACGCTCTTAGCCAGTCTCTTCCTGGCGGGTGCTCCGGGACGCTTCCTGGGCTGAGCGGGGAGCTGTCATGGTGGAGAAGCTCCCTGAGACTCAGCTTCTAGAAAGTTCACGAAAAGCTCCGAGAAGGAACTCTTGAGCTCGGATTGCTGGTTGGGTCTCCGAGGAGGAGGCGTGTCGGGGGCACTGCGGGATCCCAGCCGCCCAGTCACCCATCCGGTAAGGCCGCCCTGCTCTTCCTGCAGCAACTGCTCCATGTCCTCCCTTTCCACACCCAGGGTGCTTCCCATCCGTCGGAACGCTTCCCGGCGTTCCTGTCTGGCGCTTTGCAAGGCGTCTGTGAAGAGCTTTCTCAGGAGGGCCTTGTCTGCTTTTCCTTCCAGGGTGCTCACTAAGTCGGTCCACTTCTTTTGGACGTCCTCCAGCACTTCCTGTCGGGCCTCGTCTTGTCGCTGCAGTTCTCCGATCTGCTCCTCCTGTAGGCGCGAGGTGGCTTGCACTCTCTCCAGCCGTCCCTGCAGCGACCTCAGCTTCCCTTCCAGGCCTTCCCTGCAGCGACCTCAGCTTCCCTTCCAGGCCGTCTGCCTTTTGCATCCATTAGGCCAGGACCACCTTCAGGTTGGCCAGGGCTCCGGTGTGCTGCTTCTCTGCTTCCCGGGAGGCGGACAGCTGGAGGGCAGTCTCCTCTTTCTGCTCGGTGATGGCAGTCAGTTGTTCCTGCAGGGACCCGACCCGGGCAGCGGCCCGCTGGCTCGCCTTCTGCATGGCGTGGGAAGATGACAGGAGCCTCTGCTCTAGCGCCGTGACTTTCCTCCTGAGTTGAGCCGCTCTGTCTTCTGCCAGCCGCGCTGCCCGGAGTTGCCAGTCTTCGCATTCTGAAGCCTGCGTCCGAGACCTCCCCAGCTCCTGGCCTAAGCGCGCTTCCTTGTCCCGCAAAAGGTGAACCTCCTCCCGCAGGGCGCAGTTTTCCACTCGTTCCTGTCTCAGCGCCAGCGCCGCCTCATCTCTCTGGTGCTGAAAGAGAATGCTCTTTTCCTGCATGGAGGTCACTGCATTGAGAAGCTGGCTTAATTCCCCAGCCTGGCCCTGTTCTTTTTCTCTCAGGAGGCACTCAAAAGCCAGAGCCTTCTTCTTCACGGAGACGCATTCGAATTCCTTCTCCCTCAGCATCATAGAGAGGCGCATGTTCGTCTCTTGTAAGGCTTGGTTTTCGGTGTCCTTCTCCCTGGACCTTTCCAGCAGCTTTGCATTTTCCTGTTTGACTTGGCACGCATCCACTTCCAGATGGACTATTCTCTCCTTCAGGTTTGTCACCGCCTGCCTCAAAAGTTCGTTTTCGCTTGCTTGGGTTGTGAGGTTTTCCCTCAGAGAGAGGAATTCCTCCCTCTGCGCCTCGATTAAGAGCTCTTTGTCCTCCAGCGTGTTCTGTAAAGCCTCTTGTTTCTCACTGAGCCGCTGAATTTCGGAATCCGTCTGTGCGTGTCGTTCTCTCTCCAGTTCCGAGGTGGCGGCCATCGCCTCGGACAGTCTCTGAGTCTCCTCCTGGAGGCTTCTGATGGCTGTGTCTTTTTCCTCCGTGGCTCTCCTTAAGGCTTCCACCTCTGCTGGCGGCCCTTTCGAAGACTTGCCCAGCGCCTCGGACTTAATTGCCTCCTGAGAGCCGGCTGCCTCGCAAGTCCGCGACGATGCGGCGGGCGGCTGTGGTGACGTGAGGTCGGGTGGACCCAAGAGAATCTCCTTGGCATTGCAGAGCTGCTCTAGGCCGAGCTGCATCTGTGCCAGTCTCTTCCCCAAGAGCCAGAGTTGGGTCGCATCCCCTTGAGGACGGGGGAATGGGGCGGCAGAGTGCATCTGTCGCCGACACCTCTCCTCGCTGTCCACTAAGGCCCGTGCCTCGAGTGGTGGGAGTTCTTTCTGAAGTTGGGATGACTCCCGCTGCAGATTGTGCACCTCGCTCAGCACCAGCCGCTGCCACTCCTCCAGCATGTTGACCCGCTGCTTCAACGTGTCCCGTTCCCGGAGAAGCTCCTCCAACTGATTCGCGTCCACGCCCCGAACCTCATGGCCAGCGTCGGACGTTTGCCAGATGGTCAGTAAAGTCTGACATTTCTGGCTCAAGGCACCGATTTCAATGTCTTTGGCTCGGACGAGGCGTGATAAGTGCCGGATCGCTTCTCGAAATATGTCCTCACCGCCGCTGTCAGATCGAGGGCGCCGTGTCTGATTTTCGCCTCGCAGCTTCCCGAGCTCTGCTTCTTTGGCCACCAGCAGGTCCATCATTGTGTGATACGCCCTTTTCAGGTGGCTGTTTTCCCTCACCTTCTCGTCGAAAACGGCCAACACGCGTTCCCTTTCCAAAGCATAGGCTTGCAGTTGCTGCTGGAGGCTCCCCGCGTCCTGGACGGAGGCAGCCGAAGCTAGGCGAGCGGGAAGGCCCTGGCTCTCCCAGTCTTGCGCCTGGATCATCTGAGTTCGTGGACCGGTCTCATCTTCGTCCGGCTCATCAAGCTGCTCGGTCAGAGGGATCGTCTTTTCGGTCCCAAGTTTCATCTCCACTTCTGCCGCTTCTCTCCCTTTTCCTAAAGGTTCGGTTTCAGCTTTGGCCCCATCATGCTTTTCACTTCCGTTTGGCCGACGAAGACCCGCCGCTCTCGCTCCTTGACAAATCTCAGCAGGTTTTGTCTGCACGGGCTGGGTCTTCTCGGGCGATGGGGTTTGGATGTGTTCTGTGGTGTTCTGCGCGGTCTCGCTTTCCTCCTCCTCGGCTGAAGAGAGCTGAGCGCGTTTTCTAGGCATGGGCTCGGGCGCCTCCTTAAGATCGCCCACTTGCCGTTTCTGCTCTTGGCAAGATGGAAGGCGTTGTGCCTTCCTCTGCTTTTGCTCTTCAGTGGTCCTTGGAGGATGCTGGGTTTCCTCCTCCAGGTGACCTTCGATCCCTTTCAGTTGAGACACCTCAGATTCTAGTTGTGTCACGGCGTCGAGGGTGTTCGGGTCAACCACAGGAGCGGCTCGAGCCCGTTGTCTCCGTGGCTCCAGGTCTTCCCTCAGGTGACTGCCTTCTTCTTGCAGGGAGGCGAGCCCCGTGTCTCCTTCCTCGAGGGTTTCCTGCAGAGTTGCGGTGTCTCTCCGAGCTGGAGTTGACGGTCTCTCCTTCTCGGGTTGTCCGGTCGCCTGAATGGCTTCCGTCTCCTTTCTCCCCGAGTCGGGGAAGTCTGGCAGCTTTTGCGTCCCCTTCCACAGCACACTTCTGGTGAAGTCAGAGAGGTGTGCGGGGAGGGAAGCCACGCTGCCGCCCACTCGCCCCAGGGAATGGCCTAAGCCGGAGCCGAGGCTGAGGCCGCCAAACCAGGAGGCCATGGCTGCGGGTCACAGCACTGACCTGGTGCGCTCCGCGAAGAGCGTCCAGCCCAGTCGGACAGTCCCGCCAAGTGTCAGGGCCCCGGTGGCTGCGCGAGGCTAAGAGTCAAATCACAGCCAGGCGTTGCTAGGCAACGGCGGGCTGGCGGCCTGGGGGCGGGGCCTGGGCGGGGCCGGGGCGGGGCGCGGGCTCCAACCGTCGGGCTCGGGCTCAGGGAGGGGCTGCCCGCAACTGCGAGGCCGGCCGCCTGGCCCTCACCCATGGCGGCCTCCTGGCCCGCGTGCCCCGCTCCTCCCCCCGCACCCCCCACCGCCAGCCCCGTGGGCCTCCGCTCAGCCCCCGGGCTTCCCACCGCGGCGGTGGGCCCCCTTCTCCCTCTGCTTCAGTGCCGCCCCCGGGGGCCAGGCGGCCCTCCTGCCCCCTGGGGCCGCCCGCCAGGACCGCCGCGCTGAAGGCCGCCATCCGCACACCACCGCCACCTGTGCGCGTGGCAGCGCGTGTGGGCAGAAAGGACCCAAGGCTCTGACTGCCGCCAAGCGCCTCCCACGCTCTCTCCTGTCCTGCAGCCGGGGATTTTCCCAGCCGGCTTGGAGAACACTCGGAGGGCCAAGGTACGTGGGGACCCGCCTCCACCTGCAGAGTTCCGACGAGTGTGTTTGGACACACGTCGGCCCCCTGCGCGGAAGCACGACCCTCCTGAGCACCCTGACCATTGCCATCCCCCCCACAGTCGCCGCGGTCCTTGCCCCGCCGCCTCGCCCCCCTCTTCCTGCGGCCCTGCCTGGAGAAGCAGTCCCTCGGAGGAGTCTGGGGGCTCTCGGGCGCCACAGGCGGGGTGTGGCACACCGCGTGCACGCTGTGCGCCCGCTTCTGTCAGCGCGGGGCGGACTCTCATAGGGAAGGGACTCTTCCCCATGCATCGAGCCGGCGGTGGAGCGGGGAAAGGACCCAGAGGTGCTCGTGGAGTGCGCGGCCCCCAGCTCCGCTGAGCCCGGCGGAACGTCGTCCTCGGGGCCCGACTCGAGGCCGGCGGCCGAGGCCCGGCTGCGCCCCGCGCCCTGGGCCTGCCGTGCGCTCCTGCCCTGGCGCGGGACACGGGGGCAGTGCGGCTGGCCCCGCCGGCCTGGGGACCCGCTGCCGCAGCTGCCAGAAAGTCCCGGTCAGCCAGCCCCGAGCTCCGCGGGCCTGGGAGCCGGGCGCCGCCGCCGCCTCCTCGACTTGACCAGGCGGGAGCAGCCGCCAAGCCGGCCCGGTGCGCGCGCCACGAACCCCGCAGGCCAGGGGAGCCGCCGCCGGCGCCGCCGCCGCCGCCAGGTAGTGGCCGTTGCACTGCGGGAGGAAGCGGGCCCACCAGAGCATGGGCAGGTGAGGGCCCGGGTAGGCCGCCTCCCTCCGTGCACCCGTCGGCGTCTCCACCGCCCGGGCCCCGCCCCCGGGAGCAGGGACCTGCGCCTTCTCCTGTCCTGCCGGCGACCCTGGCGCCCATGCTGGCTGCCTGGGGCCACGACTCCCATCCCTGGGGCGCGTGCAGCAGCACCGGCGACGGTGGCGCTGGGGGAGGGGGGAGCGCGGGGCGGGGCGCGGCGGGGTGGCGGGTGCTGGGACCGGATTCTCAGCCTTGGGCTCCAGCGGGGCGGGGGGGGGGCGAGGAAGGAGTGGCGTGGAGTGGTCATGCGGGCAGGGCGCGCCGCGCAGACCCTTGAGGTCCAAGTGCAGACAGAGGAAATCAGTAAAGGGGCTTCCAGCCGGTGGGATCCCCTCGGTGCGTGCGTTTCCCTCGGGCCTTCAGGGAAGCGGGAGGCGATGCTGCCTCCAGCCCAGGGAGAGGAGGAAGTAGCGGTGCCAGTTGTTGACCCCGCGAAATTTGGAATCGGGAGCAGGATGCAGGCTCCGGGCGCCAGTGAAAGGAAAAAGGGTTCTCCCAATCCTCTTCCTCAGTTAAAGGGATTGTCTTTTGAATTTGAAGTTTCATCTCCCATTCTTGCTCTTTTCTTTCTGTTTCTAATCTTTTACTTTCAGCTTTACAGAAACTATGCTTTTCACTTCCACTTGTTATGCAAGACCCTGAACTTTTGTTTTTAAAAAAATCCCGGAATGTTCTGTTTGAATGTGCTGGGGTTTTTCAGGCAATTGTGTTTTGATTTGTTCTGTGGTGTTTTGCAAGCTGTGCATTTCCTCATGTTTGGCTCAATAGACTTGTGTGTGTTTCCTATGCATTTGCTTGTGCTGGTATGTCAGATCATCCTTTTCCTGTTTCTGCTCTAGGAAAGACGGAAGTCGTTGTGTCTTCCTCTGCTTTTGCTCTTCGGTTATCCTTTGACCATGTTTTGTTTGCTCCTCCATATGACCTTTTATCACATTCGACTCAGAGCCCTCAGATGGTAGTGGTGTAACAGCGTCTAGCAGTTTAGGATCAACCACAGGTGAGGCTGGAGCCTGTTCTCTCAGTCGCTCCAGTTCTTCTTTCTGGTGACTGTTTTCTTCTTCCAGGGAGGGAAGCCTTGTGTCTTCTTCCTCTAGGGTTTCCTATAAAGTTTTGGTGTCTCTCAAAGCTGGAGTTTCCAGTCTCTCCTTCTCGGGTGGTACAGTTGCCTGAATGGCTTCCGTCTCCTTTCTCCCCGAGTCAGGGAATTCTTCCACCTTTTGCGTCCCCTTTCTCAGCACATCTTTGGTGAAGTTAGTGATGTGTCTGGTGAGGGAAGCCACACTGCTGCCCACTTGCCCAAGGGGCTGGCTTAAGCTGGAACCGAGGCCACCAAGCCAGAAGGCCATCGCTGTGGTTCACAGCACTGACCTGGTGCACTTCTCAAAGAGTGTCCAGCCCAGTCGGACAGTCCCACCAGGTGTCAGGTCACTCGTGACTGCATGTGGCTACGAATCAAAGCACTATGAGGCATTCTTAGCCAATGCCAGCTTGTGGGAGGGCCCTCCAACAGGGAGGGTGTGGCTGTAAACTCTGAGGCCTTACCTGGGACCTTACTAATGCCTCATCTACAGTCACCCATCCCTCCAGGTGCCTCTGTTCTTCCAGAAGACTTCTTCCAACCACCGTGGTTGGGGCTCTTCTCCCTCTGCTTCAGTGACTTTCCCAGTGCCAGGTGCCACTCCTGCCACTTCACTGTCAGCTGCCATGATAGCTGCTCTAAAGGCTGTCATCTCCAACCTACCTCCACCTGTACATGTGTGAGCAGGTGTGCTAATAGAAAGTACCCATTGCCTCTGAGCTTTTTACTATGTGTTCCATACCATCCACATCGTCCTTCAGCTGCTTATCTTCATGCCACAGTTTTTTTTTCAATTTGCATTAAATTGTACATAGTGATGCACATCCGCCTTAAGATTGCATCTCAGTACGCTTTGACAAATATCTATACCTGCGGATAAGCACAACCCTAGTGAAGACACTGAACATTTCCGGTGTGAAATAGGAAACCAAACAGGTCACTTATGTCTAAGGGCTTTAAAATGGAGCCAGAAACCCATTATGGAAATGGGTCTTATGCACGTCCTCATTGGGCAGAATATGATCTTTTGAACTCAGTCAAGACTCAAATATTCTGAGAATCCTGCAATCAACCTGCAACTTGTCACAGTGACAGACTTTTGCCTCTTTGTAGTCAGCCTTAGCAATTAATTATGTTTAGTCAAAATTAAGTTTCTGTCACCGACTCCAATTAACGTTCTTTGTAATGCAAATCTCCCTCTTTTGCCTTTAAAAGCCCTGGTTTCTTAGTCCCAGTGGGATGCTATTTCCAGTTGCTGCTCAAATCTGTGTACCCCTAATTGTAATTCTTTGAACCCAAAATGAATGCCTTTCTGCCTCTCAGTTTGGCTCTTTGCTTTGATGTTAACATACACGTACCAGGAGTAGGACCTGAAGCAATCTCCCCTTTGTGGACCGGCATCCTCAGGAACCGGATATGGTACCTACATGAGCCCCTTGTGCTGACGGTTTCCAGGGACCTGTGGCTCCTGCAATTGAGAGCCCTCCCACGTTCTGACCTCCTTCCACTTGGTTGAGTTCAGTGTCTTTTTGGGGATGGTTGACTGCCTATGAGACAATTGTCTCAGTGCCAGTGTGGCTTTTTTGGCTCAAGGTCATTGCCCCAGGAAGGACTTCCCTTGCAGAGTTTTCTCCCCTCTGCTTGGTGAGCACTCTGACATAATTGATGGGTTTCCCTATTGTCATTCTTAATGTTTTGTTTGCCCCCTTTTCTTTAACATGGGACTTTTATTTCCTGAAGTTCCTTGAGAAGTTCCTCCCTCATGATCTCCAGCTGGTTTTCTGTTGAAAACATATGGTCCCTTCTCTTGTAAATTTTAATCCCAGTGAACCAAGATTACTAAGGATGATTTGCAATTACAACTGGCAGTAGAAGGAACATCCTGATTTGATACTATCATTTAAAAGTGCATGCAGTTAAAAGCAAGGGCTTCAAAATTCCACAAAAGTTTTATTGAAAGTTTGGTTGTGTAGGGACCTGAAATTGGCCACCCCAAGATATGTCTCTTTGGCATCAGGATTATTTGAAGCTGATTGCTTTTGATAAACTGGGACAGGGAAGAAGGCTCTGAGGAATGGAACTTGCCCTTTGTTAGGACACATTTACATTTGTAAGGTAAATCTCCATCTGTAAAATGTGCCTCCCTCTCTGTACCAGGAAGAAGAAAGGAGATGCCCTTCTCTCTAGAAACTCTTACAATACCAAAGGCAAGGACTTCAATCTGCATTTTATTGTGCTAGTCTGGTAACCTCCTGTAACTGACTTCCCTCCCCCTCCCAATGTTGACATTTCTTTAAGGATTAAGCATCTTACCTTAGGCTAGGAACTGATTGTTGCACTCACCTGTGACCGCCCAGCTCCAGACACTAGACTTGCCTCCAGCTACACCCACCGAGATAGCAGACCCACTGCCTGCTGTGTCCATCAAGTGCCAACAGGGCAATCTTGTGACTATTGTGGGAGGGACATTTCAATCATATGTGAAACACCCTGTTTGGGGGTATATAACCACTATGTGCACCCCACTTCTTCGGTGCCCTTTCTTCCTTCGGGAAGAAATGCCCTGGGCCATGGTTCCTCATAAAGCTTTGTTTAATTTTCTCTTACTTTTCTGTCTCATGTGAATTTAATTCGTTCTCTGGCCAGACGAACCCACATTTGGGAAGAGGAAATGTCTTCCTCCCCTACAGTTTTGGCGTAGTCGGCAGTATAAAATTTCACTTGCTCCTGGACTGCTGTGGCTGAGAGATCCTGGACCCCTGACAAGAGCCGGCAAGAGGTAAGAGTTCTTACCACGTCAGTCTCCCGGATCTCTGCCTTCAGAGTCCAATGGAAGCAAGAGTGGTGAATTTTTTGCTCTTCTAAATTTAGATTAGCAGGAGAAAATGTTGGTGAGGCTAGTGACAAATAAAAATGGCAAGTAATAGGACATATTGGAATATATGAGGAAGCCATTTGGTGTAAACCTAATTCGGCCTGACCTTGTCTTTCCAAAAGGGCCTGGCCTAGGCCGTTGAGCATGCATTGTATATCTGCTTTAGAGATTCCCTATGGCAAAAGCAAAGGCCCTTGAGATAAAGGTGCAACTTCCCTCCCCGTCCCAATGTTGGCGTCTCCTTAAGGATTAAGTATCTTTCCTTAGGCTAGAAACTGATTGCTGTGCTCACCTGTGACTGCCCAGCTTGAGACACTAGACTTGCCTCCTGCTATGCCCACCAAGATAGCAGACCCACTACCTGCTGTGTCCATCAAGTGCTGTGCCGACAGGGCAATCTTGTGACTATTGTGGGAGGGACATTTAATCATATGTGAAACACCCTCTTTGAGGGTATATAACCGCCCTGTGTACCCCCACTTCTTTGGAGTGCTCTCTTCCTTTGTGGAAAGACTCTGCCGGGTTATAATCCTAAGATTTAAGCTCAGAATAAACTCACCCAAATTTTCGTTTATAGATTGGTTATGGATTATTTTCATCAATATGAGTCAGTTATAAGGGTAGGAGACCTGTGATTTATTCTGTGAACTGTCCTGCTGGGGTTGTGTGCCCTGCATAGGAACTGTTGTGTGACTCTTATCTTGATAAGCCTGTGGAAGAGGCCGTGAGGGCGACGTCTGATCTCTTCTTTTCTTTGTCTGTTTTGCTCATCATCTCTTCTGTTGTCACCAAGTCGAGGTTAAGTTCAGGCTGGACCTGACCAGAACCTGGACCTTCTGTAAAATCGAAAACTTGGGTTTCTCTGTGCCTTTGTGATGCAGTTGGACAGGTAGATCAACCTAGAATGTAATTTGAGTTACAACCCAGTTTCTGGGAAATCAAGAGCAACTGTGCTTAGAAAATCCTTGCAAGACTGGAAATACTGCTCTAGAGGCAGTTCAGATTCCACCCAGTTCCTTTATCTCGAAAAGGATTATCATCTCCCCTCTCCAGGAACCACTACCTAGCCAATCATTAATTCCTAAGACTGAAGAAAAAAAAGGGGAGGGGAAGAAAAAACAGCTTCCAAATTCTTTTTGGTAGCAATCTTGAGTTCTGCTAAGTTAAGTGATAAAAATCTGAGTCTCTGGCTAATTTTTGGATTGGATAGAACAAACGTTGCTAAACATCTAAGTTTATCTGCTTTTGGTTTTTATTGCAGAGATGCTAAAAGTCTTTGGGCCTTTTACTGTAAAGTGATGTGTTCCTAGAAATTATGAAGTGTTTAGAATGCTGATATAAAAGACAATTCATAATTGCTTACCTTTTTAGTGTTTACTAGGGTCTGTTAATGGTTAAAAGTTCTAGTTAACATATATAATTAAAGCTATTGGAAATTAATAAGGAAAACAGCTCTGCATTCAAGGAAAGTAAGTTTTCAGTAAAGAAGGTATAAAGAATGGAAATATTTTTGTTAGGTTGGTTAAGAAAGATAAATTTGTCCTAATGTACTAGAAGGGAAGAAAGAAAGCCTGGGACAAATTCTGAAGGCAAAAAGAAAGTTATAGAAGTTTTGTGAAAGAAATTCTGAAAGAGTTTTGTACCTGGTCAAGTTGGTTAAGATTGAAATGAATCTAATTAAGTAAATGGGTTTTAATATGAAAAAAGGTAAACTGGTACAAAAATTAGAATTTGGCTCTCTCTTAAAAGGATAATTTTCTTAAACTCTTAGTCTGCTCTTGATAACGAGATTATAAAAGGTTTTTCCTTCTGAGTAAGTTTACAAAAGATCTATGTTTTGTTGTATCTATGTTTATGTTTCCTAGGTGCAAAAGACAGAGGTCTCTCTATTATGGCTTTTTATTTATTTATTTATTTTTTGCTGTTGATACCTAAGCATTTTTTCACAGTGAGCATTGTTTAAATAAGTGTTTTAAAAACCTTTTGCTATTTTTGACAAGCTTCTCTCTCAAAAAAAAAATTATTCAAGTCCTAAATAAAGGTTTTCCTTTGACCTGAATGAAGGAAGAGAATTTCTCTGAGGATTTTCAGAGGGCCCCTGAGACTTCTCAAAGAAATTTGCTCTCTCTTCCTATAAGGTGGAAAATACTAAACTAATTAGGCTTATTTAGTATGTTAATTTACATTGGAAGCATTATCAGATAAGCGATGATAATCTTTCTTAAGTGGTATTATGTGGGTAAATGCTATTGATATAGATGTCTTAAAATTATATAGCATTCTTGAAATTCTGATCTGTCCTGGTTATCGGTCATAACTCCAGTTATTATCTTGAAGTGTTGCACGTCACAGAAGTAGCCAAGTTTCTTTGTCAGTTGCCCTTTTGAGTCTTTTGTCCACTTACAGATAGTTGCTGTTTTACTCTGATGCTTTTTGCTTTTGCAAATATGTCTTATCTTCAGAGACATTCATGGAAAAGACTCTGACACTTACTCTGGATTACAGTTTTCTGATAAACTTTCAGATTGTAAAACTGAACTGGGTAAGAAATTACAGAAATCTAAAGGAGAAACTGATGACCTGGTAAAACTGCTAATAGAAGATTAAGATCAAGAACAGATTATACAGGACTGAATGAACTGAGGGTGATAATTTTTGTGACTCTTATTTGAAATATTGTTGATTTTTTGATATTTTGCTTTGTTTTCTCAGATTCAAGAAAATCTTTTTCTCTTTTCTCTTATGCTAGCTATGACTTATAGCAATTTAGTGAAATTGAGTGAAGTTATACCTTTGTTAGCAAAACTGAGACATTTATCTTTTTCTCCCTACCTGATCCCTCGAGAGTTTGGAAACTCTTTGTGAGTATGGTTATTTCATGGCAATATAGTTATTTGCATAAGTTCAATAAGAATCTGTTCTCCTTATAACAGGACATTGGTTATCTTGCCAAGCTTTGACTGGAATGTCATATTTGAGAAAAACATACAGACTTGGATATGGCAATACTGCATTTGAGGAATAAGGTTGACTTTCTGGAAATAAAGCCACTTGGAAAAATGGGCCTGGTACCTTGCTTTACAGAGAGATTCCAGCAATCTTACCTGGTAAGTAAGGAAGCTTGCTTATCTGACAGGTGCAAGGAACCTTGGAATATTTTGGGGGACCTCAAGAAGAGAGGAATTCACCCAAATCTAAGGTATTGCAGGCGAGGCCTGATGGCACAAATCCTTGCCTTGGCTTTCCCGGCCTCAGGAGGTCTTTACAGTTCAATCTGAGGTTCCTCGTAAAAATTCCAGCAAAGCAAATTTAAGAGCCTATCTGATCAATTGCTATTCTTGCTGCACTTATGTAAATAATTGGGCCAAGTTTCTTGAAACTAAACTTATATTGCAAACCAATTAGTCTTCATTTGACTATCTTTGGTAAAAATGAGGGTGATTTTAGAGAGAAGAATTATGTTTCAGTGAAAAAACTATAATGCACATTTGTGGATATTAGATCCTAGTTCTGTTAATTGTCTTTGAGGCTTTTTCTACCTGTGAGCTGGACTGGATCCTGAATTCTTCTACTGAAATATCTGGTTCCAAACCTCCAAACTAATGTTTTCAATTTTTCGCTCATTTTCTTCTGGAATCATTGAGAATTGAACATGCTCTTTTTCCTGAAACCTTAAAAACTGAAGCTGAACGACTTGATAGAAACTTAAGAGAGATTCCTGTCTGTTGCTGTGTAAGCTGGAAGCCACTCACAAAGATACCTGAATGCCCAATGACGTCATCAGAGACCTTTCAAGCTACAAAAAGATGCTTTGACTCTGACAGCTAGAAGTCTTCTTGACTGCCTGCCCCCTGGATGCAGGAACTAATTTATAATTTGCTCCAACCATTAACCTTGTTAGCTTGCTTCCAACATCACAAGGGAGAGAAGACCACGACTGCATTCTATTGTTTAATTTGGTTTACAAATGAGTCTTACTTCAATGATAAGTGAGGATGTTACACTGTCTAGCCTCAAGAATGCCTGCTACTTTCTGTTAACTCTGCTAACCCAGTAAAAGATTTCCTTCTACAGGCTCAAGAAATTGCCATGGAACAAGAGAAACAGATATGGCAGTCAAAAGGAATTTTTGACACCCCCTCGCAGATGTGGTTCGGGCCCAATAAGAAACCCATTCGATGGGTCACAAGGCCACTTTCCGCTTCCTAAGAGACCCTTTGAGGTATGGCAATTGGACTTTGTCCAAATGCCACCATCTCAAGGATATAAATACATCTTGGTAATGATTTGCATGTTTTCCCATTGCATTGAGGCCTTTCCCTGCAGAAGAGCAACGGCTTTAACA
This sequence comes from Equus caballus, assembly GCF_041296265.1. NCBI lineage: Eukaryota > Metazoa > Chordata > Mammalia > Perissodactyla > Equidae > Equus > Equus caballus. The sequence continues at coordinate 17,205,402 of NC_091710.1, read as the reverse complement.
GCAGGTAAATTACTATTAGAGAGAATAATTCCTGTTTGGGGAATTCCTACTGAGTTACATAGTGACTGGGGAACTCAAATCTGTTCGTAATGTTTGGCCAATTTTGCAGCATCTCCACTGTGCTTACCATCCTCAATCCTCAGGATTGGTAAAAGGAACTAACGGCACAACCAAAACTTAATTGGCAAACTTTCAGAAACATTTACTCTCTCATGGCCAAAAGCTCTTGTGCTAGTGCTCTTTAATCTTAGATCTATACTTTTTGTAAACATCGGCTGTCTCATTTTGAAATAATAATAAAACAGCCTATGCAATTGGATGAAGAAGTATATGAACCAGCTTTGCTTAAGGGATGTATTACATTGTTTTCATGGTCTTATTGTGGTGCTTAAAAGAAATGAAAGATTTGTAGCTGATTCTTTCACAGAGAAGTCCCAGAACTTAAGGATCATGGACTGTAACCGGAAGAATTTATTTATTGAAAGAGACATCAAATAAGACTCTTTGCAGCCCTATTGGAAAGGACCATACGAGGAGGAGAAGAAGACGACATCTGTTGTAGACAGCTGTCCCAAGACTCCGGACCAGGCCTGTATTCCCAACCTTATATCTCCTTATTTAAACATTTGTTGTGCTTAAACTGTATACCTATTTTATAATTTGTTTGGAATGCTATCATACTTAAAGTGATTAATTTGGAACAGACTGATCTTGAAGGCCAGGAATTTATCGAGTGACTCCTAATGGAACTCAGTGGTTATGTGGAACAAATCTTTGGCCTTGGCTACTGCCTGGATGGCTAAGACACTGAACACTGAGCTTCCTTTAAAAGCAGGGAAGGAGTCAGGCTGAGTTAAATCCTGATGTCAATCTCCCTTTCTTAAGGCCAGATGGGCTTGTTCAGTGTTACACTGGTATGGCTATATTTGCAGCTATATTTGCTTCTTCTTTGCAATTAAAATATGTCATTATTACATTTGGAAGCTCTGACTAAATTTACTCAAGAAGCCCTTAATGATAGTCAAGCAGGAATAACCTTATTCAAATACTGAAATGTCTTTAATGAGAAGGGCTGTCCTTCCAAACAGAATGCCTTTAGATATTCTTACTGCATCCTAATGTGGTACATAGACAATCATTCAGACTGAATGCTGTGCTTTTATACGTCATGAATCTTCCAATGTGTCATCTCTGCTAAAGCACATGAAGAAGCAGGTGGATACCTTATGCGATCCTGCACCTAGTTTGATTTGTTTCATTGGCTCCCTTTTCAGTATCAGTTCCCTTTTTCTATCCGGATTGGAATTCCTATTTCTATTATTTATTGGAATCCTTGTACTGGTCATAATATTCAAACGAATTGTTGTTTTCTTTACTCAGTGTTGTAAGAGTAGCATACAAACTCAAGTAATGATTGCTCAACGGCTTGAGATGGTCGATCTGTCTTATAACCCTGGACAAATTTCCTTTTCTGATAGGGACTATGACTAAGAATTCATTTCAGACTAATCCTTTCAAATACGTTGAGTTATTATTGTTACTGTACTTGTTCTATAATCATATACAATGTAAATGTGAACTGTCATAGAAAAGCACGTATACAATGTTTGTGCAACAATCTAAAATTAATTGGAAATTACATGACATGAAATACTTCCTCTGTTAATATATATATAACTCTATGCTTGTCCACTATTTCCCCCCAACGTGGTCGGCTAGGCAAATAAATGAGCTCAAAGCCTAGCACCGAGAGACATGATGGACCCAGGGCAGGCAGCAACCACCCTGGCGCCGAGGAATAATATTTTGATCATAAATGCTTTCTATCGAAAGATTAGAGATGAAAAGGGGGAAATGACAAATAAAAATGGCAAGCAATAAGAAATGGACAAATTCCTAGACTCCTACAGTCTCCCCAAACTGAATCAGGAAGAAATGGAGAATCTGAATAGGCCAATCACAAGTAAGGAAATAGAAACGGTAATCAAAAACCTCCCCAAAAATAAGAGTCCAGGACCAGACGGCTTCTCTGGAGAATTCTACCAAACATTCAAAGAAGACTTAATACCTATTCTCCTCAAACTGTTCCAGAAAATTGAGAAAGATTGAGAACTCCCTAACACATTCTATGAAGCCAACATCACCCTGATCCCCAAACCTGACAAGGACAACACAAAGAAGGAGAACTACAGGCCGATATCACTGATGAACATAGATGCAAAAATCCTCAACAAAATTTTGGCAAACCGATTACAGCAATACATCAAAAAGATTATACACCATGATCAAGTGGGATTTATACCAGGGACACAGGGATGGTTCAACATCCGCAAGTCAATCAACGTGATACACTACATCAACAAAATGAAAAACAAAAACCACATGATCATCTCAATAGAAGCAGAGAAAGCATTCGACAAGATCCAACACCCATTTATGACAAAAACCCTCAGTAAAATGGGTATAGAAGGAAAGTACCTCAACATAATAAAGGCCATATATGATAGACCCACAGCCAACATCATACTCTATGGACAAAAACTGAAAGCCATCCCTCTGAGGACAGGAACAAGACAAGGGTGCCCACTTTCACCACTCCTATTCAACATAGTAGTGGAGGTGCTGGCCAGAGCAATTCGGCAGGAAAAAGAAATAAAAGGAATCCAAATAGGTAACGAAGAAGTAAAACTCTCGTTGTTTGCAGACGACATGACCTTATATATAGAAAACCCCAAAGAATCCACAGAAAAACTATTAGAAATAATCAACAACTACAGCAAAGTAGCAGGGTATAAAATTAACGTGCATAAATCAGTAGCATTTCTATACACTAACAATGAACTAACAGAAAAAGAACTCAAGAACTCAATCCCATTCACAATCACAACGAAAAGAATAAAATACCTTGGGATAAACTTAACCAAGGAAGTGAAGGATCTATACAATGGAAACTACAAGACTTTCTTGAAAGAAATTGACAATGACGTAAAGAGATGGAAAAACATTCCTTGCACATGGATTGGAAGAATAAACATAGTTAAAATGTCCATACTACCTAAAGCAATATACAGATTCAATGCTATCCCAATCAGAATCCCAAGAACATTCTTCACAGATATTGAACAAACAATCCTAAAATTCATATGGGGCAACAAAAGACCGCGAATTGCTAAAGCAATCCTGAGCAAGAAAAACAAAGCCGGCGGAATCACAATCCCTGATTTCAAAACATACTACAAAGCTACAGTGATCAAAACAGCATGGTGCTGGTACAAAAACAGGTCCACAGATCAATGGAACAGAATTGAAAGCCCAGAGATAAAACCACACATCTATGGACAGCTAATCTTCGACAAAGGAGCAGAGGGCCTACAATGGAGAAAAGAAAGTCTCTTCAACAAATGGTGCTGGGAAAACTGGACAGCCACATGCAAAAGATTGAAAATTGACCATTCTTTTTCACCACACAGCAAAATAAACTCAAAATGGATCAAAGACCTAAAGATTAGGCCTGAGACAATAAGTCTTTTGGAAGAGAATATAGGCAGTACAACTCTTTGACATCAGTTTCAAAAGAATCTTTTCGGACACTGTAACTCCTCAGTTGAGGGAAACAATAGAAAGAATAAACAAATGGGACTTCATCAGACTAAAGAGCTTCTTCAAGGCAAGGGAAAACAGGATTGAAACAAAAAAACAGCTCACTAATTGGGAAAAAATATTCACAAGCCACTTATCCAACAAAGGGTTAATCTCCATAATATACAAAGAACTCACACTGCTTAACAACAAAAAAACAAACAACCCGATCAAAAAATGGGCAGAGGACATGAACAGACATTTCTCAAAAGAAGATATGAATATGGCCAATAGACACATGAAAAGATGTTCATCATCGCTAATCATCAGGGAAATGCAAATCAAAACTACACTAAGATATCACCTTACACCCGTTAGATTGGCAAAAACATCCAAAACCAAGAGTGACAAATGTTGGAGAGGTTGTGGAGAAAAAGGAACCCTCATACACTGTTGGTGGGAATGCAAACTGGTACAACCACTATGGAAAACAGTATGGAGATTTCTCAAAAAGTTAAAAATAGAAATACCCTGTGACCCAGCCATCCCATTACTGGGTATCTATCCTAAGAACCTGATATCAGAAATCTCAAGAGTCCGTTGCACCCCTATGTTCATCGCAGCATTATTTACAATAGCCAAGACGTGGAACCAGCCTACATGCCCAGAAACTGATGATTGGATAAAGAAGATGTGGTATATATACACAATGGAATACTACTCAGCCATAAAAAAAGACAAAATTGGCCCATTCACAACAACGTGGGTGGACCTCGAGGGTATTATGTTAAGCGAAATAAGCCAGTCAGACAAAGATGAACTCTATATGACACCACTCATAGGTGGAATTTAGTATATTGATATGGAGATGTGATCGGTGGTTACCAGGGAAAAGGGGGGGGTGGGGGGAGGGCACAGAGGGGGAAGTGGTGTACCCACAACATGACTAACAAAAATGTACAACTGAAATCTCACAAGGTTGTAATCTATCATAACATTAATAAAAAAAAAATGGCAAGCAATAGGGTATATTGGAGTATATGAGGAAGACATTTGGTATAAACCTAATTTGGCCTGACTTTGCTTATTCCAAAAGGGCCTGACTGTGGCTGTTGAGCACGCATTGTATATCTGCTTAGACATTTCCTGTGGCCAGAACAAAGGCCCTTGAGAAAAAGGTGTATCTTCGCCCCCACATTAGCATTTCCTTAGGGATAAGCATTTTTCCTTAGGCTAGGAACTGATTGCTGCACTCACCTTTGACCACCCAGCTCACCTGTGACCACTCAGCTGGAGACAACAGACTGCCACCCTGCTGTGTTCACTGAGACAGAAGACCTACCTGCTGTTTCCATCAATCGCTGTGCCGACAGAGCAGTCTCGCGACTATTGTAAAAGGGACATTTCAATCCTATGTGAAACATCCTCTCTGGGGGTATATAACCAGTCTGTGCACCCCACTTCTTTGGTGCCCTTTCTTCCTTTGGGAAGAAAGGCCCTGGGTTATAATCCTCAGATTTAAGCTCAGAATAAACTCACCCAAATTTTCATTTATAGATTGGTTATGGATTATTTTTCGTCGACAATAGAAACTAATCTAAATGTTTGTCAAGTTAATGTGATATAAAATAATCTTTGGTAAATAAAAGCTTGTCTAAGTTTGTTGGGTTAATTAAAATAGGCATGTCCTGAGAGTTCCCAGCATAAAATAGAAAACTTGTTTTACCTAGCTTTACTAAAAATCAAACAAGTTTACATTATCTCTGCTACAAAATTTGTCAGCAGAAAAGTGATGGCTGCCTTTGTCTAATGTCTCATGACGTTAATTAATTAATAAATATTATTAATATTATTAATAAATAAATAAATAGTTGATTAAAATAGGCATGTCCTGAGAGTTCCCAGCATAAAATAGAAAACTTGTTTTACCTAGCTTTACTAAAAATCAAACAAGTTTACATTATCTCTGCTACAAAATTTGTCAGCAGAAAAGTGACGGCTGCCTTTGTCTAATGTCTCATGACGTTTTTGTAGGTAATGTAAACAAAATTATTAGGAACAAGTAAAGTAAATGATGTAAGTAAGATAAAAGTTTTTAGCTGAACTTTTTAATAATAGTCATGTGTTATGGTATAAGTACTTAAAAATAACTTCAAAACCTCTTGGTAACTTGAAACCTCAGAGTTTTACTAAATTAAGCTAAATGCTAGAAATTTATTGAGTATCTTGACCATTTCCAGACAAGATAAAATAGTAAAACATTAATTACTAAACATAGGTTTATCTACTTTCAGCTTCTGATTAAAACAAAAAACCTAAAAGATGTTTGGGTCTATTAGTAAACATGTCTTGTGCCACACTGAACAATGTATGCTATAAGGAAATGTATGTTTTCAGTAAAAGAAGGTATAAGGAATGGAGATGTTTTAAGAAAGTAAATTGGTCCTAAAGTCAAAGTGGTTATGGGAAAGAGGAAAGAACAAACTCTGAATATGAGTAAGAAAGTCACTGAAGGTTTGTGGAAAAGGAACCCCGAGAAAAGAAGTTTTCCGCCTAGTCAAGCTGGCAAACGTTGAAGGAATTTAATTAAGTCAGCGTTTCTAAGACCAAAAGTAAGCTGGTGCAAAATTAGAAACTTGGCTTTCTCACTGTTATAAGGATGAGGTTTTCTTGGGCTTCTAGTCTGCTCTTGATGAAGAGATTATGAAAGGCTTCTCTTTACATTTGATAGTCTGCCTAAAAGGCAAAAAAGGGATTTTATGTTTTCAAAATCATTTCCCGTGTTGCTTTTATCAGGTCTTTGATTGCGAGAGCTAAGGGTTTTCTTACGGCCATTTAACTTTCTCTATTCGTCTGAAAGTCTTTGTCACATGGTCGAAGGCATAACTGAGTATTAGCTCACAGTGACCTATGATCCTATTTGACCAAGGGTTTTAAAACTGATTTGAGATTTTTTGATGAACTTCTGAAAATCAAATTCTAAATGAAGTCTTTTTCGACCTCTAATTAACTTTGGGATTTTTCAGAGGATCCCTGCAACATCTTAAGGACTCGTTCTCTCTCCTTATAAAAAGAGGGATATGATACTAATTAGGCTTATTCAATAAGTTAAATTACATGGGAGGCATTTTCAAATAAGAAATAACATTTAGACTTCTTTATGTTGTATTTTCATAGGTATATAAATATTCTAGAAATTATGTGAAATTCCTACAAATCTGATATGTCCTGATAGAATGTTATCAGTCATAACTCTATTACCTTAAAATGTTGTATGTCACAGAAATGACCAAATTCCTTTCTCAACTGCTGTATAATGAACCCTTTTTAAGTCCTTTCTCAGTTAGAGTTACTCTGACAATGGTTCATAGAAAGGAAACTCATCAGACTTAACTGGGTCTCTGTCATCAAAATTGAGGCCACCCTGCGAGGACTGAATCTGAGCATCAGGAACATGCCCTAGCTGACTCTCGTGCAAAGGCAGCAACATCAGAATCTGTAGAGACTGGCATGTGTGGATGAAGTCCCCTCTGTCTCTGCAAAGAATAGCCCCTCATTGCCAGACTTTCATTATCCTGACGTGTTCTTGTAACACGGCAACTGTCTGGTCCTGAATCAGAGGAATTAAGGTGTGTAAATAGTGGCTGTACATAAACAAACAGTCAGGGCTATGGGAAACCCCAAACAGCTGCTTGGTTCTGGCTCCCTGGCAAACCCCACTTTTGGGTTTTTGCATTTCTTTCCCCACCATAGTGCATTAAGCAAAACTCTATCCCTAGAGGCCTCACATCTCCTCCCCCTGGACCATTTGAGCACTTGCAGCTGGATTTCATTCAGCTGACGCTTAATATGGGTTAGCAGCGTGTTCTGGAGTGGAAAGAAATCTGGGATCTTTGCAGCTCCTTCTGATCCAATCTTCCCAGGCCTTTTATGTACTTGACATATTGTGAAGTCCTAGAATATCAAACAGGGTATGTATAGGCAAGTGAAAACCCACTTTTACTGAGAAATAAATGAATCCTAAAAGGATGTGGTCATACAGCATCATTCTTATATGTGAAGGCAGCATGTGTCTCTAACCTGGAATTCCCTTTGTGGCTGCCGTTCCCACCGTGGGCATGGCAGACCCTTCAGGGACTGGACGTTTGGGCACAGGGTCCTAGAATCAGTATGTGCACCTCACATTCCTGTCAGACTACAGATGATTTGAATACGTCATTCTATTTATGTTTCTCACATATTGGTAGATGCCACAGTAATTAATCCACTGAAAATTCATTTAAAAATATTATTGCACTTCTGTCTGCCTTGTGTGTTTGTGTGTGTATTTTCTCCAACATAGATATTAAAAGGACAACAGGCCCCCGGTCCCTTATCTAAAGTCGTTGGGGTCAGATGAGTTTCAGAATTCAGAATTTTTCAGATTTTGGAAAAGTAATAATGTGTACATGTCGTTTTTATATAATGTCTCCAGCAGGGTCTGGGGCAGCAGCCCTTAGCCAAACATGTTAGCATTTCTGTAGCAAAATATATGAATGTATCTCACACCGAATGGAATACATAGAGATGATAAATAGCTTCATGTTACTTCAGGTCCAGTTTCGCTGCCTAGTGAGGTATAAAAAGATTTCAAAATGCTGGATAAGGGATATGGACCCGTCTTGCTTTCAGTAATGTTCCAATAGACAGAGCCTGTGAACTTTTTAGACTTTTAGCGCTGTTTCCCATACTCCAGGAAGTTGGAAGCCACAATTACACTCTGTAAGCAGGGGTCACAGACTCCAGTGCCAGGGCAGGTAAAATTAAGAAGCGAAGTGGGCGGTTGGTTAGAAGACAGTAGTGAGTGTGAGGACTGTGATGAGCTAGTGGGTCCGTGTCCATCTGCAGGAGCTGGCTGCTCTCAGCTCTAGCCACTTGTTGCCATGGGGAATGTTCACACAGTGTAGCCACATCTTCCCATGTTCACCGATCCCCCAGAATGCTGATTTCCACGTAAAGTTTCTGGACATTTAAATGTTGTCAACTAAAAAGAAAAATCCCCTGTGGAGGCCAAAGAAAACATATCTGCAAGCTTTCTCTGGCCTTGGGCTGCCTGCTTTGACCTCTGCTCTGGAGACTAATTCTCCCGAGGTGAAAGGCTGGACGGTCGTGTTTACATAATGAGCTGCTTCTTGAGATGGGACGGGACGTGTGTTTTATCGTGATTCATTGTACTTTGCATATAGGTTAGAAGTCTTTGAGTGTAAAAGACGTCACAGTAAAAAGAGAACATGAAAAAGTCAATAGACACTTTGCTTTAGAATTGCCTTATTTTCTAGCCAGCGGGAAGTTTTCTTTTGCACTTGTGAATCTGAAACTTTCAAGTTACTTATCTTGGAAAAGGGAATGAAAGCCTCAAGTTAAAAAGGAGCATCTTTGTACAAAGTTTGAGTTGAGGGAGTTTAGACTATAACGCCCCTGCCTGTCCAGGGCCCTCGTGATGGGAAGTGATATTGCGTATCCACCCTTGTATTGGGACAGGGAAGTGTCCTTGGTCTCCTCTCTTTTCAGACCACACCCCCAGGTGATGTCAGCCCCATAACACCACCTCGTGGCTGATGGCTCCCAGTTTTCTGCCTCCAGTCCTGGCACTTCTTCATCCTTACATTGATCTCTGCCTTGGACGTCTCCCTTAAATGTCCTGCTATCATTGAACTCCTGAACTTCATCCTGAAATGGGCCTCCTTTCCCTGAATTCTCTAGTCTATATGTCGGCCACCTTTGGCCTGTTGCCTGTTCTATGAAAAAGGTTTATTGGTGCCCCGTGCAGCACTAAGCCGCACAATTGAGTAGTTGTCGCGGGGACCGTATGGCCCCCAGAGCCTATGCTATGTACTGTCTGGCCCTTTACAGAAAGAGTTGCCGACACTTGCCCTAGTGCATTGTGTGCCCCAGTGCCCACTAGTGCACTGAATGTCACCACACCTCCTGGGTCACCTGTCAGGCAAATAAATGTTCAGAACTGCACAGAAATTCTTCTAAGCACCTACCGGGTAGCTGTCTACTGTCAGTGTGAACATTTGTAAATCAGCCAGCTTGGATTTCACGTGGTCATTGGATACTCGCAGATGCACGGGCTGGAGTGGCCGCTTGAACCCCTGCCCAGCTGTTCCTTGAGGAAATTCATCAAAGTGTTCTGCTCTGCTAGATCTGGTGAGGGCTAGCATAGAGGGAGCCGGGCACAGGCACGGGGTCTCTGAGATGTGCTTGGGGCTCAGGGAAGGCTTCTCTGACATGTGACACTTGGGCAATCTTGCTAACAGGCAGGTAGAGATGCGGGGCGATAGAGAATTCCAAGAGGGAAGAAAAATTCTTAGGGGAGACCTAACACACTGGCAGCTTTATCCTTTAACTTAACATTTTTTGTCTATGGATTGGAAAAAGACAATATCTGATTCTTAGCAGCAGCAAAACTCTACCCGGCTTTTATTTTTAAGTTAGGTAGTGAATGGCTGTGTATAGATCCACATGTTCTCAAGTCCAGAGTGAGTGTGGTGTTTAACTCAGAAGCCCCTGGATGCATTTCCATCCAACAGAAGGAGTAGGTTTGTTCTTCAAAGCTTTAAAAAACTTTAAAAGCAGCACACTCAACTTGTTTTGCTTAGCGTAAACTCATGGCCATCTTTCCCCAAAATAGACAGTTTTGTTGTAGGACGTTGAAAATCTCTTGAGGCATCATTTCCCACACCGTTACATGTAAGTTCTTTAATTTTCATTATACTTGTTCATCTCCTCTTACAATCTTTTCAAAACTCTGACTGCTTTTGCATTTTTGGACATGCAAGGATTCATAATACTCCCCAAACCACCACAAGATGGCAGGACACAAATATATGACCACCACTGACTGTGAAGACCAACTGTTGGAGACAGGCAGCATTGATTGGCTTTGTTCTCATATGGGCAAGACCATCATTAGAAAGCTTCTGTGCTAGTTTGGGGGGATCACAGCTGGAGGACCACTGCAGTAGAATTTGGGGAGCCCTTCTAGGCAGAAACCTGAGAAAACTGGTGCTTTAGGAAGACAAGTCTGGGGGAAGGTGGAGTGAGGATTGTGGAGGAAGGGAAAGAGGAGAAGGTGAAAGGAGACCAGTGAGGAAGCTAGTGCAACAGGGTAAGAGAGAGGACGACAGCCAGAGCGAAGACAATGGCATTGGAGACTCATTGGAAAAAGTATTTAACACCATACGTAGTGTTGGGGACAAAGAAGAAAGAAAGAGACGAGTCGAGGAGATTCGGGTTATGGTTGGATGTTATTTATTGAAAAGGTAACAGTGGTTCTTCATTCTTTCATTGTTTTAAAATGCTTCTGTTTTTAAACTTATAGTTCCTATATCTACCTTTTTGCTGGCTTCCTCTTCCAATGACATGACATTGTGTGTGTGTGTGTGTGTGTGTGTGTGAGTTTCAAGACCACCCTGTGTGAGTATCTGCGGATCTGTAAAGTGGTTTAAATCTGGGAGAGCTGCTGTCCTTCAGCTTTTCTTTTTCAGTTATTCTTTCCTATTTTCACATCAAAATGAATTTAGGTATCACTTCTTTTCTAGTTCTTAGAAAAATTCATTCATAATTTTGGTTGGTTTGGAGCTCATTCATCCAAATATTTATTGGGTTTGTGCTAGGGACTAGGTCCTGAGGATACAAAAATAACTAAAACTCAGGCATTTATGGTTTAGTAAATCTGTGAACTAAGCCTTGGGGAGAATGGACATCTTTACAACATGACGCATCTCTTTATAGACACAAAGCTTTTATGTGGTTCATAAGTTTTGTTGTTATTGTTGAGAATAGTACCTAATTAGGTTAGCTGGTGAACATGGGTGATATTAACGTTTGTATATATTTATTTACTTTACAACATATTTAACTCATATTGATAATTTTGTTACTTCTTTGAATTTCTATGTATATTATTTGTGCTACGTTTTTATTTCTTCTTTTCCTATTATTTATTTCAGTGCCTTCTTTTTCATTCCTTCTTTAATTGGTTAGACTCCAAACAAATGTGTAGCATATATTTGTTTGTAGCAATATTGTATAAAGGGCATGTGATTGCCCCCCTATTGGGCATTCCAGAAAAGTGATGAGGAATGTGTAAGTCCTGCTGAAATGCAAATGTCTCATCTGAATGGTTCCCTATGCAAATCTACAGGCATTTTTCCTCTCTTTTGGGCCACATCCCTTTTAGTATGTCTGATATTTGAACCTCATCCTGTGTCAGTCATAAGATTGGCAGGTGATCTTAAAGGCAGAATACTGAATTTCTAGTCATCCAACTCTATGGAGAAAATAGTGCAGTGGACTCAGATGAGGAAGGAATTGGAAGAGAAAGTTGAGAAATGGTGAGAGGAGTTTAAATGGTGCATATGTGGCAATACGTTCAGATAACTTCTAAAGAGGTGGTCAGCAGGTCACACGGCAGTGGACTTCTTTGGAGTCTTTGAATCTTAGAGCCATCTTTAGGAATAGAAACCTTGTTTCCCTCTGATTTAGATGGAGCTCTGACAACCCTCTCCCCAGAAACAATCATCTACACTCAGAAATTGGCATATCATTTCATGGACTTCCTAGACATCCTCAAGCCCATGACAAGAACCCCAGGGTCAAAGAAAATCCATTTATGTATTTGGGATCTCAAGAAGCCTACTCGTTATCAGAGATGCTTAGCTACAGTCCCTATGCTGGGAACTGGTCTCTAGAGATATGCTGTTTATGGACGTGTACGTCCCACGTCTCTGTGTGTGTTGTCCTCTAGCCTCCAAAACACACCCTTGAGGTCAATATGAGAGCCTTCCCCCAAAACACAGAAAAGCGATGGACCGCATATACTGCGGTGTTCCCCTAAGATTAGTACCATATAGCCTAGGTGTGTAGTAGGCTAGACCATCTAGGTTTGTGTAAGTGCACTCTATGATGTTCACATAACGACGAAATAACCTAAAGGCACATTTCTCAGAATGTGTGCCTGTCATTAAGCGACGCATGACAGTATATAGTGAGATCGTAGTGAGAAGATGGATCCTATATGACCACTAAAGAGAGCACACTAAGGAGATCCCGGGTCACTTCAACCACTGTAACGTACAAATACAGAGAGCACACCACCGTGCATTTGCTCTGGAGCCTCCGATGCCGTCTGCACACAGTAGCTGACTATGCCGCAGTCAAACCAAGAGCTCAGGTGAGCCCAGCAGTGTCACCTGAGCTGTATCTCTTGGGCAGGAAGATCAGAAGGTACACGGGCCCTACAAACATTTGGGATCATAGCTAAGAAATCTGAATTTAGTTGCCAGCTAGGGCCGCTCCTGGGAAATGACAGCTTCCATCACCTGGACATCTTGAGAACTCCTGATCTGGTGGGAATTAGAGTTCAGGCAAAACTCCATTAATCAGGGGTGACTGGGGCATCATCTCAGACTGACAATCTGAAGAATGTGTCCAGCCTCACTCATCAGGCTGTCCTGATTCCTTAAAGCTTGAAATGACATCTCCTTCCTCTCGGATCAAAGCCGAAGTCCCTTGCATCACACACTAGGCTTGGCAAGAGCTGGTTCCTTCTCCTTGTTCACTAGGTTCCAGCCGTACCAGCCTCCTTTCCATTTCTTGAAAACGTCAGGACCCTTCCTGCCTCCAGGCCTTTGCACACTCTGTGCCCTCTGCCAGGGGCTCAGAACGGCTTTGGCTAACCTAACTCCTCTTCGCCCTTCAGATAGCAACTCAGATGTCACTTGTTCTGGGAAATGTCTCCACACTCCTAAAGGAAAAGTTTTCTTTAAGAAAAGTTTTCTTGTTAGTACCTATCGCTTGTCTCCACAGCAGTGAAGTATCTTTATCGGTGTCGTTCTCTTGCCTGTTTATGATCTGCCTCCACCGCTAGCCTGTAATCTCCAAGAGGGAAGCAGCTGTCCAGGATGCTTCCTCTGCTGTGGTATCCCTAGTGTTACACACAGTACTCGGAATACAAAAGTACTCAACAAATATTTGCAAAATGTCTGAATGAACCTTCAGAACACGCTTGCTCACATTAAAACTAATCATCAATGAAACTGGAGCAGCTCAGTCCAACTCGACCCATTGCTGGCCCATAGCCAGGGCTCAATGAATATTTGTTCACCAACTGGCCAGTGTGGAAGGAAGTAATGGGAGATGTTGTCCAGACAGGCTTATTGCCCTTGGTATCTCCTTTCTAGTCCACCTCCTCAGCCGCAAGCATCCCATAAACATCTGCAACCTATGGTCCTCTGGGATGCTCTCCAAATTCTGCCTCCAGGACACACCAGCTTTGTTCAGCTTTCTCTATGTTGCCGATTATCTACTTTAGTTCCCCTTCCTTCTCCTTGTATGCTTGGTGGACCTGACGATTCTATTGCTGTTCCTTCGCTCTGCACTCTGCCACTGGAAACAAGTCCACCATCCTCTGGGACTCTGATATCAGTTCTTTTCTCTGTGTCCTGAAGCCCTGGACTAGTCCCGTTTTCTTGCTCAACTGGTCTTTAGAGACCACGGTCCAGACCAGAGAGTTCAAACATCACTCACAGGAGGGGAAGTCAGATGGTCATCATCTGCTGTGATTCCTATTGCTATTTTGGACATTTAACTGGTCGTCAATTAACTTATAAAACCAGAAAACAGACTGGCCTGCTTTATAAGTGTGCATCCAGGCAGAGCACTAAAGCCAGGCCTCTTTGCCTGGCCAGATGGGCTTTTTGTGGATGGGTTACCTTGGCCAATGGCCGCTGCAGGCATTGGCCGGTTATCATCCTCCAAGTGGCCAAGTGTGGTGTTGGCTTCATTTCCCGACAGGGACTTGTCTGTGGGAAGAATTGTGAAGTGCCGAGGAAACCAATGGCCGTGGCTTCCTGGGACCCGGGAAAGAGTTAGGGCTCCTGCCCCCATCGCCTCTCGGCACTTCCTCCTGGGCACGTGGGCTGCTGTGTAGGCACGGTGGCTTCAGGCATATGCAACCCCCAACCCCAGGCATTAGCTGCAAGCACCTCTTTGTTTTCAAAAAGCTCATTCCTATTTCTCCAGTTTGGACAAAATACACAGAAGAACCTGATGTGAACTTCTAGGGCAACGGGCTTCAACCTTCACTGCATGTTAGAACCGGCCGAGAAGACTGAAAAATTCCGGAGCTCAGCCCCATTTAGGCCAAAGAAAAGAGACTCCAGGCCTCAGTGTCTGGACGGCTCCTCAAGTGATTCCAGTGCCCACCAAGGTGGAGCCCCGCTCACCCAGGCAGCGCCTCTCCCAGTCGCTTGTGCATAAGAATCCTCCATGGGATGCATTACAACACAGCTTCTGAAGCCCCAGCCCCAGAATGTGGAGTCAGTGTTTCTAGGGCTGGGCCTGAGAGGAGGCATTGTTAACGAGCCCCAGGTGATGCTGCTGCTACTTGTCCACGGACCACACACTGAGCAGCTCTGTTCCAGAGCTTTGCTACTCAGTGGGCAGTCCGTGGATCAGGAGCCCTGGCATCACCCAGGAAATCATTAGAAATTAAAAATCTTGAGCTGTCTCAGACCTGTTACATCAGCATCCGTGTTTTAAAAAGGGCTCTAGGAAATCTAGTTGCACAGCAAGGATCGAAAAGCATTAACACGTAGGGTGCAGACGTGCAGCCCCTGGGCCAAAGTTAGCTGGCAGATGTATACCACCTGGCTTGCACAGTATTTTTTAAAATTTGGAATTAATTTACACTTTAAAATTGGGATTTCTGACTTCTCTTGAAAAACTGGAAGATCTAGCAATACTGGGCATCCGTTCTCACGTGGTGGTTCTGATCTGGATGAAATGGAGATGGAGGTCACGCTTTAAGGTCCATACCTCTGTTTTACACACGAGTTGTTCCTATACCCAGAGTTTCCTCAAGCAAGATCCCTGGAGCAGCAGCACTAACATCAGTGGGGAACTTGTTAGAAATACAAACTTTCAGGCCCCACTCTAGACCCAAACGCTTGATGAATTACCAGGCATTTCAGGAGAGAGTGGAATTCTGCGTGGATTTCACCAGGATCAAAATCCCTTCATGAGCTCCGTAATTATGTGGAGAAAGTTCAACCAAGATCCATGGGTGACTGATGTTTTGCAGGTGAGAGAGACCAAGGGAAAAGGCTTGTGTGTGTGGGATGGAGCCTCCACAGCTTGCTTCCTCCGGCAGCCCGACACCTCCCAGCTGCGGGCTCACCTCTGCGCCCATCCTGAGCCAACGAGCTGGGCTGAGACTTGGTGTCTGGGTAACCCACCCTGAGCCTGGGCGTTCACAGGCTCATAAGACAGACTGCTGCTACTTTCACCACATCAGCCCAATCCACATACAGCGTCTTCTGCCTCAGTTTCCCTAGCAGGCATTTGAGATCTGAATGGACAGATCCACAGCCAATGCCATTGCCATCTGCCTGTGCTGACTTTGGGTACTGCCTGCTGCCTGGGCTCCCCTGATCTCACCCTCTCCATTGGATTGGGCTCCTCAGGTCACGCTATTTCCTCAGCGGAGCCTGAAACTACCACCCCCGTTGAGACACTGTACATTTGGGACTGAGCCAGCTCTAGAGTGAGGTCAGTTTCCTTGACCCCTGCCTCTCTCCCTGTCTACACTGGCTGAATTCCTGGTGTCCCAAGATGCCTATGACCAGAGCCTGCCCAAGTAATAGCAGAGGACTGGGGACATATGGCCTTTGGAGGGGAAACTGTGATGTGACCACACACTATTCTTATGGTAAGAGACGTGGCTGCACAGAAAGTTCACACCAAGATCTTCTTTTTCTTGGTCGGGAGCAGAACATGCATAGAAACAGCAGTGAAAGCGAGGCTGGGAGAGAAAATGTTTTCCTAAAGGTGACGATAGATCCGTGTTGGGCTGAATTGCAGAAGGATTCCTCAGGAACTGTTGCTCTGGCAGTTTTTAAAGAGTGAGTCAGCAAGAATGACTCTGCCTCCTGGGATTCATTAGGTTTAATACTGATGAAAACAGGGTTGGACTATGTAATTTTTCAGAATTACTTCCAAGCAGAGGAGTCAGGCAATAATGATATTAATAATAATAGCAGTATCATCTTTTGAGTGACAGAAACTCTTCTAGGTTGTTTCTATACATTCTCAGGGCTCAGCAAACTTCTGCCATAAAGGGCCAGAGAGTAAATATTTTAGGTTTTGTGGGCTACATGGTCTCAGCTGTAACGACTCAAGTCTGCCCTCGAGACACAAAAGCAGCCACAGATAATAAGTAAACAGATGTACGTGCCTGTGTTCCAATAAAACTTTATTTATAAAAACAGATTTGGCACACGAGCTGTATTTGCTAACTCCTGCATTATCTATTGACCCCATGATACTGTGAAGTAGGTACTTTTACTGTTCCCCGTTTTACAGATAAAGGAACTGAGTCTCAGAGAGATGAGGTAACTCGCATGAGATCCCAGAGCAAAAAGTGGTTTCCAACTCAGTATTCCAACTCAAGATTTCCTACACTATCATGGCTGGGTGAACACTTTCATGCCCAGAGGAGTTTCATCATTCTGGCTCCTCATGTCCCAAGTTCAGTTCTTCAATTATTTCACAATTATCGGGCAGCCTCGACACAACTCTCATGGTCTATCATTTCATTTAACTATCAGGATGGCTGCAGGAGGTAGTTCCTGTTTCCCCATTTTGAGCCTGTGGTCCCCAGAGGATAAGGCAGGATTGTCAAGGTCCACCCTAAGAGAGCCAGCTGAGCTTGGAGTCAGACTCGGGGCTGTCTGAGCCTAAGTTCAGTGATCTTCCCTCCAGACCTGTTGCCTCCAGATTTTTAAAATCTTTCACAGTTTTTGAATTATCAAGTTGTACATGCCTTTTGTACAGGAATTGGAGTGATCATAAAGTTAATGACAAAAAATCACTCATGATCCACCACCCCAAAAATAACCTTTGCTACTAATCTGATGCTTTTTCTCTATCTTGATCCATGCTCATTCTCCCACACAATGACATACTAAATGAAATATTTCATATAATTGTTACTTATCACATAAGATTGGGGGCATTTTCTTATGTTATAAAATTTTAAGAAAATCACCATTTTAATGAGCACATATTTTTTCATCATTGGATATAAGAATTTTTTAACACTTTAGATACTTTCTATTTTTCTTATCATAAATGCTTTGATAACATTCTTGTACATAAGAGTATGAATCTCTGATTATTTCCCCAAGATAAATTCATAAAAGGAAAATTATTGTTTCAAAGCGTACTATATTTTAAAAGTTCTTTATGCATTATTGCAGATTGGGTTTTTTAGAAATTTGTACTCATTTATCATCCCATCAGTAGGTCAGATATACCTAAGCCCAAATCAACAATTTTTTTAAATTAGATAATTTTGTGGGCTAAACTATTACAGTTCTAGTTTGATTTTTATTAAGTAATGAGGCTTTGGGGTTTCTTATTGATTTGTCAGAGTTCTTTATATATTAAGGACTTGTTTTTCTGGCAAATATTACACCCAGGTTTTTATTCGCCTTTAAAATAAAAATAAACTCATCTCTATTAACTTGTCACCTTATTCACTTCAAAGCATACTCAGATCATTAGCATTCAACACATTCAGCAGCAAGAGGAGTAGGAACAACAAAGGGTTTCTTCTGTGAGTAGAATTTGCCAGGTGGCTCGGAATCACAAGCAGAGGCTTAGCCGCAACCCTCATCTCTCTGGTACAGACCGCAGACTTGCCGGGCTGTGCTTCCACACGTGTGATTCCAGGGTAGGAATCGGCCAGGACAGGAGGCAGCTCGGAGACACAGAGAGGACCTTTGAGGCTCATTATAAGCAGTGAGCAAGGAGCTGTCTTTGTTCAAAGAACAGCCGCAAGGCACTGAGCACCTCACCATTCTTTCAAATAAGGACAAGGAGGAGAAGAACAATGTCATGAAAACCTCTTTCAGAAGACTATGAAATTGAAGGCTGGCGAGAACTTCATTTTCATACTCTTGGGTAAAGGTAGAGAGAAAAATGCTTTCAGGCCTGCCGTTTTCTCCCCTCAATCCTCAAGATTATTTTGAGGAAAAATAGTCCTTCATGTCCGGTAAATCCCTTCTTTGGGAACAATAATATTTCACTTTATGTTAGATTGGGCTAAGGTGGCATTTCCAATCTTAGCACTAATGACAATTGGGGCTGGATAATTATTTGTTCCTGGAAATGAAAGAATGAATAAGTGAGTGATCCACTAGTTTGTACTTAAATATTTGAAGAACTGTGATATGAGAATTCACCTTTTGTCCCCCTTGTCGGTGCCTACAGCTGAATTAATTACAGGGAGAAAGATACTGGGATCCGTGTGAGGAGTCTCTGCCATAATGACAACTAGGCAACAACGGAATGGTCTCGCTCCAGGATGAATAAGCTCGTGCTCACTGGAGGCAGTCAAGGAGAGGCTGGATTGTTCTCAGGCAGCATGCTGTGCAAGACACTCACACAAAAGACAGGGAGTTCAAAGTTCAAGGGCATTTTCTATCCCTGAGAATCTATAAATCTGTGTTTCCTGCCATCTTTCTTTTTTAATATTTCATATTCAGGTATTATTTCCCCTACAGGAACTTATTTCTTTTAAAACAGAAGGCAAACTTTTCTAGAGTGCTCAAAAATCGTCACACACACTGCAAAAACTGGCTTTTTGGGAGCTCCACAGAGAAAACATGCTTGAAGAAGTAGAGTGAAGGATTTTCTGCAAAAAGTGACTCTATTTCCACTAGCTGAGGACGGGAAGATTTTCATGGTCCCTCTCGGATACCGTGGGGTTGACAATGGGCAATGGAGCCGGTTCAGTATGGGGAAGGGTGCAGCAAGTGTGTGTTTGGGGATACTGCCCTCCTAGACAGTGTCCATTATCAGTGCCACAATCTTTGTTGATGTTCCAAGCCTACCCCGAACTGAGGTCTTGCTTCCTGGAGCCCTGCATCTTCTGAAGGGCTGGCTCCTTTTCCTCTTCCCTCCAGAAGCCATGGTGACCAGAAGGCATGGCTTAGCAGGAGCTATGTTTCAGCAAAGGACATGTGTCAGCAGAAGATGTAAGTCAGCAGGACCCATGGATGAGCAGGAGCAAAGGTTCAGAAAGAACCCTGGATCTCTAGAAACCATGAGTCAGCACGAGCCATGAGTCAGCAGAGGCCACAGGTCAAAAGGAGACAGGTTTCAGTAGGAGCTTTTCTTCATCAGGAGCCATGGGTCCGTAGGAACTACTGTCAGCTGGAACCATACATCAGCCAGAGAGAGTCAGCAGTTGGTGGTGGGGTAGAGGATAACAGACACACAGGAAGAGGGCAGCACCAGACTTTGAGGTGGCTGATGCCATAAGCAAAAGCTACAGGGTACCAAGAAGCTGAGGAGAGAGCATTTAGTAACAATAGGATCAATAAAATGTAGAGAGTCAGTCAGTCACCGTTATGACGAGGTGGGGAGCAATGTGTTTCAGAGGGGGGCAGCATAGCCTAGTGTCTGTAGGAGCATGGAATCCTGGATGAGCTGATCTTGAACAACATTCTAGTCTCTGTGAGAACTGGCAGCTTGGCAATTGAGGTTCTTGTCTTTCCTAATTTCCCAGGTATTCTTAGCATAAACCCCTATTACTAAGTAGGTCTTTAGGTTGGATGCTAAAAAGGGAAATTCTTGAGACAAAGTATAAAGAGTTATTTTTTTAAGGTTCTTAGTATATATTGCTAAACGACTTTTCAAGGATTTGTATAAATTTGCTCTCTCCCACCTTCTAATTAAAATACTTATAAAAATGTATTCCAAAAGGTATGAAATTTTAAGGCAGGCCGAAAGCTGTTAGTATAGCTATCTATCAGGAGAAATCTCGAGTATAAAAAGTTCAGGTAGATGCTTGATGTAGAGCGAGAGGGCAAAGGAGACTGATATTTGCCATTGTGACTGTGCCTCTCTACCCTGTGAGTCAGAACTCTTTGGAGTTTCAAGGGAAAGAGTCCAATTCAATTAAGATTGGCTTATTTCAATAAAATAATTTCTAATGGCTTGTAGCTTGCACATCTAGACAGTAATGGGGTAGATTTCAGGTGCAGCTGGATCCAGGAGCTTGAAGATGTCAATCACGACAAACACATCAACTCTTTATGATCTGCCCCAGCTCTGATGGTTGAAAGCCCTGATTGGCCAGGTCAGGCCCCTGTCATGTGCCCACTCTTGGAGCCAGATAGATGTTGAGGGAATTCCTGACCCCCCATCCCACTCCAAGCTACATGACTTGGAAGAGATGGTTTTTAAATGGAGATCAAATAGGCGAATCAAAACAGATGACCACAGGCCCGTCTTACGGACATGGGGTCTTCAGGACACCCTTCAACTGGGGAGAAGCTGCATTTGAAAATGTTCAGAATGACTTGAATCTTCCCATCAGTTATTTCCATTTCATGCACCTTCTAGAATCTAGGCTATCATTTTCAATGTTACAATGTTACAGGCTGGGGAAGGAGGGGATGTACTTGCCTGTTACATCCAAGATGTGGAGTCCACAGAGATAACAGCCTGTGCCTGGAACAGCCATAGGAACAGTGCGTGGAAACTTCTTTGAAGCGTCATTGTAAATAACAGCATAATAGTCTGGTACTTTTTAAAGATTTTGTTTTTCCTTTTTTCTCCCCAAAGCCCCCAGGTACACAGTCGTGTATTTTTAGTTGTGGGTCCTTCTAGTTGTGGCATGTGGGATGCCGGCTCAGCATGGCCTGATGAGCGGTGCCATGTCCGCGCCCAGGATTCAAACTGGCGAAACCCTGGGCCACCAAAGCAGAGTGTGCGAACTTAACCTCTCGGCCACGGGGCCGGCCCCATTCCTTTTGTAACTTAATAAGAATGTTTGCCTCCTTTATGTATTCAACTACATAAGTCTAACATTTTTTTACCAAATGATTAAGCAATTATCTGCAAATTATTCTCCCCACAAACGTGAAATGCCACTTTTATCCGATTCTAAACTTCCGTATCATTATCTTTGATCTAATTCTAGACGCTCCAGTCTGTTCCATTGATCTGTGTATTCCTATGTCACCGGTTTGCTGTTGTATAATACATAGCAGTATCTATTCAAAGCTCCTTCCCCCTCATTTTCCCCTCAAAATTCTCCTCTCTGTTTCTGGCATAACATTCGCACAGATGACAATTAGGAACTTGTCATCAGGGTCCAGAAAGTCCTATTGGGATTAAGATTGGAGAGGATGAAGACTTTCCATCCAAGATTTGGATATCTGTTTTTTATTTATTCAAGTTTTTGCACACCTGTCAGGAAAATTTTATAACCTCATCGCATTAAAAAACAAAGAAAAAACTATTCTTCTGAAGTTCAGGTCATTCAACTCTGACCGCCTATTCTTTGCATATCCCTTTCATCGGATGACATTCTAGACTTTGCCTGGTTATTTATTTAATTCTTGGCACACATTTTTCCTCTCCGTCCCAGCCCCGTCGTCATCTGGGCTGGTTTCACTGGCCACGCCATGCATCTCAGGCCTGGGACTCCCTCATCTCCAGTAACCTGACCCTCCACTCCAGCTCAGCCATCCGCTGACCAGAGCAGCCTCCAGCTGGTCATCATGCTCACACTCTTCCACTCTACGTTACTAATTCAAGCACACAAACTTCCCAAGCTTCCAATTCACTGCCTCAAACATTTTTATTACTATGCTCTTTCACTTCTTAGGTACCACCAGTTCAGTGTTTCCTGGAGCCCTCAGGGCCCATTCAAGAGAAAGAAATCACACAACTTATTTGAACAGAAACAATTTAATACTAAAAAGTGTTAACTGGTATTGAGAAAGGAACAGGCAAAATTCTAACCTTAAGGGAGGGAGCAACTGCAGGAAGCAGCTAGTACCACTAGAAAGGGGAAAACAAAGGGAAGAAGTCGGGCGTGTTGAATCATGGAAGCTTGGAGGAGGGCCCGAGGGCCCAAGGGCCCAGGGCCCAGATCTCAGAGGAGGGGCACTGCTGGCTGCTGCGGCTGCCTTGGAGAAGGTGCCATGAAGCTGGTTCTGAGAGGCTGGAAGAGCTGCAAACTGGGCTCAACTGCAGCTTCCGGAAGGAAGCGTCACTGACAACACGGTGAAGCACTGCAAGGGTGATGGTCGCAACAACAACGGGAACACGGGAATGAGCAAGTCCCTTCTCCCACCTTCAGCCTTGCAATCATCCTCTAGTGTTCTCTGTCTCTCTCTCTCCCTCTCTCCCTCTCTCTATTGGGACAGTCTAATAAGAAACTGGCTGGCCATGCAGAAATGTCATTTTCAGATTACCAGTCCCAGCTCCAGGTGAGTTTGAAGCTGGGGCAAGAACGTAATAATGAACCAACTCTGACTTTCTTTCCATCCATCATCCCGGCCTGCCTTCACTTGCTTGTCTGTCCAGCCTGGATTAACCGTCCAGCACTTCAGTTTACTCTCTGGCTGGTATCATAAACTCATTAGCTTCCAGAGAGCAGACTGGTATCACCGATCACCAGCCCAACACTGCCCGACATCTTACCACATTTCTCCAGGCAGCTCGTTTCCCCACACTCTGCAGACTGCTTTAAATCTCTGCTCTTCTCAAACTTCCACCTCCCCTTTTTTCTTTTGCTAGCTTCTGCCTCAAAGATAGAAACTTCTTCTCAACTTTCTGCTAACAAGCCAATAACTGCACCCACCCCCACCCATCCTGTCTCCTCTGTCAGAAAGGTGGTAGTCCTCTGTGTGAGGCCATCACCTGCTCCTCTTTACTGCATCCCATTTGCTTCTTTCTGGGAATTTGAAGATCCACCTTTCCCCACTTGATTCTGTATCTTTGCTCTCTCCCTGTTTACCAGGTCCTTGCCTTTGGAGTTTCATAAATTTTAACTTTAGTCACTAATTTTTGAACAAATTACACTCAGCAAAATGGTAAAGCCACTTTAGAAAATAATTCGGGAGTTATTGTAAAAATAAACATACAATTATCATATAATTCAGCAACCCCACTCCTGGGTCTTTACCCAAGACAAAGAAGAACATGTACACACAAAAATCTGCGTGTGAATGTTGATTGTAGCTCTCTCTTCACAATCGTCAAAAACTGGAAATGATACAAGTGCCCTTTGGTGAATGCATAAAGAAACTGGTACGTCCATACAGGGGGGATACTGCTCAGCAATAAAAAGGAATGAATCGTTGAGACACACAACAATGTGGAGGAATCTGAAATGCATTTTGCCAAGGAAAAGAAGACAGACTCGGAAAGGGATTTACTGTGTGATTCCATTTACATGACATTTTGGAAAAGGTGACATTATAAGGACAGAAAAAAGATCAACAATTGCCATCAGGAATTCTTTTGAAATTAGGTAGATAAGCCTTTTCCACTAAAAAAATGGTCACAAAAGGCTCTTTTGGATCTTACCCTCCCCTGCACGCTACTGCCACTGTGACTCTGACTTTCATAGCAAATTTTATCCAAACAGTTTGTCTACGCCCATCTTTTCCACTCCTCTCTTTCCACTCACTCCTCAAGCAACCTCACTCTTGCTCCAGCATTGTCAAACTCACTGAGCATTTCTCTGTACTCGTCTCTCTCATCCTTGCTCAGCAGCAGCCCCAAACAGTTGACTCTCCCCTCTTCACTCAGTTTAGGGAAGAGTCTTCCTGCCTAGACGGGGCAAAGTCAGACTCTACCCTTGAGTCGGCGTCTGCCACAGTTCATGCCACAGGCTAGGAATGAACCAGTGAACATTTCTGGAAAGGAGCTTTGGGACAAGTAGCTAGAAAAGGTGGCACTATCCCAAGTTTTCAGAAAAATTCTGTTACCTCCACTGCCTTGCACTTTATGTTTCCCTGTAAAGACCTTCCTACCGTGTATCATCAACCGTGGAAGAACAAGACAAAAATGAATTGTAATTGCACAAAAACTCACAAGGGCCTCTTATTTATTTATTTAAATTTTCCCCTCTAAGTACATTTCCCAGAAGGATGGACTTCTTCTATTGAACCTTGAAGGAGACGCCTTTTCGTCCCTGGGACGGGTCAGATTCTGGATTTGTTGCATGTTCTGTGTATCTTCTTTGAAACATTGGTGCTGAACCACCGAGCAGCAACATTACTCATTATCCTCAGGGGGTAAAGCAGTCGAAGAGTCATTAAGGACTCTCCATTTGGAAAGCAGCCACTGCCCAACAAAGGGCCTCTTCTTGCCTCAGCCAGGAGGAGAGGCACAGTCAGGGCCCTGGGGGCCTCTCTGACTCGAACCCGAGCATCACTGATGTCCTGGAGACTCCACTAAAGCAGGCGTACCCCTAATCTCACCCAGTGACAAAGCTGAAGCAGAAGTCTGCTGAAGTGCCAACAGTTTATTTTTATCTTTTCTTTAATAAGAACTTGGTAGGCTTTTCTTTGTTTTAGGGCATGGTGCTACTATAGGGCAAGAAGGTGGAATTGGCTTAATCATGCAGCAGAGCCAATGGGATTTAAGGGACTTAAATATCCCCCCCCATCAGCCTATCTTCCATGCCTAAAATTCCACTGTTGAATATACATTAAATACCTTATGACATTAAGGAGTTGTGACCTAAGAAAAACAATGAGAGGGAGGGAAAATTCATTGAACCTGATATACTAGCTAGACCATACATGCAAAGTGCTCAGTACAGTGTATGAAGGATAAAAAGGACTCATAAATAGTAGCTGTTATTTCTATTACTAATAACTGCTGGACCGTTCACTAAGCCAATGTTTCTTGACCATCTACTTGGTGTTAGGATACCTTGCTAGATGTTGATTAAATTGCCAGAATCTGTCTCAAAAGGCTCCTGTGATCAGGGCAAGAAACCGCTCAGATAAACAATTAGAATTCACCCTCATAAGTGCTCTCTCTAATAGGACACTGAGTACCAGGTGGGAGTGCAGGAGGGAGAAGCCTGCGGTGCTTGTGCAGATGGGACACTGTGCAGGAGGGACGGGTCAGGAGGAACATTTAGGGCGCTGCCAGGTGAGAATGAGGGGAAGGGTGTACTGGGCTAAGACTGCATGCAAAAGGCAAGAATGACATGAAAAAAAAGAAGGCAGGAAAACAGAGGAACAATAATGAGTTCAATGTGTTCAGAGCACAGATTTCATCAAGGGCTAGAGAAGAAAATGGGATTGGAAAAATATCCTAAAGGAGGAAGTGCTATGCCTGGTGAACGGACTTAACCCAATAAGAAACATGGGTCCAAGTGCAGATTTTTAAGCAAGAACACAATAAAATCTACTGTTTGGAAAGACACATTCATTGATATCAAAGGACGGGGGTCAGCAAACTATGGCCTATGCGCCAAGTCCAGTCCTTTGTCGTTTTATTTTCCGGCTCATGAGCTAAGGATGATTTTTGCATTTACGCACGGTTGAAAACCAATCAAAAGAACGTATTATGGCACAGGAAAATTAAATGCAATTTAAATTTCAGTGTCATCCATAACGTTTTAGTGGAAAACGGCCTTGCTCATTTGTTTACACCTTGCCTATGGCCACTTTTGTGCTAAACAGCAGAGATCATTAAAAGTATTTACTATCTACCCTGCACAGAAGATGTCTGCCAACCTCGGGTTAAAGGATATAGCTTAGAGCAGAGAGAGAAGAGAAGGCAGGGAAGCCAGCGTGAAGGGCAGAGGGAGAAGCTTCAGCCATGTTTCTCCAACCTGAGTCATGTACAAATCCCCCTCCGAAACTGCTCCAGGAGCTCTAGTGTCACTTGAATTACTTTTATTCAAACATAAATTAAATATTTACAAACAGACATCCTGGTAAAACTTCCTTATTCTTTTAGCTCTTACACAACTCTAAAACCAAAACAAACTTAAAAATCAAGTACAAACAAAACTACAAGACCAGTCCATTTCACGTTAACGTCCTTAATTTAAGGTGAGGGACGATGTCTTTCGGCTGCAACCAGATGTCTGCGTCGAGGTCCCAGGCCAGCCCCAGATTCATCTGAGTGTGAGTGCAGGTGTCTGCTACCACGTCTGGGTGATGACAATGATCTCACAACCTTCTCTGGGTGCAAGCACTCCAGACACCTTCATTCACGTAGAATGGCGTTGGCAACATTTCTGCAAAGGGTCAGATGATAAACATTTTAGGCTTTGCAGGCCCCTGCTACAACCACTCAATTCCGCCATCCTAGCTCAAAAGCCCTCACAGACAGGCCATAAACGGGTGGACGTGGTTGTGCTCCAGTCAAACTTTACTGACAGAACAAGCAGTGGCCAGAATTAGCTCAGAGGCTCTGGGTCAACCTTTGTTCCAGGGCAAAGTGGAAAACTGGTGGGATTTCTGTTCAGCTGTGGACACACCCTCGACAGGCCAGGAGACCGCTGTGGAAGGAGGAGTCACTGCCACGGCCACCCATTGGATGTATTCACAACGACAGGCTACAGGCTGGACTGGGGCCACAAGCCTGGACAGCAGACAGCGTCACAGCACTATCACCTCTTCACTTCACATCTGTATTCAAACCAGCTCACAGCAAGAATGACTATCTTGCCACTTCCCTTGGCCCAGAATGGGGTTTCCACCCACCGGCCCTCAACCTCAGGAGGCTCAGAGATGCCTGCAGGTCCTCACCACTTGGTTCCTGCTGGGACATCCAGAAGGGCCGGGTAATTATGGACTTTGCACATTAGCCACCAGAGTCCAATGCATACTGACAGAGTCTGAGCGCCATGCCGTTATAGTTCTGAATCTCAAAACGCAGTAAGAAAGGAAACTTGGCAACAGTCTTTTTAATTTGGTACCTTTTTACCCACACTGCGAGGCATTTGGGATCAGAGTGCTGCTTCTCTTTATGAAGCTCTTCTATATACAGAATCACAGCCTACCTTTAACTTGGAGCCTGACACTCGAGACAATTTCATTATTATTATTACGCTTCAATTTTAGACAAAAAACACATTTTGAAAGAAAAAAGTGCCAAGAAATACTATAACTTGGATAAGAAACAGTCTCATTTATTAGAGTCTTTCTTGTAGGGAAGAAAACTTCCCCACACACGTCCCCTCACCTGGCTACTCTTCTCTTCCCAAGACAGTCAATTCAGGGAAAAAAGAGGAATAAAATCTGACTCTGGGGGCCAGCCTAGTGGCGTAGTGGTTAAGTTTGTGCACTCTCCTTCAGCAGCCTGGGGTTCACAGGTTCAGATCCCAGGAGTGGACCTCCACATTGCTCACCAAGCCATACTGTGGCAGTGTCCCACATACAACAAATGGAGGAAGACTGCCACAGATGTTAGCTCAGCGACAGTCTTCCTCAAGCAAAATAGAGGAAGACTGGCAACAGACGTTAGCTCAGAGCTAGTCGTCCTCACAAAAAAAAAAAAGAAAGAAAGAAAAGAAAAGAAAAGAAAAGGAAAAACCTGATTCTGGTGTGTGTGTATAAACTCGTCATCCTGGTGAACGGATGGATGGATGGCTATTTACCAACCAGACGAGGAGGCTGAGTCCTCCAGTGAGGCTTCGGGTGTGTTCTCCTGGGTGTTCCTGGACAAACTGCACTCCATTGCTCACGACCATCCTTACACGGGCCAGGCTCTATGCCAGGCACTGGTCAACTAGAATGGATGACAAGAGGGGCCTTGCCCTCAAGGAGATGGCACTGGAGTGGGCACCACCAGAGTCTTAGTTTTAGTTACGTGCTTACTGTGTGCCAAGCACTATACACACAATTTCTCTGGGAATACTAATGACACCCCCATTGAACAGACATGATCATCTTGTCTTTACAGATAAGGAAACTGAGACTCACAGAGGTTAAATGACCTGATGAAGGACAGACAGCCAGTCAGCGGCAGGAGCAGGTTTCGACCCTGTGTGGCCTAATCTCGGAGCTTCTGTACTTCCTCCTGCAGAAGCTGGACACCTAAGCAGACAATTCCACGACATCCATTATCCTACAGCAGGGAGAGCTGAAGCAGGGGCTCTGGGGGCAGGGGACTTGTGAGGGTGGTGGGCTATTTAGAGTACTCTAGAACAAACTGATTAGGACACATGACTCATGAGTGGGACCTGAGCAAAGCCCAGCTTCTGAACCCAGTGGAGCACTTTGCTAAACATCCCACTTTAGAGCACTTGGGACTGTCTTGGAGGGAAATAAAACCACCAACCAGGCTTTCCTCCCAGAGATCCCCGTGGCTAACTGCCTCACCTCTTTCAAATCTGCTTTCAAACATCATCTTCACAAGAAGCTACTCAACCACCTTATTTAAGCTGCACCTTGCCCCCTCACCATCGCTCTGATTTCTTTCCCTGCCCTCCTATTTCTCTGTTGCACTGTTTTCACCTTCCAACCTATGGTACTATGTAAATTACTTACTCACTACGTTTACTGCTTATTCTTATTGTTTACTACTCAAATCCTTTCTTTAGAACATAACGTCAACGACAGGAGGAACTGGTGTCTGTTTTGTTCACAACCAGATCCCAAGTCCCTAGAAGAGTGCTGTGTATACAGCAGGTGCCAATAATATTTGTTAAATTAATAAACGAGTGAAGGAGTGGTGAAAAACAGACTGCGGATGTAAGACTGGGCTGAATGATTTTGGCAGCCCTTCCCAGCCCTGGCGTTCGGCTCCCACATACAGGAAAAGCATCCTTCCATTTGGGATTCAGGGACACTGGAAGCAAGTTCTCACCCGTCTAGAGACATGATTGAGGTCTCACCTGGATTGTGCTTTCGAATGTGGATGAGACCATCATGTTCAATAAACTCTCATCCTTGGTCTCCCGTGCTTGTCTTCACTCTAGTCTTGTGCTCTCGTGACATGGGCAGTTAAAGAAGAGAATGTAGGGGTTGCCCTGTGGCCGAGTGGTTAAGTTCATGTGCTCTGCTTTGGCAGCCCAGGGCTTCACCGGTTCAGATCCTGGGTGCGAACATAGCCCTGCTCATCAAGCCATGCTGAGGTGGCATCCCACATGCCACAACAAGGACTCACAACTAAAACATACAACTACGTACTGGGGGGCTTTGGGGAGAAGAAGGAAATAAATAAGTAAATAAATAGAAGAAGAAGAGAATTTAGTGCACACAGCAAAATCCCCCACATCTCAATGGCAGGCAGAACAAACTCTGTGATTTGAGTATTTTTGTGAAAATTCATAGGAGTGTCTTTGTGTCTGAATTAATATAATCTTAAAATTTACAAGAATCCAGTTTCCTTTTTATAAGGTTTCTATAACACATGTGTCAAGTGTCTAGCTTTGAAAGGACCTCATAATTATTTCACTTACAACTTCCTCTGGGTTAATTATGGGAGTCTAAGAGTTGGACGAGGGGACAAGAGTAATACAGTTCTTGACATGCCATCTGAATGCAGGCTGAATGCGGTCTGTAACAAAGCCTTCCGGTTTTCCTTTTACTGATGATGTTGTCTTGTCCCCTTATCAGGGTGAGGAACACTCCACTTCTTTACAGGTTCAAACTGAATTCCAAATTCTGTCTGGAGCACATTTGGGTTTCTACCAGGCCCACTTTCTATTTCAATCCGAGGGGTGGGAGAGATGGAGGGTACCAAAATTTATTCCTGTGTGCTCAAATGTGATCAAACCTCGAGCTCTCACTTGACAGTTAATGTCAAAGAACAACTTTAGCGTCGTCTCTTTCGGTATTCATTCCTTTTTAATGCACATCCCTCTGGTTTCCAAAGCCAGAAAAATCTGCGGTTCATTCTAGATTATTCCCCCTGCCGTAACCCCTTCCCTGGCTATCATTTTGTCAAGTTCTGTCAGTTTACATCTAAATATTTCTTGAATTCGTCCATTTCTCTCCATCCTCACTATGGCTGCCTCGATTATGGCTGCCACACTGTTCTGCTGCTAAGGTCCAAAATCTTGAATGAGGCCTGTAAATAGGGTGACCAATTCATCCAGGTTTGCCTGGGACTGTCCCAGTGTTAAATCTGAAAGTCTTACACGCCAGGACCCTCCCCCTAGTCCTGGCCAAACTGACACTGTTGGCACCCTCCCTGTAAGTCTTGGAAACTCTCTGCTTCCTCTGTTCACTGCAGCCCCACTCACCTTCTTCCAGTGACTTGGACTTTCTTACCTCAAGACCTTCACACGGGCTGGTTTTCTCCCTGGATTGCTTCTGCAGTCACTCTTTGTCTGGTTAACTCATCCTCCTCTCCCAGATGCTGGCTCAAACGCCACATCTTCAGATAGCCTTTCACGACCCAGCATCCAGCCCCAAGTTAATTTCTGACCTTGCTCCAGCCTCTCGCTGTATTCTTTACTTTGCCTTCACATCTCTCAATTAGTGGGTTATATTTTGTCTGTGTAGTTACGTGTTTAAAGAAGCACTTTCTTCGTTAAAATTCAGCTCCTCAAAGGCAGACAATGTGTCTGTCTATACAGCTGTTTGTCCCCAACACCTTGCCCAGGACCTGGGAAGCATCGAGCCTTCTATAAATACACTCTCAATACATTTACTTTGTACGTGTTTTCCTTTTCCCCTGATTAAACTTACAAGACCTCTTTCTATCCTCCCTCCATCCCTTCTTGCCTTTCTGGTCTCTTGCTGTCTCTCCTTTCTTGCTCTTTCTTTCTTTTCAAGAAACAACTCTTGGAATTAAGTGTTAATGCTACTGTTTTTATGATTTCTTGAACCAATATTTTCTGCTTTTATCAATATTATTTCCTTCATCTAATTTTCTTAGGTATGTTCTTTATTTTAGTTTTTGAGCTCTCAGGCCCATTTGCCAGCTCTCTCTTCCTCCCACCTGCTTTAGCTAGACTGAGCCTACACTTTTCCTCAATAGACAGAGCTGTGTCACTTCGTCACTCTTTTGGCACCCTTTGTTTTCTCTGTGGGATATGCCCTTCGTTTACTAATCTAACAAATATTTAATGGCTACCTC
This sequence comes from Equus caballus, assembly GCF_041296265.1. Taxonomy (NCBI): domain Eukaryota; kingdom Metazoa; phylum Chordata; class Mammalia; order Perissodactyla; family Equidae; genus Equus; species Equus caballus. The sequence goes on along the minus strand of NC_091710.1, from coordinate 17,173,908 downwards.
CCCACCTTGTGTACTGAACTAATAATTCTTTAAGATCCAGCTCAGCTGTTCCTTGACTGTAACGCTTTCCTGCCTCCACCCCCACTGAGTTCATCCGCCGCTCTGTGCCACACCCCTACCTGGAGTGGACATCCGTTATAGTACTTACGTTGCGTTGTAACACTTTATTCATACTCCATCTTCCCCACTGACCTCTGAGCTCCATGATGACAGTGTCTGACCTCTGTGTCTACTTTGAAGGAGGCTGAGATTCTGGAGGAAAGGGACACACATAATTAGCATGGCTCTCTCTACAGCTTCATCCTCCTAAGAACTAAACAGACCTTCTAAAAAAAATACATAGAATAAGTCAACAGGAAAATGAGCAAGGAGATGAAGAGACAGAAAAAAATACTGTGTCAGGGAGCATGTACATTTTCAACTTGATTAGATAATACCAAGAGAAATTTCTTTATTGGAGGAAAGAAGAAAAACAAGAGAGGGGCAAATACAAAAATGAATTTGATGTAGATGAGAGAGATTTTGAGAAAACTCACACTGATGGACTTGGTCCCCACAAAACATGATTTTGCCGAGTTTGGCAGTGGGGATGGAATACGGACCTTGATCAGAGTGGAACAGGTTTGGAGTACTTTAAGAATATGTTGTGGTCAACCAGTGAAGGATTGAGGACGTTAGAACCATCAAAGGGCCAACTAGATAAAGAGCAAATAACTCTTGTGATTTTATTCGGTGCGGCCTGACATTCTAGATATTGAAGGGGGTAATGAGTGGCACGGCTGAGGATGGGAAGGCAGGGGTCATGGAAGTTCACAGAGGCAAGGGCATCAGGGATGCTCACGAGAACCAGCAAAGTGGCTAACCTTGGGCTGAAACAAGCAAGGCCAGAGAGGTGTGAGCACGGAGATCCTGAGCTAGACAGACAACAGGTTCCAGGGGAAAACAGAGCTGAAGAGGTGGAAGAAGTCACTGTGATCAGTCGTGAAGATTTCAGAATTCACACTAGGTTTAGGGTAGGTCCACATCAGGGTTTCATCATCTCGCTGGCCAATAACATGCTTTCATGCCATTTGATGGAAATGAAATACAAACTATGAGATAGTAAAAGAAGAAAACTGGCTAAAGAGTTTTTCAGTCCCTGCAGTGTCTATCAAATCCAATGCCAAGTACTATTCAGGTCTTATCACCTCCCTTGTTCCTGTGTTCTGGCTCCAGTCAGGACACCCCTGGGCCCAGAGCTCCTGAGGTTCATCTGGTGATGGGGCAGGTGTCAGAGTGACTGTCCTAGCTTTCACGGGAGCCTTTGTTAAGGGGCAGCAGGGAGAGAGGGGCCCCTCCTCTTTAATGGTGGTATCAGAACATAGGCTTCTTTGATCTTGTCTGGAATACTGATGGATAAAACTCTCTATGCATTTTATAGGAATATAAAAGACACACAAGAATGATTTTTAAACACACGAAGCTTTAAGCTACAGATCTGCAGACACATTTTCCCCTTCCTTATTGCCTATCTCTAGCCTTTCTGGGAGGAAACACACATCTTGGTGTTGCTTTCTTTAAAACAAGAGAAAGCAGTCAAAACAGTTAATCTCACACACTTCCTGTGATAGGGAAAAGGCAGCACACGCTGCTGTAGGAGGAGACCTTGGGAGCAGAGCCAAAGTAGAGGATTTTCCCAATGGGTCCCCATAATGATGCTCTTGGAGGAGGAGAGACTCAGAGTCACCCAAAGGTCCAAGGCGAGGCCAGGCCCATGAAGGACTCAAGTGGATGGAAGTGATGGTCACATTCCGTGAAGAGCCCAAGGAATCATAGCCAGAAGATAAGGGGTGGAGGTGGCCCTGAGGTTAATGACAGGAGAAGACATAAGAAGGACAAACATACAGGGGCCTATGGTCAAGGTTGGAAACTTCAGCAACTAAGATGGTGGTGTCATAAACAGAAAAGAAAGATGCAGAGAGAAAAGCAAACCTGCACTGGAAATAAGGAATCGGCGGAACTAGTCTGCCTGAGACTATCAGGACACGGTTTCTTCAACTGCGGGTGCGAGAAGCTGGGAAAATCAGAGAGGGGATCACAACCCTGATCACCTTCAAATTCCAATTTAACAGACACCCAAGCTCCATCTTCTTCCTAAGACAGCACATCAGTGCCTCTGTATCCTTAATTGTGCATCTGGAAAATCACATTCTAAAGCAGCCATTGTGGTGGCTGACATGGAGGGCCTATAGTAATCACGTGACAGCTGTGAGAGCTTTGGTCTTGCAGACCCTCAAACACCTGCCATTTCTTTCCCCCACCTCTCCCCTTCTGTTAGCAACATTCACAGTTGGAAAGATTTAAATCCCTTCATGTGAGTTACTGCACACATGCCAAGTAGATGCTCAGTGGTCACCTCGTTCACTCACCATCTGCCAACTTTGCAGGATGTGTGAGTTGAGTTCATGCCTCAAGAAAATGTCACAATTGTTAAATCTCAAGAGTCACCTCCAGATAATCTAAATTTTAAGTACTGAATGTGTAAGTGACACAGGACTGGTGTTTAAAAACATTTGCATAGGAACTCAATTCGAAACCATCCTGTGGGGCTCAGGCCATTGAGTCAATGTCTCCAGAGGCTCTGGCTCTTCAAACATGAATTCCTCCTGTTTCATTAGTTTGTGCTATTGCTGTGGCTCCCAAGGCGTTACCTTTGGGCCAAGAGACTTAACCATGGCATTGAGCTTTCAACTGTGTAGGAAATAAACTCAGAAACACCCATCCTTAACCAAATTTGTTTCACTTCAGGGAAAGAACAGATACGGGGTTCTTAAAAATTAACGAGTGGCATTTATATTGAATTTTAGATTCAATGATTTTACTAAAGCCTCTAAAAAATACCCCTTTTTAGCAGGTCAAAGAGCTCTGCTTCAGAAATGACAGCACAGCCTCCCGGTGAACTGCTTGTGTGCAGTGTCTCTTTTTCTTCTTCCCCTTCCACCTCCTAGAGAAGCTCTTCAGGAGTCTCAGACGGGGGGCTGCTGTGTGGCCAGTTCCAGGGGGACTATTCACATCCGAGTCCATTCACGTGACTCTCCATCACTGTTAGTGGCGCAGGGGTCAGAGAAAAAACTTGTCCTCGCTGTGTAAATACACAGACAAACCTCTTAAAGAAAGCTTTCTCAGTACCTTAGGTCAGGCTTCCCAGAAGCAGGGCCTGAGACAGTGATTCTGGTGAAAAGGATTTATTGGAGGAGGGCTCTCTGGAGGGGGTGCAGTGTGAGGGAAGCAGCAGACAGGAGAAGAACATTAAGCAAAGGGGCTGTCTCAGCTGGAGACTAACATCCCTCGTATCCCAGAAGGCTCTGGTCCACCTTGAGGCCAGGCTTCCGGCTTTTTGTGCCCCAGTCAATCATTGGCCACTGACTGTCCCCTGCCGCCAGGAGTAACCTCCCAGGCAAGGCAGCTCCATTTGAGCAATGAATACTCACAGCAACTGAGGAAAGAGTGTGCTACCAGTGAAGGGGACCCGGGCAGGGCACCAGCAGCATCCACTACACTTGGGGAAGGAAGGGAAGATCAGAAAAGCAGAGAGGGCCTCTCCGAGCAAGTGGCATATAAGCTGAGTCCAGAAGGATAAGTAAGAGCCAGGGTAAGTAAGAGACTTGGAGGAAAAGCACGGAGAATGGTGAAGGGAACAGCACTCGCAATGGCCCTGGGGTAGAAAAGAGAATATGGACCTCCTTTCCTCTTCATTCAAGGTGTTCTGGCCTCTGATTCTGGGTTGGAGGGAAGTGTGTAGTGGTATTCCTGTAAGGCAAATGCAGGGCAGGCAAAGAGTTTTGTACTTTGGGCTTCTGCAAAGGACCCAACAGATTTGTGGAAGAAAACATTATGAGTAAGCACTGGGCCCTGAAGATTGCTGGTCTCACCTTTCACGTGCTCTCATCTCTGTACAAAAGTATATTTATCTGTTTTAGGGAGATAAGTGAAGATTCCTTGCCTGGAAACTTTACAAACGTCCAGGAAGGCCAAGCTCTTGGTCTGCAAGGGTGTAGCGTCTCCTGTTCTCAAAAGGGTAACATGGACCATCCCTCCCAGGTATGACATCCTATGTGCCACCTAATGATTTGTGGCACCCAAAACTCAATGAAGATAGAACATAGACAGACAGATAGATGGAAGACCAGGGTGTTCAAATACAGTTTTCTGGCATATGAATTCTGAGACATCAAAACCTCCCTAGGAAGTGAAACACCTGAAGTGTCTAATGAAGTGGAAGGCACTGGGAAGAACTGACCCTGTGTCCCCTCAGTGTCCCAGCAGGGGCTGTTTGCATGAGCGTATTCAACTCAGCAGGAACCGAGCAAGGCAAGTGGCTGCAAAGGGGCAACTGGTAGGTGAGAAGGGCCTCCATTTTGTTTGCAGATAAAAGCTTCTCAGGACATATTTCTTGGATAGTGAATAAAGAGCCCATTGAGGGCTGGACTCTCACCAGCCACTGTAAAGACAAGCTGAGAAGAGAAGAAACAGAGAAAAAGATAGGATAACAAAGGGGGATAGGAGATTTATGGGCTTAGAGCTCCAAATTTAAACATGAGATATGAGAATATCAACTAAAGATGGTGATTTGGGGACTAATATATACGAAGGTCCTTAAAAATGCCCCCCAAAACCATCTTGTATTTTAAAAAGAATGAATCCGTCGTAATGCTAGTAAACTGGAATGGCAGTCAGCTGGAGGACATCTTGAAGAAATCCGAGAAGACAGAAAGCAGATAGATCTGACTGATGAAAACAGATCACAGAAAGATGTAGACCAAAATGCTGGAGAAAAGAGGGACCCTTCCCACAGGGGTCCTTTGAGAGCTCCAAGCTCCTAGTCCACAAACATCAAGGACAGAGATGAGACAGGGCACAAGCATGAAGGTAACTGAAATTAATCACAGGCCAAGTCCTCCCCCAAGGTCTGTTTCCTGACTTTACATCTTTCTCCTCTCTCTCTCCTTTGCTCACCAACTCCAGCTTCATTGACCTTCTTTATGTCCTTTTAACACGTGAAGTATCTCCCCAGCTCACTGCCTGTGCACTTGCTGTTTCCTGTCTGGAACAGTCTACCTCCAGACTTTCACATGGTTGGCTTTTCCCTGTCATTCAGGTCTTGGCTCAAACTTTAGCTGCTCAAAGCATTCTTCTCTGATCACAGTATCTAAATGAGATCCCAACCCCAGCCAGTCACATCACCCTGCTTGCTTTCCTTCAGAGCATGTGTGAATCTCTGAAGTTGTCTGACTCCTTTATTTCTTTGTTTCTCATCACCTGAGGACAGAGGCCTTATCTACTTTGTTTATCAGAGTAGCTACAGTAGCTGGAACATCAATACAATGCGGTGTTTGCATCAGTGAGCTCTTGCTGGGTGATAAACTACCCCAAAACTCAGGGGTCTCAAACAACAACTGCTTATTTAGTTCATGATTTGGATCAGTTAGGCAGTTCTTATCTGCGTGAACTCAGCACATCTCTCCCAGGCTCTGTATCCCAGGCATCCATGGTCAGCTGTAGATTGGCTGCTGGTTGGATAATCTAGGGAAGTCTTTGTCACATGCTATGTGTCTGGCAGGAAGTTGGTCAGAGCAACAGAAGCAAATGGGCCACATGTCTCTTGTCATCCTCTTGGGCTTCTTCACAGGAGTGTTACTTTTTTTTTTTTGAGGAAGATTAGCCCTAACTGCTGCCAATCCTCCTCTTTTTGCTGAGGAAGACTGGCCCTGAGCTAACATCCGTGCCCAGCTTCCTCTACTTTATAGGTGGGACGACTACCACAGCATGGCTTGCCAAGCAGTGCCATGTCCCCACCTGGGATCCGAATCGGTGAACCCTGGGCCACCAAAGCAGAACATACACACTTAACTGCTGAGCCACCAGGCTGGCCCCCAGGAGTGTTACTTCTGATAGCTCAGAATTCATATGGAAAAAAATGTATTTTTAACTTTCCTGTCTTTTACTTATTTTGGGTTTATTTTGAGCAAGATTAGTCCTATGCTAACATCAGCCACCAATCCTCCTTTTCTTGCTGAGGAAGACTGGCCCTGAGCTAACATACATGCCCATCTTCCTCCACTTTATATGTGGGATGCCTGCCATAGCATGGCTTGATAAGCAGTGCGTAGGTCCACCCCCAGGATCCAAACTGGCAAACCCAGGCCACTGATGTGGAGTGCACGAACTTAACAGCTATGCCGCCAAGCTGGCCCCTTACCTATCTTCTTTATAAGGGCAGCAAGAGACAGCAAGTCCAGTGTGCAAGCGGTTTTCAAGTCTCTCCTTCATGTCACTGTTCTAGAATCCCAATGAACAAACTAAGCCACAGGGCCAAGCCAGATTCAAGGAGATGGAGAAACAAATGCCACCTCTTGCTAGGAGGGGCTCCAAAGTCACATTGCAGAGGGGCATGGACACAGGATAGACAGAATTTTCAGCCATTTTGGCACTGTTATCATACTGCTCAATATATGTGTGTGTATATATATATATGTGTGTGTGTGTGTGTGTGTGTATATATATATATATATGATGCATACTTTTGATTTAAAAGAATGCATCTGGGAAGGCTGGGCTAGTTGGACCACATCTCTCTTCCCTGCCCTCCTCCCAAATATATACAGCAGACAGCAGAGGCTTTTGGCCCCCACATAAAAATCCAAGCTGTGGACGCTAAAGAAAGTGACCTGCTTACATGCAGATGCCTCCTCATTTGAGTGTAGGACCATGAATGGGAAGCAAAGCAGAGTTTGAGGAAACTCTGGAACATCCAGCAGGCACCTTAATGAAAAAGGAGAGGCAACACAGCTTTTCTCAAGAAGGAACACATCAAGATAATTCACTGCTCAAGTCAAGTCCTCCCTTTTTTGACTTGCTCTCCACAGCCGGCTGACCCCCACAACTCTGAACTGTCATTTTACAGTTATGGCACCAGACCCACCAGTACAGTTTCATCCAGGGAGCAGTTTCTTGGCAGAGAGATCTACACAAATCCAAATGGAACTCCCACCGCTTAACAGCCTAGATCTTTATTCACAAACAAGAACTAACAGCCAAGGGTCAACAAATGTGAAGAAAAATATCACATACGTGACTCACATTAAGATTAACAAGTAAAATAATTGTGTTTTTAGGAAATAAAGATCATTCAGGAAACAAAACAATGTTAAAAGAGTAAGAAATGACTCTAATGAGATAGGAAAGATGGCACATGCAAAAGTAAGAACAGACTGCTGCTGCAAAAAAGGAGTAATCAGAGGACGAAAACGAGTGTCTGGGAATTAAAAATATGTTTGACACTAAAACAATTCAGTGGACAGACTGACTAAGAGAATGGGGATGGTTAACAACATGTCAGTGATCTGGTGATAAAGTCAGTGGAATCTTGCAGACCAGAGCCAAAGGCAGAATGATGGCACGTAGGAGAGAAATGTGAAGCAGCATACATGTCTGCCCTTTCTTTTATTAGGGTTCTGGAGGCAGAGAACAGAGGTAATAAAAGGGAGGAAAAATTCAGTAGAAGATAATTTCCATGAGACAAAGGCTACAGGGGTTTCTGAAGGCCCCCTCATTTTTTTTAAGGAAGAGTAGCCCTGAGATAACATCTGCTGCCAATCCTCCTCTTTTTGCTGAGGAAGGCTGGCCTTCAGCTAACATCCATGCCCATCTTCCTCTACTTTATATGTGTGACGCATACCACAGCATGGCTTGCCATTTGTGCCATGTCCGCACGTGGGATCCAAACGGGTGCACCCCAGGCCCCCGAAGTGGAACATGTGCCCTTAACCACTGTGCCACCAGGTCGGCCCAGAAGCCCCTTTTATATGGGCACTAATCCCATTCCTCAGGGCTCTGCCCTCATGACCTAATCACCTCCCAAAGGCCCCACTTCCTAATACCATCCCATTGGGCCTTAGGATTTAACAAAGGAATTTTGGGGAGACACAACATTTAGGCCACAGTAACGGGGCCAAAGAAAATGGTGTCATGAACTTTGCTTTGGGCATCGGAAATACTAGAAAAAGGAGGTGCTATTTCTGTTCCACTGTGAAGGACAAATATCAATTCCCATTGAAAGGCAAGGCATTACAGGCAGAAGGAAGAGTATATGAGCAGAAGTAGAAAGGTCTGAAATTTCCTGACAGGTTTGGAGAAAGAGATCAATAGTTTAGTGTGGTGAGAGTCTGAGATCTATGGCAGGAAGTGAATACACATGAATCTGAAATGATAGGATTGTGCCAGATTGTAAAGAGCTCACATGCTATTCTGAGAGGCTTTTTTACCTGACACTATACATAGTTGGGAACCCTTGGAGAATTTTATGCAGCAGAGCGACATATTCACAATCTACTTAGCTCAGAATCATGAATAGCAAGTGGGTACTTTCTGACTAGCCATTCCCCAGACTCACCTAGATGTAAAAACTCAAGAGTAGACAGAGAATTTTAATAGCACTAGGAACCAAAAATATTTCACCATTAGCTGCTAGAAAACCAGAAGAACTTCCATGAGTTAAACCTTTAAAGCTTACAGGTAGACTGGTGGAACCATTCATGGTAAAATATTTCAAGAAATGTCACAAGCATAGACTTTCTTTCATCAGAGCGAAGGAATTCAAATCTCCCTCAGTATGGAAACTATTTAGTGGAGGATTCAGAGTCTTTAACACCCTCATCCAGCATCAGTCGTGAGCTGAAACGTGCACGTGGAAGGAAAGGAGCTGTGGGGCGGCCATGGTGAAGTTGTAGCTTTTAGCCACGAATGCAGAAACAGCCCATCCAGGAATGAGTTTTAAATACTGTACAAAGACAATAAGGTAGTGGTATCTCAATATCTCTTCTTAGACATCAGGTGATTATTTTAAAGAATGAGTGACTTTTTAAACTAGAAAGTTTCATGACACTTGGCTATTTTAAACTAGATATCTGGCGGCCAGCCCCAGTGGCCTAGCGCTTAAAGTTTGGCACACTTTGCTTCAGTGGCCCAGGTTCGGTTCCCAGGTACTGACCTACACCACCCATCTGCCATGCTAATGGCAGCTCACATACACTCCCACAAAAAACCAGTGACATCCGCCATCATGGTGGAGTGAGCTCTTCCCTTAGATTCTCTCCCCAAGACACAATGCAAAGGACATTCATAAACCAACAGAGAACATTCACACAACACAACAGACGTCTGAGAGATCCAGGCAGCCATACATTTGAAGGTGGAGATGCTGTACCCCCAGGAGAAAGTGGAAGGAGGTAAGGGGATCTCATCATCCTCCTTGACGGTGATCTAGGGCACAGGACTGCATGTGGCTCTGTGAGGAGAGCGGGGAGGGGAAGCTCTCCACAGGAATGCCTTTACTCTTGGAGCTCCCCACAGCTGTGGGAAAGCCCCACACAGAGGAGGCCAAGGAATTGCAGGGGCATCTTTATCAAGCAAGCACCCCAGGGAGAGACAGCAAGCGCAGAGCAGAATGCCCCCAGGATTCTGCATGCAAAACAAAGCACCTCTCCCTCCACCTGACACACCAGCTCAGCCAGAGGAAGGGACTCCTACCAGAGTGCATGCACATACATTTCTAAAGCAGCAGCAGTGAGCGGGCAATGGCAGACATGCCCAGTCAGCATACATTCCAAAGGACAGGCACAGATGCCAGGGATCGCAGTGGGCTCAGAATACACAGCTCTTGCCCCTCCCACTGGTAGCAGGTAGAATCTGTGATCAGACACTTCTACTAAGGGGAAGCACTAATCCACCCCCTGAAATAGTACAAAAAGACACTTTAATACTCCAGACCAGAAGGAAAATGACAAGCACCCAGAAATCAATCTTGTCCTGAAGGCACAAAAATTTACAATCTAAATGAAAGACAATTCAAAATAGCTATCATTATAAAACTCAATGAGTTACAAGAAAACTTGGGAAAGCAGTTCAATGAAATCAGGAACAAAATTTAATGAACAGACAGAATTCTTCACAAAAGAGACTGAAACTATAAATAAAAACCCATCAGAAATGTTGGAGATGAAAGACACAATGAATGAGATAAAGAAAAATCTGGAGTCCTTGAATAACAGGGCTGATTTATAGAACACAGAAGCAGCAGCTTGGAGGACAGAAATACAGAAATGCTTCAGAAGAAGGAGGCGGAACTATGATAAAAAAGAAATGAAAAAATTCTCCCAGAATTATCTGACTCAATTAGGAAATGCAACAGAAGGATTATAGGTATGCCAGAGGAAGAAGGGAGGGAGAAAGGAACAGAAAGCTTGTTCAAAGAAATAATAGCTGAGAACTTCTCAAACCTGGGGAAGAAACTGGATTTACAAGTAAAAGAAGCTAACCGAGGGGCTGGCCCCATGGCCGAGTGGTTAAGTTCGCGTGCTCTGCTGCAGGCGGCCCAGTGTTTCTTGGTTCGAATCCTGGGCGCGGACATGGCACGGCTCATCAAAACCACGATGAGGCGGCATCCCACATGCCACAACTAGAAGGACCGACAACTAAGAATATACAACTATGTACCAGGGGGCTTTGGGGAGAAAAAGGAAAAAAATAAAATCTTTAAAAAAAAAAAGCAGCGAACCGAACTCCTAATTGTATCAATGTAAAAACACCTTCTCCAAGGCATATGTTAGTGAAACTGGCAAAAGTAAATGACAAAGAAAAAATATTAAGGGTAGCAAGGCAGGAGAAAATAACCTACAAAGGAACGCCTAGCAGGCTTTCACCGAATTTCCCATCAGAAACCTTACAGGCTACGAGAGAACAGAACAATATCCTCAAAATTCTGAAAAACAGAAACTTTCAGCCAAGAAGACTCTAGCCATTGAAATTATCCTTCAGATATGATGGAGAAATAAAAACTTTCCCAGATAAACAAAAGCAGAGGGAGTTCATTGCCACAAGACTCCCTCATACAAGAAATGATCAAGAAGGCCCTCATATTAGAAAGAAAAAGAAAGGGTTTAAAAAGCCTTGAGCAAAGAGATAAATAGGCAGACAAAATCAGAAAATTGCAGTTCTCTCTCAGGACAGGATAGCAACCAATTATAATATTGAAGATAAAGGGAAGGAACACATCAAAAATAACCGTAATCTCATCATTTTAACCACAAACTCACATCAGAAAACGGAAGTTATGACAAAAGTAACTTAGAAGGGGATGAAGAAAGGAATGGAACCTGCTTTAGACTAAGGAAAGAAGAGGCCATCAGGAAATGGACTATCTCATCTATGAGATTTTTTAGATAAACCTCATGGCAACCACTAAACAAACAATCAGAACAGAGACACAAAGGATACATACGGAGAAAATCATTCTAGAGAACTACCAAACTAAACTGGCAGTCCGAAATACAAAGGACAAGAAACAAGGGAAATACAGAACGACCAGAAAACAAGTGATAAAATGGCAGCAGTAAGCCCTCATAGATCAATCATCACTCTAAATGTAAATGGATTGAATTCTCCAATCAAAAGAGAGACAGTGTAGGCCCGGGCCAGTGGCTCAGCAGTTAAGTGCACATGTTCTGCTTTGGCGGTCTGGGGTTCGTCAGTTAGGATCCCAGGTGTGGACATGGCACAGCTTGGCAAGCCATGCTGTGGTAGGTGTCCCACATATAAAGCAGAGGAAGATGGGCACGGATGTTAGCTCAGGGCCAGTCTTCCTCAGCAAAAAGAGGAGGATTGGCAGCAGATGTTAGCTCAGGGCTAATCGTCCTCAAAAAAAAAAAAAAAAAACAGAGAGAGAGAGAGTGGTGGGACGGATTAAAAAATAAGACCCAACGTTATGCTGCCTCCAGGAAACAGATCTCAGCTCTAAAGACAAACAAAGGCTCAGAGTGAACTGACGGAAGATGAGACTCCAAGCTAATGGCAAACAAAAGAAGCAGGTGCTGCCGTCCTTAGACAAAACCGACTTCAAGATTAAACAAGCAATGGAGTGACATCAGCATCATGGTGGAGTGAGCTTGCCCGGGACTCTGTCCCCTCCAAGATACAACAAAAAGGAGCAACCCTATTCCAAAAGAAAATACCCTAAAAGCACAAAAATCCTCGGAGAGTCATGGCAGCCACACGGCAGAGGGTGGAGAGGCTGGAGCCCTGCCTCAGAGGAGCTGGCACAGGGTGAAAGAGAACTCTGCTCCCTCCCCTAAAGACTGTGGTCACTGCCAGGGAGGCTCCGTGACAGAAGGAGTGGGGGAGGGGTTGCGCGTCTGTGGAATCACCCAGGACTCCCTAGGGCCCTTGCAGCCTAAAGGGAAGCCCTTCAACAGGGCAAAAGCTTTCACTCAGGGGTGACCTCATCAAGCCAAGACCACAGGAGACCAGATAGCGAGAGCTGATCGGGAAACCCTGGACTGCATGCAGGAAAATGTGCCGTGCCCCTGACCCGCACTGCGCGGGGCCATCTCCGCTGAAGGTGGAGGGCTCAGAATACACGGCTCTCGACCCCCATCCATTGGTAACATGCTGTAACTGCAACAATACTATCACAATGGGAAAAAGACTCATCCTTCCATCATCAGGCAATTCATCAAATCTCCAGACCAGAGAGAAAATAAGCACCCAGAATTCAGTCCTGAGGATGCAGAAATAAGTAAACTAAGCAACAATGAATTCAAAAGAGCTATTGTCAAAAAACTCAATGAGGTAAAAGAGAATATAGAGAAACAATTCAACGAGTTCAGGAGCTAGTCCACAAAACAGATTGAAACTATAAAGAAGAATCAATCAGAAATATTAGAGATGAAAGACACAATGGAAGCTATAAAACAAAATACAGATTCCCTGAATGCTCGTGTGGACACCACAGAGGAGCGACATGTTGAAATGCTCCAGACAGAGGAGGAGAGAGAACGGAGACTAAAAAGAAATGAAGAAAGCCTCCGAGAAATATCCAACTCAATGAGAAAATACAAGATAAGAATTATAGGTATTGAAGAAGGTGAAGATAAGGAGAGTAGAGGAGAAAGCGTGCTCACAGAAATAACAGCAGACAACTTCCCAAATCTAGACAATGAGAGGGAAACCTGTCTGGAGGAAGCCTTCAGATCTCCTAGATGTGTCCAAGTAAAAAGACCTACTGCAAGGCATATAGTAGTAAAAGTGGCAAAAATGAATGACAAAGAAAGAATACTCAGGGCAGCAAGGCAGAAGAAAATACCCTACAAAGGAACCCCTATCAGATAAGCAGACTTCTCTGCAGAAACCTTACAAGCTAGAAGAGAATGGAATGACATATCCAAAATTTTAAAAGATAAAAATCTTCAGCCAAGTATACTCTAGCCAGCAAAAACATCCTTCAGATATGAGGGAGAAATTAAAACTTTCCCAGACAAACAATGCTAAGGTACTTTGTAGCCATGAGACCCATCCTCCCACACCAAGAAATCTTCAAGAAGGCCCTCACACCTGAAAAAAATGACAAAGGGGAGAGGGGGGTCACAAAACACAGAGTAAGGAAACCAACAGATAGACAGGATCAGAACAGGATAGCAAATATTCAACTACAGCATTAGGCTAAAGGGAAGGAATACACCAAAAACAAAGACAATCTTGTCACTTGAACCACAAACTCATGACACAAGTTGGAATAAGATATGAGAATAATAACTTAGGAGGCAAGGTGGAAAGGGACTGAATCAGTTTAGACCAAGGAAATAAGAGGTCATCAGAAAAGGGACTATGTTATGCACAAGATTCTGAATACAAACTTCAGGGCAGCCACTAAACTAAAAAGGAGAACAGAGACACAAAAAAGAAATAAGGAAAAAACAAAGACACACAGCATAAAAAACGGCATAATTCAATGGGTAGACCAAAACACACAGGATGAGAAACAAAGGAAATGCAGGAAAACTGGAAAATGAGTGATATAATGACAGCATTAAGCCGTCATACATCAATAATCACCTTCAATGTAAATGGACTGAACTCTCCAATAAAAAGACGCAGAGTGGCAAGATGGATTAAAGAACAAGATCCAATAATTTGTCGCCTCCACAAAACTCATCTCAGCTCCAATGACAAGTACAGGCTCAGAGCGAAGAGGTGGAAGACGAGACTCCAAGCTAACAGCAAACAAAAGAAAGCAGATGTCGCAATACTTACATCAGACAAAGTAGACTTCAAGACAAGGTAGGTAAAGAGATACAAAGAGGGGCAGTATACAATGATCAAAGGGACACTCCATCAAGAAGAATAACACTTATAAATATCTATGCACCCAACACAGGAGCAGCAAAGTTCGTAAAGCAACTGTTAACAAACCTAAAAGAAGATATTAAAAATAACACAAGGGAGGATGGAACACTTCCTAACACATTCTACGAGGCCAGCATCACTCTGATACCAAAGCCTGAGAGGGACAGCACAAAAAAGGAGAACTACAGGCTAATATCGCTGATGAACATAGGTGCAAAAATTCTCAACAAAATTTTGGCAACCTGAATTCAGCAATACGTGAAAAGGATCATACATCATGATCAAGTGGGATTCATACCAGGGACACAGGGATGGTTCAACATCTGCAAAGCAATCAATGTGATACACCACATCAACAAATTGAAGAATAAAAACCACATGATCATCTCAATAGATGCAGAGAAAGCACTTGACAAGATCCAATAGCCATTTATGATAAAAACTATGAAAAAAAATAGGGATACAAGGAAATTACCTCAACATAATAAAGGCCATATATGACAAATCCACAGCCAATATCATACTCAATGGGCAAAAGCTGAGCACCATCCCCCTGAGAACAGGAACGAGACAAGGATGCCCACTATCATCACTCTTATTCAACATAGTACTGGAGGTTTTGGCCAGAGCAATTAGGCAAGAGAAAAGAATAAATGGAATCCCAATAGGGAGTGAAGAAGTGAAACTCTCACTGTTTGCACATGACATGAGCTTGTATATAGAAAACCCCCCAAAATCCACTGGAAAACTAATACAAATAATTAACAACTACAGTAAATTTGCAGGGTACAGAGTCAACTTACAAAATTCAGTTGCTTTTCTATACTCCAACAACAAACTTACAGAAAGGGAACTCAAAGTATAATTCCATTTGCCAGCGTACCTAAAAAAATTAAGTACCTAGGAATAAATTTAACCAAGGAAGTGCAGGACTTATACAAAGAAAACTATAAGACATGAGTGAGAGAAATTGATAGTGACTTAAAGAGATGTTAAGAGACTCCTTGCTCATGGATTGGAAGAATAAGCATAGGTAAAACCTCCATACTACACAAAGCAATCTACAGATTCAATGCAATCCCTATCAGCATCCCACTGACATTCTTGACGGAAACAGAGCAAGGGATACTAAAATTCATACGGGGCAAAGATCTCGAATTGCTAAGGCAATCCTAAGAAAAAAGAACAAAGCTGGAGGTATCACAATCCCTGACTTCAAAATGTACTACAAAGCCATAGTGACCAAAATGGCATGGTACTGGTACAAAAACTGGCACACAGATCAGTGGAACAGAACTGAAAGCCCAGAAATAAAACCACACATCTATGGTCAGCTAATCTTTGACAAAGGTGCCAAGAACATACATGGAGAAAAGACAGTCTCTTCACTACTATCTCATGACTAGGTACTTAAGCAAAGAACTGGAAATCAATGATTCAGAGAGACTTATGTACCCCTATGTTCCTTGCAGCATTATTCACAACAGCCAAGACACGGAAGCAAACCAAGTGCCCATCAACTGACAACTGGATAAAGATGTCATATACGTACACACACACACACACACACACACACATATATATTTATACACACACACAATGCAATACTACTCAGCCATAAAAAAAGACAAACTTGTCCCATTCACAACAACGTGGCTGGAACTTGAGGGTGTTATGTTACGTGAAATAAGCCAGACAGAGAAAGGCAAACACCATGTGATTTCACTCATACGTGGAAGGTAAACACACGAACAAAGAGAACAGTTTACTGGTTACCAGAGGGGAAGAGGGGAGGGAGCTGGGCACAGGGGTAAAGGGGCACACTGATATGGTGACGAACAAATTATAACGGACCACTGACATTTCACAATGTTATAAACTCTTTTGACCTCAATTAGAAAAAAAGAGGAAGATTGGCGTCGGATGTTAGCTCTTCATCAGCAGAAAGAAATAAAAATAAAAAAAATAAACTAGAAATGTGGCTCAAGGCTGTGCACATCACCGAGTTCTCCAACTTCAGAGCAGGAACAAGGAAAAGATCACATAGCAACCTGATAGGAACTAAGTAGAAATTACCTCTAACTAATAGGAAAAGGCTGTCCATTTCTCGCTCCTTCATGAATACGCCGACGTGGAAATCAGAACATATATCTCAGCCATATGTCTTTGTCTTATTTTTCTTCAAGACTGTACAGCATGAACATAGAAATGTTCAGCTGAAAAGTCAGGAGAAGAGTCCTTGAAAGACTTCTATTTGAGGAAACAGAACTGTATTTTAGAAAGCTTCTGCTGTGTTTGTGTTCTCAGGAAAATTCAGGAAACTGCTCTAGGAAGCAAGAAATGAAAACTTGTATAAGTTGAGGGACTGAGATGTAAAGGGACAGGGTGGCAAGGGAGAAATAGACAAAAAGATAAAGAGAAAGTATTTGGGAAAGAATAAAATTTCCCTTAAGATTACATGCAGGTTAGAAACAATGAAGATCACTGGGAATTGAATCAATGATGTTGAAGCCATTCTTGATAAACTCTCCCAGAAAGAAGGAGATAAAGGAAAAGACAGAAAATAAGAAGAAGATTCCAGAGATGGAAAAAGATTTTCAATAGAAGAATGATTGGCATGTCTGAGGGAGCGAGCAGAGCAGATGACAAAAATAATCTTTAGACACATCTCAGAAAAAACTTTCTGCAACTCAAGGAGGGCCCCGATCATCAAAAGGAACACATCAGATATGAGGCCAAAATGATGAGAAAAAAATATGACCATAACACATATTGAAAGTTTTGGAACTTCAAGAATAAATAAAATTCTCTAGGGATTTAGGAAGAAAGAGAAAAAAAGGTCACATTGGAATTAGACTGCTCATCTGCAATTCTAGGATACAATGGAGCACTGTGTGTGGACAGAGACGAGGGACAAAACTGTGTGACATAAGCATTCGATACCCAATCTCTCACCCATGAGCAAAGACAAAAACAAAAAGATTTCCACTAATGTGCAAAGACTCCCAAGATACACTATTCCATCTAGCAACAATACTAGAAACACAGTTAAAAGATGAGTCAGACTCAGAAAAAATATGAGCAACACGTAAAATAGACAAATGGTTAATATCCACACTGAAGAAGGAGCTCCCAAACCCAACTAAGAAATTGCTAAGGGGTAGCAATAAATAATTTACTGAGAAATAAATACAGATGACCAATAGGCAGCAAGGACACAATCCATCACTTAAAAGTGAAACTGGCATCGAAATACCATCGGATCAAGAAAACAACAGGAAGAACATCACGTGTGGGAAAGGCCTGGGAAAATCGATACCGGGAAGAACTCTGGGAGAGCCTTCAGGGTCTGGAAGATCAAGACAGCTCCCTGAATCCAAAACTCTCCACAGTCATACAATCGACCTCCTCCAAATCATACAGTCAACAAGGAGAACCAACGAAGCCACATAGAAGCAAGCCTGTAGCGTCACAAGATGACCAAGACGACCACAACCTTCAAATGACCTGCAAGTTCAGAAAGAAATGCCAACTTCCAGCCCACCTCCGACCACGACTGAAAGCCTTTGGCAGAGTGGAGGATTGCAAGGTTTAAGACTCCATGGAAAGGACAAGGTCATGGAGGAATCAGATAAAACACATCAAACCACCCTCAAAAGAGGAAGTCCAACACTACCTGCTGAAATACGCAACACAGGCGAAGGACTCGGTAGTCCTGGGCACTGGCCACGAGCACGCGGCTGCAAGGGGAAAGGCTCTGGAGGTGTCAGCCTTGGAGAAGCACTGCTTCCAAGGGAGAACCAGAAATTGGCAAAAGAGGCGGTGCTCCTCCGAGACGGGGCCATAAGGAAAGAGGATGGAAGGAAAGAAAAAAGGAATAGGAAGGATTTTGCATAAAGGAAAGAGAAACAAAATATACCCCTTAATTCCCAATTGCGTTATGTTTAAAGAAACTGTGCTTCACCATCCTGACAGAAGTGGGCTCTCTCACACTAGGAACCCTGTCCATACAACATCCAGGAACAGGAAAAAAAAATTCCATACAAAGTTACTGTAAGAAGAAAACAAACTGAATCATAACATTTCAGTCGTTCAAAATTTCTCCTCTGCTCCTCCAAAAACATGAAGGAGAAAAAATACAGCACAACACTCCACATTTAATTATTTCAAACACGCATTGGAAGATGTTAAAAAAGGAAAACAAACATCTAGAATTAGAAAGCCACATATTAAGGCAGAAACGGACACAGCACAGAAATACCGTGAGATCCGATCAATTTCTTTTGAAAGACAACAACAAATAAACTAAAACTAGAAGGTGCCTTAACAATCCCTTACAAGAGGGAGAGCTGCACTCCTCAGAACCCATCGAGACCAACGTTACTCTCTTCTTCACGTCTGTCCTTCCAGTAAGACTTTGTTCCAAGGAGCCAAGACCACGTGTGCCGCTTCAGTGCCCGACTCCCGGGCACCGCATCCCCGGGCTGGCCCCGTGCCCGGCACACACCGCACGTTCGATGAACGTGAGCACACAAAGAGACCCCTCGCTCCGCGCGCCCCACAGCTGTCGCGCGACATGACGGGCACCTCTTGGCGCACAAGCCTATTCCTCAGATACAGGCTCGGCTCACCTCGCCTCCCACTAGCCCCCAGGCCCACGCCCCACGCCCCCAGGCACCTCTCCCAGATGGAATCATCTTCGCAGGCGCCCTGGTCGTCTGTGTCGGGTGAGGAGGAAGACCCCGAGCTCAAGGAGGGCCTCATCAGGCTAGCGGCCATGGCTGTGGAGGGCCCGGGCTGCTGTGCCCACCGGGGACACGGAGCGGCGTCCAGGGACGCCGGGGGAACGGACGAGCCCGGCCCGGGAGAGAGCAGCAGAGCGCGGCCGGACTCCGCCGGGCTCAGCTCTGGGCAGGCAGGCGCGGCTCACGGACGCCTCCCAAGACCGCGGCCCAGCAGAGGTGTGCTCCTTGGCGCCGCGGCCCAGATGCTCCCAGGCCGTTGCCCCGCCCCCTCTGGCGGTGGACTGTGGACAGGGACAACCTCCTGGCAGAACTCCTGGGGCACCGTCCACAACTTTCTGACCTTCGCGGAGTGGGAATGTGCGCTGACAGGCACGCAGGGTCCCCGCTACTCTTGCTCTCAGGGAACTGCAGCCTCGGGTTCCTCCAGAGGCCGCGGAGATTCTTACAGCTGACCAAGAACTTTTAGACAGAAAAGCATGAAACAGTATGTCTGAATTACAACTGAGCTGATGACCACCAAGGCAATGCAGAGAGTGTCATGAGGACATATAACAGGGGCAAGATCTTGACTGCAGGTGTCAGAAAGACCTCCTTGAGGGATCCATATCTGAGAGAAACCAAAAAACCCTGGAGTCATCTTTGACTCCTCAGTCTCCCCGACATCTAGTCTGTCAGCACATAATATCAGCTCATTTGCTCTTCAAAATGGACCCAGAATCTGACGGACTCTCAGAACTTGCTCTGCTACCATCCTGATCCAAGCCACAGCATCTCTGACTTGGAATATTCCAGTACCACTCACTCATCTCCCTTTTCTAGCCTTGTCTCCTACAGTCTATTCTCCACAGAGAAGCTGACGTGATCCTGTGAAAACTCAAGTCACGTCACCTCCTTCTCCAGTTCAAAATCCTCCAATGATGCCTACCTCAGAGGAAAAGTTAGGGCCTTACAAGAGCCTGCAGCACCACGGCCCACGGCCACCCAGATTCCATCTGCTACTCTTCTCCATCTCACTCAGGCTGGCCTTGTGGCTCCTGGAACAGGGGAGGCCAGCTCCTGCCTCAGGGCCTTTCTGCTCTCTGTTCTCTCTGCCTGGACACCGTTACCCCATATATCCACAGGACTCACTCCCTCACCCTCCACAAGTCTTTCCCCAGCTTTAACTTCATTGGGGCCTTCCCTGGCCATCCCATCTCAAGTCACAACTCCTTCCAACACTCCTACTGCATCTATCACCACCTGACATGCCAAATATTTTCCTTATTGTCTTTCTGGCTGTCTCCCTCCTGGAATAAATGCTGCCTAAGAGCTCCAGTTTTGTCTGTTTTGTTCACTTCTGTATCCATGCTAGAACACTGTCTCCAGAAACTGAGTAGGCACTCAATAAAGAGTGTTGAGTGGCTGCCTCCATCTGAGAGATGACGTGGAACCACTGCGGCAGGGAGGGTGGGAGAAAGCATTGCTGGCAGAGGGAACAGTGTGCTGACAGGCGCCAAGGGAGGCAGGAACAGGGCACATTTGAAGAACAGAAAGGATCCCTTAGGGAAGGGGGAGTGGTGTGAAGGGAGGCTGGAGAAGTAGGACAGAGCAGGCAGGGCTGTGGAGACCACATAAGGAACTTTGGTCTTTTTACAACAGCCACAGAAGCTAGTAAACTAGGGAGTGACAGGATAAAATATGCCCTTTACAAACCTCTGGATTCACTATGAGACATGGGTTTGGAGGAGGGAACAGTGACTGGGGTCCTCAGTCACCAGACTAGTGCCATAGCTCAGCCCACAGGTGACCTTACCTAGGACTGAGATGGCGGAAGCACAGGTGGAGAAAAGGAGGTAGATTTCAGAAATATCGAACAAATAAAATCAACAGGTCTGGGTGACTGATCACATAAGGTGCTACACCAAAGGGCAGTTCCAAGCTGACTCCTACATTTGGTACTTGGGAACTGAATGAACAACGGCCCCATTCACTGGGTTTTGGGGTGGGGTAACAAGGAGGAGAACACGCGAAGATGATGCGAGAGCACAGTTTTGGAAATCATGAATTTGAGATCATTCTGAGACATCCTAACGGATCTTCCCAACTGGCAGTGGGTATCCAGGTGGCATGATCAGATGATGAAAGGTGTGGTGTGTCATGCAATGTCCTGTAGGTTTTTACCTCATGGCTGATGGGGCATCAAAGGTTGTAACTGACAAAGTGATAGGATAAGATTTGTGATTCTGCTAAATCACCCTGGCCACAACATGATCACTGGGGTGGGGGAGGGGGTTAGACCAGAAGCAGGTCCAACACCAAGGACGTGGTGCAATAGACCAGGTGAGAGAACAGACCTGAGCAAGGGCTGCAGCAGTGGGCAAGGGAAAGAGCACAGACCTCCCTTTGTCACCACCCATCTCCCCCACAGCTGCTGGGATTTTTCTACAACACACCCCAGATCATGTCAGTTCTTCCACTTAAAACCCCTCACGACCTTCCATTAGCCTTGACACCTTCTACATCTCATTCTCCCACAACCTCAATGGAATTCTCTCTTGCCACCCATTCCCCCACCCGATGTCAACGTCTCCTAACACACTATTCTGCATCAATCTGCATCCTGTTTAGCTCATGCTGTTTTCTCCTGCCTGGCAAACACCTATTTACCTTTTTAAAACTCACTTCCTCCTCTGTGAAAAGAAGAAAAGCAGTGCTGACATCCAGGAGCTGGTCCGGTACCATGAGCCAGGTTTTCCTGTTGTTAGAAGCTGGCCTCGTGCTCACACAAGCCATGCTGTTCACCTGTTGGACATAAACTTCTCACAGACACCAGCACAAGGTCACACTGCGACAGGGATGACGTGAGACAAAACAAGACCACTTCATCATTTTGCCTAAACAGACAAACACAAGGCCGTCGTGCCATCCACAAAATACCAAACATCCCTCTCTCCTGCCTGAAGTGAGCAACTGTGGCTTCTTTATGAATTACGGCATTTGTCTCACTCTAGTCACAACTCCTCCTAGAAAGGATTGATTGAGCTATACGATCACAGAAGTGTCCCTGCCTCTTCTCAGCACCCAGTCCAGAGCAAATCCCTGCTTCCTTGAACCCTCCCCAAACTATCCAACCAAAGCCCAAATCCTGTAAGTTATTTCTAACGCCCTCATCCTGATAGGCTCCAGAGTTCCCTATGATGTGAGGCCTCCCTCATTACAAAGAGTAATTAAACACAACTGGTTTACCTACTGATGTGTTTCTGGTGGTCTTTGCTGGAGGACATTGCAAATCTAACAGTAGGATAGGTTGGTTAAGTTTCTTGGAGGAAGTGAATGGAGTTCCAATCTGAAGGCTTCTATTTTCTATGTGAAGCATACTCAAAACATCACTCATATTATCTTGAGAATGAAGGGTTCAGGGGAGTAAATCAGAAGTTTGTGGAAAACGTCTGAACTATATATTCTGAAGCATGGGAGAGTGACTTGACAAGAGAATCCTACTAGAATGGTCAGGCTCTGTGAGGGTACAGGGGAGGTGGGGTGACATGAACTCAAAGTAGTACCCAGCTGTCCCGCTCTGAGTTTGGTTTTGGGTTTACTGGGCCTGAAGGGCAAGGGAGAGGAAGGCATTGCCAAGAGAATTAATCATGGATGGACTATGAAGTCCAAGCTCAACTGAGAGGTAACAGCATAGAGGAAGCATCTAAAGGATAGAGTATACCATGGAAGGCCTGAGGAAAAATATGCTGAGGGCCTAGCTGAATTAAGTGACCAAGCAAGCTGGAAAGAAGAGATCAGGGCTGGAGGGTGCTGCACTGCTCATTTGTGAGGTGGTGCAGCATCAGGATGCAAATCCAGGGTATTATGGTGGGAATGGGGACAGCTGGATGAGAAGAGGTCAGCAGTACAGATGAGGTATTGAAGAAAATGAGTACCCCATGTGCAGGCTCAGTCCTCCGCATGCACACTAAAGTCAACTAGGATGACAGCAAGAATTGAGGCAGAGAGGAAAGCTGTGGGCCAGGCGATCAATTCTTCAATGAAATAGGGGACTAATTAGGCAGAAAAGAGTAATGAGGAGGAGAGGGTGCTCCAGCTGGGGACTATGGATATCAAAGAAATGGTGTGGGAGGACAAAGAGCAGAGAGGACATAAATCTCGTACCCTAATCCTGAGATCTGCAGACACCACTTGACGGGGCTTCAAGAAAAGGATATTCCGAAGGCAGGGCCTGGGCCAAGGCAAAGAGAGGGAGGGAAGGGCTAAGAAGAGGCTGAGGAAATAGAGGAGGCTGGCGATTATGGACTGGTAATTTCAAGGAAACTGTGAGGCTTTGGGGGGTCATTGTTAAAAATAATTAAGAGTGGAGAGCTGACTTAGGGTCGCAGCATGATGGGAAGATAAGGAGACGAGAGAATGGGGAGTGAGGAGAATTTAGCTATCATGGTAAGCACTCAACAGATATCTGCTGAAACAAGTGGAATTATTAGGCATAAATCTAGTGTATCCAATCTGAAGAGTCCTAACTATCAGACTGTAGGAGTGACAGCACGAGGTCCTGATGATGATGATGGTGATGGCGATGGTGATGGTTTGAGGATGATGGGGGTGGTGGTCATGACAATAACTACCAAACTTGAACACCTACTGTGTGCCAAGTACTGTTGGAAGCACTCCAAATTTAATCCTCTCAACAACCAAAAAAATGAACAAGCCAATTGAAAAGACAGGCCACAGATCTGAGCAGTGATTTCTCCAAAGAAGGTATACGGATGGCCAAGAGGCCTATGGAAAGGGACTCAACATAATTACTGATCAGAGAAATGAAAATCAAAACTACAAGGAGATGTCACCTTCCTCTGGTCAGAATAGCTCTAATTAACAAGGCAAGAGACAAGTGTTGGAGAGGATGTGGAGAGAAGGGAACTCTCCTGCACTGCTGGTGGGAGCGCAGACACTATGGAAAGCAGTGTGGAATATCCTCAGAAAACTAAGAACACATCTACCATATATATGATCCAGCTAGCCCACTGCTGGCTATTCATCCAAAGAACTTGAAAACACCAATGCAGAAAGACACATGCACCCCTAGGTTCACTGCAGCATTATTCGCAACAGCCAAAACTTGGAAGTCCATCAAGGGAAGAATGGCTAAAGAAGATGTGGTATGTATACACAATGGAATACTACTCAGCCCTAAGAAATGATGAGATCCGGCCATGTGTGACAACGTGTATGGACCTTGAGGGTATTATGTGAAGTGAAATAAATCAGAGGGAGAAAGTCAAACACCGTGCGATCTCACTCCTAAGTAGAAGATAAAAACAATGACAAACACACACAGAGCAATGGAGATTGGATTGGTGGTTACCAGAGGGGAAGGGGGAGGGGAGATAGCAAAAGGGGCGATGAGGCTCACATGTGAGGTGACGGACTATAATTCGTTTTCGGGTGGTGAACACGATGTAATCTACACAGAATTCGAAAGATATTACAACGGACATCTGAAAGCTATATGATGTTAGAATCCACTGTTACTGCAATAAAATAAAATAAAATAAAATAAAATAAAATAAAATAAAGTATAGGAGCCTCAAGAGGCTAACAGGCTTTTGAAAAGTTATTCTAGGGATTTTTATGGCTTAACTCAGGGCGGCAGACACCAGACTGAGACACAGCTGTGACATAGCCACTAATTTCAACTAAATTATACTCCAACTGGAGGGAAATCAAAACTACTGTAATCATAATATATTGAAGGCTTCACTTTGTTCCAGATTCTGTGCTAACCGCTTTGCAACAACTGTCTCATTTAATCCACACACCCGAAAGGTAGGTTACCGTCATTCTCCCCATTTTAAAGGTGAGGAGGTGGAAGCAGAAAGATGGCAATCTGCCTGCCATTCACAGAAGGATTCTCTAGGTAATGACATGACTTTTGGACAAGATTTAAAGGTTTAACACATTACAGTGAAGAAGCAGATCCCACTATCACAGAACGTGAAAAACACTGAGTCCTGCAAATGTATGAAAACACTAACTATGGATCCTCACAATGTCTTGGCCTGTTTTTTCCGATGAGGGAAAACCCAGTGTGAAAAACCGTTGATGAGATGTCTGCAGAGGAGGACTATGTCTGGTCTTTAAAGCCAGGAACCATCCCAGTAGATTCTGAGTCAGTGGGTCCAGAGTAGGCCTTGAGCGTCTCTGTTCTTTTCAAAAGCCCCGCAGGCTACACTCCCGTGCCCTTGGAGTTGGGAAGTACAGTCATGCCCTACATCAGGATGTTTCAGTCAACAACGGGGGTCCCATCAGATTAGTCCCATATGGCCTAGGTGTGTAGGAGGCTCTGCCATCTAGGTTTAGGAACTCCATGGTGTTTGCACAGTCTTGAGATTGCCTGACCATGACACACTCCTCAGAACTTAGCCTCACTGTTAAGCAAAGCATGACTTTACTGCCTTAGATTCTCCACGGTTCCAGACCCTGCACTGTTTACATGACTGCATACGCAGAGGGCACCGTGTCTGAGGCATAGAGCAGCTGGAATCACAAAGCCTCTCGACAGAGAGTCAAGGAAAGGCGTGCTCTGCTTACATGACTCTCTACTTTTCTCTGTGTCTGAACCATTTCATAGCTAATCTGCTTTTCTTAACCGAGCAGCTTTGCAAAACAAAAACAAAAACAAAAACGTTACCAACAAATACTGAACAAACCAATATAAATGATACATATGAAATGAGCCTAACCCTACTATGCTACTGAAAAGGCTTTTATTTCCCTGGGATAATTTGGACAGCATTAGATTGTTTTACCAAGAGCAGCCAAGTTGAGGGAGATTTTTTCTAATTCCACAGTCCTGCAGATGCGGTCAGTAGCAACTGCAAGCTGGAAAGGAAACAAAGATGGCTGTAATCCATTCCAGTTCACACGTTTCACCAGGGACAGCCTCCAAGCCTTTAATGCTTACGTATGCATTTATCCATTTCTTTAATCAACCACTACTAACGCCTACTAAAGGCCAGACGCTGCTCTAAGTACTTTACGGATATGAAATATCCTCTCACCTTTACACTCACCTATGGAGTGTGTATTATAATCATCACCGTTTTACAGATCAGGAAACTGACACACAGAATGGTCCAGTAACTTGCCCAAGTTCACACAGCCCGTTGGTGGCAGAGCTAGGACCCACTTGACAGAGTCTCGCTCCAGAGTCCACGTTCCGAATCACCACACTTGGTCTCCAAACCTATAGAAAGCACCAGCCTTAATAGAATGTTCTGTTTTGCTCAGCCTACGGCCCCAACGCGGCCCCAGTCTCCAGGGCATTCTTTCAGCTCCTCTGACAGGCCATACTCCTCCCTTGCCCTGTCCCAAAACTCTCCCGCACAAGTCCTCCTTTTCTTTTAGGCATCTGCTCTCAGCTTCAACATCACTGCCTAAGTCACAAAGTCTAACAGCAAATGCTGAATTTCTCAACACTCAACACAAAATTGCTTTCACGTATCTCCTAGGTAAATTAGTTGCTGCCTATCTGTCCTTTCCAACTAGGCTGTGAGGTCCAGTACGTTAAGCACCCTGTCAGTCTTGCTCCTCAAGTGTCCAGACGACTGAACACGCACCGACCAGAGGAAAGGAAGGACTTTTCCCAAAGTCAACTCTCCACACTTTCTGTGGAAGGAGGGAACGAACGGAGCACCCTCGAGCCTCACGCTTTCTTTGCCATACGTTCAAGTGTGGGACACATACCTGTGCTCACAACGCTCCCCGGACAGCCCCCACTGCACCCCTAACAGGTAGACTTCTGCTCAGTCAAGGGCTTTGCCAAGCACTGGCTCTGCACACAAATATTATGTGGCCCTCGACAGGCCACTTCCCCTGAACCGGCCTGAGCTTCAGGGGCACAACAGGCTTCAGGAAAACCCCAACGGAACGTAGCCTCTAAAAGAGAGAGACTTGCACGCCTCAGAACGCATCGAGACCAGTGTAGTTCTCGACTTCGCGTCTGGCCTTCCAAGAAGCCAAGACTACGAGGGCCACTTCAGCGCCCGACTCCTGGGCACCACATCACCAGGCTGGCCCCTGGGCAGGGGCCCGGCACACACCTTCCGTTCCACGAACGCGTGAAGCGCACGAAGAGACCCCCTCGCTCCCCGCGCCGCACAGCTGTCCCGCCACCTGACGGGCACCTCTCCGCGCACAAGCCTTTCCTCAGGGACACGCTCGCCTCCCACCAGCCCCCAGGCCCACGCCCCCAGGTACCTCTCCCAGATGGAATCATCTTCGCGGGCGCCCTGGTCGTCCGTGTCCGGCGAGCAGGAAGAGCGGGAGCTGAAGGAGGGCCTCCTCAGGCTAGCGGCCGTGGCTGTGGACGGCCCGGGCTGCTGTGCCCACCGGGGACACGGAGCGGCGTCCACGGACGCCGGGGGAACGGACGAGCCCGGCCCGGGAGAGAGCAGCACCACGCGGCCGGACTCCGCCAGGCTGGGCTCTGGGCAGGCAGGCGCGGCTCGCCAAGGCCTCCCTGGACGGCGGCACAGCAGCCAGGCGCTCCCAGTGCGCGCCGCCGCCCCCAGGCTACCCGGCCGCTGCCCCGCCCCGCCCCCCTAGGGCGGTGGACTGCGGACAGGGACAGGGACAGGGACACCCTCCTGGGAGAACTCCTGGGGCCCCGCCCACACGCTCGCTCTCGGGGAACTGCAGCCTCCTTGGGTCTGACTTGAACGTCACACCCGAAACCATGCAACGTCTAGAAGAAAACATAGGCAGTATGCCCTTTGACATCAGTCTTAGCAGCCTATTTTCAAGTACCATGTCTGACTGGGCAATGGAAACAAAATACAAAATGAACAAACGGGACTACATCAAAGTAAAAAAAAATCTTCTGCACGGCAAAGGAAACCATCCACCAAACCAAAACACAACCTAACAACTGGGAGAAGATACTTGCAAACCATGTATCGGATAAGGGGTTTATATCCAAAACACAGAAAGAACTCATACAGCTCAACAACAACAAAAAATCAACAACCCAATTAAAAAGACGGGCAAAAGAACTGAGCAGTGACTTCTCCAAAGAAGGTATCCGGATAGCCAACAGGCATATGGAAAGGTGTTCAACATCATTAGCGATCAGAGGAAGGCAAATTAAAACTACAAGGAGAGGTCACCTTCCTCTGGTCAGAATGGCTCTAATTAACAAGACAAGAGACAAGTGTTGGAGAGGATGTGGAGAGAAGGGAACTCTCCTACACTGCTGGTGGGAGGGCAGACTGGTGCAGCCACTATGGAAAGCAGTATGGAGTATTCTCAGAAAACTAAGAATACATCTACCATATAGATGATCCAGCTAGCCCACTGCTGGGTATTTATCCAAAGAACTTGAAAACACCAATGCAGAAAGACACATGCACCCCTAGGTTCACTGCAGCATTATTCACAACAGCCAAAACTTGGAAGCAACCTAGGTGCCCATCAAGGGAAGAACGGATAAAGAAGATGTGGTATGTATACACAATGGAATGCTACTCAGCCCTAAGAAACGATGAGATCCGGCCATTTGTGACAACGTGTATGGACCTTGAGGGTATTATGTGAAGTGAAATAAATCAGAGGCAGAAAGTCAAACACCGTGTGATCTCACTCATAAGTACATGATAAAAACAATGACGAACACGCACAGAGCAACGGAGACTGGATTGGTGGTTACCATAGGAGGAGCGGGGATGGGAGATAGCAAAAGGGGCGATGAGGCTCACATGTGAGGTGACGGACTATAATTAGTTTTTGGGTGGTGAACACGACGTAATGTACACAGAATTCGAAATGTATTACAACGTACATCTGAAAGCTACGTGATGCTAGAATCCACTGTTACTGCAATAAAGTGAAATAAAATAATATAAAATAAAATAAAACAAAATAAAATAAAGAAGTGTAGGAGCCTCAAGAGGCTAACAGGCTTTTGAAAAGTTATTCTAGGGATTTGTATGGCTTAGCTCAGGGCGGCAGACACCAGCCTGAGACGCAGCTGTGACACAGCCACCAACTTCAACTAAACTCTATTCCGCCTGGAGGGAAATCAAAACTACTGTAATCATAATTTATTGAAGGCTTCACTTTGTGCCAGATCCTGTGCCGACTGCTTTGCACCAACTGTCTCATTTAATCCTCACATCCGAAAGGCAGGTTACCGTTATTCTCCCCATTTTCAAGGTGAGGAGGTGGAAGCAGAAAGATGGCAATCTGCCTGCCATTCACAGAAGGATTCTCTAGGTAATGACATGACTTTTGGACAAGATTTAAAGGTTTAACACATTACAGTGAAGAAGCAGATCCCAGTATCACAGAACGTGAAAAACACTGAGTCCTGCCAAATGTATGAAAACACTAACTATGGATCCTCACAATCTCTTGGCCTGTTTTTTCTGATGAGGGAAAACCCAGTGTGAAAAACCGTTGATGAGATGTCTGCAGAGGAGGACTATGTCTGGTCTTTAAAGCCGGGAACTATCCCAGTAGATTCTGAGTCAGTGGGTCCAGAGTAGGCCTTGAGGGTCTCTGTTCTTTTCAAAAGCCCCACAGGCTACGCTTCCGTGCCCTTGGAGTTGGGAAGTACAGTCATGCCCTACATCGGGACGTTTCAGTCAACAACGGGGGTCCCATAAGATTAGTCCCATAGAGCCTAGGTGTGTAGGAGGCTCTGCCGTCTAGGTTTATGAACTCCGTGGTGCTTGCACGATCACGCGATTGCCTGTCCATGACGCACTCATCACAACTTAGCCCCACTGTTAAGCAAAGCATGACTGCACTGCCTTAGATTCTACACGGTTCCAGACCCTGCACTGTTTAGATGACCGCACATGCAGAGGGCACCGTGTCTGAGGCAGAGAGTGGCTGGAATCACAAAAGCTCTCGACGGAGAGTCAAGGAAAGGCGTGCTCTGCTTACACGACTCTCTACTTTTCTCTGTGTCTGAACTATTTTACAGCTAATCTACTTTGTTTAACCAAGCAGCTTTGCCAAGAGGATGTTACCAACAACTACTAAACAAACCAATGTCAACCATACACATTAAATAAGCCTAACCCTACTAGCCTACTGAAAAGGCTTTTATTTCCCTGGGATAATTTTGACAGCATTGGATTCTTTTACCAAGAGCGGCCAAGTCGAGGGAGATTATTTCTAAAACCACAGTGCTACAGATGACGTCAGTAGCAACTGCAAGCTGGAAAGGAAACAAAGTTGGGTGTGATCCATTCCAGTTCACACGTTTCACCAGGGCCAGCCTCCAAGCCTTGAAGACTTATGTATGCATTTATCCATTTATTTAATCAACCACTACTAACGCCTACCAAAGGCCAGACACTGCTCGAAGTACTTTACGGATATGAAATATCCTCGAACCTTTACACTCACCTACGGAGTGTGTATTATAATCATCCCCGTTTTACAGATCAGGAAACTGACACACAGAATGGTCCAGTAACTTGCCCAAGTTCACACAGCCCGTGGGTGGCAGAGCTAGGACCCACTTGACAGAGTCTGGCTCCAGAGTCCACGTTCTGAATCACCACGCTTAGTCTCCACAAACCTCTAGAAAGCGCCAGGCTTAATGGAAAAGTTCTGTTTTCCCCACCCTACGCTCCCTACGCGACCCCAGTCTCCAGGGCATTCTTTCAGCTCCTCTGACAGGCCATACGCCTCCCTTGCCCTGTCCCAAAACTCTCCCGCACAAGTCCTCCTTTTCTTTTAGGCATCTGCTCTCAGCTTCAACATCACCGCCTAAGTCACAAAGTCTAACAGGAAATGCTGCATTTCTCAGCACTCAACACAAAATTGCTTTTACGTATCTCCTAGGTAATTAGTTGCTGCCTATCTGTCCTTTCCACTAGGCTGTGAGGTCCGGTACGTCCAACACCCTGTCAATCTTGCTCACCAAGTGTCCAGACCACTGAACACGCACCGACCAGAGGAAAGGAAGGACTTGTCCCAAAGTCAACTCTCCAGACTTTCTGTGGAAGGAGGGAACGAACGGAGCACCCTCGAGCCTCACGCTTTCTTTGCCAGACTTTCAAGTGTGGGACACATACCTGTGCTCACAATGCTGCCCGGACAGCCCCCACTGCACCCCTAACAGGTAGAGTTCTGCACAGTCAAGGCCTTTGGAAAGCACTGGCTCTGCACACAAATATGATGTGGCCCTCGACAGGCCACTTCCCCTGAACCGGCCTGAGCTTCAGGGGCACAACAGGCTTCAGGAAAACCCCAACGGAACGTAGCCTCGAAAAGAGGGAGACCTGCACTCCTCAGAACGCATCGAGACCAGTGTCGTTACCGACGTCGCGTCTGTCCTTCCAAGAAGCCAAGACCACGGGTGCCGCTTCAGCGCCCGACTCCCGGGCACCGCATGCCCAGGCTGGCCCCTGGGCAGGGGCACGGCACACACCGCCTCTTCCACGTACGCGTGAAGCGCACGAAGAGACCCCCTCGCTCCCCGCGCCGCACAGCTGTCCCGCCACCTGACGGGCACCTCTCGGCGCACAAGCCTATTCCTCAGGGACACGCTCGCCTCCCACCAGCCCCCAGGCCCACGCCCCCAGGTACCTCTCCCAGATGGAATCATCTTCGCAGGCGCCCTGGTCATCCGTGTCCGGCGAGCAGGAAGAGCGGGAGCTGAAGGAGGGCCTCCTCAGGCTAGCGGCCGTGGCTGTGGAGGGCCCGGGCTGCTGTGCCCGCGGGGACACGGCGCTGCGTCCTCGGACACCGGGGGAACGGACGAGCCTGGCCCGGCAGAGAGCAGCAGAGCGCGGCTGGCCAACGCCTCCCAGGCCTCGCAGGACGGCGGCCCAGCAGCGGCGCGCTCCCCGCGCGCGCCGCCGCCCCCATGCTCCCAGGCCGCTGCCCCGCCCCCCTCCGGCGGTGGACTGTGGACAGCGACAGGGACACCCTCCTGGGAGAACACCTGTGGCCCCGCCCACACCCTGCTTTGGACCTTCGCGGGGCTGCAAGGTGCACTGACAGGGACGCAGGGTCCCTACTATGCTCGCTCTCGAGGAACTGCAGCCTCCTCCCTCGGGTTTTGCTTGAATGTTAGATCCGAAACCATGCAACGCCTACAAGAAAACATAGGTAGTATGCTCTTTGACATCTGTCTTCGCAGCCTATTTTCAAGTACCACGTCTGACTGGGCAATGGAAACAAAATACAAAATGAACAAATGGGACTACATCAAAGTCAAAAACATCTTCTGCACGGCAAAGGAAACCATCCACAAGACCAAAACACAACCTAACAACCGGGAGAAGATACTTGCAAACCATATATCGGATAAGGGGTTAATATCCAAAATACAGAAAGAACTCAGACATCTCAACAACAACAAAAATCAACAACCCAATTAAAAAGACGGGCAAATGATCTGAGCAGTGATTTCTCCACAGAAGAGACAGGGATGGCCAAGAGGCATATGGAAAGGGGCTCAACATCATTAGCGATCAGAGGAATGCAAACCACTACTACAAGGAGATGTCACCTTCCTCTGGTCAGAATGGCTCTAATTAACGAGACAAGAGACAAGTGTCGGAGAGAGGATGTGGAGAGAAGGGAACTCTCCCGTACTGCTGGTGCGACGGCAGACTGGTGCAGCCACTATGGAAAGCAGTATGGGGTATCCTCAGAAAACGAGGAACACATCTACCATATAGATGATCCAGCCAGCCCACTGCTGGCTATTCATCCAAAGAACTTGAAAACACCAATGCAGAAAGACACATGCACCCCTAGTTTCACTGCAGCATTATTCACAACAGCCAAAACTTGGAAGCAACCTAGGTGCCCATCAAGGGAAGAATGGATAAAGAAGATGTGGTATGTATACACAATGGAATACTACTCAGCCCTAAGAAATGATGAGATCCGGCCATTTGTGACAACGTGGATGGACCTTGAGGGTATTACGTGAAGTGAAATAAACCAGAGGGAGAAAGTCAAACACCGTGTGATCTGTCATAAGTAGAAGTGAAAAACAATGACAAACACACACAGAGCAATGGAGATTGGATTGGTGGTTACCTGAGGGGAAGTGGGGAGGGGAGAGAGCAAAAGGGGCGATGAGGCTCACATGTGAGGTGACGGACTATAATTAGGTTGCGGGTAGTCAGAAGGTTGCGTGTTCAAATCACGTCGGGGTCAAGGTTGTGACTTCTCTTTAGCAAGCGATGTAAATTTTGTCTGCCACCTCCCAACGTCGGACTCTCTCTCACCTTTTCTTTACTCCCAAGGGAGTTCTGGTGAACAACTCAGCGATGGACAGGCACCTAAGCTCGACGGTAAGGATGACCTAGAAGGGAAGAAAAACCCACACGAGCTGAAATTTACGTTGTTATGTTCATTTCCTTATCTGGGCTGTGCTTCAGAATTGACATTAAAACAGGGCATGAGGAGACTTTGTTAATGAATTTACCCTGGCGTGAAAGTGGTTTTATTGGGTCCCCAAATGGATATGGCATGGTGTCCCTGGGTGGATATTTGTGTCACCTTGATGAAGAAGTTAGTTTCCCAATTCTCTTCTCCTCCTCCCACCCCTCACACACACACAATTACACACACACACATTTTTCATGCTTTGAGTTTCCTTTGTCAAAAGCCCCTGAACACTGTGGTTAAAGGGAAAATACCGTGAAGCTGATGAACAATTTATGTTGAGGGTGTGGTCCTTGAACTCTCTGAGAGTGGAAAATTATCCTGACGTTTACCTCCTTTTTCTTAGGATTCATCTAATTGCGTCTCTCCAATAGGACTATGAAACAATCAAGTTCCACATACAAACCAGTTGTCGTAACCTGAGAACGAGGAAAAACCCAAGTTTGCAGAAATGGAGATCTTTGTGGCTTTGTCAGAATTAAGCTTTCACTGCGTCAGCCTCACTCCCCATTCAGTTTAAAACCTGTCCTTTGCTGAGCTTAAAGAAATAATATAAAGGCTCTTCTAGGTACGGTTTTTAAAAGGCACAATTGATGAAATCTTCAAATCGACAGCATAGCACTTGCTTTGAGGTCCAAGTGACTTGAACACCCAACCTTCGGGTCCAAAGTCAGATGTGCTATCACCGTGCCAGGAAGTCACAGACACCAACCCTTTTCATATATTTAACGTATGCTAATTTCTCAGTTGCCAAGTTCGGTATTTACTATCTATGTGTCCAGACAGTTTGGGATTCCTTCTAGGCTCCTTGTCCTTTCATCAGGAGGATGTACAAAAGCAAGATGAAAAGGTGGGAAAAGTAGAGAAAAACTTAGAGCAGACTTGTGGATGGGGGCTCAGGGAATACTTGCCTTTAGCAACCGCAAACAACCAGCTCTCCCTGGGGCTTTTGAGGCTCTGGCTACGCTCTGAGCTGGTCCCGCCCTTTTTCCAGGACTTCTGGTTCCAGCTGCCATTGAGCTTTACTCAGAAGGAATGTGAGGTGGGACTGGGATGGGGAGAGTTCCCTTTGGCAAGGGAGCGTCCTAAGGACCAGCAGGCGCCTGGGGGAATTTCTACCCACGGGGGAAATGGGAGAGGAGCCAATGGAAGCAAACGCTTGGAGTCGTTTGTCTTCCCGGGAGTGGGTGTTTGGGAGCAGCCTGGGTTCTTAGCTGGAGCCCTGTCCTATTTGGGGGACACAAAGTGGCCTGGGGACCCAACCTGTCCACTCCCTCCCTTCCTACCTTCACGTTCCTGAGAATGGCCTGCAGGACTGACTCCCCATGTCATCTGCTCAGGGACGGTCATGCTTGACCCTCCCTCCCTCTCATCCCTACGTTCAGATGCCTGGAATTTAGCTGGAGCTCTGAGAGTCCGGGTCTTCTGTAAAGAGAAACGTGGGCGCTGCTGTGGGAATGGGCTCTCTGTGTGGTGGCTTCGCTTCTGAAGGTTTTCTTCTCTTTAGAGTGACCCTAAGAGCAGTTTTCCTAATTTGTTTCCCAAAAATTTCCATAATCTTAATAAGTCTTACATACACATACACAGACACACACACACACACACACACCATGTTCTAGGATGTCCAAGCACTGTTTTAGTTGCTGGCGACAGGTCAGAGAACAAACGAGACCCAGCTTTCAGGGAGGCATCAGTCTCAGAATGTACCTGAAGATATTTGACACCTGACAGGCACAACACATAGGGAAGCCTGAGGAGACGATGATGTCTGGATAGGGCTTCTCTTCCTTCTAGCCCTTCATACAAGAGTGTACTAGAGTCGCACCTATGAAGATGACTTTGGTTTTTCTCTGTTTTATTTTATTTTAGCGTGTGTGTGAGTGAGGAAGATTGGCCCTGAGCTAAGATCTGTTGCCAATCTTCCTCTTTTTTTTTTTCTCCCCAAAGCCCCAGTACATAGTTGTATATCCTACTTGTAAGTTAGTCTATTTTTTTCTACGTAGGACGCTGCCACAGCATGGCTTGACAGGTGGTAGGCAGGTCCACGCCCAGGATCTGAACAGGCGAAGCCCAGGCCACCGAAGCAGAGTGCTCGAACTTAACCACTATGTCACTGGCCGGCCCCGCTCTCTATTTTAAAAAGAGGATGATTGCTACTTTCTTTTCCTCTTAAAGAGTAAAATATGATTTTTTTAAATACAGGAAATTTGGAGGAGAAAAGTTAAAATTACCCATAATCAAACATCTCAGAGAAATCAAGGCTGTTGTGGTGATGTACAGCTTCCCTCGTATTTTTCTATATCTGTATATCCTGAAACATTGCTTTCTTATAAAAAATTTTTTTGTACAACAATTTCCCCAGTAGTACTATACTGACAGGTATTACCTATACATTTAATGTGTATTTTCAAAACAGCTTTATGAAAGGAAGGAGGGAGGGAGGCAAGGAGGGAGGAAAGAAACTCAAGAGAGAAAGAAAAAGGTTGCCAACTGGCTACCCCAGTGGAGAGCCCAGTACACTTCCCATCGCAAAATCCTGTACAGCCGGATAGCCAGGAACCGCAACCAGTGTTGCCTTCCCAGGGTTCTTGGCTTACACTGAATATGGTCCATTCATTCCACATTTCTGGGTGCGGGACATTGAATTGGTTTCTTTTCCAGAAAATCTGAAAGATTCCTCATTAGTCACTCGGGTATTAGATCATATGAAAAATGGAAATTTCCAAAACAATTAAGTCACACAACTTTTTTTTTTTTTACCCCCAAGAAAAGAGATTTCTGGTGTGAAGCATGTAGAAGCTTCTCTCATTAAAACCCCTGGAAAGAGGCGGCTGGGCCTTATCGGGGAGTCCATAAGCTGTGCTGGTTGTGGCTCCTCCCCCTAGTGAAATCCAGTTCTTCTTCCTCTTCTGCTTCGAGCCAAAAGCCTTGCACATTGTAGGGACTGAGAAGACATTGAAGCTACTTAGAGAGGAAGGAAAGCAACTCAAGTCTAGCCAAGAAGAATGTCAAATTGCCCATGGTTGCGAGGGCTTCTAGGAGCAACCAACTGGTTTCCTGGGCCCTTGGTTACCCACTAGCCTCGGAATCGTCAGGCTGAGAGCAGGTTCCAAGGTGTCCTTTAGGCTCTGCTAGTTTCAGCTCTGCACAGGTGGAGCATCTGCAGCATTTTCTCCAACCCAGTGGGGCACAATTTGGGACACACTGCTGCTTCCTACATCAGGGCCACGGGCCACCTGACCCTCAGTTCTTGCCTCTGCAGAACCGAGATGCAGAAATCTTTGGTTTCTGGGACTGAGACACGGGTCCTTGATCCTCTTTAGCTACGTAAGGGGCTTCTGGGTCCTCTGGAACTGTCCAGCAACTGACGGACAAGAAATGAAACTAGGGGTGGGATTCAGGGTTCTGGCCCAGAGTCTCCTGTTCTTCCAGTTGAGATGGGACTGAGTGAGGATGCCAACCCACTAGGATGAGCCTTGGGAGCAAAATGTAAGGGGGTGTCTAAAACCTCAGTAATCAACATCAATAATATTTTAGTTGTGATGAAATACACGCAACATAAAATTTTCCACTGGGACCATTTTTAGGTGTACGGTTCAGTGGCATTAAGTACATTCATACTGTCATGCAACCACCACTACCATCCATCCACACAACTCTTGGCATTTTGCAAAACTGAAACAAACTCCCCATTCCCCTCTGCCCTAGCCCCTGGCAACCATGCTTCTACTTTCTGTCTCTGTTTGGCTGCTCTAGGTGCTCTAGGCTGCTTTAGATTCATGCTCACAAAAGTCCTGAGAAGGCCCTAGAATTTCGTCTTTGGCTGATCTCCAGGCTCAGTGCAAGTGAAGCGAAGTGAAGGAAGTGGAGGCAGAATTGTAGATGAACGGAGTATTGAATGAAGACCCAGGCATAGAGCTAACCTGCAAAGAATGAGAGTTTCTCTCTCTCTCTTTTTGCCTCCTGACGTTCAAGAAATCTCTGTCAAAACACTAGCTGAATGCAAGCGAAAGGAACAGAGACTTCAGAGACCACCCAGGACAAAGAATACAGACTTTACAAAAATAGTTTAGAAAAGACACTAAACAATCAGCTGCAGCCTACAGCAAGCAACAGAAAAACCCTGAACGGGGGATGAACCAGATTTTCAGGGTTACCACATTCTACTATTAAAAAAATTCATTTTCAGCAAAATGTTGTGAAGCATGCAAAGAAATAAGAAAGATGATCCATTCATATAAATCAACAGAAATTCTTGATGAGCCTGAGTGTATAATCTTTATTTTACTCTATAATTATAGGGATATACTGGAGCCAGAATTTCTAACTTTTTAATTTTTAAAATTGTAATTCAGGGGCTGGCCTGGTGGCTTAGCGATTAAGTTCACATTGCTTTGCTTCAGCGGCCTGGGGTTTGCTGGTTCGGATTCTGGGCGCAGACATTGGCATTGCCCATCAGGTCATACTGTGGCAATGTCCCATATACAAAATAGAGGAAGATTGGCACAGACGTTAGCTCAGGAACACTCTTCCTCAAGCAAAAAAAGGAAGATCGGCAACAGATGTTAGCTCTGGGCCAATCTTCCTCACCAAAAAAATAAATAAATAAAATAAAGCTGTAATTCAAGCCTAGAGAAAAATTGTAATAGTAAATGAATTCCCATATTCTCCCCATCTAGACTTACTAGTTTTTAACATTTTGTTGTATTTGCTTTGTAGGTATATAAATTCATACACATATACACACATATACATATATTTATATGCAAACATATATACATATTATTTGTATTATTGTCATTGTTGTGAATCATTTGAGAGGAAGTTGCAGACCTCATGACACTTAAGCCCTAGACGTTTTAGCATGTATCATGATAAATTTTAGCATGTATTATGCTAAAGAACGAGGCATTCTCTTATATAATCACAGCACAATGGTCAAATCTTGGAAATGTAACATTAATACAACAATATCTAATATATACAACATACTTAGATTTTAAAAATTGGCCGAATAATGTCTTATACAGATTTTTTCCCTAATTCAGCATCCAATCCAAGATTATGCATTGCATTTAGTTTTCATGTCTCTTTAGTTTCCTTTAACCTGGTATATTTTCAGCCTGCCCTTGTTTTATACTACATTGATGTTTTTGAAGAATATAGGCTCACCGTTTTTTAGAATGATCCTCAATTGGGGTTTATCTGATTGTTTCTTCACGATAAGATTTAGGTTATACAGGATTTTTTTTTTGCTAGCGAAAATGCACAGGATAATGTATCCTTCTCAGGAGGAAATTCTAAAGCAGTGGCTGACATTCCCCAATATGCTGAAAAAGACGTTAAGGGGTTTGTACACCCTGAGGAAAAAAGGGAAGCACTTACTCCCTCAAGATAGTAACAAGTACTAATAGCCAATATTTATTGAGTTCTTCTTCTCTCATTTAGTCTTCACAATAACCCATGAGGTAGGTACAATTATTATGCCTATTTTGCACATAACAAAACTGTAACTCAGGTTAAATCACTCTTTCAATGGCACATGCCAGTGGGCTTTGGAATTGGGATTTGAATCCTGGAAACTGGCTTAGCAACAAAGCACTTAACCATTATCTCTGAAAGATTACTAGCACTTCACTAAGAAGGCAGAAGAGGTGTGGTAAATAATGTCACAGAAATCATTGCCTTGGTTGGGACCCAGCTGGAGGAAAGAAACAATCAACTGGAAGAAAGTTTGAACACACTAAACAAAAAGAGTGAATGGGGGAACTGCTGACAAAAATCACCTCACCGAGGGGAAGCAGCACAGGCTCAAACTCAGCCTTCAGAGCACAGTATATGTCCTTCACTCAGCGAAGCTGATGCATGGGTTTGGAGCTTCAACAAAATTAGAGGTTGACAGGCAGGGGAGAAAGAATCCTTCACCTACAACTACTCAAAGCCACGCATCATTCCCAACCTGCTCGGGAAGCTAAAAGACTCTACAGTGAATGCAAACAAATACCATGACCTCCACTCACTTTAAGAGAAGAATTCCCTCACTATATAAATAGTGCTCAGATAAACAAGATGAGTCAAAGAGAACGCACCAAAGCAAGCATTTTATATAAAGAGTGGACCCTGAAAGATCTGTTTATCTTCAAAGATGATTAAATTGAGTTCTATTTATGGTTGACCAGAGGTTTGGACCAACCCTCCCATGGAGTACAAGCTAAATAAAATAAAACAGATGGTTGAAGCCATCAGAGAGCTACCCAGGCAATGAAAATATGCAGAGACAAGATCTAGAGGAGCCAAAGGAGGTTGAGCTCAACATTTGGGGCCACATTTCTCTTTAAGAGGATTGCTAATTACAAAACCTAAAGTGGTAGCTAAGAGGCTGAGACACTGAAAAGAGCTTTCAGCAACTTCTCAGGGCTGGAGGGACAAAAATCAGAGTCCAGGGCTCACCGTGGAGGATGAGACCTGGTGAACAGTGCAGGCTTTTCACTCGGACCACTGAGGGGCTGGAGCGTAAACAGGGTGAACGAGACATAGACCAGACCTCTCCAGGACGGAAGTCCAGCTCAAACCTTGATTGTCTATTTCTCATTACGTCATTTTTACCATTTCATTTTTAACTTCTAATTTATTGATTATCACTGAATTTGGTGTTGTCAGTGATATTTTAATTTTTCCACATATTTCATGATTTCTCATATATACTTTCACTTGCTATTTGCTTTTTAAAAGTTTCCAAAATTTATCTAATTTATTTTGAATATTTTTATTTGCTCTTAAGTTTACTTTTGAATTGATTATATTTGCATTGTTTTCTTTCTCCTATATTCTTTAACATTTTTCTTTTGTTTTCCTGAAATCTGAAATATTCAAACAGTTTATCTTTTCACTTTCTTTTCTAATAATGAAAATATTTAAATGATATTATTTTTCCCCTGAATATTTGTTTGGCTTTCTTTCATGAATCTCGACATGGTAGACTCGTATTTTAAAATGATTCAATAGAAATATAATAAGATTTTCTTCATTTTTATGAGCAAAATGACCAAAAATAAGTATGAATCTAGAATATGTGAACACTAAAACTTATTTTAAAAGCATAAGTGATGCTACACCTTAAATATTAACAGTCAAGTTTACCTTGAAAACTTATTTTAAAATTATAATTTACTTGGCCTGATAAAAATGCAAATAAATGGAAAGAAGGAAAATTTATAGGTCAATTTTGTGATTACAAGGCAATAAAATTTATAATTAATACTGAGTCAACTTATATACACAAAAAATAAAACCCCAAATACTGAGAAATTTAAAATTAACTTTTTAATAGTAATTGAGAAAATATGAATAAAAAAGACTCAGGAGTCTGTTTTGTCATGAAAGAAAGACTCATAGCAGCAATAGTGTAGCAGAACAAACTGTTCCCTAATAAAGGATATGCGGAAAAGTTAAGGATAATGATGATAAATGTAAATAATAGACGTGATTTATTGAGTGACTCTCAGAGGTCAGGATACTTTTTTATTTATTAACTAAAACATATATACAAACACTCCCCTCTGGATATAAATGCACTTTTTAACGTATGCAGTTACTCATTCTGGAGTTTGAAACAAGTTGAACAGTGGAATTTGTTAGGAAAGAAGAATTTCTGTGCTGGATGTGAAGACGCTCCCATTGATCAGCTCACCTGCCCTTTCCGACTTTGGACCTTCCATCTTTGAGTTTGTGCTTCCTTGCTTTGGTTTAATAGATGCAAAACATTCAGGGAGAGGAAATAAAAGAGCACAGAGTCACTTTTCCATTTGGAGAGAAGCTGATGCAGAGAATCAGATAGGGCAGAACTGCTAATGATTTTTACAGAACCTCTTTGTGGAGATGAGGGGGAGGTTATCATTGAAGTGTCCTCTGCCCCTTACATCCTTACATAGCGTGTATCCTCCTGGATGAGCTCCTTGCAGAATAGGGGAACACATCTGAAGGCATCGCTTTTACATTGATGGATCCTCTGCAGCTCATAGTGTAACCAAACTCACTGGGTTCGCCTCTTGGCGAGTGTGGAGCTAAAAACACTACCAAGGATGAAGTGGGTAGAGAAAAAGGTTTATTGCTTGCTCAAGCAATGGAGAACACTGGGGATAGCTCCCCAAACAGTGTCTCTCCAAGCTTAGTGCTGGTGGAGACTTTGTACATCAGAGTGCACAGGATATGTTACAACTGTGTAACAACTGGGCTCAATCAGGGCACAAGTACAGATCATTACATAATGAGTTCAAGGCACCATTTACATAACAAAGTCAGGGTACCATGACATAGCAAGTTCAATGGAACATGCCATTACATACTGAATTCAAGGAACATGTCATTACATAATGGGTCCATGGTAAATTTTGGTCACTTAGAGCTGGAGTAATTTATAGGAGTCTTGCAGCAATTGTGTAAGTTTCATTGTAGGATGGCAATGTCTGCAAAAAGGGGGACATCAACCTCTGAAAAACTGCTCATTTATTTTTCTCCTTGTCTGGAAAACATTTGACAGACCATGTTAATTACGGATCAGATTCTCAGTAACCCTTTTCTTGCCTGGTTTATGGTCACAATAGGAGGCATAGAAAGGTCTTGGGAGTCCAGACAGTGCGACTGAATTGGAAATGGTTTGGGGCTAGAAGTCATAGGGCCCATCTGTTCCTGAAACATTAAAAGATCCAATTCACCTGGTCTTGCCCTAAGATACCTACTTTATGCTTTCTGATTATCTACATAAATAGCTTTGAAAATAGTCCTGCTTACTTGCTGGTTCCTCCGGAAATCTTAAAGGAGCTCTATACCTGGAGCAATCTGAGCTCAGGAGAGTTCCCACTCACACTCCTGTAATTTCATCAGGTTCCCTGGCTTAGGACTTCAGGATCCCTTAAGACCCCTCACTGGGTTAATTGGAACGAATTCTGGACATTTCAAGGATTGAGGCAAACAAACTCCTTCCCAGAGCAGCATGGTGTTTGCCCTATGAATGAAACTCCTGGGGAAAGAGAGAAAAACGTAGTCCCATAACCCTAGCTGGAGAGGAATGAGAGAATCACTAAGATGCTCCAGAACATTCTTTCCTGTGCTCTAGGCTCTTGTTGCCTCTAAGTCTGTTTTTCAGGTACTCACCTTATTTATTCTGTATGCATAGTATGGTCTTAGTTTAGTCAGCTTGGATCTGAAGGTTCAAAATTATTTCCTTACCTTGGGCAGCAAAGTGGAATCATGGCTCTTAAAAAGTGGACCTGAGTCCCTGGACACTGTCCTTCATCAGCTCTGAGATCCAGGCTTCAACACAGAAAAGCACAGAACTACAGAACAAGAAGAGGTATTAGAGAGAATTTATTTTAGAATTTTTCATTTTACAGTTCCCCAAATAAGTATAAACAACATGAAGCATTCTGTAGATTCTAAGGCACTGTGGAGTGACAAGATGCACCATTGTTTTCTGTGTCACCAATAAAGAAAAAACACTGCCAACTGAATTATGACATAATACTTTCTTATTGTTTTGACCTTTTATTTCACATTATTAATAGATCCCTTTTAGACTTATTTAGACCTACTTTTAATCATACATTTTAAAATGAGATATGACTCTCGTACTCATGTAAAAAGAAAATAAAATGGTTAAGGCATTGCTAAACTTTTCGTGTTCAGAATCCTATTCTTTTTGTGGTGAGGAAGATTGACCCTGAGCTAACATCTGCTGTCAATCTTCCTCCTTTTGCTTGAGGAAGATTGCCCCTGAGCTGATATCTGTGCCAATCTTCTTCCATTTTGTGTATGGGATGCTGCCACAGCATGGCTTGATGAGTGGTGTGTAGGTCTACGCCCAGGATCTGAACCCGTGAACCCTGGGCAGCTGAAGAAGAGTGTGTGAACTTAACCACCAGGCCAGCCCCCAGAATCCTATTCTTCTGAATCATTTTTCTATTCAGTATTGTCTGTGCCTATGTTTTTCCACCCAGTATTGTTTTCCTTGCCGCCAAGAGTATTAGTACCACAGCAATTCTTAAGTATGCTCCACTATTGTGTCTGAGATTGTTACTGAGCAAGAGCTTGTTGCCTGATGTGCATAGAAGCCAATACAATGGCACTGGCTTTGAGAGAAGAAAGAGCTTTATTGCAACGTCAACCAGCAAGGAGATAGGAGGCAAGGCTCAAATCTGTCTCCCTGAGCTGAAGCTGGGACAGACTTT
This sequence comes from Equus caballus, assembly GCF_041296265.1. NCBI lineage: Eukaryota > Metazoa > Chordata > Mammalia > Perissodactyla > Equidae > Equus > Equus caballus. Next base: position 17,130,314 of record NC_091710.1, on the reverse strand, counting down.
TAAGGAGTTGGGAATAGGAGTAATTATGCATAACACTAGCTTGTTGGAATCTGATTGGAGAGTGGGAGTGTAACACTCTTATAAGTCCAGTGTGCTACAAATCAAGGGACCCTTCGCTTCTTATTAGGTTCCCCTCACCACTTTCTTCTCACACTGAGTTCCATAGTCAGGGAACTTTTGGTTCCCTGTGGCTTGAGGTCATCTGAGGGCAAGGTTTCCATCTTCTGAGCACATTCCAGCTGCATGTTTTGCAGTTCTTGGTCATTGCCCCTGCAAGATGACCTTGACATGTCGCTATTGATACAATAGGGCCAGTACAAATTGGTTTACGATGGTTCCAGGATTTTCTTCCAAGCTGTTGAAACCTATCCTATGTGCCTGTGTATTGGCACGAGCATGACTACTCACCACTAGCACCTGTTCAACAACAATTATAAGGTACTTTTGGATTTCAGATACGAAAATATAAAAATATTGCACCTATTAAAATCAGTGAAAACAGAAGGATTTACAGTATAGTCTTCTTTTCACGATAATACAATCACTCCTGAATCATTTCTGAGTAGCTGGTAAATTGTGTGTTCCTTGCCTGTGGTGTTTAGATTCAAGCTGAGAAGTGCCATAATCATAGTCTCTTGACTAGCTTTGTGAGTCTTGTATGGACAGTAGTAGTATTGTGGGTATCTGCACAGCACACAACAGAAAGATGTCTTGTTAACTTAATCATACTGGTTAGAATTTTGCACTTCAGCAGGTATTTATATTTTACAGTTTTAACTTTAACTTATAGGACCTAAAGTTGGCTGCTGTGTTTTTGTTGGGGAAGATGTTGATACTGTTGTTGGGAAAAATGAATTATTTAAAACAAAACAAAATAAAATAAACATACATGCATTTGAAAAGTATTACCCTCTTCGGTGGCCCAGGGTTCGCCAGTTTGGGTCCCGGGTGCGGACATGGCACTGCTTGGCAAGCCATGCTGTGGTGGGTGTACCACATATAAAGTAGAGGAAGATGGGCACGGATGTTAACTCAGGGCCAGTCTTCCTTAGCAAAAAAGAGGAGGATTAGTGGCAGATGTTAGCTTGGGGCTAATCTTCCTCAAAAATAAATAAATAAATAAAATTAAATTTAAAAAAAAGAAAAAGAAAAATATTACCCTATAAGTGCTTCGAAAGCATCTTGATGCTGACTCCATCAGGATGGGCTAAGTTATGCTATAGAATTGAACAACCTGAAAAATCTCAGAGATAACAACCAAGGTGTCTTTCTCGCTCATTCTACATATCCATATCTTCACTCCAGAATGCAGGCTGATGGAATAGTCTTATATGAGATATTCTAAGTCTCACTGCAGAGGGAAAGGAAATGGTAGATGAGAAGCTGACTCTTAAACAGGACAAAAATGCACATCTTTCTCAAAGAGGAGATTAATGCAAGTCACAGGTCCAAGCCTGAGTTCTACTGGGCAGGCAAGTATGATCCTCCTGCAAGTAGGGGCAGCAAAGATTTTGAACAATAATGTAACTACCATGGGTGCATAGTTAACATATACCTATGGAGGGACAACCTTGAAGTAATCTGTGCTTCCTTCCATACTATGCCTTCAGAATTGAGTACAGGGAAGTTGTATTAGTCAGGATTCTCCAGAGAAATAGAACCAATAGGATATTCATAGATAGATAAAAACAGATTTACTATGAGGGATTGGCTCATGCAATTGTGGAGCTGAGAAGTCCCATGACCTGCCACCTCCAAGCTGGAGGCCCAGGGAAGCCAGTGGCATAGTTCTAGTCCAAGCCTGAAGGCATGAGAACAAGGGGAGTCAATGGTGTGAGTCCTGGTCCAAGTCAGACGCCCCGAGATAAGAGTGCCAATGTCCATGGGCAGAAGACAGATGTCTTAGCTCAATCAGAAAGAGTAAATATACCCTTCCTCCACCCTTTTAGTCTACTCAGGCCCTCAATGGATTGGATGATGCCCACCAGCATTGGTGAGGGCAATCTTTACCACTCTACCGATTCAAATGCTAATGTCTTCCAGAAACACTGTCACGGACACACCCAGAAATGTTTTACCAACTATCTGGACATCCCTTAGCCCAGTCAAGTAAACACATAAAATTAACCTTCACAGAAGTTGGATATATTCCCATCTGAAAAGCTCTCATTTTTCTGTGAAATAGATGGTGGTGAATTCATTGACTAAGAAAGAGGGGTTTGGTGATGAGGTAGAGAGCTGAGGAGAGCAGTATCTGGAAAGGCTCTGAGTCAGAAAAAAGGACAACCACAGAGAAAATGAGATAACCATGGACAAGTAAAGGACTGCTAAATGATGCTAGGACCTAGCTGAGGTTGAGAATAGTAAGTGTGGAATGGCAGCTTCCCGACACTCAACTTTGTCGGGCTCTTTGCTTAGCACTTGGCACAGTGCTGCACAAAACATGCATGGTCTTTGATCTCATGGAACTTATAGTCAAGTGGGGAAGATGTCCATTAAATAGCAGCACAAATTAATGTATAGTTACAAATTGTGTCAAGTCTATGTGATGCCAGCCCTGATATCAGTTCCCCTACATTAAACCCAGCATGCATGGGGTTAAAACCAAATCACTCTTTCCCTGCTTACTCCCTGGCTCCCAGAATTCCCTATCCGCTGTGAAGACAAACAGCCAAGGTCGCCCACCTGGGTTCCTTATCATCTCCTCCTTCTTCCTGCAAGCAGCATCCCAAGGTGGAACAGAGGCAGGTGGGAAAGCTCCGACCAGCCAGGCCACTGACTCCCCCCACTCTCTACAAGCAGCCACATTCCTCACAAACCTTTAAAACCCCTCACCTCCCCTCTTTTGGGGAGGAGAGAGGAAACGAGACAAATATGAGGGCTCACTCTTGTCTCCTGGCTGATGTCATCTGAAATAAAAACCCTCTCCTTGCCATAAGCCTGGAGTTCCAGTTTGTATTTGGCCCCTCTTGTGTGGCAGGTAAAGAACCTACGTTTGTAGGTGCTAACATACAGAAATAAAAGGGTTCTGTGAGAGAATTAATTTGAATTAAGTGGAAGGAGGTCAGGGAAGGCTTCACTGAAGAAGAGACATTTGAATTGAAATCTGAAGGATGACTAGAGGGAGATGTTCTAAACAGAGGAAATGTGTAGATTAAGGGACAGCAAAGAATTTGGGATGTGGGAGATACTAAAAAACCCACGTGGCCCGAGGACACAGAACAACAGGAAGATAGCAGCAGGTAATTCAGGACTGGCAGAGCCAGATTGCAGGGTTTTATAAACTGTGTTAAGGGGTTTACGCCTTACTCCAGGGCAGAGGGCAGCCACTGAAGGGTTCTGAGAAGAGTGACATAAACAGATGAATCTTTAAATGTCCATCCTGGCTGCCTTGAACAGCAAGGCTCGAGGAAAGGCAAGATTAGATGTCGAGACACGATACAGGCGACTATGGTAATTTGGACTAGAATGACACTTGTGATACAATTGGTCTTTCCCCGATTTCCATGAAGAACTGGAGCTACAGCCCAGAGTCTCTGACACTGAGCAAAAAAGCCTCTTTTGTCTTGGTTTATGTTTGGCTCAGGGCGAGGTGCCCTTCCTGGACCTAAACTCCAGGTCCGCACAATTCTCCACTTCAGAGCCAACCTTCCTACTTCTTTTTCACATCTTACTCTTCCTCGTGAACTCATTCTTAATCATGTTTCTTCTTCTACGTCTCTTCAATCAGCCCTGCCCGTGCTCTTTATTTATCAGCCAGAATGCTTTCAACAAAATCAGCAGTAGCAACTCAGTTTACAGATTTGGGGCTTTATTCTAAGAAAGAATGAGAGATACCAGGGAAAAGACTTTGTGTATCAGGTCCTTATCCCCCCACCCCCAAATAATCATCAGACACTAAAATCATTTGGAGCGTTTGGAGCCCTATCAATCAGGTGGGGAATTATCTCCATTTTAAGGCTGACAGGAGAGACCCGCCGTTCTGCCCCCGAGGACAGGCACCGAGTCCCCGAGCCCTCTGGGAAGTGCAGTCCTTCGAGCGGGACCCCCGACCGGGCGCGGTCGCCTCCAAGTGCGCAGATGCGACTCCAGACGGAGCCTGAGCCTTCTGTCTCCCCGCGGCTCCGTGGGTCCGCGAGGTGGCTCTGTCCCTCCCGCCCGTCCCAGAGCGCAGCCCGGCGGGATCCAGCCCTGTGGCCGGAGCCAGGTCTGCAGCGCGTCGCGGGTAAGAGAAAGCGGGCCTGAGCGCGGGTCTCCGCGACCCGCCCGTCCCTGCACGGCTCTAACGCCTCCCGCCGCAGCCTGGGCCGGGCCCTCAGCTTCCGGCCTCGGCGGAGGACGGGCTGGGCCCTGCCTGAGCCCCGGCCCCACCCCTGGGCTCTGCGCGCGCTACCCCGGCGGGGTCTCCAGCCAGCTTTGAGGCTTTCTGAGCGGACGGCGTCCCGGAAGTGGGGTTGCCGCTAAGCCCTCTGGGAAGTGGAGTCCGGCAGCGTGAAGGGGGCGTGGCGCAGCGGGGGATTCTGGGAGTGGGAGTCCGGGGGCTGAGGGCTCACGGTCCCACGTGCGGAGAGCTTGGGCCCCTCCCCCTGGTTTTGGCCATACGTCTTGTCACTCCACCGAGAACGTTAAGGTGTTGAAATTTTGGGGTAGAAGGGAAAAAACGGAGTCCGTGTCTTACTCATTCCCCTTCTGTGCTTTGCCTTAACAGAGTTTTTAGCCTGCCTGTGCTTGGGGGCCAGTTCAAGGGGTTCGACTTCGAACGTGCAAGGGAATCCTGGCCTGTATATTCTCAGTCTTAAAGAGCGAGTGAGGAATCGGCTGTCTGAGAGCCCCGTCTATCAACTGCCTTGTGTTTATGAACAGCAGGGATGAACCAAGTGAGGGACCCCCGCTTCTAGTTACTGCCACCATGATCACAGGCCGCCTATGGCCGCTTGTGTGTTTAGGGTGTTTCTCATGGGAGTTTCTGCACTGTCTGGAACTGGGTGTGTGCCTGAGGCTCATACTTCACTGCCCTGATTCTTTCCTCCTTTTGCCCTGGTGTGGCATGTAGTGACTGATCTTGGTGATCCAGAGGATGGTCTTCCAGCTGTGGAGATTAATTTAGCCTAAATAATAAAGATTCCAAGTAAATTAGGATTACTTCTGAGGCCCTAGCACTTAAATGCATAGGAATAAGCCTCCTAGGAATAGAGAGAGAGGATGATGCCTCAAGGAGCAGGAATCAGTTCCAGAGGAGGGGAAGCCTAACCTCAAAATCTCTTCCCAGAGCTTCAGAGTAGAGTTGAATGATTTACACTAAGAAGCAGATTATGTATTGCTGAAAAGTCCGTGTTTCTCTCATTTGAAACAGTGAATAAGGAGGGAGTCATAGCAATAACAGGACAAAGAAGAGAAGCTGATCATGGATTATCTGATCATTGAAGTTGAGGAAGAAGGTAGGAATTACAGAAATACGCATGGAGTTGAAAGTGGAGGAAATACCCTTGATGGGAATGAACAGGGAACAGACACATGTCAGGAGAAAGCCCTGAAGTAGAGAAGTTCTCACTTCAAAACTTCAAAAGTTCAAAACTACCGTGTTTGAAAATCACCAAGTGGTCTCCTTGTGGCACATTCTCCGGCCCCATCTTCCTCTTTCAGCACTTCTGTGCTCATCCACATTCCCTCTGAAGCTGTGGAAGGGAGAATGTTCCATAGTGCTTGCTTTTGTGATAAAGGGCAGGCCACACTCTTCCACCCCCATTGGACTGTTCCAAAAGGTTGATGTATTTGTGGCTCTGTGGGTTTAACTTTTTGGTGAAAGCACTTTCACTTAATTGTCTTACCCTAGCTTCATCTGAGCTTTTTGAGTTAAGTAGAGTAGGCCTTATATATATAATTCAGCTGGCTTGCGATAACTTTCATCCTAGTGAATGTGGGAGTGAGAAGATAGAGTTTACCTCCTTCATGGCTTTTTTCCTGCTCCTTCCAGCCATGACTCCTGCTGATGCTTCTCTGCCCCAAAAGCAGAGCACAGAAGAAATGGAATCTACTGTTGAGCTCCTTCCTGTGGAGTTCCAGGCGAGTTTGGGTTTAATTTCCCTCCTCTGAAATCTTAGCTTGTTGTTCACAGTGTGTCCTCATTTCTTTCTTCATCTTGCTTCTGAGGTCCATGGAAATCCCCTCTAGAGAACTGAGCCAAAGTAATTTTTCCTTGAAGACTTGAAGCTCTGGGAACAGCTCAGGCCAGAGCTTTAAATTTGGGAATAATCTGTGTGGATGGTATTTTAAACCATGAAACTGTGATCAGTAAGGGAATAAGTGTAGCTAGAAAAGAGATGAGATCTTATTACTGAGTCCTATAGCTCTCCAACACTTAGAGTTCAGGGAGATGAAGAGAAACCAGCAAAGGAGACTGAGATGAAGTGGCCAGTGAGGTAGGAGGAAGCCAAAAGTGTGGCATCCTGGTAACCAATTGAAGAAAGTGTTTCAAGGAGAGGGGAGTGATCGCCTGGGTTAAATACTCCTGCTAAGTCAAGTAAGATGGGGCCTGAGAATTGGCCATTGGATTTTAAAATAGGAAGATCATTGGTGACCGCCAAGGGCCATTCCATGGAGCGGTAGGAGTGAAGCCTTGTTGGAATGGGTTCAGAAAAAAGTAAGAGGAGAGAAATTGGAGCCAGGGACTGCAGATAACTAGTTTGGAGAGTTTTATTCTCCAGGAAAGGAGAGAAGTAGGGTGATAGCTGGAAGGAGTAGTAAGACCAAAGAGATTTTTCCCCCCTCTAAAGACAGGAGAAATAAGAGATTGTTCATAGGTGTGTAAGATGGATGGAGACAAGAAGATGTCTAAGGACTGAACTCTGGAGAACTCCAGCGTTTAGAGCCACTTTTCAAACATTGCTTTATTTTAAATTAAATAATCCTGTGATTATTTATAACCTGTTTCACAGATGAAGAAACTGAGGCTCACAGTAACATGCTCAGAATCATAAATGGTTGAGCCCTGATCAGAACCCAGGTATGTCTGATGCTAAATCCTATGCCTCTAACGACTCTATTCTTTTACGTACATCCTTTCCCACAAAGTATTCTCCAATTAATTATGGTCAACAAAGGATGCTCATGTGACTGTCAATATAACATAAAGTATGAATCTTATCTTAGAACATTTGATCCATTTCAATGTAAAATCAGTAGATTCACTCATTCAGAACAACTTTAATTGCTAAAGGATAGCTAAATAAATGTAAAAGTCATGGCCCTAAGTACAGAGAAAGAAGGCGCCTCTATTAGAAGAGCATGAGAACAGCGTGAATGTCTACAAACGTTCAGGATATCAAGCTGAATTTCTGTAAAATCTTGGAATAGCCCAGGAATCAGTATAAATTACTTATCTGAGCCTTATCCCATCTACAATATAAGCAGTAATTAATGTTTGGTTATCATTCAGTGGTTATATTACATTTATTGAACAAAATATGTAAGAGGCAGAAGAATATAGTTATATAATATAAAAGAATATATATATATATCTTCTATATAATATAGAAGAATATAGTTAAAAGTATAGCTTTCGAGTGAGACTGCCTGGGTCCAAATCTCAGATCTGATCCTTATGGCTGTAAATAATGTTAATAATAGTACTTACCTCATATAGTTATTATTACAAGAGATAGTTCATTCAAAGGTCTTAGCACATAGAAAATAAATTATAAATGTTAGCTATTATTATTATTTTCCCTAACACAGATTAATACTTGGAAATTTTAGAATATTCCATTAAAATGGTTAAAATAAAGATTTAACCTTCAGATTAAAAGACACTTCCTCTTCTAGATTGTTCTCTTCCCCCAAGGATTACGAAGAATGTGCTTGTACTTCCAGGAACTGGTGACAGTGAAGGATGAGGAAATGGATTTTGCCCATGTGGAGGTGGACCAGCTGAATTCTGCCCAGAGGAACATGGGCCTGGATCTGAAGGTGGAGAATTGTGGAAGCATGGTATTTTGGGGTAAGGAAGTCATTTTGTAATGCAGAGTGCTTACTGAGACGTCAGCTTCCTTAACAACTAATGGCATCTAAAATGCCATAGTTTTGCTTAGGATCTGGAGAGCCCCTGATAACTTGGAGCTCAGAATTGGGCTTCTTTTCTCTTTTGGCAAGCAAAAGTTCACCATATGTGGAACTGAAAAAGGACAGCTTCGTTATATTGCTTTGAAGATTTAGAAGCTACAGTAATTCAAACAGTGTGGTATGGGTGAAAAGATAGGTGTAAACCAATGGAACAGATCAGATAGTCCAGAAGTAGACCCACACTTATATGGTCAATTAATTTCTGACAAAGGTGCAAAAGCAATTCACTGTTAAAAAGAGAATATTTTCAACAAATGGTGCTGGAACAGGTGGACACCTGTATTAAAAAAAAAAAGAATCTCAATCTATACCTCCCACTGTATATAGTAAGTAACTCAAAGTGGGTCACAGACCTAAGTATAAAATCTAAAACTATACAACTTCTAGAAGATAACATTATGGACAGTCTTTGTAACCTTTTGTAAGGCAAAATTTTATTATATATGACACCAAAAGCTCGATCCAGTAAAGCCATCTGGATCTCAAGTTTGCTTTCTTGGAAGGTTTTTAACCTTGAATCTAAGTCCTTTGCTAGATACAGGACTGTTCAGATTATCTATTTCTTTTTGAGTGAGCTCTGGGAATGGTTTCTCATCTTTCATTCCTGATATTGGTAATTTGTATCTTCTCTCTTTTTTTTCCTTTGTTGGTCTTCCTAGAGGTTTAACAATATTATTGATCTTTTCAGAGAACCAGCTTTTGGTTTCATCGATTTTCTCTATTGTCTGTTTTCAATTTTATTCATTGCTACTCTTATCTATTATTTTCTCCCCTTTGCTAATTTTGTGTTTAACTTGCTCTCTTTTATTAGTTTTTTTAAGGTGGAAGCTTGATCATTGTATAAGATCTTAATATAATGTAATACAGTCACACGCTGCGTAATGACGTTTCGGTCAATGACAGACCACAAACATGATGGTGGTCCCATAAGATTAGTACCATATAACCTGGGTGTGTAGTAGTCTATACCATCTAGGTTTGTGTAAGTATACTCTGTGATGTTTGAACAATGACGAGATTGCCTAACGATGCATTTCTCAGAATGATCCATCATTAAGTGACACATGACTGTCTAATGTAGTATGTTTCTTATTCTATCTTGATCATTAATATAAGATCTTCATATAACATCTTTATTCTCTTCTAATAGGAACATTTAATGCTATAAATTTCCTTCTAACTGCTTTAGCTATGTTCCACAATGTTTTTTTTATTTTTTAATTTTTTTGTGAGGAAGATTGGCCCTGAGCTAGCATCTGTTGCCAATCTTCCTCTTTTGCTGAGGAAGACTGGCTCTGAGCTAACATATGTGCCCATCTTCCTCTATTTTGTATGTGGGATGCTGTCACAGCGTGGCTTGATAAGTGGTGCCTTGGTCCACACCTGGGATTCGAACCTGTAAACCCTGGGCCACTAAAGTGGAGCTCACGAACTTAGCCACCACACCACCAGGCTGGCCCCATGTTCCACAATTTTGATTTGTGGTATTTTCATTTCCATTCAGTTCAAAATAATTTCTGTTTTCACTTGTGATTTCCTCTTTGACCCATGGGTTATTTACAAGTCTCCAAATTTTAGGTGATTTTCAATAAATTTCTAGTTTTGATTTTATAGTTTGATTCTGCTGTGGTCAGAGATACTTTGTATGATTTCAGTTCTTAAAAGTTTTTGAAGTTTGTTGTATTATCTATAATCTAATCTTGATAATTGTTCCACGTGCACTTGAAAATCAATGTCAATTATTGTCAGGTTGATTGACAGTGTTGTTCAGGTCTTCTCTGTCCTTACTGATTTCCCATTGGCTTCTATTGATTACTGACAGAGGAGTGTTGAATTCTCCAATTATAATTGTGGATTTGTCTATTTCTCCTTTTAGTTCTGTTAGTTTTTGCTTATTGTATACCGAAACACTTTTGTTAGGTGCATACACATTAAGAATTGTTATGTCTTCTTGGTGAATTGACCTCTTTTTCATATAATGTCCTTCTGTAACCTTGGTACTATTCCTTGTTTGGAAGTTAATTTTGTCTGATATTAATATAGCCACTCTAGCCTCCTTCTCATTAGTGTTTGCATAGTATATTTTCCCATTCTTTTTGCTTAACTTAAGTGAGTTTCTTGTGGACAGCATGTAATTGGGTCTGGTTGTTAAATCCATTCTGACAATCTGTGATTTTCAGTTGGTGTGTTTAGACCATTTACATTTAAAGTAATTATTGGTATGGTTGGATTTAAGTCTTTCATACACGTAATTGTTTTCTTTTTTCTTTTTTTTTTTTTAAAGATTGGCACCTGGGCTAACAACTGTTGCCAATCTTCTGTTTTTTTTTCCCCTGCTTTATCTTCCCAAACCCCCCTGGTACATAGTTGTATATCTTGGTTGCAGGTCCTTCTAGTTGTGGGATGTGGGACGCCGCCTCAACGTGGCCTGATGAGCAGTGCCATGTCCGCACCCAGAATCCAAACCCTGGGCTGCCGCAGCGGAGCGCGCAAACTTAACCACTCGGCCACGGAGCCAGCCCTGTAGTTGTTTTCTATTTGTTCTTTTCAGTGTTCATTTTTTTCTTTTTCTGCCTTTTTTTTGGATTATTTCTTATTATTGCGTTTTATCTGCACTATTAGCTTATCATTAAAACTTTTTTATTTTATTGATGTCATAATAGTTTATAAGATTGTGAGATTTCAGTGGTACGTTACTATTTGTCAGTCACCATATATATGTGCCCCTTCACCCCTTATGCCCACCCCCTTCCCCTCTGGTAACCACTAATCTGTTCTCTTTATCCACGTGATTAAACCTTATTTTTAAAGATTTTCTTTAATGGTCGTCCTAGATTTCCCAATATGCTTCTTTCATTAATCATAGTATCCCTTTACAGAATGTTATAACACTTTGTATATAGTATAGGAACCTTACATCTATAAGCTTCTAGTTCTTCCGTCCCATCTTTTGTATGATTGTTGTCATGCATTTTGCCTTTATATATGCTATAAATCTACAATATATGCTACTCTTCTTGATTAACACAATTATCTCTTGGAGCATTTTAAAATAAGAAAAAATGAATTTTATATTCCATTTCTAGCACTCTTCATTTTTTTATATAGAGCAGGCGCCGGCAAACTTTCTCTATAAAGGACCAGATAGTGAATATTTTCTGTTTTGTGGGCCATACACTCTCTGTTGCAACTGCTTAACTCTGCCATTGTGGCATGAAGGCAGCCGTAAACAGTAGTAAACAAAGGGAGTGGGCAGATTTGGCCTGTGGGCCGTAATTTGCTGAACCCTGATGTAGATCTAAGTTTCTCACTAGTATCAGGTACTTCTGCCTGAAGAACTTTCTTTAACATTTCTTATAGTTCAGGTCTACTGGTATTGAATTCTCTCAGCTTTTATTTGTCTGAAAAAGTCTGTATTTCACCTTCATTTTTGAAAGATGTTTTCACTGAATGTGGAATATGGTGACAGTTTTTTTTTCTTTCAGCACCTTAAATGTGTCACTTTATTGTCTTCACGTTTATAATAGTTTGTGACCAAAAGTTTCTGTAATTTTTATCTTTGTTTTCTGTATGTAATGTGTCTTTTTTCTATGGCTGCCTTTAAGATTTTCCCTTTATCTTTGTTTTTTAATAGTTTGAATATGATTTATCTAGGGATGTGTGTGTCTGTGTATTTCATCCTACTTGGGGTTATCTGAGCTTCCTTGGGTCTTTAGTTTAATGTCTTTCATTAGTTTTGGAAAATTATCAGCTATTAACTCATCAAATATTGTCTCTTTCCATTCTCTTTGTCTTTTCTCCTTCCAGGATTCCAATTACATGTATGTTCAAGCATTTTAAATTGTCCCACAGCTCTTAGATGCTCTCTTCTGGCTTGTTGGTTTATTTTTCGCTCTTTTTTCCTCATTGTGTTTTAGTTTGGGTAATTTCTGTTGACTTATTTGTGAGTTTACTCATTCTTTTCTTAGCTATGTTGACTCTCCTGACGCACCCACTGAAGACACTCTTCTTCTCTCTGATCATATTTTCTCATTTCTAGCATTTCCATTTGACTTCCTCTTATAGTTTCCATCTATCTGCTGAAATTCCCCAACTGTTAATGCACATTGTCCACCATTTCCATTGGAGCCTTTTACATATTACTCATAGTTATTTTCAATTCCCTTATAGTTTTAATTTATGGGTAATCATTGAATCTGGTTCTGTTACTCTATGGTTTTATACAATCGAATTTGGATGGGGCTGGGAAGGGGTGCATGGAGAGAGGATGCAAGCAGACCCATTGTGAGGCTGCTGCATTAGTTTAGATGAGAGATGATGGTGGCTGAACCGGGCTGGTAATAGTGGGGAGGGAAAGTACAGAATGGATTTGAGAGAGATTTGGGAGGTATAATCCATAGATCTTGGTTTATTTGCTGTGATTGGTAAGGTAGAATTCAATGTGATTCTCAAGTTTCTGACTTTCAGCTGGAAAACGTGTTTAGGCTTTTGTGAGGATTAGATATGTACATGTATTTAACCTTTCAGAATAGTAGCTTACACATAATAAACACTCTATAAGTGTTTGTCTAATATTATAGTTCACAGCATAGATTAAATTTTATGTACAATGATATTCTCAACTTCTGAAAATCATGACAACATTAAAAATATGTTTTACTCGGGGCTGGCCCCGTGGCCGAGTGGTTAAGTTTGCGCGCTCTGCTGCAGGTGGCCCAGTGTTTCGTCAGTTCGAATCCTGGGCACAGACATGGCACTGCTCATCAAACCACGCACTGAGGCGGCGTCCCACATGCCACAACTAGGACCCACAACTAAGAATATACAACTATGTACTTGGGGGGCTTTGGGGAGAAAAAGGAAAAAAATAAAATCTTTAAAAAAAATATGTTTTACTCAAACATGGGTTATGTTTCTATAATGGGATGAAAGGATCTTAAGAAAGGTTTATCATCATCCAAGGTTGCCTCACTGATTGTATTATTTGTGTTCAACTCAGTTCATACAATATAGATTTAACATGTGCTTGCTCTTCACCAGCGCTATGATGGGCCCTGAGAAATATCAGTGAACAAAAGAGGTGTGATTCCTACCCTCAGAAAACTTACCTTTTGATGGTAGAGTTTATATTCTTATGTTAATGTCTTTTTATTAACATGAATGATAATGGCGATATTTTCTTAGGTGGCAAAACCTGGGGAATGTACAGCTTGAGGAAGAAGATGAGTTTGGTATGGATATAACGAATTCGAGATTTCCAAGTGAATACGTGAAGTAGATAGTTGAATATATGGGTCTGGGGGAGAGAGAACTAAGCTGGAGATATTGATTTAAGGTCATTGATATACAGAAAGCAGTTGTAACTAGTAGACAAATAAGTCCTGGAGATCTAATGCACAGTGTAGTGAATATAGACAAGAATAGTCTATCATAATCATCAAACTTGCTAAGAGACTGGGTCTTAGTTATTGCATCATAAAAAAGTGATAATTATGTGACATGATAGAGGTGCCAACTATTGCTACAATGGCAATCATATTATAATATATAAATGTATCAAATCAACGTGTTGCAGACCCTAAATTTACACAGTGTCATATGTCAAATATGTTTCAATAAAAAAGGCACTTAAGGCCATGGACTGGATGTCTTTCAAGGAGATAATGTGGGTAGGGTAGAGTGGGGGCAAAAGAGAGGAGCCTAAGACTGAACACTGAGAACCATCAACATTTAAGAAGAAGAAACAGAAAAAGTTCCAAAGAGATAGAGATCAGGAGAAAAACATGGAGAGCTTAGAATCGCAGAGTTGAGGGGGAGAATATATGTCAAATATATCTGAATAAAGTTGGGGAACAAAAGGGAGAATGTTGTTAGGAGGAAGGCATGGTCGAGACTGTCAAGTGCTGTTGAGGGGCCAAGCTAAGCAAGAAATGAAAAAGATCTGCTGGATTTAGGTGACATACAGATGGCTAGTGATGTCAGTGAGAGCAGTTTCAGTCAAGTGGTGGGGAGAGAAGCCAGGCTGCAGTGGCTTCAGGAGCAAGTAGGTGATGAGCAGATATACAAAACCTGTTTGAGAAATTTTGCTATAACAAAAAAGGAAGGAAGAAAGGAAGGAGAGAGAAGGAGGGCAAGGAGAGAGGGAGGAAGGAAAGAAGGAAGAAAGGAGGCCGTGGTTAGTGGATACACAAAATCATATTTAAAGCATATGCTAAACATATTTTAAAAATCTGTGCCTTTAAAAAAGGGTTAAGGGGAATGATTTAAAAAGTCAAAACTAGTTGTCTCCAGCTGGTATTATTATAAGTGATTTTTTTCTAATACTTTTTCAAAACTGCCCAATCTCAACCTATGTTTTCATCTTTCCCCTCCTTCCTCATTTTATGTTAACATTTATTCTCCTCCCTTCTGCTCATCCTCATCCCTGGTTAGTCTGTTCAGTTTTCCATTCTCTTAGGTAGAGCATCTTCATTGTCTGACCTTTTGTTGTGCCTTATCTTAGTGATTCTCCCATCTCTGTTATTCCCTGAGACTTATTCATCTGCCATTGCCACAAGGCTCTTTCTGAAAACGTTCAAATAAGCATTTTTAATAGACATCACTTTTATTTTCAGTATTCTCTTGCCACCTCAGCAGTTTTCCTTCTCTCGGCACAGAGAGCACAAACATTTGTCCTTTTTATTTATTTCAGATTCTGAATCTATACCTGAAACTAAAGTGTCCCTTTCAAAGCAGGAAGTTTATGAAGTATCATCTGAAAGGGAGCTGGTAATAGAAAGACTTAAAAAGGATGATTCCTGGGATCCCAGATTGATAGAAGCCTGGGAATGTGAAGGCACATTGGAAAGGCAGAAAAGAAATCAGAAGAAAGAGTTAAGAATTAAACACAAGAAAACCCCTATGGAAGATTGTAGTGATATGGGGGAAAAGTCAAGCCCAATTAAACATCAGAAGGTTTACTCGGTAAAAAAGCCTTGGAAGTGCAATGAGTGTGGGAAGTCCTTTGGTTACTACTCAGCCTTTATCCTACATCAGAGAATTCACACTGGAGAGAAACCTTATGGGTGTAACAAATGTGGGAAAGCTTTCAGTCATCGCTCAGCCCTTATTCAGCATCATATTATTCATACTGGAGAAAAACCCTATGAATGCAATGAATGTGGGAAGGCCTTCAACCAAAGCACTTACCTTATTCAACACCACAGAATACACACTGGAGAGAAACCCTATAAATGCAAAGAATGTGGGAAAGCTTTCAATGACACCTCATCCCTTATTAAACATCAAAGGGTTCATACTGGAGAGAAACCCTATGGATGTAAAGAGTGTGGGAGAACCTTTAGTGACAGGTCACGGCTTGCTCAACATCAGAGAACTCATACAGGGGAAAAGCCATATGAATGTAGTGAATGTGGGAAAGCTTTCAGTTACTGTTCAGCCCTTATTCAACATCAAGGCACCCATACTGGGGAGAAACCTTACAAATGTAACGAATGTGGGAAAGCCTTCAGTGACTGCTCAGCTCTTGTAAGACATCAGAGAATTCATACTGGAGAGAAACCTTACAAATGTAAAGAATGTGAGAAGGCCTTCAGTCAGAGCTCATCCCTTACAAAGCATCTGAGAACTCATACTGGAGAGAAACCGTATAAATGCAATGATTGTGACAAAGCCTTCAGCCAGAGTTCATCTCTTATTCAACATCAGAAAACTCATATAGGAGAAAAACCCTACAAATGTAAGAAAATTGAGAAAACCTTCAGTGTGCATTCAGCCTTTCATCAACATAAAGAAATTCATGATGAACTGAATGCAGTAGATTCATGAAATAATTATGTATTTTCTCCTGATTGGATAGACCTGTTCTAACTATGACAGGGTATATTGCAAAAACTT
The DNA here is from genome assembly GCF_041296265.1 of Equus caballus. Lineage (NCBI taxonomy): Eukaryota > Metazoa > Chordata > Mammalia > Perissodactyla > Equidae > Equus > Equus caballus. The sequence continues at coordinate 17,114,300 of NC_091710.1, read as the reverse complement.
GTGATGCTGTGTCACACAGAAAATAGCCCTCTTTCTTGAAATGCTATTAGGTATGGAAGAGGACGAGAGGTACATGTGGGTGTCTCGGTTACGAAACCAGAATACCTGAAGCAGTGGAGAAGAGAATTTCCAGGGAAGCACAGAAGGAGAAAGTCTAGTCAGAGAACAGAGTAAAGAGCTAGGCATCTGTATCAGTAGAAAACCAATCAGGGGAGCAGACTGAATGTTACTTGAGGCTGGTGACTCTCTAGATAGTAGTTTCAACCTGAAACCAAAGTGGGGAGGATCAGGACCCCAAAGAGGAAAATTACCAGGAAGTTTCACTGGGAATTAAAAAGAGAAAAAAGTCTGAGTCCAGAAGAGCCTCCTTTCTCTGTCCCTGCCCTCCAATTGTTCACTCACACATTTGCAAACATTTAAACCGGTGGTTATCGACCCTGGATGCACATTGAAATCATCTGAGAAGCTTTAAAAAAATACCCGGGTCCCAGCCCCAGCGATTCTGATTAAATTGGATTGGGGTGTAGCCTGGGCATCAGGAATTTTTAGAACTTCTCAGGTAATTCCAACATGCAGCCCAGATTAAGAACCATTGATTCAGATTCTGCACAAGGATCAACTCAATACGATAAGAGGATTACAGGCAACCAAAAGGATAAGAGCTCCTTGTGTCCTTGCTGCTGCTTTTCCTTTCTCTTTCTAATTGTATAACATCATCTTTTTGACCTGATTTTGGATCCCTTTCCTTGGGCCTTTTTTGTTTTCTCTGACTTTGTGTGAACCAACCTGCCTGACACTAACTTCTGCTTTGACCGTGAATCTTGCTAAATGTGCTCCTTGAAGCCTGGTTATTGCTTTCTCAACCACTTCTACCTACTAGAGTCATAAATTGTGCCTGCTACCCATGGCTCAGTCATAGCAAAAATTAACTGTAAGAAACAAGCTTAGAGGAGGGCCTGAAGATCAGAAATCAGGATTGAAGACAGAGTGATGGGAAGGGACTTTCGAAGAGTTAAAATTTTGACTCCAACTGGATAGTATGTATCTTAGAATTTCCAGAAATTATAGTAAAATTTAGTTGTGTGCATGAATTAATACTCAACTTTAAGGGGTATAGGTGAGAGGGAGGGTAAATCGAGAATGTTCCTATATCTAACATGAAGCCCAGTAATAACTCTAAGGAGATTATTACAGATGATGTCATCTCTATAGAACATCCATTAAAAGATACAGCAAGTAGAGGAATTTACATATTAAAAAAATCTTTAACCCAAAAGAAGTCAGAAAAGGAGGAAGAGAGAAACAAGCAGCTGAGACAAATAGCAGAGAGAAAATGGTAGACCTAAATTTAACCCTGTCAGTAATTACATTAAATGAAAAAGAAACACCCCAGATAAAATTCAAAGATTGTCAGACTGAATAAAGAAGCTTAACTCAACTGTATCTGAAAGAGGCACACTTTAAATACAGAAGGGCTTACAGGTTGAAAGTTCAAAAGATGAACATGGATGTTGGCTGTGGGTTTGTAATAAATGGCCTTTATCATGTTGAGATACTTTCCTTCTGTACCCGTTTTGTTGAGAGTTTTTATCATAAAGGTATGTTGGATCTTGTCAAATGCTTTCTCCATGTCTATTGGGATGATCCTGTGATTTTTATTCTTGATTTTCTTTTTTTTCCTAAAGCTTGGCACCTGAGCTAACAACTGTTGCCAATCTTCTTTTTTTTTTCCTCCTTTTTTTCTCCCCAAATCCCCCCAGCACATAGTTGTGTATTTTGGTTGTGGGTCCTCCTAGTTGTGGCATGTGGGATGCCACCTCAACATGGCCTGATGAGCAGTGCCGTGTCTGCGCCCAGGATTCGAACTAGCGAAACCCTGGGCCACTGAAGTGGAGTGCGTGAACTTGACCATTTGTGTTCCCGAGACCAGCTAGGCAGCCAGCTGAAGGGGTGGATGGAAGTAATAGACAGAACACAGTCTATCTAATAGACACAACACACTCTACATTTTTTAACAGGACAGGGGACCAACCATCAGTCTCTAGGACCAAGGTGACATCCCTCTGATCGCCACGTATTTATTTGTAGGCCAAGAAGTACAAGCATAGCAGGAACTCTTGCCAGCAGGCATATGCAAGTCAAAGCTCAGCAGTTCTAATCTCCCCCCCTTCAAGGTACCCCGGTGCTACGCAAGGCCATTCTCTGAGGGAGTATCCTGGGAACAAACAATCTGGCAAGTTATGCAGATGGTGTTCCATTCCTGCAAGGGCCCAGCATCCTTAAGCCCCTTGCCTTCATGTTTGTTAAGATACTACCTTCTGGCCTTTGATTCCAAAGCACAAACAATCTAACACAGTAATTTATGAGAATCAGCAGATTGCATATTTCTCAGTCACACATTTTGTAATTTGTTCTTGCTAAGCTTAAAGCCTTGCAATAATGTAGCTCTGCTCTCCTGCAATGTATGTTCAATGTTGATTTGGGCTTTGCTCCTTCAGTTCTTCTTCACCATTATAATTTCCCTCTTCTCTCTTTGTGTCTAGCCTTACAGACTTCCATGATTTTTAGCTCACTGATAGATTTTTAAAATATTTTATCTACTATTTTATGTGCTTGAGGCTGAAAGGGGAATTGTGTTTGTTATCTGCCATCTCACCTGGAAGGCCAAGTCTCACTTTTATATCTCCACTCTAAGAATACACAGTAAATAAGACACCTCATTGCCCTCCAGATTAAGTAAGAACATTTCATGAATGATTGTGGCCTTTCTGTAGTCCCACTTTCTTCTCCAGTCTCATCTGTGTCTACCATCCCTGCTTCCACATTGTGCACCAGCATTTATGATCATTCAGTTCCTCAAGCATCACCCCCTCTCTTGATTGGGGGCCTTTGCATATACAGTAGCTTCTGCCTGGAACATTCTTGTGACCTCCCTTCATCTGGTTTACTCCTCTTCATCCTTCCAGTATTAATTCAAGTTATCCCTGACTTACCTCTAATATCATGTTCTTCCAACCACCTTTAGTTCTCCTGACATCATCACATTTTCTTATCATTTCTTGTTCAATGTCTTTCCCATGATATGATAAGCAGATACTTTACTATAATTACTTGTTGAGCATCATTCCAATGATATTATTAGTTCTGTAAGGGCAAAGAAATAGTCTCTCTTGTTTACTGCTTTATTTTCATTGCATGCCATGTATTATATATTTAATAAATCATGGTGAAATGATAGAGTGGATGAACCATGCCTAACTTGACAGCTACTCAGAATGGTATATTTGCTTTGGAATTAGAATCAACATGAAAAGAACCTTGGATTTGGACCAAGGAGTAGTCCTTAATTTGCCACTAACTCACTCCATGATTGGGGGCAAGTCTCTTAAATTAGGAAGGCATGGTATCCTATTTTGGATGGTGAAAATTATGAGTTAGATAATTAAATGTCTTCTAAATCTCCAGTGCTCGGTGTTCTCTGTGTCTGGAGTCACTAGGATCCCATAACTTGCTCACTTGGTCCCCAAAGAGCAAAATTCGTTCCCTTTCAAAGAGGGGAAGGATAGATTATTGTTTTAAACACAACTTCTCTACTTTTCCACCCCAGTTCTTAGCCCTCTAGATGATATTCTGTGAGACATCAACCAATTCAGTGAGTTACTGAAGAGTTCCTGGGAGCCTCCATGGGCCTCCATCTGTTACTATAACCCTGATGTTGCTGTGAGACATTTCTCACTTTATTTCCAAGCACTTTCATCCAGCTGCTCCTCATGGTCTAAAACCAAGGGGGAGTAAGTACAGAAGCCTGAAATTACCAGAATTAGCTGAATTGATTCCAATTAGAACACTAGCAGCTCTGAAGCAAAACCTTTGTCCCCATGGCCTTGAGGTCAAGACCAATTGCAGTGGGGTCTGAGTCCTTTCCTAGGCCTGGAAAGGCTCTTGAGAAGTGAGTCCTTCTGAGGTTCCTTGAGGAGTTGCATCAGAGTTGGGAGGGAATGTTTGGGGAATGGGGGAAGCATTTCTAAGTCCACTTACGTGGACTCACTTATATGAACTCGCTTATATGGACTCATTTAATGAGTGAGGATAAATGATACCCTAGAGAGAAAGCCAAGAGCAAAACAAATTTCATGTTACTGAGTCTCAGGGCTCTAAACACTGCAGTCTTGAGTTGTTTTCAAACAGGTCTCATTTCCTTTCCCAAGACCCAGCGAGATTTCTTTTAAGTCTGAGGAACCAGAGAGTGTGAAATTTTAATTTCTCTTCTCAGACAAATACTATTTGATCCCGAAAGATCCTGAGAGAGATCAATAGGATAGGAGGGTCCTGAATATGTAGATTAATGGTCAGCAGGTGCCCAACAGCCTCCTACAGGGTCATTACCACAGGCTCCATCAGAGGCACCACTGACTCTTCTTTCTTGATCCTCTGCACCTCTCACCCCTCAATGTGAAGGTGACCTGCATCCCAGAATGTTTCCCTGCTCTCTGCTTGCCTTATTCCTGAGTGCCCTGCCCATCACCAACACCACAGAGTTAGAGAATCCAAACAAAAAGATGGGAACCCCAAGGTTGGAGCAACCAGGGGACGTGATCATTGGAGGCATCTTTCCCATTTACATGACAGAGCCTTCATCACCATTGAATTTCACCTCTGGACCCATTAAAGTGAGTAACTTAGTTGGTTATGACCACTGGTCTAGCACTTGGACAGAGAAGGTGAGGTGCATTTTCTAACGATATCCTCAAATATCCTGGCGCATAGGGGGCACTCAGTAACTTGTAACTACTTTTATTTTAGATACTATCAATGTTAACAACATCTTGGCCTGTCTTTGAGTGAAGGCCAGCTTGTTCTGCTCTATTGTGTTCAATGTCACTCTTTTTTTAAAATGTCGTTAAAATGCTGTCCAGTATATTCTTGATTATGTTTTTAACAAAACTTTTATATGCGTGATTTTTTATATAGGTGGATTTTTAGCAATGATTTTTATTGAGTTTTCTTCAAAAATTACAACAGAAATACATGTTTACCACAACCTGTGAAAAAATATAGAAATATATATTAAAAAGCCGTAGTGTTTAGCTCCTACTTTCCATTTCCTGATTCACATCCTTGAGAGCACAGTATATATCATTCTATACATTTCTTCAATTATCTTCTATTCAAATATGTATAAATGAATAGGTTTTTAAAAAATTCACTTTACTGTTTATTGTCTATAAAAAGTGAAATTGTGCTATATGAATTACAATGTAACTTGCTTTTCACTTTTTTTTTTAAAGATTGGCACCTGGGCTAACAACTGTTGCCAATCTTCCTTTTTTTTTTCTGCTTTATCTCCCCAAAGCCCCCGTGTACACAGTTGTATATCTTAGTTGCAAGTCCTTCTAGTTGTGGGATGTGGGACGCTGCCTCAACGTGGCCTGACGAGCGGTGCCATGTCCGCGCCCAGGATCCGAACCCCGGGCCGCAGCAGTGGAGCATGCGAACTTAACCACTCGGCCACGGAGCCGGCCCCGCTTTTCTCTTTTAACATTAGCTTTTCATTTTACAGAAAAGATTTGGAAAGTGGGATTGATGGGCCAACATGAACATGTATTTTTTTAACATGAATTTTTTGTGTTAATAAAAATTGCAGATTACTTTCCACAAATCTACAAAGTAATGGTTCTCCGTGTAGTGTATGAGACAGTCAGTGACCATCAGTCCATGCATGCCCACAAATGCTGCTCTCAAATAATTTCCTCAGCTGGCCTCTGGACTGCAACAGATGGTTGCAGGTCAAACTCTATTCTAGTGGTTCTTGAATTTTGTTGTGTATATAAAAATCAACTGAAATGCTTGTTAAAATTTTAGATCCCTTAGGCTCACCCCTGGAGGCTTTCTCTCGGTAGATATGAAGAAGAATACAGGAAATAGCCCTTTTATACTGCATGTGCCACTTGAGGTGGTTGTTTCAAGAGCCATGCTTTGAGGAACACTCTTCAACCCATGGCACCATGAGTTGAGAATTTTTGGTGGTCTGGTTCAGTTCAAAGGTGATTTAATGTAAGATTTGGTGGATACAGAACCTTCATGTTTCCGTCCTCTCATTCCAAGCTTGCATATCCCACACGATATACAAAACAATAATAAAAAGCCTAGTTTTCTAAGGATGTGTGTTTTGTTAGCTCTCAGCACGGGAACCATTCTCAAGTTGTTCACTTTCCAGGAATTACTTGTTGAGAATGGAAGACTAACTCCAACTAAAATTACCAGGGAAATTCCCAAAAGGAGTGTGTGTGATATCGGAGTTTATCTGAGTTGCCGAATAGAAGAAGCTGATTAAAAGGTTCCTAGAGGGGCCGGCTCCGTGGCCGAGTGGTTAAGTTCGCACGCTCTGCCGCGGTGGCCCAGGGTTCGGATCCTGGGTGCGGACGTGGCACCGCTCGTCAGGCCACATTGAGGCGGCATCCCACGTCCCACAACTAGAAGGACCTGCAACTAAGATGTACAGCTATGTACAGGGGGACTTTGGGGAGATAAAAGCAGGAAAAAAAAAAAGATTGGCAACAGTTGTTAGCCCAGGTGCCAATCTTTAAATAAATAAATTAAAAGTTCCTAGAAAAATGTATAAAAGTTCTGACTGTGGCATCCAATAAAATGCTCAGTTGTCACCAATATATATTTTTCGTATGTTTTCACAGATATGATCTTGTATCTCATTCATAAGTATGTAATGCCTAGAACGTGACTCCTCAAAGGAAACCCTCTAAAGCAAGTGGGTGCCTATAATAGAAAGCACTGAATGAAATTGAGGGTTTTTCCAAGAATGCAGGAATTGATGTAATACAATTATTATTACTATTTTATTATTTTATTTATTACAAAGCTTATGTGGCATTACATATATTAACTCATTTAATCCTCATAACTCTATGATCATTATCTTCGTTTTACATGGGACAAACGAATGCAAAAATAAATGAAATAATTTACCAAAAGTCAAAATAAATAAAATAATTTACCAAAAATCACATAGCTAGTAAGTGATAGAGCTAGGATTAAAACCCAGGCGGTCTTTGTGGTTTATAGTCAAAACCACTTATCATAAACTGCTTCTGAAATACGTAGACAATAGATAATTGGGATTTGACTAGATGAAGAATAACAAATGAGGGTTGTCAGCCAAGTTCAATCATATTTTATTATAGGAGAATTCTGAGGAAAGGCTTCCGTCACTGCACCTGGAAAGGAGCAAGGAGCTACCTAGTCCAGCAGGGCAGAAGATGAGAGCGTTGGCAGGGAGTCTGCTCTACACAGAAACAGAATTTCAGAATGAGGAAGAAAGGGGCCGTGATTTGGATTCTTAGTGAACAGCTTTGGACATTACTAAGCCGTTCCACCCCACCCACTCCCTATGTCCACATGCTACCCAGACTGCCCACCGTCATGAACAGAGAAATACTAACATCTTAGAGGGAGGTAGACCCACATTAGAAAGGTATCAGAGAAAAGAGGGAGCCAGTGATGTTGATATTGGAGGATACCAGGGGAGAAAGAAGAATCAGAGAAATATTTACCATTCTTCCCCTTGCCTCCAATGAGACCTCTCTTTAAGCCCCCGACAAATCATAGTGTCTCTTTTCACGCATAGTGTCTGTAACACAGAATTTTTGAGATGCAAAGATCCAAGGAGATTATCAAGTCAAAGCATTTTAAAAGTTGTAGAAGGAACTAGAATAGTCTGGGAAAAACATCCCTTCATGCTACTAAGTCAGATTCCCTTTCTATATCTCCCATAGCATACTCTGATCTACCCCTTTTCAAATATCGCTGTGTTTATTGTGTTGGATGTGGTTTTTCTCTAAATACTCCCATTTCAGTGTTATATTATGATCTTTATCTCCTTTTATACTATATTTATTGATTTTAAGAGCCTTACTTTTTCAAATTTTAACACAGCTGAAAATAAGACGTATCTTAGAATCAAAACATTTTATAATTATAATTGGCAGTGCTTTTTCCTTCCTATTGGTACATAAAATAATGTTGCATCTTACAATCAATGGCATCATAGATTCAAAATATTTGGGAGTTATGCCTTGTCTTCTGGAGTTTCCTGAATTGTAACTCCTTTAAGGAGTTTCCTCCCTGAGGATAGTTTAGGTTTTGTTGCAAGTATTTTAGTTACTTATGTTTCCCTTCCCTTTCTCAAACACATCTAAAAATGTCCACCTTCATAGACTCATTCTTTGGATCCTGCACTGTTTTAATGTCTTATATATCTAATATATCATAAAAATGTAAACAGTAAGAAGAAAATAATATCATCTAATTTGGAATCTTCTGGTTCTGAGTAGAATAGTGTTTTTGAGAAGATCGATGTTACCTCGAAAGCTACATGAAATGCAAAATAGTCTCTCTTAAATGTATGCGAGAGCTGCTGAAGCAATGAGGACTAAAGGGACTAAGATTCAAGAAAAGAGAGAACTGCGGAGAAGTGAGCTGAAAATCTGCTCTACTTTTCTCTGGGGTCAGTTGCTGACTCTAGGCATGGGCAAGAGGCAAAATCCAGGCTTTGACTAGTCGGAGGGATACTTCTGGGGAGCATAAAAACTAGCAGGGCTTTAGGAAGTCTAATAGAAATGGAGTGACAGAGGAGGAGACATTTTAGGAGCCTCAAAGAGAAGACCTGTTCTCCTCTTAAGACAAGTCTGTGACTTCTGCCTGCTGCCCTCTCTCGTGTGTTCATTCTCTCTCCATCTCTCTCTCTCTGTCTCTCTCTGCATCTCTCTGGGCCTCTGTCTCTCTCTGTGGGGCTGTGTCATTTTCTGTCTCTCTTAGTCTCTCCCGGTCTCTGTTTCTCTGTCTCTTTCTCTCTCCATTTCCATCTCTTCTTGTTTGTCTCTCTGTCTCTCCTCTCTGGCTTTATGTCTGTGTCTCTCTCAGTCTTTCTCTCTGTCTCTCTGATCCGTTGTTCAGGAGAAGCAAGACGAGATATTCTGAGCTGCGCTTGGTGGCCTGCGTGCAAAGAGCTAGTAGAGGGTCCCGGCTCCCAGACAGAAAAGACTCCCAAATCCATCCAAATGGCGTCCTGCCAATAGTCGGACGGTGGTGTCCGAGACAGCCCCCGCCCCTCTAGCCTCCGTTGAGCCTGCAGCCTCAGCCTCCCGGGAGACCTGGAGGCAGAGGTTCCTAGCTGAGCTGAGCCTGGATCCTGGGAGAGAAACCTGTTTGTTCTTCTGAGTGCTAAGTTAGGGTCATGCTCACACCCAGCATAGAGAGCTGGGAGCTCCTTCCAGGCCTGAGTCTGGCCCTGCCCTCCTCTCCTCCAGCCTCCTCTCCTCCCCAGCTCTCTCCAGCCACTCTAGCTCCTTTCTCACCTCCTCTCGGCCAGATTCCCTTGCGCCTCCGAGTGTCTGGCCCTCGGAGCTTCCCTTGGCACACTGCTCCCAGATGTGTGCAGGGCTGGCTCCTCTTGTCCTTCTGCTCATGGCACAAATGTCCACTCAGAGGCCTTTAGACCCACCTCAGGTGCTGGAGTCCAGCTCCAGCTGAGTCCAGGTTCCTGAGGGAGGAACCACGTTGGCAAAGGGAGGGGAAGGGAATGAGACTGCACACCAAGTTGGTGAAAGCACGTCTGAAGTCTTTATTGTCAAGCGTGCGTTTATATACATTTTAAGGATTACATAAGCATCTGGGGTACATCTATTTTCTGCCCTGAAATAGCTGGGTTTTTCCCCATGATATCATTTTACTTCCTTAATCTATTTGAGTCACGAGCAATTTCTAAAGGTTACTTCCCTTATTCAGTTTGGGTAAAGAGTTGTTCTTCTCATTTTCTGGGTAAGTGCAGTTAATATTTATAGATCTCTACAGTATTCTTTGCAGGGGACGAGACTCAGGTTATGCTGGACAGAACAAGCCTTGGGGCAAAGGTGAGCCAAGGTACGTCTAGAACAGGCACATACAGGTCCCCACATCCTCTTCTATAACTCCCACACTGAGACATCTGACCTTTTCATCCTCTTTTTTTGGCAGGGCCCTGGGGATATTGAAGGAGTGTTAGTCAGAAGAGGGTCTTTCTTGTCTATTACAGTGAGATTCACCTTTCCTGGCAGATTGCCCTGGGTAAGCACAAGCGTCATGAAGAGAGCCAATACAGCAACTAGTAACATCAGATTGAGCAAGGAGGGCCCTTGGCCATTCCTGCCGGGGTTGCTTTGCAAACTCTCCATGGTTCATGTGACCCGACATTGTCACTGGGCTACAGCAGTTTGCAGGACTGCATCTGGCACTCAGGGCTGCAGGCCCTCCCTCCAGCACCCTGCTTCATTGCCCTCTAGCACCTGCGTGTCTTTTCCACATGGATTTGCTTTCCTCACTTGGTCCCTTCCCCTTGCAGGCGGTGAGCTCCTGGAGGACACGGGCTGCGTGAGGGCTTTCAGAACCGCCCCCAGGCTCACAGCGCGCCTTCACAGAGTGCAGGGCCCACAGCAGCTGAAAGAAGGGGATGATCTCAGAGGGCCTTCCACCTCTGAGCAGCTCCCATCGTGGCCATGAATGCCAATCATGAAAGGTACCTGTTGCTTTGGCTGGAGGAATGCCCAGAATGACCGCTGAGTGTGCCTTCCCTCTTTCAGTTACTCCTCTGAGCAGGAGTGGCCACCAAGCCCCTGGTGGTCAGGCCCAGCATTGCAGCAACAAGCAGGACAGTGGGAGAGAAAAGACTCACCTTTGTTTGGGGCCTGGAGGCAGCGGTTCCACCAGGGCCCATGGCGCAAATGAGAAGGCCGTGCAGGCTCCGGGGGTGATGTGAGGGACCTGCAAAGCCTCTCTTGCTCCCTCTCTCCCTGCACTGGCCGCGGCATGTGCACTTTCCCCACGAGGCCTCCTCACCGCAGCCAGGGCACTGACTCCACTCCACGTCCAAATGAGGACCCCGAGGCTCCAACAAGGATGGCCTCGGTCCTGCTCTCCAGAGGAGGGGTCCCGTGCTTTGCCACGTTCTGCAGTAGCCAGGTGCCCAGCCCACCTACAGCTCAGGCTGCCCTCTGCCCAGAAAGGCCTCGAGGGACTAGAAGGCCCTGTCCAAGGCCTCAGAGCACAGTGGGTCATGGATGGACAACTGAGATCGATAGACTCTTCTACAAGCTTGTGGGGTCCTTGGAGTCACTCCTCTAGGCTCCTCAATTGATGGAGGAGTAACCTCAGGCCTTCTATCCACTAGCCCCTTCCACACTGGGGGCGGGGACGGGGGGGTGTCACATCCTCCATCCAGGTGCCCAGAGTGGTGGACACAGGACCCCAGACATTGTCAAGCATCTCTCCTCCTCATGCTGCAGACCTGGGCATGTTCCTAGGGGACTGGAAACCCCTGGGCCGAGGCAGAGCCACCTCCAACCTCTTTCTTCTTTGCGGCTGTCACCTCCCCAGTGTGCACTCCCCTCCTGACCCCCACCCTGGGCAGGCAGAGTGTGTGTGAGTGTGAGAGTGAGTGTGCGCCCAGGTGCGGATGCCCAAAGGAAAGGGCCCCCAATGGGAGGGCGTGGACAGAGGTCCCCCAGGATCTTAAGGGCTCTCCTTCCCAAGGCCAATCTCCTGGGATGCTAGAGCTGGGCCAGGGGCCTGGAAGCCTCGCTTCTCCTCTGGACTCTGCCCACCTCGTGGGCCCAGGGCCAGTCCCTGTTTCCCCTGGCCTCAGCTTCCCAACTGTCCCGTGAGGGTTGCGCAGGAACAGCATCAGCCCTGCTCAGCACGAACACAGCCCTGGGCTCCTGCCCACCAGGGTGTGATGGGGCCGCCCTCAGGGGCTCCCTGGCCTCTCTCCCTCGGGGCAGCCGGGCCTCCTGTACCCAGCCAGGCATACAGAGCAGCCCTGCTGGCAGCATACGTGGGGGTCCCCACCCCCAGCATGCATGTGGGCCACAAGAGGCTCCTCACACGGCTGCTTTCGATCAGTGCTTCTGAAAATATAGAAGCAGACTAGGATGGCCACCTATTGCATGACACCGCTTATCGCATACATCCAGAAAAGATTGACCACAATCTGCCAGAACACACATTATGGGTTGTCAGGCAGTGAGGGAGGAACGGGGGATGAGCACTTTGGGAACAGGCTTCCCTTGTGGTGAAGGGAATGTTCAGCAAGTGGACAGTGGTGATGGAGGCCCAGCGTTGGGACTGTACTTAACGCTCAGGAATTGTACAATTGAAAAGGAGAAAATGCAGAGTTCTTAAAATATAAATAAATTTATTTTACAATTTACATAAACACCAAAAAATGACAAGAAAACGAGAAACATAAACGGCTACACAGACATACAGGTTAAGGGGCGAGAGGAAGGGAGGTTGTGGTGAGGGAGAAGGTGGAAGGGATGGGTCAGGAGCTGGGGATGACGGGGGTTGGAGAGTGAGCTCTCCCGGGGACAATGCTGGGGCCTGAGCGGGCTCCAGGGCTCCAGGAGGATCTGGAGCAGGGGATGGCTCTCCCTGCTCCCTGGCGACAGCTTCAGCCTGCCCCAGGGCACTGGCAGGAGCCGGAGCAGGGGATGGCCCTCTCTGCTCAGCTGGTTCCATGAGAGCCGGCTGCATGGCTCCTGCCCGAGCCTGAGGAGGGGCTGGCTCTCCCTGCTCCCGTCCTGGGGTGCCGCTTGTCTCCTGCCCTTGTGCAGGAGCTGCTGGATGTGATTGTGCTCCCCGCACACGGGCTGGGTCCTGTGCTGGCTCTGATCCTTGTCCAACAGTCCCTGAGGATGCCAGCCTTTTCCCCACGCCTGCCGCTACGCTGTTCCTGCCCAGCTTCTCCTCCCTCGGGGAGCTGGACTCCGTGTCCCGAGTGGACCTCTGCAAAGACAGTGACCAACAGTCAGCCCAGAAGCATCAGAGCCCTGCTCAGCTGCCCCTGCTCTTTCTTCTGCCCTCTGCGCCTAATGCTCCCAGATCAGGCACCACCCTGTGTCTGCGCAGAATTCTCCCCAGGATGAAACAGATAGACCTCAGGGGCTCGGGAGAAACCTCGGGCAGACAGTGCTGCCAGGCACTCCACGTCCCACCCGATCAGCCATGAGCCAGGGTGGGAATGGGACCCGCCCACCAGGCTTCTAACCCCTCATCAGCCTGCTCCTCCTCGCGGTGGTCCACTCACACACACCACCCTTCCACATACACACACACACACGCACGCACACACACACTAACACACCCCCAGGGAGGGGACGTAGGGCTGTCCAAGTGGGACCACAGTGATGGCCTGGCCTGGATTGGCCCACCCTGCCCGTCCCCGTGTTACCTTTGTGTCCCTCCGCACAAACGTCCTGAGATGTCTCGAGCGGGACAGGAGCCCGCATCTGCATCCTGGGCGCTCCTTGCGGGCTCTGCTGAGGCTGCGGCCCCGGCACATGGGAAGACAACAGGAAATCATGGTGCTCCTTCTAGACAACTGCTAGATGAGTGAGCTGTTGGGGGCTGTCTCTAGGAGCTGGGAACTTAATGCTCAGGAATTGTACAATTTAAAAGGAGAAAACACAGATTTCTTAAAATATAAATCCATAAATCTATTTCAAGGTGACACAAACACCACATCAAGACAAGAAAACGAAAATTATAAACGGCTACACAGATATATAGGTTAAGGTGGGAGATGAAGGGAGGTTGTGGTGAGGAAGAAGGTGGAAGGGATGGGTCAGGAGCTGGGGATGATGGGTGTTGGAGAGTGAGCTCTCCCGAGGACGGGGCTGGGGCCTGAGCAGGCTCCAGGATTCCAGGAGGATGTGGAGCAGGGGATGGCTGTCCATGGTCTCCAGCTGTGGCTTCAGCTGGTTCGCCAGCCCCAGCAGGAGGCAGATCAGTGGATGGCTCTTTCTGGACCGTGGCTGGGGCTTCAGCAGTCTCCCAGGGAGAATCTGGAGCAGGGGATGGCTCTCCCTCTTCCCTGGCTGCGACTTCAGCTTGCTCCTGGGCCCTGGCAGGAGCTGGAGCAGGGCATGGCTCTCCCTGTTCCATGGCTGCGTCTTCAGCCAGGCCAGAGTCCCAGCAGGAGCCGGAGCAGGGGATGGCTCTCCCAGCTCCTGGGCCCTGTCTTCAGCTGGCTCCACAGCCCTAGCAGGAGCTGAAAAGTCAAAGCCCGTGTCTTTCCAGTGCTGGCAGTCCCCATCTCCCTCCCCCAAGCTCCGCTCACAAAGCCAACCTGTGGCTGAGACAGCAGTGCCCGGCTCCCCCCTGCCCTGGATTACAATGGGCACAGATATATTGGGGGGGTTTCCTGCCAACCTCTGCCCAGTGTCCACTCACAGAGTGGCATCAATACTTCCTCAGTCCCAGGACTGGCGTGCTCTGCTCTCATCTGAGAGCTCCCCAAGTCCCCTCTCTTAGCTGGGGCTGGGAAGGACCCTACATGTCCTCACATCCAGACCCAGTGGCTCAGAAAGGTGGCCCAAGATGGCCATGGGGTCCTAAAGGTCAGCCTGGGAGATGCTGCCAGGAGGGTCCTGTGGTAGGTGGGCAAGTTTCTCTTGGTGCCATCAGCTTGGGGTGGGGGCCACGACTTTCCTGTCTCTCCAGAGCCTTCTCTGCTGACCTCCATGGCTTCCTCTGTCACCTCACAGGGGATGAGCCCCCCCAGACCCTGCATTTCCTTGTGGACACCACACTGGTCACCGAGGCCATGCTGCCCGGTGGGGAGGCCACAGTTGGCATCTCTGAGTTCCCTGGCTCCCTCTCTTCCACCAGAGGCCTGTGGCCTGAAGAGGGTGGGAGGGGAGCCTGCTGGTGCTTGGGGGGCTCTGGAACCCCTGAATCTTGAGAGTTGAGGTGTGCACACCTCTCCAGCTTGGATGAGTGCCTGGGCGGAGGGCAGTGGCATGGGCAGCACCTCTTGGGGGACTTGGGAGCCCCCCGTGGAGGATGGAGATGCAGAGCCAGTCCCGCCTAACTCTCTGTGGGTGAGGACTGGGGCTGAGGGAGAAGGAGGTTTGTAGTGAACCAGGGGAGCCCATGCCGAGGGTGGAGCCAGAGCAGACATTTCTAATTGGAGTGAGGGAAGCGGTGCCCAGGGCTCCCCCTGTCCCTGCCTCTCCCCTCCTTGGCTTTCACCACTCTGGACTGTACAGGGATGGGGTGGGCGAGGGGTGAGGGGTGGGGGTAGTGTAGACGGTTTGAGCTTTTCTCACCAGGGAGAGGCACAGAGGCAAAGACACAAGCTCAGAGCCAAGGTGGCGGCTCCCGGCGCCCACTCACCCCGCCTCTCGGCAGCCTGGCCCAGGAACCCTGTTTCCCTCCCTGTGCCGCCTGCCTCCCCACCCTGAGCCCAGAGACCCTCAGCCCCCATGGGGCATCTTCCTCAGGCCTCCCTGAGCCACGGCTGCCCTCAGGGTCCGCCTTTGCCTGCAGCCTGGAGGAAACGTGGTAATGGGCTCTTGGGCCTGAACATGGGATCAAGGGTCACCCAAGATGGCAGCGCCCAGCATGGGATTTCTCTGACGTTTTCTTCATGTCACACAAGGGACCTGAGCTCCACGTGGGCAGGAAACATATTGGGTTTTGCTCCCTGGTGAAGTTACAGCGCTGGGCACACAAGCAGGGAATAGAGGCCACTGGCTGAATGATTAAAATAATGAATTCCTACCTGAACGAATGAACGGATGAGGAACAAGTGAAGGCCTGAATGAATGAATGACTGGATGAATGAGTGAGTGAGTGAGGCCATGAGTGAATGAGTGGATGAATAAGCCAGTGAACGGAAACACAGACGCTGCGATGAAAACGGGAGGAGGCTCTATTTCTTGTCCTGGGGCCTCTGCCCAGCTCAAGGGCCCAGCCGGTCCCTGCCGCTCCTGGCCTCCGTTTCCCCACTGTCCCCTGAGGGGCGGGTGGTGGGGCTGCAGCAGCCCAGCTTGGCCTGGCCATGGCCGGGCTCTCCCCGCGGGCTGTGGCGGGGACGCGCTCAGAGCCGCACGGCCTCCCTCCAGCGGCGGACATGGGCGGACCCCAAGGTCGGCCGGGCTCGCTTCCTGGCCCTGTGCACACGGCCAGAGAAAGCGCGTGCCCGTGCCTGACCGCCACGCGCATGTGAACCGCCAATGGCGCCCAAGGGCCGCTCCCAAGGGTCTTGTCCCGCCTTCTGCTCCATGGCCAGGTTGGGTGGGGCGTGCGGAGAGGTCCCGGGTCCCAGGGGACAGGCTGTGGGCGCGGCGAGGGGAGCAGAGAGAGGTGGCCCGTTCCCCCAGAAGCCTCGGCCCCTCGTCCCGGGCCAGCCGGCGCCCAGAAGAGGCTCCAGGGCTGGAGAGAAGGCCTCTGAGCCCGGAGACCCGCCTGTGGCTCGCCCTGTGGGCCGGACGCAGGGGACAGGGGCCCTGTGCTCCGTGTCCCGGTCCTTTATCACCGAGGGCTGTTCGTCGGCGTCTGCAGGGACAGCAGGAGACCTCCGTCACCTCGGTGAAGGACACGGCCCTGGCCTGGTGAGCCCACAGGTGAGAGAGCTGCTGCCCGCCACCAAAGGCGGCACCATGCTGCCACCCCTGTGTCCGGCCCTGTCTGGACCCCTGAGGGAGGGACAGGGACCTGGTGGCAGGAGCACACCTGTCGCGAATGTGGATGCTACCTGGCCGAGGAGACCAATGTGTCTCTGCTCATTTGTGATGAGTTGATGCGTTTACTGTGGGGGACTATAGGGACGAAGGGGTCAGGACTCAAGTCGTTTGGTTCAAATGTCCGTGGGGATAAACTGAAAATGGCAACTCGCCCTAGAGTTTTCTCCTGTCCAGTAGACTGTTTCCTTTCTGCGTTGGGGAAAGAACAAAAATGATGGTATATTTTACCCTTTGCAAAAATAAAGCACCAACCTTTGTTTCTTTAAAATGATGTGAAAAGTTACTGATATCCTTCAAGTTTTGTTTGGGGGTCACTTGATGGTAAACAGGCAGCTTTCTTCGAAAATGTGTTGTTCTAATGATCAGGCCACTCCTGGCACAGGGAGCAGAGATTTTCATGTCTCGCCAGGTTGAAAGGCCCTGGGCTAGCTGTCAGAGACACTACCTTGGAGCCTCCCTGTGTCTCAGTTTCCTCATCTGTGACATCGGGCTTGGCTGGAGGGCCTAAGTGGTTTCCAGAAGTTCCTGCAGCTCTGACAGCTGATGCCTTAAGTTACCAAATGTTCCTGAAGACATGAAACAGGAGACAAAAATAGTTTTTTCCCCTTGAGGGTCTAAACTGGTAAACAGACAGACGAGAGAGGCCGAGCTCTCAGATGAGTGGTTCCAGTGAAACTCGCTCACAGCCTGTGTGTCATGGAAAGTTCCCATTTCCATGCTCACTGCACAGGTCCTGCTCATTCTGTCTCACCAGAGTTCATCGATGCCCTTGGGCACTTTCATTCATCTTTCAGCAGGATCTGTGTTCACCCTCGTGGGTCCCTGACTATCACACCAATGAGTCAATAATGTTCACTTGTTCCAAGTCCTGTTGTTTAAAATCCCATCTCCAGCTCTGTTCTGGGCAAGTTTCTAAGGAAACCTCTGTGTCTTGGAGTGATTGAATTAGAGAGAATGTTACAGCATATGCACTCTCGTTTTCTCCCTTTCGGTGTGTTTCCCACATGGAATAGCTGCTTTGAAAATCAAAAGATAAAATTTCCACTCTGTCCTCTGCCAGCTACCCTCTTGCCTAGAGAGACACCATAAGCTGCACATGCTTTCCCTTGGGAAGATTGAGGCATAAATTCAAGGCAAAATTTCTTTAGTGTGAAGGCTAGGGTTAGGGCTGCTCCCACCCATGCTGCTGGCTGGAGCAAGTCTGAACCCCATTCCTGACACCAGCATCCCCCATCCTTTCCTTCTGAGGATGTCTTTGCCCATTTCCCTGGGGGTGGGCTTTGTGGGGCTGTGACCCACATCCTTTGGATTGGTTGGTACTCAGCTGTAGCCAGTGCCTCGTGCTACTTATCGTGGGACAAAGACACATCGCAAAGTTAAAAGAAAATTGCTCTTCTTTTTCTTTTTTGAAACAGCTTTGTTGACATATAACTGCCATGCCGTGTAATCCAACCATTTTCAGTGTACGATTCAGTGGTTTGTGGGATATTCACAGAGCTGTGCAACCATCCCCACAATAGTAGAACATGTTCATCCCCTCGAAATGAGACCCTGTACCCGTGAGCAGTCACTCTCCATTCCCCCATCCCCATGGCCCTAGGCAACCCCTCAACTACTCTTGTCTCTCTCTGTCTATTTTGGACATTTCATATACACGGAATAATACAATACAGGTCCTTTGATGGCTCCTTTAATGTAGGATGTTTCAAAGTTCATCCGCATTTATAACCCATGTCAGTAATTGATTCTCTTTTATGCCAAATAATATTCTGTTGTCTGGATATACCATGTTTTGTTTATCCACTAACCAGTGGAGGGGTATTTGGGTTGTTTCCAACTTTTGGCTCTTGTGAATCCTGACGCTATGAACATTCGTGTTCAAACTTTTCATATGTTTCCATTTCTCTTGGGTACATACCTGGGAGTGGAATTGTGGCGTCATATGGAAACTGCGCCTAGATTTTGAAGAGCTGCTGGGCTGTTTTCCAAAGGGCTGCACCATGTTTTATTTCAAGCCAGCAATGTATGAGGATTCGAATTTCTGCCCATCCTTGTCGACACTTCTTACTATCTACCTTTTAAATTACCACCATCCTAGTGGATGGGCAGTGATATCTTGATTGTGGCTTTGATTTGCTTTTCCCTTCTGAATAAGGATCTTGAGCATTTTGCCTGTGCTTTTCGGCCTCTTGTGTATCTTTGGAGAAATGTCTGTTTAGCTCCTTTCCCCATTTTTAAGTTGAGTTATTAGTTTCTTTATTATTTATTATTTATTTATTTATTTTTAATTCTTTATTTTTTTATTTATATTTATTGAGTTAATGATAGGTTACAATCTTGTGAAATTTCAGTTGTACATTATTGTTTATCATTCGTGTTGTAGGTGCACCATTTCACCCTTTGTGCCCACCCCCCACCCCACCTTTCCCCTGGTAGCCACTAATCTGTTCTCTTTGTCCATCTTTTTAAATTCCTCATATGAGTGGAGTCATACAGAGATTATCCTCCTCTAACTGGCTTATTTCACTTAACATAATTCCCTCAAGGTCCATCCATGTTATTGCAAATGGAATGATTTTGTTCTGCTTTGCAGCTGAGTAGTATTCCATTGTATATATATATATACCACATCTTCTTTATCCAATCATCTGTTGATGGGCACTTAGGTTGCTTCCATGTCTTGGCTATTGTAAATAATGCTGCAATGAACATTGGGGTGCATAGGACTTTGGAATTGCTGACTTCAAGCTCTTTGCATAGATACCCAGTAGTGGGATGGCTGGATCGTATGGTAGTTCTATTTTTAATTTTTTGAGGAATCTCCATACTGTTTTCCATAGTGGCTGCACCAGTTTGCATTCCCACCAGCAGTGGATGAGGGTTCCTTTTTCTCCAAAACCTCTCCAACATTTGTTACTATTAGATTTAGATATTTTTGTCATTCTAATGGGTGTAAGGTGATATCTTAGTGTAGTTTTGATTTGTAATTCCCTGATGATCAGCGATGATGAACCTCTTTTCATGTGCCTGTTGGCCATCCGTATATCTTCTTTGGAGAAATGTCTGTTCATGTCTCCAGCCCATTTTTGGATCGGGTTGTTTGATTTTTTGTTGTTGAGTTGTGAGTGTTCTTTATATTATGGATATTAAGCCTTTGTCAGATATATGACTGTAAATACTTTTTCCCAGTTGGTTGGTTGTTTTTCTGATTCAATCCTGTTTTCATTTGCCTTGAAGAAGCTCTTTAGTCTGATGAAGTCCCACTTCTTTATTTTTTCTGTTGTTTCCCTTCTCTGAGAAGACATGGTGTCCGAAAAGATCCTTTTACTACTGATGTCAAAGAGTGTACTGCCTACGTTTTCTTCTAGAAGCCTTATGGTTTCAGGTCTCACCTTTAGGTCTTTGATCCATTTTGAGTTTATTTTGGTGAATGGTGAAAAAGAATGGTCAATTTTCATTCTTTTACATATGGCTTTCCAGTTTTCCCAGCGCCATTTATTGAAAAGACTTTCTTTTCTCCATTGTATGCTCTCAGCTCCTTTGTCAAAGATAAGCTGTCCATAGATGTGTGGTTTTATTTCTGGGCATTCAATTCTGTTCCATTGATCTGTGCACCTGTTTTTGTAGCAGTACCATGCTGTTTTGATTACTGTAGCTTTGTAGTATGTTTTGAAGTCAGGGATTGTGATGCCTCCTGTTTTGTTCTTTTTTCTCAGGATTGCTTTAGCAATTCGGGGTCTTTTCTTGCCCCATATAAATTTTAGGATTCTTTGTTCTAATTCTGTAAAGAATGTCCTTGGGATTCTGATTGGGATAGCATTGAATCTGTAGATTGCTTTAGATAGAACGGACATTTTAACTATGTTTATTCTTCCAATCCATGTACATTGAATGTAGTTCCATCTCCTTATGTCATCATTCAATTCTCTCAGAAAGGCCTTGTAATTTTCATTATATAGGTCCTTCACTTCTTTAAATTTACCCTGAGGTATTTTATTCTTTTTCTTGCAATTGTGAATGGTAATGTGTTCTTGAGTTCTATTTCTGTTAGTTTGTTATTAGAATATAGAAATGCTACTGATTTATGCAAATTGATTTTACACCCTGCAACTTTGCTGTAGTTGTTGATTACTTCTAAGAGTTTTCCAATGGATTCTTTGGGGTTTTCTATATATAAGATCATGTCGTCTGCAAACAGCGAGAGTTTCACTTCTTCCCTGCCTATTTGGATTCCTTTTATTCCTTTTTCTTGCCTGATTGCTCTGACCAGGACCTCCAGTACTATGTTAAATAAGAGTGGTGACAGAGGGTATCCTTGTCTCTTTCCTGTTTTTGGGGGCATGGCGTTCAGTTTTTGCTCATTGAGTATGATGTTGGCTGTGGGTTTGTCATATATGGCCTTTATTATGTTGAGGTAGTTCCCTTCTATGCCCAGTTTGTTCAGAGTTTTTATCATAAATGGCTGTTGGATCTTGTCAAATGCTTTCTCTGCATCTATTGAGATGATCATGTGGTTTTTATTCCTCAGTTTGTTGATGTGGCATATCACGTTGATTGATTTGCAGATGTTGAACCATCCCTGTGTCCCTGGTATGAATCCCACCTGATCATGATGTATGATCCTTTTGATGAATTGTTGAATTCTGGTTGCCAAAATTTTGTTTAGAATTTTTGCATCTATGTTCATCAGTGATATTGGCCTGTAGTTCTCTTTTGTCGTGCTGTCCTTGTCAGGCTTTGGTATCAGTGTGATTTTGGCCTCATAGAATGTGTTAGGAAGTGTTCCATCCTCCCTAATTTTTTGGAATAGCTTGAAAAGGATAGGTATTAAATCTTCTCTGAACGTTTGGTAGAATTCCCCAGGAAAGCCATCTGGTCCTGGGGTTTTATTCTTTGGGATGTTTTTGATTGCTGTTTCAATCTCTTTCCTTGTGATTGGTCTGTTCAAATTGTCTGCTTCTTCTTGAGTGAGCTTTGGGAGATTGCAGGAGTCCAAGAATTTATCCATTTCCTCTAGGTTATCCATTCTGTTAGCATAGAGTTTTTTGTAGTATTCTCTTATAATCCATTGTATTTCTGCAGAGTCTGTTGTTATTTCTCCTCTTTCATTTCTGATTTTGTTTATTTGAGCTTTCTCCCTTTTTTTCTTTGTAAGTCTGGCTAGGGGTTTGTCAATTTTATTTATCTTCTCAAAGAACCAGCTCTTTGTTTCATTGATCCTTTCTACTGCCTTTTTCGTTTCACTAGTATTTATTTCTGCTCTGATTTTTATTATTTCTCTCCTTCTGTTGACTTTGGGCTTTATTTGTTCTTCTTTCTCTAGTTCAGTTAGGTGTAGTTTAAGATGGCTTATTTGGGATTTTTCTTGTTTGTTAAGATGTGCCTGTATTGTGATGAATTTTCCTCTTAATACAGCTTTTGCTGTATCCCATATGAGCTGATATGGCATGTTATCATTTTCATTTCTTTCCAGGTATTTTTTGATTTCTTCTTTAATTTCTTCAATGATCCATTGCTTGTTCAGTAGTGTATTGTTTAGTCTCCACATCTTTGTGCCTTTCACAACTTTTTTCTTGTAATTAATTTCTAGCCTTATAACATTATGATCGGAGAAGATGCTTGTTATTATTTCAATTTTTTTAAATTTGTAGAGGCTTGCCTTGTTTCCCAACATATGGTCTATCCTTGAGAATGTTCCATGTGCACTTGAGAAGAATGTGTATTCTGCTGTTTTAGGATGAAGTGATCTATATCTGTCTACTAAGTCCCATTGTTTTAGTTTTTCGTTTAGCTCCACTATTTCTTTATTGGTTTTCTGTCTGGATTATCTGTCCATTGATGTGAGTGGGGTGTTGAGGTCCCCTACCATTATTGTGTTGTTTTTAACATCTTCCTTTAGGTCTGTTAATAGTTGCTTTATGAACCTTAGTGCTCCTATGTTGGGTGCATGGATATTTATAAGTGTTATTTCTCCTTGATGAAGTGTCCTTTTGATCATTATATATTGTCCCACTTTGTCTCTCTTTACCTGTCTTATTTTGAAACCTGCTTCGTCTGATATAATAAT
This sequence comes from Equus caballus, assembly GCF_041296265.1. Classification (NCBI taxonomy): domain Eukaryota; kingdom Metazoa; phylum Chordata; class Mammalia; order Perissodactyla; family Equidae; genus Equus; species Equus caballus. The sequence goes on along the minus strand of NC_091710.1, from coordinate 17,091,656 downwards.
TGCAACACCTGCTTTTTTTTTGCTTGCTATTAGCTTGAAGTATTATCCTCCACCCCTTGACTCTGAGCCTGTGTTTGTCCTTGGGGCTGAGGTGTGTTTCCTGGAGGCAACAAATTGTTGGATCTTTTTCTTTAATCCATTTTGCCATTCTGTGTCTTTTTATTGGAGAGTTCAATCTGTTTACATTGAGAGTGATTATTGATGCATGTGGATTTAAAGCTGTCAATCTGTTGCTCATTATCTGGCTTTCCTGCTTTTCTCTTCCTGTGTGCTTTATCCTACCCATTTGATACGGCAATTTCTTACGCTGGGTTTCATAGATTTTTCCTTATTTATGATTTGTGTCTCTGTCCTGTTTTTTAGTTTAGTGTCTACCCTGAAGTTTGTATTTAGAATCTCGTGTATAATATAGTCTATTCTCTGGTGGTCTTAGTTACTTGGCCTAGACTGATTTAGTCCCTTTGCTCTTCCCCTCCTAAATTATTATCTTCGTTTCTTATTCCAACTCGTGTTACGAGTTTGTAGTTAGAGTGATAAGATCCTCTTTGCTTTGGTAGTTTCCTTACCTTTATCCTAATGCTTTAGTTGAATATTTGCTATCCTATTCTCGTTCTATTTATCTATCTCAATACTCTGTGGTTTGTGACCCCTTTCTCCGTTTTTTCTTTTTTCAAGTATGAGAGCCTTCTTGAGGATTTCTTGTAGTGGAGGAGTTTTGATTACAAATTCCCTTAACTTTTGTTTGTCTGGAAAAGATTTAATTTCCTCCTCATATCTGAGGAATATTCTTGCTGGATAGAGTATTCTTGGCTGAAGATTTTTATCTTTTAAAGTTTTGAATATGTCACTCCATTCTCTCCTAGACTGTAAGGTTTCTGTAGAGAAACCCACTGAAAGTCTGATAGGAGTTCCTTAGTAGGTTATTTTCTTCTGTCTTGCTGCCCTGAGTATTCTTTCTTTGTCTTTCATTTTTGCCATTTGTACTACTATATGCCTTGCAGTAGGTCTGTTTACATTGACAAATCTAAGAGATCTGAAAGCTTCCTTTACACACATTTCTCCCTCAATCCCTAGATTTGTGAAGTTCTCTTCTATAATTTCATTAAGCACACTTTCTGCTACATTTTCCTTTTCCATGTTCTCGGGAATTCCTCTGATCCTTAAATTCTTTCTCCTCATTGAATCCACTATCTCTTGGAGATTTTCCTCATTTTTTTAAATTCTTAGTTCTCTTTCTTCCTCTGTCTGGAGCCATTCAGCCTGTCTATATTCAATTATGCTAATTTGCTCTTATATGGTGTCTACCCAGGCATTCTGGGAATCCGTATTCCATTTTATCTGGTCCATTGTGTTTTTCATCTCTAATAATTCTGTTTGATTCTTCTTTATAATTTCAATCTCTTTTGTGAAGCAACTCCAGAACTCGTTGGCTTGTTTCTCTTTCTCTCTACCTCATTGAGTTTTTTGATTATAGCTGCTCTGAACTCATTTTCACTTAAGTTACCTGTTTCCAAGTCCTCAGGACTTAATTCTGTGTTTTTATTGTTTTCCTTCTGGTCTAGAGCTTTTATAAGTTGCTGGATGGTAGAGGAGCAGTTTTTTCCCATGGTGGTAGAATTCGGTTGCAGTTACAGCCTGTCGCCACGAGATGGGGGTCGAGAGCTGCATGTTCTGAGCTCTCCGCCTTCGGGCAAGATGGCGGCGCCCAGCTCAGTTCGCCTGGGAGAGGGGCAGTTTTTCTCTCAGGCCGATCTGGATTCAGATCAGTTCTGTTCTCTGGTCTCCCGGGGCCCTAGGTATGTGGGGTCCCCACACACGGAAGATTTCCCCCATCAGCAGGTTTCCACTGTACCACCAGCGGGAGTCCTGGATGACACCCCGGTTGTGCGGCCCCTCCCCCGCTCCTTCCCTCACTCGCGGCAGCAATCCCCGACTCTAGGGGAGGGAGCGAAGTTCTCTCCTACTGCGTTCCAGCTCCTCTGAGGCCAGCAGCAGGGTCTCTGTCCTCCATATTTTTGATACTATAGGTCTCCAACGCCCTGGCATTAGGTTTATTTGCTGAAATTGAGTTTTTTTTCCAGTCCTTTGTTGCAGTTTGGAGGGGAGACAGTCCCAGGTCAGCTCACCCCGCCATCTTGCTCAGTCCACACCTGTAGTTTCTTTAGTATTGACTTTTAAGTGTTCAGTATGTTTTCTATACGCAGGTCTCTTATTAAACTTGTGATTCGCTTGAGTATTGTCCCATTCAGCAGGTTGTCTTCTCACCTTCTTGATACTCTCGTTTGAGACACACGTGTTTTTAATTTTGTTGAGGTCCAATTTATTTCTTTTCTATTTTATACTAGTGCTTTCGGTGTCATCCCTGGGAAACGATTGCCTGACTCCAGGTCAGAAGTTGTGATCCCATGTGTTTTCCTGTAGGAGTTGTGTAGTTCTGCCTCCTATGTGGTGTTGGATCTCTGTGAGGTCATTTCTGGAAGTGCTGTGAGGAAGGAGTCTGACTTCCTCCTGTGCATGTGAATATCCAGTTGTCTCGATCCCATTTGTTGAAAAATTATTCTTTTCCCTTTGAACTGTCTCATCTCTCATCAAAATCCAACTGACTGTAAACATGATCATTTATTTCTGGTCTTTCAGTTCTGTTCCATTATCTGTGTGTTTATTTTTCTGTCGGTACCACACTGTTTTCATTATTGCAGCTTCACAATGAGTTTTAAAGCAGGAAGCGTGAGCTCTCCATCCTGTTCTTCTTCTTTGAGGTTGCTTTGGCTCCTCTGGCTCCCTTGCATTTCTCTATGAATTTCGGGATTGGCTGGTCAGTTACTGCAAAAGAGGCTGCTGAGATTTTGCTCGAGGTTGCATTGACTCTGCAGTTCTCTCCATGCAGTATTGCCATCTTCATAGTATAAAGTCTTCTGATCCATGAATATGGGCAGTCTTTTCATGTATTTTGGCCCTCTTTAATTGCTTTCAATAATGTTTTGGAGCATTTGTTGTACAAGTCTTGTACTTCTTCAGTTAGATTTATTACTAAGGATTTTATTGGTTTGGATGCTATTGTAAATTAACCTATTTTCTTACTTTCATTGTCAGTTTTTCATTGCTAGCATGGAGAAATAAAATTGACTTTTTAATTGAAATATTATATTAGTTTCAGGTGTAAAATATAATGATTCCATATATGCGTATATTCCCAAATCCTACCGCCGTGAGTCAAGTTTGAATCCATCGCCTTGTTACTGAGCAAGGGCTTGCTGCCTGATGCGCATAAAAGCCAGGACTATGGCCTTGGCTTTGGAGAAAAGAAGAGCTTCATTGCAAGGTCGTCTCACAAGGTAACAGGGGGCAAATCTCTCCAATCTGTCTTCCCAATGCAGGTTTGGGGTCACATTTCAGCACTGGTGGACTAGTAAGCTGCTGCTGGGACCACGTGGGCTGCCGGGCTGGCCTTGACTCGGTAATCAAGCTACTTGGGCTGCTGGAAGCCAGATTGTCCTTATTGAAGGGCTGCTTGCTTCCGGTGTCAGTGTTTCTGAGGATTCTTGTCTCTGGGGACCTCCTGGGGCCATGGGTTCCTGCCTGGCATGTGCACAGTGCTGTCTGTGCAATTGAGCACCAGGACTGATTAATCAACAACCTGTTTTAATGGAGAAAAACTAGTTTAAGATGGTCAGTGTTTTCTGTGCTGTTGCAACCTCATATAGTTACAAAATTTTTCTTCTTGTCTTGAGAATTTTTAACATTGACTCTCTTAGCAACTTTCCAGTAGACAATATAGTACTGCTAACTCTAGTCACCACGATGCACGTTAAGTCCTCAGGACTTCTTCATTTTAGAACAGGGAATTTGTACCTTTTGACCCCCTTGCTCCCTTTGCCCACCCACTACCCCTTCCCCCTGGCAGCTGACAACCTGTTCTCTGCATCTATAGCTCAGACACGTGGGTTGCTTCTGTGTCTGGGCTCCTGTGAATCATGCTGCAGTGAACATGGGGGGCAGATGTCTGTCTGCAGGAATGTTTCTGTTTCCATTGTGTAAATACCCAGAAGTGGAATTACTGGATCATATGGTGGTTCTGTTTTTAATCTTTGGAGGAACTTCCATACTGTTTTCCATGGTGGCTGCACCAACTTGTAGTTCCATAGATTGGTGGTGGTTTTGGGTTTTTTTACTGATCTCGTATCCTGCCCTCTTGCAGAAGTCGTTTATTCGTTCCAATACTTTTTCTGTGTTTTCTCTGATTTCCTATATACATGGTCATGTCATTTGCAAATAGAGAGAGTTTTACTTCACTCCGTCCAATCTGGATGCCTTTTATTTCATTTTCTTGCCTATCCGACATGGCTAAAACCTCGTGTAAATGTAAAATAGAATTGATGGGAGTGGCCCTTGCTCACCTTGTCCTGACGTCAGGGACGAGGCTTCCAGTCTCTCCCGTGAAGTATGATGCATGTGAGCTATGTCTTGTTCACAGATGCCCTTTCCCAGGCTCAGGGAGCTGCCTTGTGTTTCTAGTGTCCTGAGTGTTTTGATCACAAAGGGCGTTGGATTTTGTCCAATGGCTTTTCTGCATTTAGTGGGAATCAGCTTTCCCAGCAGCTTTCAAACCATGAAATCATCTTCCCTTCCCTCTCCCTCCATCTCTCTCCCTCACACAAACACACAGACCTCTCTGGAAGCAAATCAGAATCCACCCAGCAAATCCTTGCTAAAAGTTGTCGAAGGAGTCATCTAGACCTCTTGCTCCCGGTTATCCTTGCCTGGCTGCTGCGTAGCTAGGGGCGGCCCCCACTCCACACAAGTGACGGCAGAAATTCACATGCTCCTGATGATTTGCGAGGGTGCTGACTCCCTCTGGCATGCACACGCCATCATTTTTCTTCTCTTGACTGACTGGAGAGTGGAAGCATTTAGCATGAAAGGAGAGGACCGTGCAGGAAGGAGCATGTATCAAGTGCGAGTGCTAAAGGGTCACAATAGACAGGTAACATGTTGACTTCCCCAAGAAGTGTGTTAAAGGAAATGTGACATATTCTCGACAGCCCTTTCTGGCATGGAAGTCCACATTCTGCAAATACTGCTTTGGGTTTATTTCCTGACACCTCATATATTGCTTTTGTCTTGCAGGAGTTTGGTTGCTGACCATGTTGTCGAACGGCCCTCAGGAGGGTGAGCTTTCTGTTCCTCAGTTTGGCCTGTTGCAGGTAAGGGGCTTTGGGGTCCTTTGTGTGTCTTCAGCTAGGAAAGGGTCACCTGGGCTTTCCCCAGAATTCCCTGGCGGTGCTGGGAGCACACGACATGCAGTGCAAGGTCTGGATTGGACAAACGCTTCATCTGCAAACTTCCTATGGCGCTGGGTTTCTAAAGCCCTCGAATGACATGGATTCTGAAATGGAAAAGTGAAGGACAAAGGGACTTCAGCAATGTGGTTGCCAGGCTTCTCCCGAAAACAAGCAACTGGATACACACACACGTGCATGTGTGCACATACACAGATGTGTGTATACGTATGTGGAGAGAGAGACTGACTTTAATATACTGTCCTGTGTAAGCATGTGGGCTGGCGAGTCCACAGTCTGCAGGCCAGGCTTACAGACTAGAAGCTGTGGCAAGTTAGGTCTTGCTGAAGGTGCATATGAAGGTGAGGCTGACCCCCTGACCAGGTGATTGTAAGGCTCAGCTGTGTGCTGCTGCTACGGTCACTTTACTCACTTTATTGGGTGAAGTGAGCCCCAACACAGCTGGCTGAAAGGTCTAATAGCACATACCTGATGTTGTTTTGCTATAAAGTGAGTCAGGCCCCAGTGTGGCTGGTTGCTAGTGTCACGGCCTCACATTTTCTTTGGGCCTTTGGTCTGCGGGGCTGTTGTTAGCTCTCTCAGGAGCTCAACCTTGTGACGCCAGACTCGGGGATGGGAGCACACAATCATTTCAGGTGTTGGAAGGTGGGCAGATTCCCTATTTGTTGTATAAGAAGGCCAACAGCACAAGCCTGCTGCACCTGAGAAGTCTCACCACCCCACTGTGGGACCATAAACCCCATCAACACAGGCCCACCCTGTGTACATGCCCTGCTCTGCTGAAGCAGACCTGCTTGTCTTGCTGTGGAGGTCCAGAACACACCACCTACACAGCCCCACAAGTTCCCTGTTGGCTGGCTAGTGGGTGGGGTGAGTCCCTAGGGCAGGGCGCCTTCCCTGGATGAGCTGGATTAAATCACTGCTCTAGTGGGTAGGCTAAACCCCTCAGCTAACAGGCCATGGGAAGAAATATGATTGCATCTGCCACTGTCTGTCTCAGAGGCCTGTATTATGTCACAATAATGGCTCCGACCAGTGTTCACTCCCTGGGGTGGTGATCCCAATCACCTTCTGCCTCTCTGAGATGTGCTCAGAGCTTATCCAGTGAGTCTTTTTTTTAACCAAAGGACTATGCACCTTTCTTTCTGGTGATTTTGTTTGGTTTTTAGAATGGGTGAATTTCTGCATGGGCCCCTTGAAAGCAGGCTTTTCTTTCTCTTCTCTTCAATAGGTTTTCTGGGGGATATTCTCCTTTGGGTTTAATAACCAGCAAAGCCAGGTACTTGTCTCTGGTTGTGCTGAATTTGAAGGCTGCTTATTATGACATCATTCTCCCCCTCAGATCCCCTGCTCCTCCAGGAAAAGCTTCATACCTTAAAATGTCTCTGGCTTGAAGCACCATGGCAAGAATGTGACTCTTTCCTCAGCAGGAAGGTATCTCTGCCTCTTACAACTCAGTCAGTGTTGTTCTTTGTTGTTGGGGTTCGTTTTATACAGTCTCCAGTTCTCACTCAGAGGTAATCATTCCACAGGGGTAAATTGGTTGTGTCCATCAGAGAAGGTCAGTTCAGAGTCCTATGTTACCACCTTCCCAGCAATCCTCTTGTCATTGATTTTTGACTGTTTTGTTATCACGTGTCTTGGAGAGGGTCCTTTTGTGTTGAGATAATTGAGTGTTCTACTTGCACAATGGATTTGTATATTCAGTTCCTTCCCCAGGTTTGGGAAGTTCTCAGCTACCATTTCTTTAAATAAGCTCTCTACTCCCTTCTCTCTCTCTCCTCCTTTTGTGATATCCATTACCCTTATGTTGTCATTTCTAAATGAGTCAGATAGTTCTTGTAGAATTTCTACATTTTAAAAAGTGTTAGCTGTCTCTCCTCTTCTACCTGCCCCATTTATAGCTATCTTCAAGCTCACTAATTCTCTCTTCCACATGACATGCTCTTTTTACAGTGTTTTCCAATGCATTCCTCATCTCATTCATCGAGTTCTTCACCTCCAGAATTTTTGCCTAGTTCTTCTTGAAAGTTTCGATCTCTTTGGAGATTGAAGTATTCCTTCTGTTTATTGATTTCATTCCTGAGGTCATGAAACCATCTTTCTGAGTTTTCTTGAAGTTCACTGAGTTTCTTCATGATAGCTATTTTGAATTTTTTGTCCATTAGATCAGAATCTCCCATGACTTTATGTTTGGTTTTTGGAGGATTGTTTTCTGTAGCAAATACGTTTTTTATTTAGGTACAGTTTTGTTTTGATTCAAACTTTTCAATTGCTTAGAGATTAGAAGCCTTTTTTTGTTTTCAGTAGGTGTCATTATAGTAATTGTTTTTGATTTCTCTTACCTGAGCTGTGTCTGGCTATATTTGTGGATCTGCAAGTTCTATCCTCCAGCTCCTCTATTTTGTGTCACATGGATACTCTCTTTGTTGCTGCCTGCCCTTCTGGGGCCCACTGATGGCTTTTTATTGCTTGCATTTCTGTGGTTGCTGGCTTTGCTCTCGGGACAGGGAAATGGTCAATGTAAAGCCACATCTGAGATCTACTGAGTGGGAAGCTCCAGCACAGCTGTGGGGATTGGGGTTGGGGAGGTGGTGAGGGAGACTGGTACAAGCAGCACCGTCTCAGCTGTTGCCTGTTACCCTTTGGTCCCAGGAAACACTGCTGTTGGGAAGTGGGAGTGCTGTGCACACCTGGTGCCACCAGGCTCTGAGCTGAGGACAGGGGTTTGGGATCATGGGACTCCACCTTTGTAGCTCCTCTGCTTCCTGTAGCCACAGGTGTCACTGCACCTGCCTGGCTGCAGTCACACGTACACCTCTGCTGCAGACAGCTGTGTCCTCTGGGATCAGGGGCGGCTGGCTCATCTGCCATGGCTGGGGATCCTGGATCCTGGGTGCTGCCTCCACTGCTCCCTCATTTAGGCTTTTCTATGTGCTGCAATTCACTTTCTTTGCATGTACTGATGTGTAGATCTTTCCATCACCCTGGTGTTTGGTGCAATTTAGCTTTTGTTGAGTTTTGAATGTTTTAATCATTGTAGATTGAAGAGCAGAGACTCAAGGATCCTCTCACACCACCATGATGATGATGTCTTCTAATTACTACAAATTCTTAACCCCATATGGTATACAATGTTTATTTATTAGTTTTACCAGTAAGTTCCATGGGGGGAGAGACCATGGTTGCTTGTTAATCACCATATACCATGCTACCCAATACGACACTGGGGACATAGCAGAAGCTCATCAAATATTTGTCAAATAAATTACTGAATTACATAAATGCCACCATTGTCTTAACCACAGAGATATTATATTCTGGTGAGAAGAAGAGCACCAGGTAAAAGCATTAGAGAGCAGGTTTTGAAGAGAGTGATGATACATTGAACCTACACCAAGAATAAACAAGATAAGATCAGTGAAACAAGACATTTTAGCAACTGAGTTGAGTTAGAGAAACAAGGAATAGCTCAACATATAATGGAGAGAAAGAACAGTGTATGACAATGAGATGGGAGTAAATATGAAGGAGATGTAGGGACATGCCATTTTCTCCTTTGATATCTGTATCTGAAGTCTTTTGACATGTTACATTAATGTTGAATATGAAATTGGAGTATGACCAAGAGCTAGAGTGGGAAACACTACTGGCAATTGCCTGTCTCTATTCCTTGACTTCTGTTCTATGAGATTGCACGTGGCAGAACCCCCAAAAGTGTCCTATGAGCAAAGGAGACTAGATTTTTTGCAGTCTGTCTTCTCAAAAGGGTTGGATAGAAAGGAGCTAGAAAGATCTGTGTTTCAAGATGAAAAACAAGCCAGAGACTCTAGGAATTGTTTCTCTCCATGCTTAATTGGCCCTTGGAGAAGTCATTCCCATGTTACCATCAGAGTGATGCTCCTTGAAATATCTCATGCCCTGACACCTCCCAACGAACTCCAAGAAAGCCCTTTGGGAATGCTTATCTCAATGCACACAGGGAGTGTAATTGGCATCTTGAAGTAATGCTCTCCAGAAGAGACTCAGGATGTGTCCTCTGGGTTGAATCCCTGATACCATACATTGAGTGCCCTTGATTTGCCTCAGCTGACATAATAGGGCCTCTATGTTAGAAGGCTGTTTTATTTCTCACAGATGTTTGCTTCTTTTCCCTCATGTTTAGCTCATTCTGGCCAAGTCTCTTCTCATTTTTACCGCTATGATTCCTGCTGAGGAAAGATTCATGCAGTCAAGAAGGGGATTCTACTAAAAAATACCAGTGCTAGAGGCAAATTCTTGTTTTATTTGGTAGGAAAGGAGGTGTAAAGCTAAGAAGAGAGTGCCTTGAGTGATCCAAAATAGCAGAAACTCCAAAACAGATTTTCTTTTGGCTCTGGACCTATTGATGATTAAGCTGGTATTAAATGAACCTTCTTAATCTGGTAACATTAATGGAAATTCTTTTTGCCCAAGCTTTTGTTGTCCTTTTGGATGGAGAGGTACCTGAAATATATATTTAGAGGCAGATGAAGGATATTCATTATTCAAAGGCCCACCTATTACAAGTTCAATAGGTTCAGTTACTTAATCTGTCCTGATGTGTGCTGATGGAGTTCAAAATCTGAGCCCAGATTGCAAGAGCATTACTACGGATGCTGTTGTTCCTGATGATACTCTGTCGCTAGGATAATTAGTGTAGACAACGATGACTGTGTAGGACATGGTGTTCTATGCCATTCCACCAGTAAATGCAGATTACCAGGGTTAGAGAAGGAATTCTGATGAGCACCTCAGAAAAGACTTGTTTGGATGATCAGTAGCCAATGTTTGAGTTAGTGTGGATCTATGCTGCCTTCGCCATTTCACTTCTATACTTGTTCTCTTCACAATTCTCTGCAGCAGAAATTCCAGGTAAGATAATTTTGGGGCTCGAGGTGTTCAGGAAACCTTCACTATAAACTAGGGCAACCTCTGAGATTGTTAGCTTATTCCCTCATCCCTAAAGTCAGAGGGTGATATTGGTCAGTCTGTGAGGAAAGCTGGCTGAGAAAGCAGAGAAAAAAGTCAACTGAGGGTCACAAATCAGAATGGGAAATTATTAGGAAAGTTGTCTAAGGGAGGCAGAGAGACAGGACTCAGATGACGAGAAAAACAATGCTATGGATATTTAAAAGGTGGAAATTAATGAGGAAAGAGATAGAGACGTAGATGAATACTTTAATACAAGGGAAATATAAGGATGGCTTGATAGGGTTGGAGTGACCAGGGGGAACATGGGATAATGGGCCCTTCATTCACAAGAAGCTGAGTTTGAAATAACAGTACGAGGAGACAGCCAAAAAGATGACCCTAGGCTGCATTAATTGGAGTGAGATAATATATGTGACCTCTTTCTTACTGGTCAATTTATCCTTTGGAGAAAACATTCAGTTCTGACTTCTTTGCACTAAATGGTAAGCAGATAATGTGGAAAGCAAGAAGATCTAGGAGATGTTTAGGAAAAAATACAAAGAGGTATTGGGTGGATATTTTGGAGATTAATTTAGATTATCAATTTTTCAAGTTGGGCTTCACCATGGAGATGAAGTGCTCATTCTGATCAGCATTCCTGTGAGAATGAGATAAAGGGCCAAGAGGGAATGTGATTGACTAAATGTTATAGAATTTGGTTGATTAAATGTTATAATCTTAATTTGATCAGCCTGATCCATAATTTAAAGAGACTCAGGTCTACTGAGGACATATCTCTTGTTTGTTTTCAGGTATATAACAATGGTGGTTTTGTTATTTGTCAACATGGCACCCGTATATATCTCATAAACCATACTTAATCTCCAAATAAAGACCATACCAAGTTCTCCTTCCATATAACATAGTGCGACTACCCCACATACAATCAAAAACTTGTTAACCTTTTCCCAAGAAAAGGATATAAATCACACCAACCCTTTCCACTTAAGAAGATACCAAATCACTTCCTTGTCTTGGTTGAAATTCATTCTACTTCTATCTGGTTCCTACTCCCCTTTTTATGTCTTATGACCGATATACTTAGATATGAACCTAACTACATTAATATACCATACGTTAGAAAGGGGATATCTGAGGGGGAAAACTCAAACAATTCAGTTAATTATATTTAGAAAATATTCATAAAAAAGAAAGAAGAAATACCTGTTACTACTACAGTTTTTGTTTCTGCAGCTGCTCACATAGTCATGTCTGGTGTATATAACAGTCTTCTTTCACACCATTCCATATTTCCTTTGTCTGCATTTCATCATGTTTCCTTTTCTGGTGGGATGACCCAAACTTTCATTCCTGAAGGATCTGGGTCATTACCAGTCCTGTGTGAATTGGGTTTGCATAGTTTTCCACTGACTTTCATCACAGGGCATTTGAGTACAGAGGTGCCCCCTAGAAAATCTCCTGCCTTCCAGACATGCTTCTCCTCATCCCCATGGTGTAGTAGAAACTCAGTAACCCCTTGCTAGTCAGGATCAGCCATGCAAGGCAGTGTATAGTAACTTCCTTTGCTTGTTGATTCAGTGATAGGAGGAGTCCATGTTGCTGAGCCCATGTGTAGCCTTCATCCTGGTTTCTGTGGCTACTCTGTGAGGCCATTATCATGAACGAGAGTGACTGAGCAAGAGTGTAACTGACTTCCACAGAATGGGTTAGCACTTGGATAGGATGTCTCATTCTGTGGACAGCAGGAATGGATATTTCTTCCCTGTTTTTATATGACTATTTCACATGTTTTTGGTTCTATGTGGGATAGTGATATCATATTAGGTAAAAGGATGACTGTTGTGTTTATTTTGGGATGAAGTGTGGCTTAAGGAGATGTGCATCTGTGCCAGATTGACAGGAGATGGACTCTGGTGGTTTCGTAATGTGTCAACTTGGCTAGGATGGACTACATTTCCCAGAATTCCCATTTTTTGTGTTTCTGGTTAAGGTGGGTCACAGGAGACACTGTCCCAGAGCTTTAGAGGCAGAAGAGAAGCAGCCATTTTGTAGTGTACAGAGATGGCATCTGATCTGCTGATTCCCCTCATCCGTGCGAAGCAGCAGGTGGGCCTGCAGTTGTTCTGCCTTCCCCTGGATCCTCCTTTAGCTCCTCTGACTTCCAGGCCAGGTGTGTGTGTTTAGGCTCCTGAATATGGGCCTCAGCTTCTGTAAGACAATCACACCGCCAATTCCAGTGGCAACAAGAACAGACATGGCTTTCAGTCTGCCCTGTTGGGGTTATATCTCATTCTTGTGGGTTCCAGCAGGCCCTTGATCTACCACACTTTATATCCACTTTATAGCTTCCTGACTGCTTGTGCCATGGACTTGAAGTTCCAGCATCAGACACAAGGGTGACAGCCTTATATAGACCGCTTAAGCAGCTTTCACTATTGCATAATGCAAAATTTCTGTACAATCCCATTAAATACATACATATGTATATATGTATATAGACATATGTATGTATAAAACTCTCAGTGGTTCAGCTTCTCTGGATAAACTCTGACATAATAACTAAGAAAGCATATATGTGTACTTTATATATATATATACATATATAATATATATTATACTAAATATAATTTAGTTTAGTAAACATTTAGTCTCTCTCTATAAAGCATATATATATATATACTTATAAAAAGTATATATGTGTGTGTGTGTATTTCTTTCTTAATGAGGAGAGGCTCTTGTTTGATCTTTGGCACTTAGAGGTTAGAAATTCCGGAATTTCTAAGTGTCATGTTTGTGAAGAAAGATTTGACATTCTCATTTTAAAGGGCTATTTCAAGAATTTGGGCTATTGAATAACTAGAAATAGAAAAAAATGTCTTCAAAAATTGTGTGGTAAATCAAAAGGTCTTATTGTAATGTATGCTGAACTCCACTATTTCTGATATCAAAATTCTTCTCCACATCTTGTTTCCCCAGGGACAGAGAAAGGGGAGATACGGCAGAGGAATCAGACCTCTCCAGTAGACTTCATCCTTGAAGGGCTCTTTGATGACTCCCTCACTCACCTCTTTCTTTTCATCTTGACCATGGTGGTCTTCCTGATTGCGGCGAGTGACAACATCCTCACCATTCTCATATTTGCAGATTCCCAGCTTCATACACCCATGTACTTCCTGCTCAGCCAGCTCTCCCTCATGGATCGGATGCATGTCTCCACAACCATCCCCAAGATGGCTACCAACTACCTATCTGGCAAGAAGTCCATCTCCTTTGTGGGCTGTGCCACCCAGCACTTCCTCTATTTGTGGGTGGTGCTGAGTGTCTTCTCCTAGCTCTGATGTCCTATGACCGCTATGTTGCCATTTGTCATCCACTGCATTACACTGTTCTCATGAACAGAAAGGTGGGACTTATGATGGCTCTTTGGTCATGGTTGGGAGCATCCATAAATTCCCTAATTCACACGGTGATCTTGACGCAGTTCCCTTTCTGTGGGCCTCGAAAAATCCACCACTTCTACTGTGAGTTTCCAGCTGTTGTGAAGTTGGTACGTGGAGACATCACTGTCTATGAGACCACAGTGCACATCAGCAGCATCATCCTTCTCCTCCTCCCCATCTTTCTGGTTTCTACATCCTATGCCTACACCCTCCACAGTGTCATTCAGATTCATTCAGCTGGGAGTAAGAAAAATGCCTTTGCCACTTGTAGCTCTCACCTCACTGTGGTTTCCCTCTGGTTTGATGCCTGCATGTTCTCATATATGAGGCCCAGGTCCCAGCGTACCCCATTGCAAGACAAAGTTGGTTCTGTGTTCTATAGCATCATTACTCCCACACTGAATCCTTTGATTTATACTCTCTGGAACAAGGATGTAGCTAAAGCTCTGAGGAGAGTGCTGGGGAGAGATGTTATCACTCAAAGACAACAATTACAGTTGTCCTGAGTATAAGAGTAGAATGGCATAAGCTCCTCAAAATGATTGGGTAAACCCTTAAGAGTTTTCAAGGGTCCAGGTCTCTGATCACTACTGCAAAAGTGATGTGGTCAACATGCAATTCCAGTATTCTGACTTGGTCTCAGCCGTCTAGGCATCTTAGAGTACTATCTTAGTCCATTTGGGGCACAATAACAAAAATACCACAGAGTAGCTGGCTTAGACAACAACCATTCATTTCTCACATTTCTGGAGACCGAGAAGTCTGTGATCAAGCTTTGAAAGTGCTACACCCTCTTTCATTTCCTTTTGATCTCTTTATATGTAACCCTGCCAAACCATGCTTCCCTGAATTCCCTATCCAAAGCAGCACTCTCCAATCTCTGTCCCCTGCTTCCACTTTGTTACACTACTTTCATGATGTTCCACAATATTGTTGTATTTTATTTATTGTCTGTTTTATTAGAATGTAAGCTCCCTGAAGGGATGGACTTTACTTTGTGTACTATTGTCTCACCAGAGCCAAGATAAGAGCCTGACACGAAATAAATGCTCAAAAATGATTTGTTGCTTGGATTAATAAATGAAAGGGACCTAGATCATTTTACTATCCCATGTGACATTCATGACATTTAATTCAGATAGGGGAGGGGACTATGAAAGTGAATAATACAGTGGACGGCTTCATAAGACTCATTTGTCTCAGATAGCTGGATATTAATTCCACGTTAGTGCAGAGGGCTGATATCTAAGTGAACTTTCCTGGAGCCTCGTGGTCTGAGGGATGCCAAAATGAGGGACAAAATTCTATATCTTTCTTCCCTCACTAGTTAAAAATGTCATGAATCCCTGGGACCCTCCTCAGAAGAATAACACTTAAAGTTTGCGAGATTAGTTATCTTCTCTTTCATGAGTAAGTATTTTCCCTTTGAGAAAGAGCTTTTTGGCATTCTGAGATATGGTGAGCCACCCATCAGGAGTTGGGTGTCCTCTTACCCACCTAGCCCTAAGGTTGGATGTACCCTGTAACACTCCAATATCAAATAGAATGAAGTTTTACAGAAACTGTGCCTGTGCTGTTTCTGAAGGCACAAGGGTGTTGCATAAACAGCCAGCTCACAATCCAAGTTATACACAGGTGGTTGTTCCTCTGCTACCTCTCTCTACACGTGCAACCATGGCCTTGTAAGGACTCCTATAAGATTATCTGAGAATTAAATAATCTAAGCCAAGTTTATGGATCATTATTCAAGTAATGCTAGCATCTGTCAAATGCAAATAATACAGTGTTACATGGGCTCCCCTTGAAAAAGAGATGTAACAATGTATTATTGTAACCATCCTTTATATATTCCAGATGGTATCTCCTTATCAGATAGATGGTTTACAAATACTTTATCTCAGTCCATGCATTACCTTTTCACTCTTTGATTGTGTCCTTTGAGGAGCACAGCTTTTAAAATCTTGACGTAGTCCATCCAATTTATCTATTTTTAGTTTCGTTGTCTGTACATTTTGTGTCCTTCCAAGAAGTCATTGGTAAATCCAATGTCATGAAGCTTCTCCTCTACGTTTTCTTCTAAGAGTTTTATAGTTTTAGCTCTTATATTAGATTTTGATACATTTTCAGTTAACTTTTATATCCATATTGTGTAAGATAACAGCCCAACATCATTCCATTTACAGTAGCAATTCGAAGGAATAAAATACTTAGGAATTAACTTAACCAAGGACTGATAGAGTTGTACACTGAAAAATATAAAACTCTGCTGCAAAAAATTAAAGAGGCATAAATAGATGAAAAGTTATCCTGGGTTCATGGATTGCAATTCTTACTATTGTTAAGATGTCCATATGACCCAAAGTGACCTACAGATTTAATGCAATGTCTATCAAAATCCCAATGGCATTTTATTCAGAAATAGAAAAACCTATCCTGAAATTCATGTGGAAACAAGAAACCTCAAATAGCCAAAATAATCCTGAAAAAAATAAAACTGGAGGACTTATACTTCCTGATTTCAAAACTTAATATAGAGCTACAGTAATCAAAATAGTGTGGCCCTGATATAAAGACAGGCATATGACCACTATAATTGAATAGAGAGCCCTGAAATAAAGTTTCATATGTATGGTCAAATCATTTTCCCCAAGGATGCCAAGATCATTGAATAGGGATATGACAGTGTTTTCAATAAATGGGCTGGGAAAACTGGATATGCAAAAGAATGAAGTTAGGCCTTTACCTTATATCACAAACAAACATTAATTGAAAATGTATCAAAAACTTAAATGTAAGTCCTAAATGTATAAAGCTCTTAGTATAAACCATATGGGAATAGGTTTAGGACATTGTATTCGCCCAGTGATTTCTTGGATATGATAGAAGAACACAGGGAACAAAAGTATAAATGGATAAATCGGACTACATCAAAATTTAAAAGTTCTGTTCAGGACACCGTAAAATAAGCAGAGTGAAAAGGCAACATATGGAATGAGATAAAATATTTGTAAACCATCTATCTGATAAGGGTTGATATCCAGAATACATAAAGAATGGCTACAACTCAACAGCAACAATAAAAGAACTCCATTAAAATATGAACAAGGAATGTAAATAGACATTTCTCCAAACAAGGTGTGCAAATGGCCAAGAATCACATGAAAAGATGCTCAACATCACTAATCATTAGGGATATGGTTAGGAAAAATAGACTCAAATTGGATTAAAGACTTGAAAGTAAGATCTGAAACCATAAAGCATTTAGAAGAAAACATAGAGGGTAAGCTCCTGGACATTGGTCTTGGCAATGAATTTTTGGATTTGACAACAAACACACAAGCAAAAACAAAAGCAAAAATAAACAAGTGGGACTTCATCAAACTAAACTGCTTCTGCACAGCATAAAGAACCATCCACAAGATGAGAAGGCCACTTACAAAATGGGAGAAAATATTCGTAAATCATATATCTGATAAGTAGTTAATATCAAAGATATATAAAGAACTCATACAACTCAGTGGCAAAAACCCCCAAACTATCAGATTAAAAAATGGGCAGAGGATCTGAGTAGACGTTTTTCCAAAGAAGGCACACAGATGTCAACAGGCAAGTGAAAAGATGCTCATCACCAGTAATCACCAGGGAAATGCAAAGCAAAACCACGATGAGACACCACCTCATGCCTGTCAAGAATGGTTGTTATTATAACGACAAGAAATAACAAGTTTTGGAGAAGATTTGGAGAAAGGGAACCCTTGTGCACTGTTGGTGGGGATGTAAATTGGTAAAGCCACTATTGAAAACAGAATGGAGATTCCTCAAAAAATTAAAAATAGAAATATCATATGATCCAGCAATTCCACTGCTGGGTATATATCCAAAAGAAGTGAAATCACTATCTAGAAGATATCTGCACTCCCACGTTCATTGCAGCATTATTCACAACAGCCAAGACATGGAAACAACTTAAGTGTGTATATATGAATGGATAGATAGAGAAAATTTGGTGTATACATATACAACAGACTATTAGCCAGCCATAAAAAGGAAAGAAATCGTGACATTTTTGACACCATGGATGGACCTTAAGGGCATTATGTTAAGTGAAATAATAAGAGAAAGAAAGACAAATACTGTATGATTTCACTTATATGTGGAATCTAAAGAAACTGAACTCAAAGATACAGAGAACAGAATGGTGGTTGCCAGAGGTTGGGGGTGGGGTTGGGGAATTGGGTGAAGGTGGTCAAAAGGTAAAAACTTCCAGTTGTAGAATGAATAAGTTCTGGGGATGTGTGTACAGCATGGTGACAGTAGTTACAAATACCATATTTGTATATTTGAAAGTTGCTAAGAGAATAGATCCTGAAAGTTCTTATAATAAGAAAAAAATGTGTAACTTTGTGAGGTGATGAATGCTAACTAAAATTATTGTGGTAATCTTTTCACAAGATATGCATATATCAAATCATTTTGTTGTACACCCTCAATTAACAGAATGTCATGCGGCAATTTTATTTCGATAATACGGGAAAAAAAATCTCACCCTTTCCTAAAAACATAAGCAAACACCACAATGAGACACCACTTCACACCAATTAGGGTGGCTATTATTAAACAAACAGAATAGAAGTGTTGGTGAGGATGTTAAGAAATTGGGACTCTTATGTGCTCTTGGTGGGAATGTAAAATGGCACAGCCATTGTAGTAAAGAATTTGGCAGTTCCTTGAAAAATTAAAAGTAGAATTACCATATGATCCAGCAATTCTATTTCTGGGTGTATACCCAAAAGAATCCAAAGAAGGATCTCAAAGTGTTTTTGTACACTCCTGTTCATAGCAGCATTATTCACAACAGCCAAAAGTAGAAGCAACCCAAGTATCCACTGATGATGAATGGATAAACAAAATGTGGCATATACATACAATGCAGTGTGATTCAGCCTTAAAAAGGAAGGAAATTCTTACACATGCTGCAACATGAGTGAACTTTGAGGGCACTATGCTAAATGAAACAAGCCACTCATGAAACGACACGTACTGTATGATTCTAATTATGTGAGATACCTAGAGTGGTCAAATTCATAGAAAGAGAAAGAAGAATGGTGGTTGCCAGGGGCTGGGGAAGGAGGGGTTGTGGAGTTGTTTCATGGGTACGGAGTTTCAGTTTGGGAAGATGAAAAGAGGTCTGGAGATTGGTTGCACACAATGTGAAGGTGCTTAACAATGCTGAACTGTACACTTAAAAATGGTCAACATTGCCAATTTTAGGTTATGCGTATTTTATCACATTTTTAAAATTTATGTAAAAACGTAGCTTGGTTTTAATACAGGGCACTCTCATCATTAATGAGATATTCATTAAATGGCAACTAGAGTTTTGGTGGTGAACATGAGGGAGTCTATACAGGAGTTGAAATACAATGATGTATACCCGAAATTCATGAAATGTTACAAATTGTTACCCCAATAAAAGAATAAACAAAATTCATATAGAAGTTTAAGAAGTTGTATGATGAAAAACTTACTACAAACAAGTTTTAATGGAAAAAACCCACCAGGAACACTTTCACTAAAACCAAGGACAGTAAAAACTCACAATAATACTACGTTTAAAAGAAACAGTCCATTTGATCACTGGGCTGGTTGCTCTTAACTGCTGTATGATGTTAACTATAACAAGTTTGAGAAGTATACACCTGATTGGATGTATTATTTTCACACGTGTTTGCTCTTAGGAAAGAAAAGTTACTCCAGTTGAAGGAAGTTTAGATAGTTACTCAAGTTGGAAGGACACTGTGCTTCTCCTACTGAGCTGAAAGAGGTCCTGAAAGTCCCCACGGCCGGGCTCTGTCCTCAATAGACGTGGGTCATAAATATCCAGCAGTGAAACTGTGTCCAACCAGCCTCTTTAAACCCAGTGGCCCAGTCTATCAATTCTTCATATATGAAAAATCTTGACCATGTGGAGCCTGTGGGACAAATTATTCTATTTTCACCTGAAGCCCAAGCGCCCCAGGAAAGTTCCAAAAGTTCTATCTTACTCTTTCACAGAGATTCTTTGCTGATCCAAATATACCAGGTCCGCAGCACTGTTGTCAAACTCGACCCTCTTCAGAAAGGAGTGGAGCTGGAAAAGTTGTAGTTGGGTTGTAGAAAAATCCTAGATTTGGATACGAGAGATCTGTTAGCTGTGTGACTTTGGAAAAGTTCCTTATCTTTTTTAAACTTTAAATTTAAAAGTACTCATTTGTATTATAAGAATCGAATGAGGTAATGCATACGAATGTAACTTGATAAACTAAAACTTAAATGTAAAATACTTAAATATCATATAATATTTATGTGATTTACGCATGTGATATACATACAGATATATATACACACGGAATTGTTATGAGATAAATTTTGTAAATTAGCCACTAATTCCAGACCCAACATAGGCACTTTCTTGTCAGTCACTTACTTGAATGGATGCTTGAGAACATGAGAACAAAAAACATCTATGCTTGAAATTCAGAAAATATTCGCCAGAGAATCAAATTCAGATTCACTCATTTGTCAATAGTAGTCTCTCAAAACTTCTCTTTACTCTTCTGCTAACTGGGGATAAAAATATTGCCTAAATAAATTATTATATAATATTAACCATACACACATACAAATATATGTCATATATCAAACATCCCTCCCTCTCTATAAATATGCATAAGATAAAACATTTAAGCTAGCTACTATAGTGCCAGACCTGACATAGGCACTTTGAGAACTAGTGTTCTTTCTACTCACATTTATGGCCATCACGGAAGATCTGCAGACCTATGATGAAAAACAAAAACCCCACAAGATTGGCAATACTCTGAGGCTCTTTGTGACTCAGAGAGTTCCCTTTGGCCCATAAATTTCAGAATTTCATCCCTGCTGTGGGCATCTATTGCTCTATGATTTTTTCTACATGAACAAATTGAATTTGAAAGCATATAAGACTAGATCTCCATCTTAGGCAGTGAAACTAGTAAAGAAGCTACTGTAACTCTGAAGAAAGAATCCAAAACGCTGATTTCCTATAGAAGTTCTGAAAAAGTGACATTTAACTATGTGCTTGGACTGGATCTAAAATTTCTAGATCATCAGATGAGGAGCAGCTCGATTTGCAACATTACCTGCAAAGGGTTAAAAACCAGCCTCTCTCTGTTCCTTATCTTTTTTTTTTTTGAGGAAGATTAGCCCTGAGCTGACTGCTGCCAATCCTCCTCTTTTTGCTGAGGAAGACTGGCCCTGAGCTAACATCCGTGCCCATCTTCCTCTACTTTATATGTGGGACGTCTACCACAGTTTGGCGTGCCAAGCGGTGCCATGTCTGCACCCGGAATCCGAACTGGCGAGCCCCCGGCCACCGAAGTGGAACGTGTGCACTTAACCACTGAGGCAATGGCCGGCCCCTCTCTGTTTCATATTGGTTGCATGCTTGACTGCTGAAGAAGAAACATATGAAGAGTTTGGCCCACAGCATACACAGCATTGTATACACAGTAACTCCTGCCAGCCATGGTCACATCAAACTTGTGCAAAGGGAGAGACTCCAAAGAGTCATTAGGTGAACAGTCGTCTGATTTTTCACTGTCAGTTTCAGAAACTGAGCAATTGAAATACAAGTTCTATCATTTAGTGAGGTGCAAGTCTTCTGGGTACTTAGAAGGGTATCTATCTAGAGAAACTGTGTGAAACCAGAGATCTCACTATCCAGTTGTGAAAAGGTGAGAGTCCCATAGAATGTGCCAAGCAGGGGATAACGTTCACTAAAGATAAAATCCCGTTGCAAAATAGTGATCCAGTCATTCCCTGTCACCAAAAGGTTCCACTCTGAAAAGCTCAGTCCTAGGAATATGTCAGAGTCACCATAGATGCCAAACACGTTTGCTGATGAATCTCTTCCCTGAAGTGAAATGGCCAGGCCAATGAGAAATACATCCCCTTGGCGACAGGAAACTTTTCCAGAAAGGCCATACAGATGCCATTCTTATCAAACTCTCCTCTCAAGCCCCAGAGAAAGTGAACCCCCTTCTTGTCTTCTGAAACAACCAGCACAACCCAGATCCAATCAAAATGCAGCAGCAACAAGACCGTGCCAAGGGCCAGTGCTGTGTTTCTGGGGGCCCTCTGATAGAGAGATGGAAACTGGCCTTTGCCACTCAGGATGGGATCAAAGAAGCCATAGGAGAGCTCAGTGGGAAAAGAAAAGCATGATCCCATGTGAGATCAGAGGAAGCAACATGAGGACGGAATGAAGCACAACTATCAGCCCATCTAACTTCAATTAACTGTTAATGGGCATCAGGCCAAGCTGCCTGGTTGCTGTTCAGCTCAAGAGTTCCCTGCTGAAAGGAATCACAGAGAAGCTTTGCTCATTCCACTTTTATGCCTCACTCTCCCTCTGAAAGTTCTCTGCAAAACAATTGCCAGAGCTCAGAAATCCCCAAAACTTTAGCCACTTAGGGCGTGCCCATTTTCTCCTTCTCTCTCACTCTCTGCAAGAGATTGAATTATTGACCCAAATCCTTCACCCCTCACTGTACTATTGGCCTTTGTTTTATAACTTTGCAGTTACTCTTGCTAGACGTGGAACGTACTTCCCTATCCTTTGACCTTGTTTATACTCAGCGTGTGACTTGATTACACCAATGGTATGTTAGTGGACACGACATAAGCAAAGTCTTGAAATGTGCTTACTCAATGGGGATTGACTTTCTGCACTTTTCCCATTATCATGAAAAAATTTTTTTCCTAGGACTTTACTGCCCCTTCAGCCTGGGCTTCAAAAGGTGAACACGTACAGCAGATGTGAGAGCAACCAACAGCAAGGAACAAAACCTGCACTCAGCAGAACCCAGCCTAGATCCGCTGACCAGCCAACCAACATAGAGATACATTCATGAGAATAAATAATTTCTGTAAGTTACAGAGTTCTATATAAGTTTTTGGATGTAGTATTATGATGCTAATAACTAATGGATATAGAAATTGGTAAGTAGAAGCAGGTTTCTGCTTAACAAAAGGATAGCATATGCTAGTAGTTTGGGAACACTGTTATGGGTGGTGAGAGAGCTGTTAGAGGGGGTTGGAAAATGGCCATAAAGCTATTATAGGGGACAGAAAATGGTGTCCCATGTTATGTAGACAGAAAAAGGTGATGAGACTGTCATCGGTGATAATTAAGAAGATAGGAAATATACCTAATAAACTCGTAGACTTGAGCAAAATAGTTTTCCAGGCAGAATTTGAGCTCAGATACATATAAGAAAGAGATGAGCTCAGAAAAGAACTGCCTCATTTGCAAAAGTAGAATTTACTGCAAATAAACGGAGTCTAGAAATTGTACTGTTGGAAAATCAAACCACTTCTCATAGAATCGATAGATGTAGCTTTTATTATATAGCCTCATAAAGAAGACCAAATTCAGGTCACTGCCAGTAAAACACAGCCTCAGAGTAAAGAACAAATGGTTTTATTGATATTACATTCCTTTAAGACCTCTGAAGAAATAAAGTGGCTAGCAGCTTCTAGTAAGTTTCAGGGTATGATCCCACAACAATCTGGGGTATCTCAAGTACCATTGATTAAGTGTAGAAAGCGTGGTGTGTCTTAAAAAGAACTCTGAGCATGGCTTTTGACACATGGAGTTGACTAGAACCAAATATACAGAACACTCACAGTTTCTGAGAGTTTGGATTGGCAAAAGCACTGGCAGCCTGTAATAAAAGACACTTAGACTCTTTGGGATGTGAAATATTTGGGATGACCTCTAGAGCACCAATTTTCTATAAGTAAGAAACAACTCAGAGCTGGCCCAGTGGTGTAGTGGTTAGGTTAGTGCCGTCCACTTCCACGGCCCAGGGTTTACCAGTTTGAATGCTGGTCATGGACCTACACATGACTCATCAAGCCGTGTTGTGGTGGCATCCCAAATAGAAGACCTAGAAGGACTTATGACTAAGATATACAACTCTGTACTGGGGCTTTGGGAAGAAAAAAAAATAAAAGCGGAAGATTGGCAACAGATGTTAGATCAGGGCCAAACTTCCCCCCTGCCAATAAGAAACAACTGAAAAATCTGAGGGCATACTTTGGAACACCCTCCTTACAAGTGGCAGGGAAATGAATTGTGTGCTATAGAGGAAAAAAATATAAGGATACACTTCTAGGAATTTAAACTGTGGCCTAATCCAGAAGCTCTCTCTATTCCTAAGACCTGGCAACACGGACACAGATTTCATAATTGCATGAATCAGGGACTGCCCTGTGCTTCCCAGTCTTCCTTTTATGAATGGAAGTGTTTACTGCAGATCTTGTTGCTTTTCCAGCTTTGTATGCTGGCTGGGTGGGATGCAGTGAAGTTGTTTTGTTAATTCATAGGTCTTATATCAGGAGAAAGTGCATCCAGAACTGACGTGAATGCCGAGATCTTGGTCTTTGAGCCTGATGCTGTGATTCCATGAGACTTCTGCGGCTCTTTGGGGTGGAGTAAGCATAGTTTTCATGTAGAGGATCATGAAGAATTGTGGTCCAAAAGCACAGACTGTGGTAGATTGAATTACCAGTCTCAATTATTATCTCCTTCTATACATGCCCTTTGCCGTGTGACTTTTAGCTCCTCCTATTATAGGTGGAAAGTATTGCCTTATGCTTTGACCTTAGGTCTGGTCCTATAACCAGCTTTTGCCAATAGGATATTAGTAAAAATGAGTGAGCAAGGGTTTGAGACATGCTTGTCCAATTGTGCTTGCCCTGTTAAGCTTCCACCGTTGAGATGAAAAGAGTTTCTGCTGGGTAGCTGCTTCTGTTCTAGTCTGGGCCTCAGAATCGACAGAGGTGGAGAAAACTTGAGCTCAAGACATAGCATGGAGCTAAGCTCAGTCAAATCCACATCTTGAAGCAGAGCAAGCAAGCTGACCCATGGCTCACACGTGCACGAATGAGAACGATTAATTGTTTTAAGTCATTCATCTTTAGGAAGTTTTGTCCCACAGCATTAATATTGTTGTGACAATAGGTAGCCAAGACACCCACCCCTACTCAAATTAAGGATGGACACACACACACACACACACACACACACTCCCTCTCACACAAACTCTGTGTTATATTTGTGTCTCTGTGAAATGAACTCTCTTGTTTCTTCTTACTTTTCTTAGGCACCTAGGAGCAGCACCCAAGGAGGAAAGATTCCATTCCTCCCCACGCCATCACACCTTACCTGTGGGTAATTGTAGCGTTCCAGCAGTGTCCCCATCTGAGCTGAAATGGCCCATGTGGTTCCTGCAATAACCGCTACAGAACTGCTCTCTCTCACACAGGTGTAGTTAGGTATCACATTGCCTAGTCCAGGCAACCACATGAGGGAACTCTCCAAAGTCCTTTGCTCACTGTGCAATGCATTGTAGAGATCCCATCCTAGGGATACGTTGGGTAAAGATAGGGGTTCTCTTTATTGTCTCAGTGGCAAAATCAAAGGCAAGAACATACTGGTAGTGTGATGAAAAAGCCCTGTATGGAGGGCATAAAGATCCTTAGGAAAGGCTCAAACCATGTGATTTAGGATTATTTCATAATTGAAGAGAAAGGACACAATATTGAAAGCAAAAGCCCAGTAAACTCATTCAATGAGAAGAAATAGCTGTCTTTACTTAGACATTAGAATTTGGACTTAATCACTTATTTAACTGGAGGCCTTGAAGACTGTCACTTAATGCCAAGTTTTCTGAGAGGGGATGTCCATATGAAAAGAACAAAGGGAGTAAGGAAGATTCAGATCATGTCCAGGGTGGACTAATAGGTTTTCTTAATGTTGGACTCTAAGTGTATGACGTTCTAATTAATGATAATTAAATACTGCACTTTGGTGATGCATTAACATGAATTTGGAGGTGGACATGGGAAGGAGAGTATTTTTCAAGCTGCTGCATGTGGAGAGCCATCAATTCAGTGCCAATAACCCAGGTAGACATAGAAAGTTAATGAAATAGGCAGATCGAGAAAGAGGGCTCAGCAGAATAATCGTGCTGCCTAAGTTGGTGCCTCACTCAGAGACACATAGATCTGCCATGTCCAAAAGTGAGGAAACGAAGGGCAGCATTTCAGAGTCCTCAGGAAAGGAGTCAGGAGAGGCACTGACTTTGGAGGAAGCATAAAGCGGCACTGACAGATTATGACTTTTGCCAAATCTAAAAGAACTAGGAACATTTAGGTGTTTAAGAGGCAACACATTGCAATCTTTTGGTGTCCATTTATGAATTTCATACATGATAATTTTAATACATTACATTTTTATATAAGATTATAATTAAAACTGTATCATCTGCAGTACCTTCTTTTTGTCTGTTTTCTACAAGTTATAGCCATTTTATTATTTCTCCTTCCAGCAGACTTAAGGGCAATCTAATAGTATCTCCAAAAGAATCATGCTGACTACAGAAAATTCCCTGCTTTCCTCTTACCTGGTACAGGCAATTAGAACAGTTGTTCAACAGAAGGGCTTCTTTGGGTTACTTTAAATTCTCCCATCTGCACTGGTCTTTATCACACCAATAGTTTGCAATCAGTTGAAGGTTCTTTGTTGTAGAATACATGCTAAATTTTCATGACTGTGTTTGGTATGTTTTTAAAAACAATGTATTTTTTCTCGTTGAGAGCAAGGTGTCTACATATGTGCAGTAAAGAAAACATTTTATTCTTAAAATATTCTATATTTTTACTATATTTGTTGGTTTGATCTACTGACAATTGAGAGAAGTAAGTTGAAATCTCCTACTGTGATGATAGAATTTCTTTTCTACTTTTCCATATTTATCAATTTTTACTTTCTGTGTTTTGGGGTTATATTGTTGTCACACAACATTAGAATTGTTATATATTCCTGGCAAATTTGACCTTTTATCATTATGTAGTGACCCTTTCAACCTCAATGAATGCTTTCTGTCAAAGTCTCTTTTGTCTGATGTTAACATAACTAATTTAGCTTTCTGCTGAGTGGGATTTGCCTAGTATATCTCATTCCATCACTTTACTTTCAAGTTTTCTGCATATTTATGTTTTACATGTGTATCTTGTAAACACTATGTGCTATTTTTTCTTTACCCTTAGAATTTGTTACAGAACAGTCCCCAAGATTGCTCACATTCTTTGCCTTAAAATAGACCTCAAGAAATTAAAAAACATATATAAATATTTAAATTTGAAAGAATATATAGTCAAATATTAAATATATATATGTTTGAATTTTAAAGACTATATATATTCCATGATCAAAATGGAATTAAACTAGAAACCACAAAGATACTGGAAAATCCCCAAATATTTGGAAAAGAAACAACACTCTTCTAAATAACGCACTGGTCACAGAAGAGATCACAAGAAAAATTAGAAAATATTTAGATTTGAATAAGTGAACATACAACACACAAAAACGTATCAGACAATTCAAAGTGAGTGCAATTTTCAGCGTTAAGTGCTTATATTTATAAGGAAGAAAGGTTTTTGTAGTGGGCAAAATAACTGTCCCTAAGGATGTCTACAGCCTAATCCCCAAACCTGCAAATATGTTACCTTACATGGCAGATGGAATTAAGGTTGCTGATCAGCTGACTTTATAATGGGAAAATTATATTGGACTAACCAGGTGAACCCAATCTAATGATACAAGTTCTTATAAAAAATGTAGAGAAAAGCAGAAGAATGGATTAGAGAGAGACAAATGGGACAGAAGGTGGAATAGGAGACGAGTTGGAGAAGGAAGAGAAGGGGGAGGCAAGGGTGAGATCCAAAGTGTGAGAGGGACTTGAACTTTCATTATGGGCAAGATAGAGAAAAGCCACCATGGGCCAAGGAATGCAGTGACCTCTAGAAGCTGGGCATGGCCCTTAGCTGACAGCAAGCAAGGAAACTGAGACCTCGGTTGAATAGCTACATAAAAGTGAATTCCAACATGAATCCAAATGAGCAAGGAAATGGATCATTTCCTAGGCCATCAGAAAGGAGCACAGTCCTGCTGAGATGCTGATGTTAATCCAGTGATACCTGAGTTGGAACTTTCATCTACAGAACTATAAGATAATATATTTGTGCTGTTTTAGCTGCTAAATTTGTGGTAATTTGTCAGGCAGTAATAGAAATCTAACACAGTGTCTGATCAATTATTTATGTTTCTACCCTCAAAAACTAGAAAAGAAAGAGCAGTTTCAACCTAAAGCAAGAAACAAGAAGAAAGTAAATAAGAAAAAGCAGAAATTGATTAAGTAGAAAACAGAAAAACAGTAGGAAAAAAGAAAAGAAAGGAAGTGGTTTTGTGCAAAAGTTAATAAATTCTCAAACTTTTATTTAGCCTGATTGAGAAAATAAATTAAACCAAAATTTCCAATAACAAGAATGAAAGAGGGAACATCACTAAAGATCCTACAGTCATTAAAATGATGATAAGAGAATATTATGGATACTTTTTGGCAATGTATTGATAGCATAGATAGAATAGACAAATTCCTTGAAGTTCCAGTCTACCAAATTCACTCAAGAAGAAATTAGCAACGTGAGTAGCCCTATATCTATTAAGGAATTTGAATTCATAGTTAAAAACATTCCTACAAATCAAGACCCAGGTTCAGATGGATTTCTTGGTGAATTCGACTAAACATTCATGGAATAAATATTGTTAATTTGCTCACACTTTTCCAGAAAATCAAGAACAGCTTCCCAACTCATTTTGTGAGGCCATCATGTCTAATCCTAAAATCAAGAAAGGCATACAAGAAAAGAAAACCACAGACTAAGGTTCTTCCTGAACATGGATGCACAAAGCATTGACAAAATATGAGCAAACTGCATCCAGCAAGGTTGATTCAATATTAGAAAATTAGTCAGTGTAATTCATATGATAAAATAAAGGAGAAAAATCATAAATTATTTCAACTGTTGTAGAAAAATGAAGTCCCTAATTGGAAGCAAATTAGAATTCTAAGAATATGTACCTGCCAGTTCAGTAACATTCCTTGATAAGGAAAATCCTAAATCATCTGAGATTAGACATAACTTGGCTAACATAGTATTAGGTAAGACAGTACAGCGAGTGGTGGATACTGCATGTGCTGCCCAGGTCCCCCTTCAGTGAAGGATTTGTTGTCCCAGCTGCTAGGGGTGCTGTCAGTCCCTTTAGGGATTGCTCAGCTGCAGAAAGCCTCCTTATCCAAGGTTTCGCCCCTTCCTGGGGTGACCCCCATCCAATGAGAGATTGAAGTAAGACTACAAAGGCCTGACCATATTGGGCAAACTCGGAACAACTCTTAAGGGCCATTCTAGCTCCAGAACCCCCTGTGGTGTTGGTCCAAATTGTCCTTAGTCCTGCATCACAGCTCAACCTATTCCTCTGTGCACTCTTGCTTTTTCTTCAATCCTTCCATATGCGCTGATCGCAAGGGTACTCCTTAATAAATATCCTGCATAATAAACTCTGTCTTTGCATTTGCTTCCCATGAAACCCAATGTGTAATGGTTGGTATAGGAGATGAAGAACAATGACAACAAAAACAACCATTAAAATTGGGTTTTGGCACCTGATCATTCTCTCCTCTCTGGTCAGGTGGCAAAGAAGGCCCCACCATTACTGGTGTAGGAAGCAAAGATAATCTCTGGGGAAGATGAAGATCCAATTATTAATTGGATGAGTTATGATGATGAATTGTGGATGATGAAATAATGAAACGTGATGTATTTGCTTGTGTGATATACTAGGCATTTGAGAAAAATATGGGAAATACTAACTATAGTGGCAATGGAATTGAGTGACTATTGATAGACTAGATGGATAATATGGAAAAAGATAATGAAAAGGTGAGAGCAATTAATTGCCAATTGTAAGCTAAGTGTCAAAGTCAAAAAGCTTACTAGATAGCATGCAATGATACTCTAATTTCCTTCAGTGGAAAGGCAGAGAAAGCAGACAACCAGAAGATTGCAAGAGCTTAGCCAGGAGCATGCTTTTGATATGCAAACTAATCAATTCAGATTCATTCTTCTCTTTGGTCCATAAACACCAGAAGGCAAAATTCCTCTGCTTTAATCATCCCATGGCCAGGTCCAGAAAGCTAGGGACCATCCCTATAGCTGAGAGCGCACTAAAATTGTTCAAACTAGCCAATCCTAAAGTGTTTACTCTGATCTTCCTTTGGAAACTCCAGTAACGGCTGTGGCCTAATCTCTCACCTTGGTCTTGACCCTTTTGCCTCCTGACCATCACTGGTGCTTTTCCATGTGGCTCTGCATGGCATGCTGTCCAACCTCTTTCTATGAACTGTGAGTATAATAAACTTTGATTTCCCAAGGATCTCCTGTGTCTCCACCTGTGGCTGCATCTGACTGACTATAACATACAAGAACACAAAATAAATAGCACAATTAGGCTTGGTAAAACATACGCACCCCAGAGGATGGTAGATAAACCCTTCTAAATTTCAGGGGCCTGCCTGATTTTCAGTAAAGTTTTTTTGTGTCCACTGATTAGGAGCATGTTGGCACATCACACACAAAAGAAAAGACAAATTATTGCATCTTATATCTCCCATAATAAATAAGAAAGTATATGCCAGGTAAGGCTTTTCAGTTTTTATCAGCAGCATATTCCACACCTGAGATTCTGCTTCAACCCATATATACCAGGTGACACGAATGCCTGCTAGTTTTGAGGGAGGCCCAGAGTAGGAAGTTGGTCTGTAGCCACCATGCTGAATATCACACCCTTTCCCAGGGTAGCCCAAAGCAATGACTGATTGATGAAGGAATACAAAGGTCTAGACACTTTGGCCTAACTTGATATGACCTGAAGGGTATTCTGTTATTAATTAATTAATTGCAGTGACATTGGATTATAACATTATATAGCTTTCGGATGTACGTTGTAATGTATTTCAAATTCTGTGTCGATTACATCATGTTCACCACTCAAAAACTAATTACAGTCCATCCCCTCACATGTGAGCCTAATCAACCCTTTTGCCCTCCCACCACCCATAGTAACCACCAATCCATTCTCGGTTGCTATGTGTTTGATTGTCGTTGTTTTTATCTTCTACTTATGAGTGAGATCATATGGTATTTGACTTTCTCCCTCTGACTTATTTCACTCAGCATAATACCCTCATGGTCCATCCATGTTGTCATAAATCGCCGGATTTCATCATTTATTATGCCTGAGTAGTATTCTATCGTGTATAAATACCACATCTTCTTTATCCATTCGTCCCTTGATGGGCACATAAGTTGCTTCCAAGTCTTGGCTATTGTGTATAATGCTGCAGTGAACATAGAGGTGCAGGTATCTTTATGCCTTTGCATTTTCAAGTTCCTTGGATAAATACCCAGCAGTGGAATAGCTGGGTCATATGGTAGATCTATTCTTAATTTTCTGTGGAAACTCCATACTGCTTTCCATAGTGGCTGCACCAGTTTGCACTCCCACCAGCAGTGTACAAGAGTTCCCATCCTTCCACATCCTCTCCAACATTTGTTGTTTCTTGTCTTGTTAATTATAGCCATTCTGACCAGAGTGAGGTGATGCCTCATTGTAGTTTTGATTTGCATTTCCCTGATAGCTAATGATGTTGAGCATCTTTTCATGTGCCTGTTGGCAATCGTATATCTTTGGAGAAATCGCTGTTCAGATCTTTTGCTCATTTTTTAATTGGGTTGTTAGTTTTTTTTGTTGTTGTTGAGCTGTATGAGTTCTTTGTATATTTTGGATATAACCCCTTTTCTGATATATGGTTTGCAAATATCTTCTCCAAATTGTTAGGTTGTCTTTTTATCTTGTTGATGGTTTCCTTTGCTGTGCAGAAGCTTTTTAGTTTGATGTAGTCCCATTTGTTCATTGTTTCTTTTGTTTCCCTTGCCCAGTCAGACACGGTACCTGAAAATATGCTGCTAAGACCAATGTCAAAGAGCGTACTGCCTATGTTTCCTTCTAAAAGTTTCATGGTTCTGGGTCTTACATCCAAGTCTTTAATACATTTCGAGTTGATTTTTGTGCATGGTGTAAGGGAATGGTCTGCTTTCGTTCTTTTGCATGTGGCTGTCCAGTTTTCCCAACACCATTTATTGAAGAGACTCTCCTTTCTCCATCGTATGCTCTTGGCTCCCTTGTCGAATATTAGCTGTCCATAAATGCATGGGTTTATTTCTGGGCTCTCGATTCTGTTCCATTGATCTGTGTGTCTGTTTTTTGCCAGTACCATGCTGTTTTGGTTACTATGGCTTTGTAGTGTATTTTGAAATCAGGGAATGTGTTATCTCCAGCTTTGTTCTTTTTTTCTCAAGAATCCTTTGGCTATTCGCGGTCTTTTGTTGTTCCATATCAATTTTAGGATTCTCTGTTCTATTTCTGTGAAAAATGTTGTTGGAACTTTGATAGAGATGACATTGAATCTGTAGATTGCTGTAGGAAGTATGGACATTTTAACGATGTCAATTCTTCCAATCCAAGAGCACAGAATATCTTTCCATTTCTTTGTGTCTTTAATTTCTTTTAACAATGTTTTATAGTTTTCAGTGTACCGATCTTTCACCTCGTTGGTTACGTTTATTCCTAGGTATTTTCTTCTTTATGTTGAAATTGTAAATGGGATTGTATTCTTAATTTGTCTTTCTGCTACTTCGTTGTTAGGGTATAGAAATGCAACTGATTTTTGCGTGTTGGTTTTGTATCCTGCAAGATGACTGTATTCATTTACTATTTCCAGAAGTTTTTTAGTGGATTCTTTAGAGTTTCCTATATATAAAAATATGTTGTCTACAAATAGTGGCAGTTTTGATTCTTCTTTTCCAATTTGAATCCCTTTTATTTCTTTTCCTTGCATGATTGCTCTGGCTAGGACCTCCAATACTATGTTAAATAAGAGTAGTGATAGTGGGCATCCTTGTCTGGTTCATGTTCTTAGAGGGATAGCTTTCAGTTTTTCTCCATTGAGAATAATATTAGCTGTGGGTTTGTCATATATGGCGTTTATTATGTTGAGGTATTTTCTTCCTATGCCCATTTAACTTATTTAGACTTTTTATCATAAGAGGATGTTGGATCTTGTCAAATGCTTTCTCAGCATCTATTGAGATGATAATTTGAATTTTATTCTTCATTTTGTTAATGCGGTGTATCACGTTGATTGATTTGAGGATGTTGAACCATCCCTGCAATCCTGGAATGAAACCAACTTGATCATGATGTATGATCTTTTTAATGTATTGATGTATTTGATTTGCTAGTATTTTGTTGAGGATTTTTGCATCGATGTTCATCAGTGGTACTGGCCTGTGATTTTCTCTTTTTGGATTGTCCTTATCTGAGTTTGGCATCAAGATAATGTTGGCTTTGGAGAATGATTTAGGAAGCCTCCCCTTCTCTTCCATGTTTTGGGAACAGTTTGAGAAGGATAGGTATTAAGTCTTCTTTGAACGTCTGGTATAGTTCACTAGGGAAGCCGTCTGCTCCTCAACTTTTATTTTTGGGGAGGTTTTTGATTACTGTTTCGATCTCCTTACTTGTGATTGGTCTATTCAAATTCTCTACTTCTTCTTGATTCAGTTTGGGAAGGTTGTATGATTCTAGGAATTTATCCGTTTCTTCTGGATTATCCAATTTGTTGGTGAATAGATTTTCATAGTATTCTTTTATAATCTTTCGTGTTTCTGAGGTGTCTGTTGTAATTTCTTCTCTTTCATTTCTGATTTTCTTATTTGAGCCTTCTCTCTTTTTTTCTTGGTGAGTCTACCTAAAGGTTTGTCAATTTTGTTTATATTTTCAAAGAAGCAGCTCTTGGTTTTGTTAATTTTTTCCATTAGTTTTAGTCTATTTTATTTATTTCTGCCCTGATTTTTATTATTTCCTTCCTTCTGCTGATTTGGGCCTTTGTTTATTTCTCTTTTTCCAATTCCTTTAGGTGTACTGCTGGATTGTTCATTTGGAATTTTTCTTGCTTGTTGAGGTACCACAATCCAGAATTGCTATGAACTTTCCTCTTAGAACCACTTTTGCTGTATCTCATAGATTTTGGAATGCCATATTTTCATTTTCATTTGTGTTCAGGTATTTTTTGATTTCTCCTTTTATTTCTTCATTGACCCAGTTGTTGTTCAGTAGACATTCTGTTTCTTGATCTGTGTCCTGGTTACCTGATGGGTTTACTTTGTGAAAATTCATCATGCTGTGCTCTTATGATTTGTTCACTTCTCCTAAGGTATGTTATGCTTAATAGAAGGTTTTTAAAACACATATTGTTTCTACAATTATTAGAATTCAGCAGGGGGTTCAGAGGAAATAATTAAAAATATAACAGTTTCTCTATCTTTGACAAAATTAATGGTCAAATAGATCACACTTTCTAACCTTGAGAACCTCATTCAGCAGCTCACCAAGGAATCAGTATGATTTGGGATCTACTTGATGAGGCCACAAAGAATTCATTCATCAAAAGGTTTCATTTAATACCACAATGTAGGGAACAAATTAAATCAGTGTAATGTAATGATCAGTTTCACAAAGAAATCTTCAGTCAGGGAGGAAACAAAAGTAGGGATCAGAAAATAGTAGCAAAGAAGTGAGGAGAAGTGTGGAGAGAGAGAGGGAGAGGACAGGTTGGTAAGTGAGGTGATGGAGCGAGGCTGAAATTTCCCTACCCTTCACTCACCCTGAAAGAATGTCAGCAGTCAGCAGCTCCAGCCACACCTAGGAAATGGAATATATGTAAATGAAATAAAATGATAAAAATGTTTCTGAACCACATTTTCAAAACGTTTTTTTCTGGAGAGAAAAGCAGGAAGCCCAAGAGAGGGTCAAAGAATGAGAGAGATTTTAGACAAATACCTAGAAAAGAATACAAGGCAGGTGCAGAAGATATCTAAAAGAAAAAAGAGTGGCTGGCCCCTTTGGCTGAGTGGTTACGTTCATGCGCTCGGCTTCGGTGGCCTAGGATTTCACCAGTTCGAATCCTGGGTGTGAACATGGCACTGCTCATCAGGCCATGCTGAGGAAGCATCCTGCATAGCACAACCAGAGGCACTCACAATTGAATATACAGCTATGTAGTGGGGGGCTTTGGGGAGAAGAAGAAGAAGAAGGAAAAAAAGATTGGAAACAGATGTTAGCTCAGCTGCCAATCTTTAAAAAAAAAAAGAAGGGGGTCAAACTTCCTACGTAAAAGGACCTCATCTGCATCATCCCTCCCCAGATGCAATGCTTCCTGTGAAATTTGTGACTTTAACTCATATGGCAACTGATACAGGTGTTAATGTGAAGAGGTCGTGTCATTCTGAAATGTATTCCCATCTTTCTCATGGGGAAAACAAAATGTTACACCATCATATTAACAGTCCATCAGACATAGGACTGGTGCAATTTGATTAAATATAGGAAAAAAAATGAAAGCTTGTCTTTATTATCCTGAAACGACTAGTAAAACAGAATGCAATGGAGAGAAAAGACCTCATAGGCTATTCATTCCCTTCTCCTTTCCTGGCATGTAGACATAGGAAGCTTGGGCCATTCCTAGTAAAATACAGAGAAAGTCTAGGTATTTCACAAATCAAAATGATATTTACATAAAATTCTGTTTCTGCAGGTAGGACACAAAAATTTTATTTATTTATTTATTTTGGTCATAATACCTTATAACATAGCGAGATTGCAGTTGTACATTATTGTTTGTCACACACCATATAAGTATGTACCTTTACCCCTTGTGCCCACCCTCCACCCCCTTCTCCCAGTAACCACTAATTTATTCTCTTTGTCCATAAGTTTGTTTATATTCCACATTGAGTGAAATCATATGGTGTTTGTCTTTCTCTGTCTGGCTTATTTTGTTTACCATGATGCCCTCAAAGTTCAACCATGTGGTTGTGAATGGGACGATTTCATCTTTTTTATGGCTGAGTAGCATTCCGTTGCATATATATACCACATCTTCTTTATCCAATCATCTGTTGATGGGCACTTGGATTGCTTCTATCCCTTGGCTATTGTGAATAATGCTGCAATGAACATAGGGGTGCACAAGTCTCTATGAATTGTTGATTTCAAGTTATTTTGGTAAGTACCCAGTAGTGAGATAGCTGGGCCATGTGGTATTTCTGTTTTTACTTTTTTGGGAAATCTCCACACGGTTTTCCACAGTGGCTGCACTAGTTTGCATTCCCACCAGCAGTGGATGACGGTTTTCTTTTCTCCACAAGCTCTCCAACATTTGTTGTTTTTCGTCTTGGTGGTTATAGCCATTCTAACGTGTGTAAGATGGTACTTAAGTGTAGTTTTGATTTGCATTTCCTGATGATTAGTGATGTTGAGCATTTTTTCATGTGCCCATTGGCCATCTGTATATCTTCTTTGGAAAAATGTCTGTTCGTATCTTCTGCCCACTTTTTAATTGAGTTGTTTTTTGTAGTTCATTTGTGTGAGCTCTTTATATATTATGGAGATTAACCCCTTATCAGACATAAGATTTGCAAATATTTTCTCCCACTTGGTGGGTTGTTTTTTCATTTTGATCTTGGTTTCCTTTGCATACCAGAAGCACCTTAGTCTGATGAAGTCCCACTTGTTCATTTTTTCTTGTGTTTCCCTTGTCTGAGTAGACATGGTATTTGAAAAGATCCTTTTAAGTCTAATGTCAAAAAGTATACTGCCTATATTCTCTCCCAGAGGTTTTATGGTTTCAGGTCTTACCTTCACGTCTTTGGTCCATTTTGAGTCTATTTTTGTGCATGGGGAAAGATAATGGTCTACTTTCATTCTTTTGCATGTGGCTGTCCAGTTTTCTCAGCATCACTTATTGAAGAGACTTTCCTTTCTCAGGTGTATGTTCTTGGCTCCTTTGTTGAAGATTAGCTGTCCATAGATGTGTGGTTTTATTTCTGGGCTTTCAATTCTGTTCCATTGATCTATGTGTCTATTCTTGTACCAGTATCATGCAGTTTTTATACTACTCTTTGTAATGTATTTTGAAGTCAGGAATTGCCATGCCAACAGCTTTGTTCTTCTTTTCCAGTATCGCTTTGGCTATTCGGGGTCTTTTCTTGCCCATGTGAATTTTAAGATTCTTTGTTCTATTTCTGTGAAGAATGTCATTGGGATTCTGATTGGGATTGCATTGAATATGTAGATTGCTTTATGTAGTATGGGCAATTTAACTATGTTTATTCTTCCAATCCATGTGCATGGAATATCTTTCTATTTCTTTATGTCATTATCAATTTCTTTCAGTAATGTCGTATAGTTTTTTTGTATAGGTCTTTCACTTCATTGCTTAAATTTATTCCTTGATATTTTATTCTTATCGGTGCGATTGTAAGTGGAATTGTATTCTTGAGTTCTTGTTCTGTTAGTTCGTTATTTGAATATAGAAATGCTACTGATTTCTGTAAGTTGACTTTGTACTCTGCAACTTTGCTGTAGTTCTTGATTATTTCTAAAAGTTTTCTGATGGATTCTCCAGGGTTTTCTCTATATAAAACCATGTCATCTGCAAACAGTGAGAGTTTCACTTATTCATCGTCTATTTGGATTCCTTTTATTTCTTTTGCTTGCCTAACTGCTCTGGCCAAAACCTCTAGTACAATGTTGAACAAGAGAGCTGAGAGTGGGCACCCTTGTCTTGTTCCTGTTCTCAGAGGGCTGGCTTTCATTTTGTCCCCATTGAGTATGCTTTTGGCTGTGAGTTTGCCATATCTGGCCTTTATCATGTTGAGGTACTTTCTTTCTATACCCATTTTATTGAGAGCTTTTATCATAAATGGATGTTGGATCTTGTCAAATGCTTTCTCTGAATCTATTGAAATTATCATGTATTTTTTGTTTCTCATTTTGTTAATGTGGTGTATCACGTTGATTGCTTTCTAGATGTTGAACCATCCTTGTGCCCCTGGTATGAATCCCGCTTGATCACGGTGCA
The DNA here is from genome assembly GCF_041296265.1 of Equus caballus. NCBI lineage: Eukaryota > Metazoa > Chordata > Mammalia > Perissodactyla > Equidae > Equus > Equus caballus. Next base: position 17,053,988 of record NC_091710.1, on the reverse strand, counting down.
TGATCTTTTTAATGTATTTCTGTATTCAGTTCTGCCAATATTTTGTTCAAGATTTTTGCATTTATGTTCATCAGCTATATGGGCCTGTAATTTTCCTTCTTTGTGTTGTCCTAATCTGGCTTTGTTATCATGGTGATCTTGGCCTCATAGATTGTGTTAGGAATATTTCCGTATTGCTCAATTTTTTCAAATAGTTTGGGAAGAATGGGTAATATATCTTCTTTGAATATTTGGTAGGATTCTGCTGAGATGCTATCTGGTCCTGGACTTTTATTTTGGGGGAGGATTTTGATAACTGTTTTAATCTTTTTACTTGTGATTGGTCTATTCAGATTCTCTATTCCTTCTTGATTCAGTCTGGGGAGGTTGTAAGATTCCAAGAACTTATCCATTTCTCCTAGATTGTCCAGTTTGTTGGCATATAGTTTTTCATAACATTCTCTTATAATCTTTTCTATTTCATTGATGCCCATTGTAATTTCTGCCCTTTCATTTCAACTTTTATTTATTTGAGCCTTCTCGTTCTTTTTCTTAGTGAGTCTGGCTAAGGGTTTGTCAATTTTTTTTTTATCTTCTCAAAGAACCAGTTCCTTGTTTCATTGATCCTTTGTACAGTCAGTTTTTGTTTCAATTTCATTTATTTCTGCTCTAATTTTTATTATTTCCATCCTTATGCTGACTTTGCCCTTTGTTTGTTCTTTTTCTAATTCTGTTAGGTGCAGTTTAAGATTGTTTATTTGAGCTTTTTATTATTTGTTAACATGGGCCTGTATTGGTAAAAATTTCCCTCTTAGGACTACTTTTGCTGTGTTCCATATGAGTTGGTATGGTGTATTTTCATTCTCATTTGTCTCCAAATGTTTTTTGATTTCTCCTTTCATTTCTTTGATAACCCATTTCTTATTCTGTAACATGTTGTTTAGTCTCCACATTTTTGTCCCTTTTTCTGCTTTTTTCTTGTGGCTGATTTCTAGTTTCATAGCATTATGGTTGGAGAAGATAGTATACATGGTTTCAATCTTCTTAAATTTATTGAGGTTCACCTTGTTTCCCAATATTTGGTCTATCCTTGAGAATGTTCCATGTGCACTTGAAGAAATTATACTCTGCTGTTTTTGGATGGAGTACTCTCAATACATATCTATTAATTTCCTCTGGTATAGTCTTTTGTTTAATTCCACTATCTCCTTGTTGACTTTTTGTCTGGATGATCTACATTGATATAAGTGGGGTGTTGAGGTCCCCTACTGTTATTGTGTTGTTGGTAATATCTCCTTTTAGGTTTGCTAACAGTTGCCTGAAGTACTTTGGTGCTCCTGTGTTGGGTGCATATATGTTTATAAGTGTTATGTCCTCTTGCTGGAGAGTCCTTTTTATCATTAAATATTGCCCCTCTATGTCTCTCTTTACCTGTTTTATCTTGAAGTATACTTTGTCTGATATAAGTATGGCAACACCTGCTTTCTTTTGTTTGCCCTTAGCTTGGAGTATCATCTTCCATCCTTTCACTCTGAGCCTATGTTTTTGTGTAGAGATGAGATGTGTTTCCTGGAGGCAGTATATTGTTGGGTCTTGTTCTTTAATCCATCCTGCCACTCTGTGTCTTTTGATTGGAGAATTCAGTCCATTTAACTTACATTTAGAGTGATTATTGATATATGAGTGCTTAATCCTGCCATCTTATTGCAGGTTTTCCTGTTTTTCTGCATATCCTTTATTTATTGTCCCATGTATATCAGGTTACTGATTGGATTAGGTAGTTTTCTATGTTGGTTTTCTTCATTGTCTCCTGTTTATCATAGAAGGACACAGAAATTTAGAGCTTCTCTATAGGGATATTATCAATGATCATCCTAAGCTTGGACACACTAGCAGATGTATGACTTTGTAGGAAAAAAATTTGCATAGTCTCTTAGATCTGCCCTCCTGACAAAGGACTGCATCTCTGAGGAACACCACTTTTCCTACAACACTAGTAACAGCCAAGGCAGGAAGGGGTGGATCCAGGAGATCAGACATTGATTGAGATCCCTCTGTCTTACTTATGCCCTAGTAATGCAGGAAGATAAGAGGTGGGGAGAGTCCTAATATGAGGTCCTGATGGGAGGTGTGTGTGAAAGGAGAGTGGAAGTAGGAATGAATGAAGAAAACTTGATTTCTCTCTCCAACTTTAAAGGGGAATAGGCCAATGGAAAGAGAAAGAGTAAGTTAGAGGGGATGAGGGAATGGTGGACACAGACAGAATAGGAGAGAATTAATTCAGAGTGCATTGGCTGAACCACCTGAAGCTTAAATAGATATCTTCCACCTAAGCTCTGAAGGTAAAAATAAACAGGCTTAAGAGGAAAAAGAAGAAAAGAAAAGGTACTTACTACAAAAATTGCATATCTTAGGTAGGATGGTATTGAAACACTTTCCGTAAAAATTCTGGATCTAGTTGAAATGAATAAAGTGAGAGAAAGCCACCAATAATCATATCCCAATCCCAGTGTAGACTAGGCTTTACTTTTGAAAAGCAGCTGGGGTTATCTAAACTGCACCCTGAGATTGGAAAGTGGATGAACAGAGAGAGAAAAATCAGACAGATCATCACAGAAACATCTCCACAAATTACAGCCCAAACCCTAATTCTGTGGTGAGGGAACAGGCAGATCTGGGAGGAAGTTAGCAGCTGGGCCTCTGCCAAGAAATAAAAGTCAATGCCTCACTTCTCCTCCTCTGAGGAAGCATCATGGAATGGGTGTTTGGGCCAATATCAAAGGCCAGGTCAAACACGAGTGCACAAAGTAAATATGGACATTTCCAGGTCTTAGGGGACACCTTCAATGTCCTTGTTGTAAATTAGGGAGGCGTCATCCCTCCCCTCAGCCAGTTGGGACTTGGGGACCATCTTTAACCTGAGGCTGTACATGTGGGTCTCTGTGCTCAAGTGAAAAAAAACAGAAAAAAAGTTTGTATGTCACCCACTGTAGCCCAAGGCCACATGATTTCATCAGAGCCCCTGGAGAGCACCCCAAAGACCTTCCTCTTCTGAAGCAAAGGATAATTTCAACTGTGTAAGTATGCCAAATTGACACCATCATCAATAGACCCCTCATTTCAGTGTTGGGCATCATGTAAGATAGTTCCAACATCATGCTTCTCGAAAGCCAAGGTAGAAGGATCCTTCTGGGTCTGTGCCTCCTTCACATATCCAAGGCCCACAGCAGTCATGATTGTGCCCTATAAGGCCTCCCAAGGGCCTCTAAACTTCCCTGTGCTTTAGATTCATGGGCAGGTCCAAGGAATCCTTCCTGAGGAAATGGCAGTCAGCTGAATGTTACTCAGCCTTACAGAGGAAGCAAATTATGACACATACTACAACATGGATAAACCTTGAGGACATTATCCTAAGAGAAATGGGCCAGTGACAAAAGGATAAATGCTGTAGGACCCCACTTATATGAGGTACCTATTATAGTCAAATTCATAGAGACAGAAAGTAGCAGGGTGGTGGCTAGAGGATAGAGTGAGGGAGGGTGGGTGTGAGTTAGTGTTTAATGGGTCCAGAGTTTCAGTTGGGTGATTCTGAAGTTCTGAAGGTGGAAGGTTGTGATGGTCTCACGACGATGGGAATGTAGTTAGTCCCTCAGAACTGCACACTTAAAAATGGTTAAGATAGTAAAATTTATGTTATGATTTTATCACAATTTAAAAATAATTAATTTCAGAAAGAGCTTATGTTTAAACACTGGACTGAACTGGAGAGCCACTTTCTTATCTCACGTTATGGAGTGAACTGTGTCCACCTCAAATTCTGTGTTTAAGTCCTAACTCCCAACGTGACCGTATTTGGAGATAGGCCTTTAAGGCAGTCATTAAGGTTAAATGAGGTCATAACGCAGGGTCATAATCTCATAGGATTGGTGTCCTTATAAGAAGAGGAAGAGACACCAGAGCTCTCTCTCTCCCTGCAGGTGCACAGAGGAAAGGCCATATGAGCACACAGAGGGAAGGTGGCCATCCACAAGCCAAGAGAAGAGGGCTCAAAATGAAACCAATCCACCTGGAGCCTGGATCTGGGGCTTTTAGCGTATATAACTCTGAGAAAATAAACTTGTGTTGGTTAGACCGCCTAGTGTTTCATATTTTGTTACAGCATCCTGAGCTGACTAATTCATCTCATATGGGCACATTCCTTGTTAGGATTCTCTTACAGAGAATATCTTTCCAAGATGAAATTAAAGGGAAGTGAATTCTCTCTTCATTTCTTAAAAATCACAATGTGTATCTGGGGAATAAGAAATTGTGGAAAAACAAGGTGAAATCCCCCAGGGGAATGAGTTCCAGCAATTCTCATGACACACAGTGTGGCCTAACTCCCTAGCTTGTTGTTTTATGTGCCCGGAGAATCTGAAGAACAAGGCCATCTGGATCTCTAGACTTGAGTGCTGCTTTCCTGGAATCCCCCCTTGGAGCCCAGCCATGTTGCAGGCTGACCCCAACCACCTGGAGGAGCCACCTGGGAGCACTGTGGTCCATAGCCCCAACTGAGCTCCAGCCAGGTGAATGTGCCTTCTTGGATGTTCAGTCCAGTTGAGACTTGTGGTGGCACATCCTGCACACCATCTGATGGCAACTCTGTGAAAGGCTCCTAGCAAGACCTGCCCAACCAAACCCTTCCTAAGCTCCTGACCCACAAAACAATTACCCAAATAAAATGGTTGTTGTAAGTTGCCAAGTTTTGAGTTAATTTGTCAGGTAGCAAAAGATAACAGGAACAACCACCCAAAACAGATGTGCATTTGCCAGGGCCAAGGGAACTTACAGGGAACCACACGTGATATTGGAGGAAGCAAAAAACCTTTAAGTTACAGTGAATCACTGGAAGCAGCAGTGGGGTTGTGGGTCAGCTCAGAGGAAGGAGTGTTGAGGTCTAAGCAGGAGTGTCCTTTGGAGTCACATGGTTCAGGGCAAAAGGGAATGACAGCATACTGAGATTATTAAGCACTATTATGTGTTGGGTCAGCTTGATGCTAAGCCTTTGTGTTCCCATCATATGCCTTTCAGTAGGGCACATTTTGGCTGCAGGCTGTGGTAGACAGCTTTCAAAAACACCCCCAATGATTTTCTGCTCCTGGCATTCACACTACTTTGTAGTCTCCTCCCAAATAAGTCAAGTTGACCTGTGAAGCCACTAGGACATTGTGGGCATGATGGTGTGTGATTTCTGCTTCCTCCTATTTGTCTCAGTTCTAATTATCTTCTGCATCCTATACATATTACTCTACGTGAAGTGAGTGAGAGATGTTTCAATTATCTATTGTGGCATAATAGACCACTCCAAAACAGTGAGTAATATTGATCGTTTATGCTGTTCATGGATCTGGGGTTGACTAGGCTCAGCTGGGCAGCTCTCTGTTTTTTAATTTATTTTACTGCAGTAAAATTGGATTATAATATTACATAACTTTCAGATGTACATCGTAATATATTTCGAATTCTGTGTAGATTACATCATGTTCACCACCCAAAAACTAATTATAGTCCATCACCTCACGTGTGAGCCTAATCACCCCTTTTGCCCCCCACCCTTTCCCTTTGGTAACCACCAATCCAATCTCTGTTGCTATGTGTTTGTCATTTTTATCTTCTACTTATGAATGAGATCATATGGTATTTGACTTTCTCCCTCTAAGCTATTTCACTAAGCATAATACCCTCATGGGCAGCTGTTTCTTGAAGTCTGTCATGTGGTTGCAGACAGGCTGGACCAGAGGTCATCGCAAAATTTCTCTCCATATGTCTGGGTTGGAAAGAGTCAAGCAACTGGGGGCTGGAATGCCTGCCTCTCCTCAGATATTTCTTATCTTTTTATATAGATACACAGATGATGAGAGAGAGAGAGATGATAGATGTAGATAGGTGATAGATAAATAGGTAGAGGTAGACAGCTTATTGAGAGATATAGACAGATATATAGATAGATGATCGATAGAATGACCGATACATACCTGCAGACTTACTTACACTGTTAAACTTTCCAGGAGTTATTGCATCTTCCAACAGGATTCCATGGAGAGAACAATTCCTGGCCAAAAGAAGTGAATATGGAAGTTTGGACACCAAACTGAGGGTCTTCCACCCCATGATAATTACCTACTCTGCAGAAGGTCTCAGCCAGTGTGTCACAGGAGAAGAGAATCTCTGAATTGACCAAGTTTGATTTGATATTTCCCTTGTCCAGCCTGTGTATCTTTGAGTGTTGTAGGGATAAACCTGTCTCATTCTGGCTTGTTATCTATTTTGGAGATGGCACGGCCTGAATATCACCAGAGGGACTTGTCAGAATTCTGGGACCAGAAAAGCAATGCTATGGGAGGGCAGGTGAGGGCCCACATGAAGACAGTGGGAGCATTTCTCTAGAGTCACTGCAGTGCATGCCCCCAAGTTTGGTCAGGCTTAGTTGTGATGACAAAGTCACTGCTAGAATGGGGATGTTTATATTGTTCTTAGGGAAATTATTCAACAGCATCAGCTGTGACACCAATGATTTCATACGTAGAACTCTGTGAAGGATGTATACAATTTTATTTCCTAAAATGGAAGATGAAGCTGGAGTTGGTCATGCTGTAGGCCAAACTTCAAAACCAATATTGGCTCCTGAGGACTGAGGATAATATGTCTTTGAAAATAACAGCTGACATTTATTAAGCTGTCACTGCATGCTTCGTGGTCTGTGCCCTAAACATGTTGCACACAACATCTGATTTCCTCATCACTTGAGACAGGTGCTATGTTATCCCCCTATTTTGCAGATGGGGACTCTGAGGCGCTAAGTACAAAGGTGCTAAGGTATTAGGTAACTTGTTTATGTTTGCACTGATAGGAAAGGTAGCAGATCCCTTTCTCTGGGTTGTGCATCCATTGTCTAGTTGCTGGGAGTTTTGGCTATTACTACCTCACAGTTGCCCCTTTCTCAGGAGAACCATCCATGACCAAACTAAAGCCCTTTCACCTGGCAGTTGTGCCTCCTGGAGGGTGGGAGACCAGTCTATGACTGACTGATGGGGTACAAATGATGGCCCCTGCCAAAAAGTGAGATCTGCTCTGTAATGCAATTCTGGCTCCAGAGCTCCCCATGGGATCAGGTTCCACTGAGACCACACCTTCACTCAGCCTTTCCTCCTGTCCTGCTCAGCTCCCTTCACTCCCTTCTCCTGAAAACACACTCTCTCAGTAAACCATTTGCACCATAATCCTCATCTTAGGCTCTGCATTTAGAAAACCTGAACTGAGACAGTGGCTAAACCCGAGGTAATTTGTGCACAATCACACTAATCTGAGGGGTATTCAGGGGCTGAAATTCAGTGCAAACCCTGTTGGGCAAGCTATGCAATGAGGGCGACTTGTCCTCATTGTCCCGAAGCCACTGATTGGTCTAGACTCAGTTCTGGATTGAACTAGGATTCAAAACCCAGGAAGTCCAGCTTCAGAGCCCCCATCTCTCAATCACTGTGTGGTGCTGCCTCCTCCTATTAAAATAACACAAGTACGACTAAGGTGAGAGAAGAGGAGAGCTTTGTAAGCGAAAAGGTGTCTTTGTGAATCCCCCACCCCCTAAATGATCGCGTCTTACAGAACAGTCAGTTCAAAGAACTATTTTCCTGAACCATCGCAGAGTAAGTTGCTCACCTGACACTTCATAGTGCGCTGTATTTCCTACAAGCAAGGATATTCTCCTACATTGCCTCAAAACTGACATTCAAAGTCAGAAAGTTAATGCTGCCACATTATTGCCATCTAACCCTCAGACACCATTGAATCCTCCCACTAGTCCCAATAATGTCCTTTATAGCAGGAGAACCAAGCCCACATGTTGTGTTTAAGTGTTACCTCTCTTGATGTTCCTTCGGTCTGGAACACTTGCTCAGTCTTTGGATTTCATGACCTCGGCTCTTTTGAAGATTACACACAATCAGACAGGAGGAGTAGAATATTCCTCAGTTTGTTTTCGTCTGACCATTTCAGGATTTCTTTCAGGTCTGCCTCCTTGGCAGGACTGTCACAGAGGTGACGCTGAGTTCTTCTCACTGCATCCCATCAGGCGATGCTAAGTCAATTCACCCCATTCTTGGTGATGCTCTCTCTGATCACTTGACTAAGGGGCTGTCTGCCAGGTCTCTCCACTGTGAGACTACCATTTCTCTTATGTAGTTAATGGGAATTTTAAGCAGTAGCACTTTGAAACTGTGAAAATATCATCAAATTGCAATTTATCAATTTTTATATCTATCTGTATGTACTCATGTTTCCTAGTTAACGCAATGTGTCATAACCTCTTACCATCATTCTTTATTATGATAAAATTGTTCATGCTTGGTCAGTCAAATCTCATCAGGCTGGTTTCTGCAACCTGTTGACATGTCTCCATCTCTGTTTAGCATTCTCCTGCTTTCTAGCACAAGATCTTCCGGGCTTGTCTTGTACTTTCCCTGTCCTAGCCTTAGAATCAGCCATTTCTCCAAGAAGTCCTGGTTCCTTTTAGTGGAAAATGACATATATAAGTCAAGATCCTGGCAGGAGGTGTGATTATTGCTATTAGGGTCTCACTGTTTCTAAGCCCCATTGGCAGACAGAAGTAAGAAATGTGTTTTTATAACTACACACACACACACACACACACACGTTATCTGTCTATCTATCAATCTGTCTATCTAACCTATCTCTCTCTCTCTGTATCTATCTAATCTATCAATATAGAAAAGTAGGAATTTACACCAATACATTTAATTCCAATCTGACTCCACAGGGTTCATTGGACTCCTCCCTTTCAGAATCAGTGACTCCTTTCTCAAACAGTGAGAAAGGTGGCTTCTGTCATCCTCAATATATTTACTTAGTTGATCAATCCCCTTTTATGTGGCCAATCCTCACTCCATCCCTTTCCTCTCAGGGATGCCCTGCTCATCCTATGTGGGCTCTCCACACCGTATTTAGGCTCTGGCTGCTCTCGCCAGGCAACCCCTCTGTATGGATCCCCTTCTTACCTTGATTGCTCTCCCATGCCCATGCCAGGATGCTCCTGCAGGTGCAGATCCTATGCATCATACCTTGTCTCTGATTTGGAGCAACTGTGACTCCCTTCTCTGACCTTGCAACCCAATATGTGGCTGCCACCTGATTGTGTCCCACATACTGGCTTTAGGACTGAATTATCTAGGAAGGGAAAAGCAGGCATGGGAAGAGGAGGAGAGAGAAGGGGAAGGAAGAGGCAGAAAAAGAAAAGGAAGAACGAGGGCAACTTCTGATACCAGCAGAAAGTGACAAATGCTTTTAGCCTTTCTGCCTAGTCAACTGACCTATCAACCATTTTTCTAAATTATTTTATTGAGGTTATATTGCTTTACAACATTGTGTAAATTTCAGGTGTATATTATTCTATTTCAGCTTCTGTATAGACTACATTGTGTTTACCACCAATAGTCTAGTTTTTATCTGTCACCATACATATATGTCCGTTTACCCCTTCTGCTCTCCCTCCATGCCCTTCCCCTCTGGTAACCACCAATCTGTTGTCCTTATCCATGTGCTTGTTTGTTTGTTTATCTTCTACATATGAGTGAAATCATACAGTATTTGTCCCTCTCTGTCTGCCTTACTTCCCTTCACATGATGCCTTCAAAGCCCATCCAAGTTGTCGCAAATGGCATGATTTTGTCTTTTTTAATGCCTGAGTAGTATCCCACTGTGTGTGTGTCTATAAACCACATTTTTTATTATTAAATTATTTTATTGAGGCTGTATTGTTTTTCACTGAGAATAAACAAGATAAGCTGAGTGAAGTAAGATATTTTAGCATCTCGAGTGAGATAGAGTAACAAAGAATAGTTCAATACATCCTTATAATGGAGAGAAAGAGCAGGGTATGAGAATGAGATGAGAGTAAATAAGAAGGAGACGTATGGATATGCCGTTTTCTTCTTTTACTGCTATACCTGAAATCTTTTCACATGTTATATAAATGCAGTCTATAAAATTGGAGTATGACTAACAGCTAGGTTGAGAAATGCTAGTGGTAATTTCCTATCTCCATTATTTGACTTCTCTTCTGTGATATGGTAAATGAGGAAACCCTCAGAAGGATCCTGTGGGTAATAGAGACTAGATATTTCTCAGACTGACCTCTCAAAAGGGTTGGATGGAAAGGGGCTAGAGAGAACTTGATTCTGCAATAAAAAACAGGCCAGAGACTCTAGGAAATTTTTCTCTCCACTGTTAATTGACCATTAGAGAAGATACTCCCATGTTGTCTTCAGAGACTTGCTCATCGAAATAACTCTTTCTTCTGACCCCTACAAACTAACTCCAAGGAAGCCCTTTGGGAATGCTTATCTCAATGCATACAACAAGTGTAATTGGCATCTTGAGTAAAGGTTTCCAGCAGAGACTCAGGATGTGTCCTCTGGGTTGGAATCTCTGATGCCACATATGTAGTGTCTCCAGTTTTCCTCAGTGGACATCATAGGTCCTCTGGGTTAGGGGCTATTTCATTTCTCAACAGACGGTGCTCCTCTTCCTTCATGTTTGGCTTGTTTCAGGTCAAGTCTCATTCCTGAGGAAACATTCATGCAGCCATGAAGGGGCTTATTCTAAAAAAAAACAGTGCTAGATGCAAAGTCTGATTTGATTCAGTAGGAAAGGAGGTGTGAAGCTAAGAAGAGAGTGCCTTGAGTGATCCCAAATAGCAGAAAATAGAAAACAGGTTTTCTTTTGACTCTTGACTCATAGACGATTAAGCTGGTATTAAATGTAGCTTCTTGATCAGGTAACATTACTGGAGAATCTTATTGCCCAAGTTCAAATTGTCATTCTGGTGTAGAGAGGCACCTGAAATATATGTTTCAAGGCAGAGGAAGCATATCATGATTCAAGGCCCAACTAGTAGAGGTTAAATAAATTCACTTAACCTGTCCTGATATATGCTGTTGGAGTGCAAAATCTGAGCCCAGATTGCCAGAGCATTACAGAATTACACATACAGTTGCTCCTGATGATGCTCTGTCCCTAGGGTAATTAGTGTAAACAGTGATGACTGTGTGGGACAATATCACCTATGCCATCCCAACAGTAAATGGAGATTTCCAGGGTTAGAGAAGGAAGTCTGATGAGCATCCCAGGAAAGACTTGTTTGGATGATCAGTAGCCAATGTGTGAGTGAATGTGGACCCATCCTGCCCTCTCCGTTTCACTGCTATACTATTGTTCTGCCCACATTTCTGCAGAGGAAACCCAGGTAAGGTAATGTTGGGGCTTGAGGTATCCAGGAAACGTTTAATGGAAACCAGGGCATCCTCTTGCATTGTCAGATTATTTCCCAATTACTTAAGTCAGAAGATGGTACTGGTCAGTCCATGAGGAAAGCTGCCTGATGAGGCAGAAGAAAACAGTCAGTTGAGGGCTGCAAATCAGAATGGGAAATTATTAGGAAAGTTAAGTGGGGAAGGAATAGAGAGACACATGAATCAGATAGTGGAGAAACTTATGCTACAGAGATTTAGAAAGTAAGCTGTAAACAAATGAGGAAAGAGATAGGGAAATATATGAATTATTTAGTAAAAGGGAAATGTGTGGCGGTCTTGTTGGGGTTGGAATCATAAGGGGGAAGATGGGAAAGTTGGGCTCTTACTGCAGAAGAAGCTGGATTTGAAATAAGAGTGTGAGGTGACAGCAAAAATGATGATCCTAGGCTGCATGAATATGGCAAGAGATGGTAGGCATGACTTCTTTCTTACTGGTCAAATTATACTTTGAAGAATATATTTAGTTATGAATTCTTCACTTTAAATGGTAGGTAGGTAGCGTCTAATGCATGAAGCTCTAGAGATATGTTTAGGAAGAAAAACACAAAGAGGGATATTTTGAGGATCGGTTTAGATTAGATTTTTGAGTGGGGCTTTACCAGGGAGGTCAAACTCTCATTCTTATTAGTATTCATAGAAGAATTAGATAAAGGAGTGATTGGGAAATTTAGCTGGTTAAAAGTTATAATCCTACTTTTATCAGCCTGATCAATAATTTTAAGGCTCTCATGTCTACCAGGACATATTTCTTATTTATTTTTAGGTACATAAATATGGGATATTTGTTATGTGTCAACTTGGCACTCATAGACATTTCTGTAAACTATACTTAATCTTCAAATGATGACAATACTGAGTTATTCTTATACCTAACATGATCCAATTATCAATGTACGCTCAAAAACGTTAACCTTTTACAAAGAAGAGGATATAAAACACACCAAGCTGTTCCCCACACGAACAAGAGCCCTTTTTTGTCTTTGGGTGAAATTCATTCTACTCCTACTCTTGATTCATACTCTACATTTTCTGTCCTGTAACTTAAATACTGAGATATGTAGCTAACTATATGAATATAGCTTATGTTAGAAAAGGGGATGATGGAGGAAAAGAAGACAAAAATATTTAGTTAATATATATGTACAAAACATTCTTATCCGAGTAAGGAAGAAATGCCTATTACTATTAGTTTTTATTTCTGCAGCTGCTCACCTGGTCGTGGCTGGTGTTTATAACTGTCTTCTTTCACTATCCATTCTGCATTCCGTTTGTCAGCAGTTGGTCATGGTCCTTGTCTGGTGTGATGACACAAACCTTCACTCTTGAAAGATCTGGGCCATTAGACGTCCTGTCTGAAATGGGTTCTTGTAGTTTTCCACTGACTTTTCTCACAGACATTTGTGTAGACAGGCCCCCTAGAAAGTCTCCTGCATTGCAGACACGCTCCTCTTACCCCCATGGTCTAGTAGCAACTCAGTTTTTCCTTGTTAGTCAGGATCAGTCACACCAGCCAGTATATAGAACTTCCTTCACCTGTTGATTCAGTGATATGAAGAGCCAAAGTGGCAGTCACGACTCTAAGCAAATGAAATAATTGTTTTCTCACCTGGTGGCATAATTTCTCCTTTTGGACCTAAAATGTCTAAACTACCAGAACCTAAAAGTGCAGACACAGGAAGCAAAAATTTTCTTAGTGGGTCATAGGTATAAATGTCATAGTGAGAGATATCATTGTCAATTCCACCTCTTGATTCCTGGTCCCATGAAGACTTATGACGGAAGAAACAGCACCATAAATTAGATGAGGATTTAGAGTATTTACCACATCCTGGAGGACACTGCCCCGGCAATGTGAGGAGTTGCCAACTAGCTTTGCTGTAACTGAGTCATCAAAAACCCTTTCCACTGTTATATCAAACCAGTAGTTTCAGGATGATTGAGAATACAGAAAGACCGGTGGATTCCATGAGCATGGGCCCATTTCCATACGTTATTTGCTTTGAAATGAGTTCCTTAGTCAGGAGCAAAGCTTCATGGAATACAACTATGGTGAGGAAAGCATTCTTTAAGTCCAGCAGTAGTAGTTTGGGCAGCAGCACTGTAGGCAAAGAAGGCAAATCCATATCCAGAGTAAGTGTCTATTCCAGTAAGAACAACGCACACTCCCTTCCATGATGGAAGCTATGCAATGTAATCAGTCTACCACCAAGTGGCTGGCTGTTCCCCTGGGCAATGATGGCATATCAAAAACTCAGTGTTGGCACCAGCTGTTGGCAGATTGGGACACAGCAGTGTCTGTAACTAGATTGGACTTGGTGAGTGGAAATCCATGTTGCTGAGCCCGTATATAGCCTCCATCCTGGCTTCCATGGCCACTTTGTTTGTGAGTCCATTGGCAGGAACAGGAGTGCCTGAGGAAGACTGTTAACTGACTTCCACAGAATGGGTCAGCACTTGGATAGGAGGACTCATTCTGTGGACAATAGTAATGGGTATTTCTTCCTTGTTTTTATATGAGTATTTGGCATGCTTTTGGTTATGTGCAGGCTAGCTATATCATGTTAGGTGGAAAGATGACTTTGTTGTGTTTATTTTGGGATGAAGTGTGGCTTAAGGAGATGTGCACGTGTACCAAATTGACAGGGGATGGACCCTGTTGGTATTTAATGGGTGGGTGAGGCTAGGATGAAGTACATTTCCCTGGTTTCCCATTTCTGTGTGTTTCTGGTTATGGTGGGCCACAGGAAAGATTCTCAGGGAGATTTAGAGGCAGATGGGAAGCAGCTGTTTTCTGCTTTACAGATGTTGTTCCTGAACAGCTGACTTGCCTCCTGTTTTGAAGCAGCAGCCGGGACTGTGATTGCTCTACCTTTCCCTGGATCCTCCTTTAGCTTCTGTGACTTCTGGGTTACGTGTGTGTGTTCAGCCTCATTAAGAAGGGCCCCAGCTTCCGCAATACCACCAATTCCAAAGGCCACAAGATCTGACATGGGTTTCAGTCTACCTTGTGGAATTACAGCTCAACCTTGTACATTCCAGCTTGCTCTTGATCTACACTTTATACGCACCTTGCCTTGCTGACTGCTTGTCTCATGGACTTCAAGTACCAGCATCAGACACAAAGGTGACAGCCTTACACAGACTGCTTCACCAGCTCTCACAACTGCATAAGGCCAAGTTTCTGTACAATATTAAATGTATGTTTCTATGTATGGTAAATATCTTAGTGGTTCAGCTTCTCTGGTTAAACCCTGACTGATAGAATAAGCCAAAAAAGCAGATCTGTATACTTTTTATATGTTCATTTAATATAAATAAAATTTAGTGTATTTATATAAAAGTATATATATGTGTGTATGTATATTTATAAAAGTATATACATGTGTGCATATTTATTTCCTGCTTAATGAGGAGATACTCTTGTTTTGAAATTTGGCACTTAATAGATCCCAGATATTCTGGAATTTCAGAGTGATCATATTTGGGAAAAGAGATTTGAAATTCTTTTTTTTTTTTTTAAGATTGGCACCTGGGTTAACAACTGTTGCCAATCTTTTCTTTTTTTTTTTCTGCTTTATTTCCCAACCCCCCCACAACCCCGGTACATGCTTGTATATCTTAGTTGCATGTCCTTCTAGTTGTGGGATGTGCGATGCCCCCTCATCGTGGCCTGATGAGTGGTGCCATGTCCGCGCCCAGGATCCGAACACTGGGCCGCCGCAGTGGAGCGCGCGAACTTAACCACTCGGCCACGGAGCCAGCCCCATGAAATTCTTTTTTTAAAAGGGTACTTCAATAATTTGAGCTGATGAATAATTGAAAATAGAAAAAAATTCTCCAAAAATTATTTCATGGATGAAATGTCTTATCGTCAGGTATGCTGAACCACAGTATTTTTGATACCACACTTCATCTCCACTTCCTGTTTCTCCAGGGACTGAGAAAGGGGAGATGTGGCAGAGGAATCAGACCTCTCTGGAAGACTTCATCTTTGAAGGGCTCTTTGATGACTCCCTCACCCATCTTTTTCTTTTCTCCCTGACCATGGTGCTCTTCCTTATTGCAGTGAGTGGCAACGCCCTCACCATTCTCCTCATCTGTGCCGATCCCCGGCTTCATACACCCATGTACTTCCTGCTCAGCCATCCCTCCCTCATGGATCTGATGCTTGTCTCCACAACCATCCCCAAGATGGCTACCAACTACCTATCTGGCAAGAAGTCCATCTCCTTTGTGGGCTGTGCCACCCAGCACTTCCTCTATTTGTCTGTGGGTGGTGCTGAATGTCTTATCCTAGCTCTCATGTCCTATGACCGCTACGTTGCCATCTGTCATCCACTGCATTACTCTGCTCTCATGAAGAGAAAGGTGGGACTCATGATGGCTGTCATGTCATGGTTGGGGGCATCCATAAATTCCCTAATTTATACGGTGATGTTGATGCAATTGCCTTTCTGTGGGCCTTGAAAAATCCACCACTTCTACTGTGAATTTCCAGCTGTTGTGAAGCTGGTATGAGGAGACGTTGCTGTTTTTGAGACCACAGTGTTCATCAGCAGCATCCTACTTCTCCTCCTCCCCATCTTGCTGGTTTCTACATCCTATGCCTTCATCCTCCACAGCCTCATTCAGATGCGTGCAGCTGGGAGTAAGAGAAATGCCTTTGCCACTTGTAGCTCTCACCTCACTGTGGTTTCCCTCTGGTTTGGTGCCTGCATGTTCTCATATATGAGGCCCAGGTCCCAGTGCACTCCATTGCAAGACAAAGTTGGTTCTGTTTTCTACAGCATCATTACTCCCACAATGAATCCTTTGATTTATACTCTCCAGAATAAGGATGTAGCTAAGGCTCTGAGGAGAGTGCTGGGGAGAGATGTTATCACTCAAAGACAGCAATTGGAGTTACCCTGAGTATGGCAATAGAATGGGATAATCTCCTTACAGTGATCTGAGTAAACCTTTAAGAGTTTTCAAGGGTTCAGGTTCCTGATGACTACTACATAAACGAAGTGGTCAGCACACAATTCCAGTATTCTAACTTGGTCGCAGGCATCAAAGCACCACAGAGTACTATCTTACTCCATCTGGGTTGCTATTCCAAAAATACCACACACAGGGTGGCTTAAACAACAAACATTGTTTTCTCTCAGTTCTGCCAACTGAGAAGTCCAATATCAAGCCTTGAAAGTGCTTGACACTCTCTCATTTCCTTTTTATCTCTTTTTAGATGTAAGCATTTCTAAGCATGTTCCTGACTACCCTATCCAAAGCAGTACTCTCCATTCTGTGTGCCCTTCTTTCACTTTGTAGCACTACTTTACAAGATGTTACACAAAATTACTTTACATTATACTTGTCTATTTTACAAGTATGTAATCTCCCTGAGGGCAAGGACTTTACTTTGTGTACTATTGTTTCACCAGAGTCAAGAAAAGAGCCTGACATGAACTAACTGCTCAATAACTATTTGTTGCATGGGTTAATAAATGAAAAGGACCTGGATTATTTTACTGTCCCACATGACATTCAAGGTAATTAATTCAAAGAGCTGAAGATATTATAAAAAGAATACTACAGTGGATAGCTTGGTAAGAATCATTTGTCTCAGCCAGATATTAATCGCGTGTATATGCAGAGGCCTGGCATCCCAGTGAACTTTCCTGGGGTCTAATGGTCTGAGGGATGCCAGAGTGAGGGGCAAATTATTATATCCTGCTTTCCCTACTAGTTAAAAATGTCATGAATCCCTGGGACCATCTTCAGAATAATAACTCTTAAGGTTTGAGAGGAAAGTTATACTGTCTTCAACAACTAAGTATTTTCCCCTGAGAAACAGCTTTTTAGCCATCTGTAATTGGGTGAGCCACCCCTCATGAGCTGGGTGTCATCTTACCCACCTAGCCCTGAGGTTGGATTTACTTTGTAATACTCCAATGACAAGTAGAATTAATTTTTACACAAACTATACCTGGGTTGTTTCTGAAGTCCCAAGAGTGATTCATAAACAGCTAGCTGACAATCCCAGTTAGAGACAGGGGGTTATTCTTCTGCTGCCTCTCCCTCTCTACACACACAACAATGCCCTTGTCAGGAATCCTATAAGATTATTTGAGAACAAAACAATCGAAGCCAACATTATGGATACTTATTCGACGACAGTAAGGGCTATAAGATGGATAAGTTCTATGGATATAGTTTACAGCATAGTGACTATAGTTCACAAAACAGTATTGTATATTTGAAAGTTGCTAAGAGAATAGATCATAAAAGTTCTTCTGACGAGAAAAAATGTATAATGTTGTGAGGTGATCGATGTTAACTAAACTTACTGTGGTCATCATTTCACGATAGATACATAAATTATTGTGTTGGACACCTTGGGTTAATATAATATTATATGTCAACTATATCTAATAAAACAGGAAACAATAAATCTCACCCTTTAATAAAAACAAACAAACAAACACTACAATGAGACACCATTTCATGTCCATTAGGATGGCTATCATTAAAGAAACAGAATGCAAGTGTTGGTGAGGAGGTGAAGAACGTGGAACCCTTGTGCACTGTTGGTGGGAAAGTAAAATGGCGCAACCATTATAGAAAACAGTTTCACGTTTCCTCAAATATTAGAAAATGAAATTACTGTATAATCCAGTAATTCCATAGAATATTCATTTTCCGTGAGAGTTGTTTTACCCCTTAATCCTGGCAGGATACTCCTATCTGGCTTTAGCAGAACCTTATAGCTCTTGGGGCAAAGACATATCCTAGTAGCCCAGCACTAGAAGCCAAGATGGAAAAGATCTCCACAGCCACCATGACCTCCCCCTTGGTGCTGTTATGCACAGGGAGGAAGGTGAGCCAGACCCTACAGAACACCAGCATGCTGAATGTGAGGCACTTGGCTTCCCTGAAATTGCCAGGCAGGCTCCTGGCCAGGAAAGCCAAGGTGAAGCTCATGAAGGCCAAGGAGCCCAAGTATCCTAAGGAAAGGTAGAACAAAACGACAGAGCCCTTATCGCACAGAATTATGGGGAAGGTAGGCTCAGAATGTGCATGTACATCAACAAAAGGGGGAGAGTTTCCCAACCAGAGAGTAGAGAAAGTCAACTGAATCAATGAGCAGATGGGGATGATGGAATTAGGTGCCCCTGACAGGAACCACTGCCTCATCTTTATCCCTGGGGTTGTGAACTTGAAAGCCAGAACTACAGTGATGGTTTTAGCCAAAATGGTGGGAACCACCACAATAAACATGATTCCAGACAACATTTGTTGGAGGATCCAGGTGGAGGGTTGGAATGTCCAATGAAGAGTAAGGTCAGAGGAAGCAGAGGATGAGGGAGGTGAGCAGGAGTAGCTGAGAGCCCAGTTAATACCTTGGACTATGGGTGTGTCGCTATACTTCACAAAAATGCCAAGAACCACAGCTGTGAGGACAGACAGGCAAAGAGCTTCACAGGCAAGTACCATCCCCATAGGATCTCCATAGGCCAAGAAGATCACAACTTTTGAGAGGCAATGATCTCGATCACTATTTGGGTATTGATTGTCTGGACACTTCATACATTGCTTCATATCTGGCAAGAAAAGCATGGTGCCACTAACTTGGGTTCAATGATTCTTAAGAGTCCTCAAAATATTCACATTTGGCCAAATCGATATGATTAGACAACAAATAAAGGAATGCTATAGGGAGAGAAATTCCAAGATAATGGTGTCTATTGTGTTCTCGGTATAACAAAGGTCAAGGAGCTCTAGCCTCACCTCTTTTGTTCATCTTCTGTATGCAAGGGAATTAGTTTTTTCTTAGAAACAAAAATTACTCCTTTTATATCACTTAAATATGGGTAGGGTAGGACATATCCTCGATTCGCTCCCTCAAAAGCAGGCACTTGTTGATAACTTTCAGTGACCTAATTTCCAGAGGTTTGCAGATATAGAGATGGCCAAGATATAACCTGTCACTGAAGCTTCAAAATTACATTTCTGCCATCCAATTTATTGCACACCCATCTCCTATTCGTTCCCACTTCTATTATTTTTGTTCAGATTTGAATAACATCTATTTTAACAAAATAACTCCCTAACAAGTCTTCCTGTCTTCTGTCTTGAATCCCTCTCACCTCTCACCCATTCAATCACACCCATTCATATTTCTATTATTAAATCCATCCACATAATTTCCTTGCTTAAAATATCACAGTTATACTCATCTTCTTCTAGACCACTGATTCTCAAACATTGGTGCATGTTAGAATCACCTGGATGGCTTGTTAAAACAGGTTGCTTCACCCTGCTATCAGGGTTCCTGATTCAGAAACTCAGAATTTACAATTTTAATAAGTTCTCATGATAGGCTGATGCTGTTGGTATAGGTACTACACTTTGAGAACCATCATTCTCGATGGAATCCAAACTCCTAGCAACATAGAAAACGTGCATGATTATCTTGCTTCTAACTACTTTTCCTGTATCACCTTTTTTGAGAGGAGTTGTGTAGTGAGGATAAAAGTACACATTTTATTGTGGATCTGTGGTATTGTAGGCAATTTGCTTGATGTATCACATAATATATCTTTCTTTAATTCTTACAGAATCGTTTGAGGTAGGTGGACAGTATCAACACATTTAGCAGAAGAAAATAATTGAGGCTTAAAGAGCTTGAATAACTCACCTGGGATCTTGAAGGTAGTGAGGGCTGGGCTAGGATCCAGACTTAAGAGCACGGGGCCAGATTAGGGTGAGGGGAATGAAAAACCGGAGGTGCAAAATTTAAGGAAGCACTCACTTTCATGTGCCAACCCTGCCCTTGAATGACCCTGAGAGTGAGTGCCTCCATAAATTTTGTACCCCAGACACCTCACCTACCTTTCCCTAGTCCTGGCCTTACTCAGTACTGTCTGACTCCAAAGCCAGTGATCTTTCCATTACATACCTTTTGCTGACTTTAATGTTCATCACAATCTTTTCTCTTAAAAAGTTGTCATACTCTTAGAATTATAGGATTTATAGATATTTCTGTATTTTGATATTTTTTCTCAAGAGGAATTTCTGAAGATTTAATTTCATAAATTTAATTCATCACTAAAAAGAATTATAAACCAATCTCATTAATGAAAGCCTAAATCCTTAAATAAAATATTAGAAAATATAATCAAGCACAATAAAGAAATGGCACACTACACTCAATTAGGGCTTTTTAAGTGTTTCAAATGGAAAAACTTCAAAGAACACTCAGCTTATAGTGAGGCAGAAATGAGTTCAAGACAGTCCAAATATTGGTATAAATTTTATATTGAATTATAATCAATAAAAACAAACAACAAAATTCCTGAAGCTTTCCTTCTTATTAATTTTGTGGTTTAGTTCAAATTGCGTGAAAATTATCTGTTTCCTGAAGATCTGATGAAATTCCCATGTGAACCTATCTGGACGTAGAGCCTTTTTGGGTGGGTAGCCCTTTGAAATCTTTAAACACTATTAAAACCTTAAAAGAAATCTGTCTTCAATTCTCAAAATGCTCCATTATCCTCGTACAAGTGCATGTAACACATGCTTTCTCTTCTTCCTGGGGCATCATTCTTTCCTTCCACATCTGACTAACTATCAACACCTGTCTCTAGACTGAGCTTGAATCGTCTCACCTGAGTAGCATTCCTTGTCTTTGTAAGGCTTATTGACTCCTTATGTCCCCAGTACATCCTACTTATATTTCTATAATCACTTTTTATACTTTATTGGAATTTTTCTTTACTTTCCTGCTTATATCATTAGGCTGGAGATGTTCGATGGAAACGTGGTTTATTTGAAAGAGAATAAGATTTGGAGTTAGAATAGTATTGAAGTTTGGGCTCTTCCACTTATTAGGGGGTCTAACATTAATCAATTTCATTCATAAAAATTATTAAAAACTTGGAAATAATGTAAGAAGATGACTGAATGTCCTTTCATTGGCATACCATAGCATCGTCTAACCAGCCAACCTAAGGCTTATTCATTTATCTAGAACAATGTATCTGTTTGACTTTATGATTTACTATTTGATTAGAACCCATTGTGCAGTTATATGTTAATCTGTAGATTTCTGTCCAGGAGAAAGATAAAGCAGAGATTACAGTTTTATTGACCTTTAGGATCTTAACCATTTTCTATATAACCTAACAACCTTGATCTAACATTCTTTGGTTGATGTTGTGTTGTCAAATGTGCTTTTACTGATAAACTATATAAACCCCTGTTTCCCAAAAAGGGTTTGTGATTCTTGGAACCACTTTGATCATCTCATTGATTTCCACATTACTTAGTTGAATAAAATATTTGATAGAAGTTTATTTTGTATTTTTGAGGGTCATGGGCTTAACTTTTAAATATTTATAGTCACAGTAAACTCAACTCCCAGAAAAAAAAGGTCATGATGATAACGTCTACCCCCATAAGTATTTTTATGGAAAAAAATGAGTACATATGTATATTCCTGTATTGTAGTCTCTCAGTAACTGGTATTTGTAGCTGGTATTACTTCCTCCTAACATGGTGTATTGCACCCAATAGGCACTCAATATGTTTTTGTTGAATATACATATTGGTGAATACAAACACAGTTACCTATTGAATAACTAATTGACTGATTATCAACAATGAGATGGGACAGAATAACCACACCTTGATCTTCAATAAGCCTAAATTTCTGGGTATTAATTGACATAAAAATGCTGTGTTTCAGTCTGTTTTCCTAAATGTGAGCTATGTAATTTTTAACTTAAACTTTTTATTTTAAGGTAATTGCAGATTCGCATGCAGTTAGAAATAATACAGGGATATCCTGTGTACCCTTTACCCAGTTTCCTCCAATGGTAACATGGCACAGAACTCTAGTACAATGTCACCACCAGGATACTGACACTGATGTTCATTGCTGAAATCTTCCATTTCTTTGCTGAGGCTTTCTATTTATTCATTTGTCTCAAGTGACTTCAAAATTGCTCATTGGAGCATTTTTTATCATAGTTACTCTAAAATATTTATTAGATAATTCTGATATCTCTGTGATCCTCATGTTACCAGCTGTTGGTGTTCTTATTTCATTCAGTCTGAGATCTTACTGTTTCTTGCTATGACGAGTGATTTTTGATGGAAACTGGAGCAAGTTGTGTATTGTGATATGAGGCCCTGGATTTTTTTGGTTTTTGAGGTTCTGGATTTTATTTAAACCTTCTGTTTTATGTAGCTTTGTCTGCTATAGTTCTGGCTGAGAAAGAGTTGGGGACACTGTCTTGTTACTGCAAGGGAGGTAGAAATCAAATTTTTCTACTCAGCCTCTGATGGCACATGATGAGGGAAGATCTCCTCATCTCTTTAGGTTGGTGTAGAAGTTCTGACTCCCTACTAGGTCTCCACGGTTTCCTTGTGGGGGAGCTTGCATGGATGCAGGGCCACAGCTATTGCTGGAGACAGAGCAAGGAATCTAAAGAAATCAGAGGGAAGTCTTGTTAAAATCTGAAAATAGGTTAAAGGATATTTCATATCCGTAAAGTACTTAGAGCAGCGTCTGGCCTTTAGTAGGCGTTAGTAGTGGTTGAATAAATAAATGGATAAATGCATACATAAGTATTAAAGGCTTGGAGGCTGTCCCTGGTGAAACGTGTGAACTGGAATGGATTACAGCCAACTTTGTTTCCTTTCCAGCTTGCAGTTGCTACTGACTGCATCTGTAGCGCTGTGGAATTAGAAAAAATCTCCCTCGACTTCGCTGCTCTTGGGAAAAGAATCTAAGGCTGTCCAAATTATCCCAGGGAAATAAAAGCCTTTTCAGTAGCATAGTAGGGTTAGGCTTATTTCACATGTATCGTTTATGTTTGTTTGTTAAGTATTTGTTGGTAACCTTTTTTTTTTTTTTTTTTTTTGCAAAGCTGCTCGGTTAGAAAAAGCAGATTAGCTATGGAATGGTTCAGACACAGAGAAAAGTAGAGAGTCGTGTAAGCAGAGCACGCCATTCCTTGACTCTCTGTCGAGAGCTTTTGTGATTCCAGCTGCTCTCTGCCTCAGACACCGTGCCCTCTGCGTGTGCAATCATGGAAACAGTGCAGGGTCTGGAACCGTGGAGGATCTAAGGCAGTACAGTCATGCCTTGCTTCACAGTGGGGATAATTCCTGAGGAGTGTGTCATGGTCAGGCAATCTCGAGACTGTGCAAACACCACGGAGTTCCTAAACCTAGATGGCAGAGCCTCCTACACACCTAGGCCATATGGGACTAATCTGATGGGACCCCCGTTGTTGACTGAAACATCCTGATGTAGGGCATGACTGTACTTCCCAACTCCAAGGGCACGGAAGTGTAGCCTGTGGGGCTTTTGAAAAGAACAGAGACGCTCAAGGCCTACTCTGGACCCACTGACTCAGAATCTACTGGGATAGTTCCCGGCTTTAAAGACCAGACATAGTCCTCCTCTGCAGACATCTCCTCAACGGGTTTTCACACTGGGTGTTCCCTCATCTGAAAAAACAGGCCAAGAGATTGTGCGGATCCATAATTAGTGTTTTAATACAGTTTGCAGGACTCAGTGTTTTTCACGTTCTGTGATAGTGGGATCTGCATCTCCACTGTAATGTGTTAAACCTTTAAATCTTGTCCAAAAGTCATGTCATTACATAGAGAATCCTTATGTGAATTCCAGGCAGATTGCCATCTTTCTGCTTCCGCCTCCTCACCCTTAAAATGGGGAGAATAACGGTAACCTGCCTTTCGGATGTGAGGATTAAATGATGCAGTTGGTGCAAAGCGGTTAGCACAGGATCTGGTGGTAAGTGAAGCCTTCAATCAATTATGATTACAGTAGTTTTGATTTCCCTCCAGTCGGAATATAATTTAGTTGAAGTTAGTGGCTATGTCACAGCTGTGTCTCAGGCTGGTGTCTGCCGCCCTGAGCTAAACCATAAAAGTCCCTAGAATAACTTTTCAAAAGCCTGTTAGCCTCTTGAGGCTCCTACACTTCTTTATTTTATTTTATTTTATTTTATTTTATTGCAGTAACAGTGGATTCTAACATCATATAGCTTTCAGATGTCCTTTGTAATATCTTTCGAATTCTGTGTAGATTACCTCGTGTTCACCACCCGAAAACTAATTATAGTCCGTCACCTCACATGTGAGCCTCATCGCCCCTTTTGCTCTCTCCCCTCCCCCCTTCCCCTCTGGTAACCACCAATCCAATCTCCATTGCTCTGTGTGTGTTTGTCATTGTTTTTAACTTCTACTTATGAGTGAGATCACACGGTGTTTGACTTTCTCCCTCTGATTTATTTCACTTCACATAATACCCTCAAGGTCCATCCAGGTTGTCACAAATGGCCGGATCTCATCATTTCTTAGGGCTGAGTAGTATTCAATTGTGTATACATACCACATCTTCTTTATCCATTCTTCCCTTGATAGGTAGCTTCCTAGGTAGCTTCCAAGTTTTGGCTGTTGTGAATAACGCTGCGGTGAACCTAGGGGTGCATGTGTCTTTCTGCATTGGTGTTTTCAAGTTCTTTGGATAAATACCCAGCAGTGGGCTAGCTGGATCATCTATATGGTAGATGTATTCTTAGTTTTCTGAGGCTACTCCACACTGCTTTCCATAGTGGCTGCACCAGTCTGCACTCCCACCAGCAGTGCAGGAGAGTTCCCTTCTCTCCACATCCTCCCCAACACTTGTCTCTTGTCTTGTTAATTAGAGCCATTCTGACCAGAGGAAGGTGACATCTCCTTGTAGTTTTGACTTGCATTCCTCTGATCGCTAATGATGTTGAGCCCCTTTCCATAGGCCTGTTGGCCATCCGTATACCTTCTTTGGAGAAATCACTGCTCAGATCTTTGGCCCGCCTTTTTAATTGCGTTGTTGATTTTTTGTTGTTGTTGAGATGTATGAGTTCTTTCTGTATTTTGGATATTAACCCCTTATCCGATATATGGTTTGCAAGTATCTTCTCCCGGTTGTTAGGTTGTGTTTTGGTTTTGTGGATGGTTTCCTTTGCCGTGCAGAAGATTTTTTTGACTTTGATGTAGTCCCATTTGTTCCTTTTGTATTTTGTTTCCATTCCCCAGTCAGACGTGGTAGTTGAAAATAGGCTGCTAAGACTGATGGCAAAGAGCATACTGCCTATGTTTTCTTGTAGACGTTGCATGGTTTCGGGTGTGACATTCAAGTAAAAGCCAAGGGAGGAGGCTGCAGTTCGCCGAGAGCGAGCTTGGCGGGGACCCTGCGTCCCTGTCAGCGCACCTTGCGGCTCCTCGAAGGTCGGAAGCAGCGTGTGGGCGGGGCCCCAGAAGTTCTCCCAGGAGGGTGTCCCTGTCCCTGTGGGCAGTCCACCGCCGGAGGGGGGGCGGGGCAACGGCCGGGCAGCGTGTGGGCGGGGCCACAGGAGTTCTCCCAGGAGGGTGTCCCTGTCGCTGTCCACAGTCCACCGCCGGAGGGGGGGCTGGGCAGCGGCCTGGGAGCGTGGGGGCGGCGGCGCGCACGGGGAGCGCGCGGCTGCTGGGCCGCCGTCCTGGGAGGCGTGGGAGGCGTCGGCGAGCCGCGCCTGCCTGCCCAGAGCCCAGCCCGGCGTAGTCCGGCCGCGCTCTGCTGCTCTCTCCCGTGCCGGGCTCGTCCGTTCCCCCGGCGTCCGTGGACGCCGCTCCGTGTCCCCGCTGGGCACAGCAGCCCGGGCCCTCCACAGCCACGGCCACTAGCCTGAGGAGGCCCTCCTTCAGCTCCCGCTCTTCCTGCTCACCGGACACGGACGACCAGGGCGCCCGCGAAGAGGATGCCATCTGGGAGAGGTACCTGGGGGCGTGGGCCTGGGGGCTGGTGGGAGGCGAGCGTGTCCCTGAGGAATAGGCTTGTGCGCCGAGAGGTGCCCGTCAGGTGGCGGGACAGCTGAGCGGCGCGGGGAGCGAGGGGGTCTCTTCGTGCGCTTCACGCGTTCATGGAACGGGAGGTGTGTGCCGGGCACGGGGCCAGCCTGGGGGTGCGGTGCCCGGGAGTCGGGCGCTGAAGTGGCACCCGTTGTCGTGGCTTCTTGGAAGGACAGACGCGAAGTCGCTAACGACACTGGTCTCCATGCGTTCTGAGGAGTGCAGGTCTCCTTCTTTGAGAGGCTACGTTCCGTTGGGGTTTTCATGAAGCCTGTTGTGCACCTGAAGCTCAGGCCGGTTCAGGGGAAGTGGCCTGTCGAGGGCCACATCATATTTGTGTGCAGAGCCAGTGCTTTCCAAAGCCCTTGACGGTGTGGAAGTCTACCTGTTAGGGGTGCAGTGGGGGCTGTCAAGGGAGCGTTGTGAGCACAGGTATGTGTCCCACACTTGAAAGTATGGCAAAGAAAGCGTGAGGCGCGAGGGTGCTGCGTTCGTTCCCTCCTTCCACAGAAAGTCTGGAGAGTTGACTTTGGGACAAGTCCTTCCTTTCCTCTGGTCGGCGTGTGTTCAGTGGTCTGGACACTTGAGGAGCAAGACTGACAGAGTGTTTGACGTACTGGACCTCCCAGCCTGGTTGGAGAGGATCATGTGGAATTTGACTTTCTCCCTCTGACATATTTCACTCAGCATAATACCCTCAAGGTCCATCCACGTTGTCACAATTGGCCGAATTTCATCATTTCTTATGGCTGATTAAAGTCAATAAATTTTTATTTAGGGAATTTTACATATAATTCCTTCCACTGCCCATCAAGCTTACTTTAGTTCCACCAAAATTTGAGTCAAGATTCATCTACGCAACAGCCCTTTTCCAAAGACCCTATGCTTTTTTTTTTAGATGAAGTATATCTGATATATAACGTTGTGTAAATTTAAGGTGCATATGTTAAGTTGGTACATATTATAATATGATTCCCTTAGAAAAGGAGGAATTTAAAAAATGCAGTGAGAACACTGTTATATCAGTCAATGGAAGTTTTACCATTCTGTAATGAATGTAGAGAACTCTTTAAGAATACTTGTAATAAGCATTTCTAAGAATGATAAAAAAGATAAAAATAAATAAACAAATAAATATAACCCATGTTTAATCCACAGTTGTCATGTTAGTCAGCCGACAATTTTTTAGTTGAGTTTATTTTATCTCCACTTGAATATGGATATACTGATGACACACTTCAAAAATGTCCCACCTAGAAACTTTGGGAATTAATTTCTTCAAGAAATTTACTTTAGGGTCTTCTAAATATGAATTAAGTTCAAATCATATTCACTCCTAAGCTTCCACACCAAAAAATAGTACAGATATTTACGATACTGTCAATACCTAAGATTAAAAAAAGTCAACTATTGGGTCTTTTATACTTTTAGGAACTCTGTATTGTAGTTCTTTCCCACAGATCTAACAAATAGTTCTGTGAGTAAAGCAAACCACATAGTTGCTTGACAAGCCATTTCCAATAGTGTGAGTCTACAGAAAAAGCCCCATTGGATAGACCTCAATTCAAGATTTATATTTTGCCATTCTGTCTTAACGTCTCCCATAATGAAGTGCTCCCATGGTTCACACTTGTACTTAGCCCCAAAGTCCTGCAATTTCTCATGCATTTCATTTTATCCTAGAGCAAGAATGTACATTCTTGCTTAGACTTTCTTGCAGCTTTCCCCTGGTTAGCTGGTTGGAAGCAATAAGGGGTGTAGGAGGAAGCCCACGAGGAAAGCAAATACCATTGCATAACAATTTCTTCAAATAAGGTAATGGCATGGTGTCTAGGCTAAGGAAGACTGTTCTTTCCTCTCTTTCAAGGGAGAGGAAGCTGCTTACAATAATAAAGAGGATGCAAGATAATTTGTGATTTCATGGTTTTCACCCTGCCCTGCACAATTATGTCTGTCTAGATCTCAGAGCCCCACTCTTTTCTTATCAGAATACTGACTTCAACAAAAAATTCCTAGTTAGGTTGCATGTTCAGTCATCTTTACAGTTCTGTCATCTTTATTATAAAATCCTGGACAAAAATTAGACCAGAATTTCTGTGGGCAGGAGAAGTGGCGACAGTGGGCATGGAAGCTCTGTGTTAAAAGTATGTCCACAAGATATATTAGATAGAGTGTATCTCGGGAGGCACCTAAATTGGATCCAATATACACCCCTTTTCATAATTACTTTGTCTTGAAATAGAAGACATCAAGTAAAACTATGCCAACTGGAAATGACTATTTTGCAAAGCTTACAAGAGCAGAATCAAACTCCAGCAGCTGTGACCAATAATAAATGCTTGAGATGAAGTAGCCTTGAAATTCATAGAATCTGAAAAAAGTGATGTATATATGTCACTAGAGTTTATTGTGGAATTCAGAGTTTTACATTCCCACACGGAGAAATAGATGCTCATTTTCTCAAGCTAAAGAAATTCTAAAGTTCCTGGTACAATAAAATTAATATAAAACTAGTAATCTTAATATAATTAAGTAATTTATAAATAGAGATAGAAGTTCCAAATAAACAAAAATACTCCTTGAATTTTCTTTATGGATAAAAATAAAAACAAGAATAGAAATTGAAATCAGAAGATTCTTACTGTTCATACAATTAGTCTGTGGTGCTGATGGATGGTGACAAATGGTGATATCCATCTCCATTGCATAAACATAGTTTTCATTCAAATATCTCAGTCTCATTCAAATTACTCTCTTTTCTGGATTATATTAAATCTAACTAAAATAATTCATATCAGTGATGTAACTCTTCTGCTCCAAAGCCTAAAAATCCTCCTCTGGTTACAATATTATTTCTTTAATCAATTCTTATTTTCAAGTTCCCTACTGTCAACTGCATATACTCTTCTAGGCCATATAAATATATCCATATTAATTTGGGCCATCTATGCCATAATCATAAGAACCTCATCTTATGAACAAATTATTATAATTGGGATGACTCAAGAGAAAACTTAAAACTTCCCCAAAATTAGAATGGATCATTTTAGAAGCAAAAAGTAATTTTTACAAACAGAATAATATTGAGTATAACCTAAATAATCAGAACCTTCCTAAGATAAAAAAGACTCCTTCAGAAGGGTGACTGTTCTTACAGTGTTCTGTCACTCTTCTAGAAGGATCTTAGTAAACATATGGTAACAATTCAAAGTATAACCACAGGACATAGAAGAGAGATTATCTACATTACGTGTCTTGTCCTTTACAACATGAAGTTTCTATAATTATTTGAATCTGGTGCTTTCTTTGAGTCAGGAAGAACAACCAAGTTGAAGGTTCATGATAGACATTATGATCCCACAGTATTTAATAAATGAACAGTTTGGAGGAACCCTTGCCAGGCTGTGGATATAAGCATATAGAAGTGTAAGAATAAATAGAGAACACAAAGAATCAATATGAGGAAAGGCCGAGATAATACTAGATCACAACACAGTGCTATTAGGCAGGCAAGAGAGGCAGAGTAAAGCATATGTCTTACATGACTGTTTCTAGCTGGGGCTGTCTCTATTTCTATATAAAATTGACTCAATGCTAATCAGTATATGTGTTCATATCGCCTATCTTCTTGAAGAAACTAATTCTTATGCCCCACGTTAGGATAATGTTAACTCTGCAATAAGAGGACAATATTCTCTATGGACTTTTTTGATCAATCCTAATGATAAAGAAAATTTGAAACTTCTATTCATCATTTGTTACCTGAGATCAACTTCGTGTTCCATATTTTCCTCAAGGCATTTTTCACTTCTACATTTCTCAGTGTATAAATCAGAGGATTGAACAAAGGTGTTCCAATTGTATAAAACACAGCTATCATCTTGTCCATGGAGAAGGTGGTTGCAGGCCGTGTGTATATAAATATGCAAGGACCGAAGAACAAGATGACCATGATAACGTGAGAAATGCAGGTTGAGAGGGCTTTTTTCCTCCCTTCAGCACTGTGGTTTCTCAGAGAATGCAAGGTGATAACACAGGAGAACATCACCATGACAAAACTCACTGTACAAATGGCCCCACTGTTAGACACCAAGAGTCGATTGACCACATAGGTGTCTGTACAGGCAAGTTTCAACAAAGGCTGCAAGTCACAGAAATAGTGATCCATCACATTGGGACCACAGAAGGGTAAACTCAAGGCCAGAAAATATGAGCTGAAGAATGTACACAGGACCCCACCCAGGCTACAGTCACCAATCCACCACAGACTTGATGGCTCATGATGATCATGTGATGTAGGGGCTTACAGATGGCCACAAAGCGGTCAACAGCCATGATAATTAGGATGAAGATCTCCCGGAAGCCAAAGAAATGTGATGAAAAGACTTGGATCATGCACTCATTGAAAGAGATAGTGGTCTTCCTCAAAAGGGCATCCACAACCATTCTAGGTCCTATGGATGTAGAGAGGAAGGTATCAGATAAAGATAAGTGGAAAAGGAAGAAGTACATTGGACTTCCAAGTACCCGGCTGGTCTTGATGGTAGCAATAATCAGAAAGTTACCCAGCGAAGTCCCCAAATAGATAAGTAAGAAAGTGACAAACACTATTTTCTTCCTAACAGGTTCCTGGGTTAACCCAAGCAGAATGAACTCAGTCGCATTATTATTCAGCTGCATGATTTCTTGAATGAGAAGAAGGAGTGTGAAACGGTTCATCTGTAAAATATAAGTGAATTAATTCAGGGTTGTATGTGTAACATATAGTGTGATATATGATGTTATGGAATATTTGAAGAAAAATAAATGTTCCTTATCATGGGCATTTTAGCTGTTGCTTCTTAGTAACTTACCTCAACACTTTGTTCCACAGTTTGTAATGTGGCTCCATTTTATTATTAAATTAATTATTTTTCCATATTTAATAAATTGACATCCATGTTTGGATGGTGTATCTCTTGGGATTTTGGATATATCTGACTACTTTTGGAAGCTCATAATACAAATGGAAAATTATACCCCAGCCCCAACCCATGAAGAGTATCTTCTTTACACATATATTTATCATTGCATATTTGTTACACATAATTCTAGAAATGTCTATTTTTTAATATATATTATGCATCCCTTCACTGGATGCTAATTTCCAGATATTAGAGCTTGAAAAGAGAAACAGGAAGTACTTATATCCTCTAAATAATATGATGTTACCTTGTGGTGCTCTTATGATATTTAGTCTTTGATATATACTAATGTAGAGAAGTGAATATTCTTTAATAGTTGGCAATATCTCAAATATCCTTATTTCTATTTTTTCCTTTTTCCCATTTCTGAAAGACATCCCTTAGAGGACCCAAAGTCCCTAAGGTTGCATAAAAATGAAAGAGGGGTGTTATAACTCAACAGTTCTTGTTTTCATAATTCAGGTGTTTAACTTAAACATTTTACATCTGAAGTGATTTTGGGAGGACACCACACACGCTGTTCATGTAGGATCAGATGGTGGTTGTAATCTCCGGTAGAGTTTGTATTATCCAAGCACCTGAAAACTCCTTTGTTCTTGTAACAAACTAGAGATTCAGAGGAGGGGAGGAGATATAATTTTAGACAACAAGAGTAGTGGACAGTCAGTAACACTTCATTCAATTTATTTCTGTCCTGGCTGAGTCACTGATGATTTAACTTTGAAATTTAATTTATTTCAATGAATATTTCTCTTTTTTCAAACTTAGAAAGGAATACTATCACTGCCTTCACTTCTAAGAAGAAAACTTTTTATCTACATCATTCTTTTCAAGATAATTTTGAAAGGGACTATATGCAAGTAAAAAGTTTGGAAGGTTTACGTATCTCATTGTGTTCCACTTCAATCCTTCAATACACTGTCTTGAAAGTTGTAAGTGGCCAAAGCACAGACTATGATAGAGTAAACAGATGCAAATTTCCCTTATACATCTTTTCCTCTCGCTTGGTAAGCTTTCTTCTCCTGAGCCCACTTGAAATATACCTTATGTTCCTCCAAATCAAAAACTACTCTCAGGAAAGTGTCTGATGAAGTAATTTATATTAGGATACAAAGATTTTTAAAAAACTCTCTTTGCACAATGAAACTTTTGACAAAGATCTTCAACTATGAGGAAACTGATCCTTAGTATCTTAATCAAAACCATAAGCTCATTCTTTCCTTCTTAATTTGAAAGAGTGACCCATCATGAAATATTTGTACTTGGAATTAAGTCCCATAATTGTGGCCACTTCTTTGAGTGTATGACTTTTGATTTGTGCTATCAACCCAATTAGTATGTTCATTTCTAGAACAAGTTTATTTTATTTTATTGTTTTGCTAAGTAATATTTGCCCTGAGCTAACATCTGTTGCCAATGTTACAGGTATCTTTTTTTTGTTTGAGGAAAATTGACATTGAGCTAACATGTGTGCCAGTGTTCCTCTATTTTTGTATATGCAATGCTTCCACAGCATGGCTTATGAGTCGAATAGGTCCAGGATCCAAACCCACAAACCTGGGCCACTGAAGTGGAGTACGTGGAACTTTAACCACTTGGTCATGGGGCTGGCCGTAGGAACAAGTTTATTTATACATCTGGACATATATTGTTTAAGATAACTTAAGAATTATAAATACATATATTTTCATTAACTTATTAATAATTATGAGTTCTCATAGATATTTAGTCAGCAGTTCAATCAATAGTCTCCTTCCTTCTTAGAATGTTGCTTCATTTCTAACTACTTCAACTGTCCCAAAACTCCAGGACCCAACTGCTAAGAAACATCTCGTGGCCTTCAGTGACTGCTTTATGATAAAATAAATTCTCTCTCCTGTTCCCTAAGGGCTTCTCTGATAGCTTTTCTTATAATATTACATAATATTAGTTAAATTCACTTGTATGCGCTCTCTCTTTAGCTTCCTTTTTGGAATAAAAATCTTTGAAAATTAGGTATTCTCCACAGTTCAAAACTCAATGTCTTGTACAATGTAGGTGCTGAGTAAATGTTTTTAAATTGAACCTTCTCAATTACTTCTTAATATATTTATCTGATTGGTTTAGTGCTATTCTGATTACAAAATGCATTCACATCATTAATCTTCTGTGGCCTTCTATTATGCATGGTAGGCAGACAAACATACTCCCAATTTATAAATTCAGAAAAAAATACTGAGATGAATTTTAAATAACTTAGTAAATCATCTCCACAATCTGGAGTAGAAGATGGTGTAGTCTGAACAGCACCACATGGCCATGCAAGATTTGAGACCCTGACACCCATAAAAATGATCATCTTAGCATTTAACCATTTTTTATCATGAATCCTTGGCCCTTAAAGAATATGAGAGCCTTGACATTTTTCATATCCTCCTGATATTGGTTATGTTTTTGTTCATGTCTATGTGGATGATCATATGTAGATTTTTTCCAGAGGTGTGTTAACACCTTTCATCAGGTTCTCAAAGGAATCTGACACAAAAAATGGGTAACAGTGATCTGAAGACAACACTAATAAAATAGCACAACTTAATAACTATTGTACTTACCTGAAACAAGTTTAGCCAAACTTAGCATGGCTAAATTTGTCAAAACAATAATAAACAATGTGTTGGATGGGGAGGTAACAGAAAAGAGCCGAAAGAAAAGCAGAGAGATAAAGGTGGAAAATAGATGAGAGTGGAATAGAGTGTTAGGTGGATCTTTCTAACCTATCCTATCTGTTTTATTGCAGAGGCCACAGTAAGAATCTTTACTCTCCTTAACAACTGTCTCTTAAACTACTCACCCCTCCCTGATTTGGCTACACTAGAATTCTATCTTTGGGAGAATCTCATTTTATGTATACACAAAATTTACCATTTTCTGTGGGAAGGTTAACAGGTTGACCCAAGATTCTTTATCCCTCAAAAGCCCAAATTAAAGAATGAGAAAAAGCTCCCCTCCCCCACATATGGGACATTACCTTTCTTCTTCTTTACATAGTTTTTAGCCTGCACATTGTCATTTCTGAATTTTCCATGAGTAGTGGTTATTCAGTTTTTCAAACTAAATCTGAGATGCATGTAAACTGCAAATTCTATTCTTATGATATAATTTTAGAAATATGCAGAGATTAGTAATTCTATACTGTAACAAACAACATTATATTTAAAGCTGTCACTTGGAGATGACATTCTGCAGAAGCTATGTGAAGGTCACTACCTCTATTAACCTTTTCTCTAAGCTCTAATCAGGCGTAATCTTTTCTAACTTTTAATGCCCCTAGTGAGGACTTATCTTGCTCAGCTACCTTACATGAAAAGCTTTTGTGAACTTTTTTACCCGGCCATCTCAAGAATCTGTGGTAAACCTTAGAGCATGGAATTCCTCCTTGTATCCACGCACAACAATGATGGCTTTTCACATACTTTGTGCTCATAACATATTTGTTGAGTTCAAAAGACCTTTTTATTCTAAAGCTTATATTTGATTCTATTTATTTACTATATTAAGAGTAAACTTTTTAAAAACATTATTCTTTTATCTGTTCTTTTATTCTTTTATCTGTTCCTTTATCAGAGGAAGTAGGAGCAATATAGACACACATAAAATATATTTAAAAACTAATTTGCATTATTCTGTAATGATGCCTTTCTGGGTACAAAGATGTAAATAACCTGTCACTTACCTGTTAGAACACTCTATAGTAGTGTCAAGTCTTTCCTTCCCTTTTTGAAGGCAGCCATCCCACGGAATACTGGGAGAAAAATTCCCCGTCTTAATTCCTGAGGGAATATTTTGACGTGATGATGTAAAATATAAGCATCCTAGAGAGTAGTATGCGCTAAAGTTTCCTTTTCTTTGCTAATCAGAAGCATCCCACATGCTGTAATAAATTTAACTTTTAATTTGTCTATGTAGCCCACAAAAGAGAAAGTGAACCCTCCTCACACTCGGTATCCAAATACAAACAAGGGTTTAGAGGTGTTATGTGTGTTAGGCTGACCAAAGATATCAGGGGAAGAAGAGCAAAACATAAATGGATGGCAGAGAGGGTGATAGAGAAGAGGAAGAAGGAAAAACAGAGTCTGTGGTGGAAGAGGAAGTAGATCAGCAAGAAACTACTCTGCTCCCACCTAGTTCCCTAAATTTCCCCTCTGGGCATTAGGAGAGACACTTTCCTAGCTCTCGTAATTTATTTGCAAGTACAATCCAGGGAAGGCAGTATGGTGTCCCGCAATGAGAAGTTCTATTCTGTGTGCTATAGCCATTCTTCATGAAGGAACCACAAATTTATACTGAGAATTAACATGCATACTGAGCATTGAATAGATATCTCATATTTTTTTGAATTCATTTCTATTTATTTTGCTAATTAATGTTAGTAAACAGACACTTATTTTGGAATACATTTTATTGAAACAATGTTACTTCACCAAATATTTATTGAATACATTTTGTATATTAGACTCTATTTATCACCCTACATAAGTTATATCATTTCATTTACATAACTATTCAATGAGGTAGGTGTTAACAATGACATTTCATATAAAAAAATAAAACTCACAGAAATTAAGCAGCTTGCCCAATTGCATATTTAATAAGTTCAATGGGGAGATCTAATCACTCTCTTTTTCCATGGTTTGTCTTCTTTCCACACATTTTCGTGACACTAGCCCAAATTGAAAACCAGGTAGTACTAGACAGTGATGATGAGGAAAAAAATTTCTAATGGCTAGCAGTGGTATCTCAGGTTGGGGAGTTTAGAATAATAGGGCAATGATGACAGGGTCAGGTCGAAATTACCTTATATACAAGGGAACATGTTGAGTAGACAGTTGGCTTTTTTTAAAATTGTGAATCTCAAGTTAGGGCTGTAGAACTAGATTGGGAAATCTTTACTGGTAAGTGATAGCTTAAATCATGAGATTGGGTGAGGTCACCCAAAGTAAATGGGTAGTTTGGAGAAATGAGCAAACGACAAAATGTAGAGTTTCACGAACATTTAAAAGAATTTTTGAAGATTCTTAAGAAGCATGCTTAAAGGATCATGAGTAAAATCATGAAAGCACAGTGATTTGAAATCCAAAGGATTAGTCTCTCAGGAAGAAGCGAGCGAATCTTCTGCATAAGAAGGCCACATGAGTACTAGTGTGTAAAACTCAGATAGATGAACGTCCTGATTGAAATGATCAATCATTGAGAAATTAAAAATAGGAAAATGTTGCATAAAGACCAGAAACCAGGAAAAAATCCTATTTTATTCTTCAAACTCTTATTGAGTTCTGGAAATTGTAGATAGTCATCGAGGGTAGGGTTCGTGACTATCTTGTTCTACAGCATATCTACAATAGTAAATATTTATAAACAACAGTTCACATTGTGCTTCAAATTATCAATTGTTTACTAGGTGAATGAATGATTAAAACAATTCAAGCCTA
Source organism: Equus caballus (assembly GCF_041296265.1). Taxonomy (NCBI): domain Eukaryota; kingdom Metazoa; phylum Chordata; class Mammalia; order Perissodactyla; family Equidae; genus Equus; species Equus caballus. Next base: position 17,017,328 of record NC_091710.1, on the reverse strand, counting down.
ATTGAAAATAATTTGAGTAACATTTTTTAATTACCTTTTCTGAAAAATTACCTGAGTAATGGTTAAAAAAATAGGTTAAGATTCTCTCTGAACTACACTAAAACCACTAATTTAGGGCAGAGTTAGATGTGAGGTCAGGTCTTGGGATACAACAAATGCTCCTTTAGGAATCGCTTTCATTTATGTGCCTCAACAGCATTTAGAATCAACAGCCCTGGGAGACATCAGCTGGGACACTGAAAATGTCAGGTTGTTCTTATAATAGAGTATGATATTTCTCATGCTGTTGTGTGGAATATAGCCCCCAAAGAATGATGTATTCAACCTTTGGTGTATATTTGTTTTGCTATAAAAATGTCTAAATACTTCTGTAGATTTATCCTGCCTTCATCATAAGGATGCTAAAGATGAGTTATAAAAAACTATCTTATAGGCCCTGAATTGATTGTTTTTGCTGGACACAAGTCCATTTTCCTTCTTGGAGTAATTGAAACTTGATTTTCTTCTGAGAAACCACAATTTCTGCCTTTTCATTACATAAGGTATGAGCAGTGCTATCTCCCAAAGATGGGTATCATTCCTGTGTGGTCAATCAGAAAGCATTTCCCCAGGTTGTAATGATTGGGTCATGCATCTATTAGCAAATAAGATGCAATCTCAGTACTTTTGTTGAACTATTGAGAAAAGTCTTTTTTTTCCCTAATAGAGTTTCTGAGAGTACAGATGTGGAACTCCTCATAATCTTACCATGAGTGGAGAAAGCCTGATTGAAAATGGAACCAACACAAAATGAAACAGAGGCAACATACAAGCAGAAGAAAGCGATTCTTATAATAGAATTCCAGCTGTAGAATTCACCCATTTCCAAACTTTTTTACTGTCTTTTATTTGATTCATTTTATATTACTGCCTTTTACATTTATTTAAGTAATATAATGAATATCTGTAAGCTTACTACTATCCCAAGACGGTATCTACCTACCATTACCAATAATTAAATCAATTTTTAACCTTTTCCATATCCTGCCCCCTGCCCCACCCTAAAGATAGCCAATATCCTGATTTTTTAATTGTACAATTATCTTGCTTCCTAAAAGCAGAATATCTTTATCACGTACGTAGCTTTTTAGTTTTTTCCTGGTTCTCAACTTAGCATACTATCTGCAGACTTCTAAAAGTTGTTTTATTTTTTCATCCACATTAAGGCTACTAACTTTTATATCAGTTGTTGAATATAGTTGTAGATTCATTTTCATTTCTATACGTACTCTATTGTGTGATAATTTCAAAATTTTTTCATCCATTATCCTCTCAATTAGTATTTCATTACTATGAATAGTAATTACGAACATTTTTAAACATGTCCTCTAGAAATGTAATTAATATGTTGCAGGATGTGGCAATATTCAACTTTACAAGATAATGTAATATATTTCCACAAGGAGTCCAGGAATTGCAGTCTAAACCAAAAAAGGAGAGGACTGGAATATTTACAAACAGATCAAAAAACTATACATGATGAGTGAAGGATTAAGTAGATGAATGTTCTGTACTGTTGTTACTGTTTTAATTAAGAACATGAATAAATTCATAATACACAAAACAACCTGGGTTTATATTTTTTTTAACAAAAATTAAAGATGTCAATTCTCAGCCACTTTACCTGTGTCACACTAGGAATAAAAATTTTGTACGCTAAAATAGACTCACGTCCTGTGAAAGGAAGAGAGTTTCTTTGAGGCAGGAAGATGTCCCTTTATTTATCAATTATCATTGACATGTGTGATCTAGGAAGTTAGACATGAGGTTTATGATTATGCTTATATTAATGAGACACATATTTATAAAAAGATTTCCATGTACTCCTACATAGCTACATTAATTGAAGATAACTTGCAGAGGTCAAGAGTGGCATGGCACTGAAGGAGTTAAGAGTATTGCGTGACATTATAAAATTCTTTGTTCCCTAGAATATAGCCTGGGCTCAAAAATCTAGCCAAGTAGAATAAGATCTTCTGTTTGAAAAATGATAATGACATGTGTCATGTTTGTTCTCTTATTGATTTGTTAAAGAGCTCCAAAAATAGATGAACTTTCAGAACCTTGTGTCCCAAGTGGACCCAGTTCCTTCTAATGGCAGACTCTGTCTGCAGATAATTTAGCCCATAAGAAATCTCTTAAAAGCAAAGAATGTAAGAAGACGGCCTAATTAAAGATAGATTTATCTTCATCTTATTTCATAATTTAAAAGCCCAATATGAAGAGGTGGGGGGAAGATGAATGCGTGAGGCACAGAAGATTTTTAGGGCAGTGAAACTCTGCATGATGCTATAAGGATGGATACCTGGCATTATACATTTGTTCAAACACATAGAACGTACTCCAAGAGAGAGCCCTAAAGTAAACTAGGGAGTTTGGGTGCTTATGGTGTGTCAATGTAAGTTCATCAGTTGTAACAAATGTATCACACTGGTCAGGGATGTTGATAATAGGGGAGGTTATGCAAGTGTTAGGGCGGGGGTATATGGGAAATCTCTGTATCTTCCTCTCAATTTGGCTGCGAACTGAAAACTGCTCCGAAAAATAAAAAGTGGTTAATAAAAAAATCCAATATGATTTATTAGCTAGTGTATAGACTTTTATAGACATAGGCCAAGTTTTCTCCAAAGTGTAATTTTTGGAGCTCATAAGCTATATTGAGGCAATGACAAGGAAGCAGTCTTCAGATTAGCCTTACTTATGGAGATTCCTTGGAATCACAGTACTTGCCTTTCTCTCATGAAGGAGGGAAGGACAACGTGCATTCCTTGAGGTACATGCCAATTGTGGTCAATATCTCCTGCCGCCGTGGACTCTTGGTCTCCAGGGCTGATGCAATGCTTTAATTACTCAGAGTGCTTGGTGCCAAAATCACTTCCACACTAATAGGCACTGTCATTTATCAACTCCCCAGTGATAACTTCTTTTAGCAACAGTTTCTTCTCAAGAGGCTTCAGAGCTGAATCCTACTACTGAGCTACTGAAAATGGCTCTTACTAGCAGGTCCCAATGTCCACAACATAATAAAAGATCCTCTGAAGATATTACAACAGCCACCTTGAAAGGTGTCTCTGTCTCCAGTGCCCTGCCCAGTCAAGAATTGTGACAGGCCTCTTTCCTTTATCTCCAATCCACAAGTTCATGACAACTCTCTGTCTTTACACGGAATCTCTTCCTGAGATCATTCTTCTCCGTCTTCTCATCATTCAGAACATGGGCACAGCAGCACTTTCACATTCAAGACTTGTGTGTCTCTTAGAACTAAATTTCCATTGTTTACATACATGGTACCTAAGTGTACCTTTTTTACTGTGTAGATCGTTTCTCAAATTTGCGTATCTTGCAGAAGACTTGTAAATAAGGATGCTCTGAAGTTCAGCTTCAGCCTTGGTATTCAGCCCAAATCATCCATCAGCTTAGACTTCAGAATTTGAAACACTGAACAGCTAACTGACTACATCAGTGTCATTGCTGACATCTCTGCCCTTTAGAGATACGACTGATGGGTTACCACCATGTCCAACCTGCAGGATGGTACTATTACAAACTAGTCCTCATATGCAGATTCATTGTCAATATGTGAATATTTACTCTCAAATGTTGGTGAACATTCTATATATGGCTTGGAGACAATATCTCCTTATTTGTTTTATTTTTCATTTTGATTTTCTTTCGGATATGAAACATTAAGCAGAGTGACATTCTTACAATATTAATAATTATAATGTACACTTTTCCAAAATGTGAACATAGACATGACAACCATAACTGCAACAAACAGTAAATCACTTCAGCAACAAGGAAATAGGATCACAAAGAAAAATAAAATTGCACAAATTTTTTCTTCATTTTTCTTAATCTAACATCTCACTGATAAAGAATGGAATCCTATTTTTTTCTTCTTGCTTCAAATTAATAAAATTATCTGATAAGGCTCGAACAGTTCTGAAATATTTAAATTGTGATATTTAATTCTGTAGTATTTAAATTGATTAAAATATGAAATTTATCTTTTGAAAATATTTTTACTTTTTATTTGGTTTAGACATTTGTAGAGAATGATGACTATTGGAAAGGGTCTTGGAAATTCCTCCATTGAGATGTTGAAGAAATTTTCCAGGATAGGGCAGAAAAAAGAGGAAGAGGAGAAATAAAAGTTAACAAACAGGACACTGAGTCAAGTTAAAAATGCACAGTCTTTGGAGGGAAGGAAAATAAACTCTTCTTGAAACTCCATGGGCATGGTGCATGCTGTAGGTACCATTTATGGTACCCACAAAGATTTCCAAAATGATCTCTTGAGTGTGCACCTCAGAAGGGCATACTACAACAGAAACTATCCTATGGCTCTAAGCTACTGGAATAAGACTGAGAACTATCAATTGCCAAGATTTCTCTCCTTGCTGTGTGGCATCATAGAAGGATGCTAGCACACCTGAGTATGTAGGGAGGTCTCTGTGATATCAGTGGTCTTTAGTAAAATTAACTCATCATGGTGATATCTGGTATCATCTCTGTGGGGGCACATAGTGTGGGGACCTAAGCCGGTGAGAACATGGCATCAGAACTCCCCACATTAGCTCCTAAGAATCCATAATGAAATGTGCTCTCAGATCGGAGTGCACTTTGGTGGAATTTATACTCATCATTTGTTTGCTTTTGGTCATCTTTGGTATTGGTGTTAACAAATTCTAACCTCAGGGCACATAGGTTCTTTGAATGGAAAAAAAAAATTACATTCAAACCTCAAATGGCCATTTCTGCTCCCATCCAAGTTGTCAAAATGAACCAGCTGCCTGGGTGTAAGCTTGGCAAATGACCTGAGCTAACATTTTTTCTAACATCTTTTTATTTTTACTCTTTGTATTATTTATTATGTCTGATTTTTTTTGTTGTAAATATGTTGTACATTTTGGGAATTTTCCTCTTGCTGACATTTTGAGATGGCACAGTGGACACTCTATTTCTTTTTTTTTTTAATTTATCATTATCTATTGTGAAGAATTTCCAGAGTGCTTTTTCTTGAAAGATCCCTGACCTAAATGAATTAAATACTTTAGAATAAAATAGAGTCCTTAAAAGTAATTTTTGCTAGTGTTATAAATGCTAAAATTCGACCTTTTATATGAAGATTAGAATTTTGACATGTTCTAGCTATTATTAATCTCCTTGATTTAATTTTTTAAAAATATTTTGAAATATTTCTTAGCTAGAACAGGCTATAGCATTCTTCCCAAACTTGTATGTAGCCAACATATTCTCTTAATATTTCATTAACTGTCAATCTATTTTCCTATTTAATTATTTGAAATCTCTTAATTGTCTTTGAGCTATTTAATACTACAGCTGTTATGACCATTGTTAATATTGGAGCACTGTACTCTTGCAAAAATAAATATATATACCTCTACTTGATTATAGAATGTCAACATGTAAAACATACATAGAGGCTCAGATTCTCAGAACTTCCCAACTGAAATCTTTCTCTGCCTCCTGAATGCAATAAACTTATTGGAGCCCCATCCCAGAGCAGCAGCTGCCACACAGGCCTGCTTCCCCAATCACAACCCTGCTCCATCCTAGATGGGGCAAATGTCCTAGGGTTTTGATAACCCTTGGACATAAAAGGAATCACTGAACAGTTAAATTTTCAAACATAAACATACTGGATCACAGGAATCTGAGATCTTCTGAGAACACGATGCTGGACTTTCTCAATCATTCATGTCTTTCCTCGAATACTCATATGACCAGAAGAGAGTCCCAAATTATAAAGCACAGGTCCTCCTCCTTGCTATAATTTCAAGAAAATCACCACTTTTACTTTCTTTTTTTCCCTCTCATTTATCCTCAGTCCTTAATTTTTCCATCTGCTGAATTTTGTTATAAAACCCTCTCTCAATTCAAACTGTGCTTACATCATTATTAGAAAAGACAAAGTTGTGAAACAATTTTTCCATAGCTTCCTGAATTACATTGACAGATATTTTCGATTTCAATTTTTGTCTATATATATTTACCATAATATAATGAATATTTTTTCCAGATAGCTGTACAGTTCCACACCAAGTTTTTGAATGATTTATTTTTTCCAGTAACTTGACACACCACCTTAACTTTATTCCAAAATGTCATACACATTATGTTCTACTTCGAGGTTTGTGTTCAGTTTCACTGATACGTCTATTCTACGGCTAATATCACAATTTTGTAATTATTGTAGCTGAGTGTTATATTTTAATATCTGGGAACACTTTTCCCCCTTTTTTTGGTAAAAATTTACCTTCCCATGTTTTGTATATTTATTTTTCAATGTGAACAAACTTTTCTAATTAAAAAGTGTATTATTAGTAATTTTACTTGGGAATTCCTTAATGTATAACTCAACTTGTGGAGAAGTTGAGATTTTTAAAATGTTGAGTATCTTTAATATATCAAGTAGGATTAGTGATATTAGAGGAAACAAGGCTGTGACTCACATAGGACCTGGAATGGTTTGGGTCTCTCACTCATTGGAATAAAAAATCTCATAATTCACAGGACACCAACTAGATTATTCAGAAATGCATTACCTCAGTAGTGAAGTAAAGTTAACCATGAACTTACCATAAACTAAATATTGCTCTAGTCTCACTTAACAAAGTTCAAGTATAATTATATGAATGCAAAATATCCAGGAACAAAGGTAAAATCCATAATGTTTATCATCCAATCAAAAATTACCAAGTATGGAGAGCAGGACCAAGATGGCAAAGTGAGTAGTCTTATTTGCCTCTCCCCCTTCAAATCTACAACTAATTGGACATTAATCAGCTAACAAAGGATATCCAAATAGCATCTCAAGATGCCTGAGAGACCCTTGCTGCTATACATTGGAAAGTGGACAGTCTTCCCCCTGGGAGGAGGTGGAGATAGGTGAACACTCTCTGACCCCCAAACCCACAAATAGCCTAGTACCTGCAAGAGGCTCTCTTCCAGTGGACTCCCCCATAGCATCATCACACACCAAGAGTGGGCATATGCATGCACCGGTGGAGCTATGGTGGAAAAAGGTGACTACAGACGTACCTAAGCCCCCTGCAATTACACCTAAGGCAAGAGGGGAACTCCAGGGTCCTGCACCACCAACACGGAAAGCATTTGTTTGCCATTAGCAGAGAGGCCCCACCCAGAAATCAGAACACTGGGAAGCTCCCAAAGAGCAGAATTCCTGACAAGGCAGCAGCCCACCAGCCACCGCCAGGCTCACAGACTCCAGCTGTGCCCCAGACAGTGCAAGAGGCATCCAGAGATCCTGTGGGGGTGCTTGGGGTCTGGGTGGAGCTCCAGGGCCTCGTTCTGTGGCCCAGGGTAAACTCCAGGGTCCCACACTGCCAGCAGGGAAAGCCTCTGCTCGCCATTAGCAGAGAGGCTGCGCCCAGCATTCAGAATGCCAGGAAGCTCACAAAGAGCAGAATTCACAGCAAGGCAGCAGCCCACCAGTCGCCACCAGACTCAGGACTCTGGCTGTGCCTCAGATGGTGCAAGAGGCACCCAGAGATATCATGGGCATGGTCAGCAGCTGGGTGGAGCTCCAACGGCCCAGCTCCACATCCCAGGGGGAATATCCAGGGTCCTGCACTGGCAGCATCCATCATCAGAGCCGTGGGAGGCTCCCAAAGAGCAGGATCCCAGGCAGGGCAGCAGCCTGCCAGCCACCACTGGACTCATGGACTTGTCTGTGTCCCATATGGGGCAAGGGGCACTCAGAGATTCCATGGGAGTGGTCTGGTGCTAGGTGGAGCTCCACTGGCCCAGCTCAGTGGCCCAGCAGGGAAATCCAGTTTCCCACAGCAGCCTCAGCAAAAGCCTCTGCACAGCATTAGTGGAGAGGCCCTGACTGGCAATCACAAGGCTGCAAGGCCCTGGGGCAAAAGTAGCACTGCTAGGTGAGCTAACCACAGACTGCAGAAGATACCTATAGCTCTGCTGGGACATATAGTGGACAGGTGAGATCTTGTAGGCTCTGACAGTGACAGAGCTGCAATTATAGGTGACCTTGCTCACAGACGCTGGGAAAGCCTTAACACTGCTGCAGACCCAAAGGAGGGAGTGTGTCTAGGTGGTCTGCAACAGTAGGCACCAGCAGCATGAGGTCCCCTTGTGATTTCCCCAACAAATGAGGAGGGACCCCACAGGACCACTGTGACTACAAGGAGGGGCCCAGGTCCAGTCAGTAACAGCTGACAGGGTTCCTGGTTGGTGCAGTCTAAACAGATGCTCCCCACCCACACCAGTTGAAACAAGTGGAAAGAGTAACTAAACTCTATCCCCATGTGGAGGCACAAATCCACATCAAGCAGTATGAAAAATATATTAAATCTCCTGAACATAAGGAAAATGACAAGTACCCAGAAAATAATCCCAAAGACAATGAAATCTATAACCTAAATGATGATGAAATCAAAACAGTCATTATTTAAAACCTCAATGAGTTAAAAGAGAATTCAGATAGAGAACTCAATGAGTTTAGGAGCTGTGTCACAAAAGAGCTTGATACTATAAAGAAGAAGCTATTAGAAATACTGGAGATGAAGAACACAATGGAAGAGATTAAGAAAAATCTGGACTCTCTGAATAGTAGGGTCGATAATATATAGGACAGAATTAGCAATTTGGAGGATAAGAATATAGAAACGCTGCATTCAAAGGAGGAGAGAGAACTAAGACTAAAAAGAAATGAAGAAACTCTCCGAGAATTATCCGACTCAATTAGGAGATGCAACATAAGGATTATAGGTTACCAGAGGAAGAAGAGAAGGAGAAGGGGGCAGAAGGCTTGATAAAATGAATAATGGCTGAGAACTTTCCAAACTTGGGGAGAGATATGGAACTTCATGTGACAGAAGCCAATAGACCTCCAAAATTTATCAATGTAAGAAGACCAACCTCAAGGCATATAGTAGTCAAGCTAGCAAAAGTAAACAACAAAGAGAAAATACTAAAGGAAGCCAGGCAGAAGAAAATCACCTAGAAAGGAACACCCATAAGGCCATCAGTAGATTTCTCAGGAGATATCTTACAGGCTAGAAGAGAATGGAGTGAAATATTCCAAACTCTGAAGGACAAAAACTGCAGCCAAGAATACTCTACCCAGTGAAAATATCCTTCAAATACAATGGAGAAATAAAAACTTTCCCAGATAAAGAAAAGTTAAGGGAGTTCAATGCCACAAAACCTCCTCTTCAAGAAAAGCTCAGGAAGAACCTCATACCTGAAAAATCAAAAAAAGGAAAGGGGTTACAAAATCCAGAACAAAGGAGATAAGTAGAAGGACAATAACAGAAAGTAGCAGCTCTCCATCAGAACAGGTTAGCAAAAGTTAAATAAAACATTAAAGATAAAAGGAAGGGAAACACAAAGAAAAAATATAACCTTGTCATTTTAACCACAAACTCACAACACAAGAAGGAAGAGGAAAAAAAAAATCTGACAATAAAAGCTTAGAAGGGGAAGAGAGAAGGGATGAAATGTTTTAATTTAAGGAAATAAGAGGCTATCAGAAAAAGGACTATCTCCTCTATGAGACATGTTATATAAACCACCTGGTAACCCCTAAACAAATAACAAGAATAAAGACACAAATTACAAATAAGAAGAAAGCCAATACAGAAATTTACCTACCTGAATTAGATATCCAAAAATCATGTGACGAGAAACAAAAGAAATGCAAAAGAACTGGAAAACAAGAGATAAATTGGCAGCGTTGGCCCCCACGTTTCCATAATCACTCTAAACATAAATGTATTGAACTCTCCCAGCAAAAGACACAGCGTGGGAGGATGGATCAAAGAATGAGATCCAACAATATGCTGACTCCAGGAAACACACCTCAGCCGCAAATACAAACACAGACTCAGAGTGAAGGGATAGAAGACAATACTCTAAGATAATAATGAACAAAAAAAGCAGGTGTTGCCATTCTTATATCAGACAAAGTAGACTTCTAAGCAAAACATATAAAGAAAGACAAAGAGGGGCAGCATATAATGATAAAAGGGACACTCCACCAAGATGACATAACACATAAATATATACGCACCCAACACAGGAGCACCAAAATATGAAAAGCAACTATTGACAAAACTAAAAGGACACAACAAAAACAATACAATAATAGTAGGGGACATCAACACCCCATTAACACCAATGGATAGATCATCCAGACAGAAAATCAACAAGGAAATTGTAGAATTAAATTTAAAATTAGACAAGATGGACTTAATAGATATATATAGAACACTTCATCCAAAAACAGCAGGTTACACATTCTTCTCAAGTGCACATGAAACATTCTCAAGGATAGACCATATCTTGGGAAACAAAGCAAGCATCAGTAAATTCAAGAGGGTTGAAATAATATTGAGCATCTTTTTGGATCATAATGCTATGAAACTAGAAATCAACTACAAGAAGAAAACTGGGAAAGGGGCAAAATTGTGGAGACAAAACAACATGCTGCTGAACAAACAATGGATTATTGAAGAAATTAAAAAGGAAATCAGATATTATCTGGAGACAAATGAAAATGAACACACACCATACCAACTTATTTGGGATGCAGCCAAAGCAGTCCTAAGAGGGAAATTCATTGCAATACAGGCTCACTTCAATAAGCAAGAAAAATCTTACATAAATAACCTCAATGATAACGAACGGAATTAGAAAAAGAAGAACAAACAAAGCCCAAAGTCAGTAGAAAGAGGGAAATAATAAATATTAGAGCAGAAATAAGCAATATTGAAACAAAAAAGACAGTAGAAAGGATCAATGAAACAAAGAGTTTGTTTTTATAAAAAATTAACAAAATCAATAAACCCTTAGCCAGACTCATTAAGAAAAAAAGACAGAAATTTCAAATAAATAAAATTAGAAATGAGAGAGTAGAAATCACAACAGATACCAAAGAAATACAAAGAATCATAAGAAAATACTATGAAAAAGTATATGCCAACAAATTGGACAACCTAGAAGAAATGGATAAATTCCTAGGCTCTTAGAACCTACCCAAACTTAATCAGGAAGAAATAGAGTATCTGAATAGACCAATCACAAGTGAAGAAATAGAAACAGTAATAAAAAACCTCCCCAAACGTAAGAGTCCGGGACCAGACAGCTTCTCTGGAGAATTCTACCAAATATTCAAAGAAGATTTAATACCTACACTTCTCAAACTTTTCCAGAAAATAGAGGAAGATGGAGCACTCCCTAAGACATTCGATGAAGCCAATATCACCCTGATCCTCAAACCTGACATGGACAACACAAAGAAGGAAAACTATAGGCCAATATCACTGATGAACGTAGATGCAAAAATCCTCAACAAAATTTTGACAAACCGAATACAGCAATACATCGAAAAGATTATACACCATGATCAAGTGGGATTTATACCAGGGACACAGGGATGGTTCAACATCCGCAAGTCACTCAACATCATTCACTACATTAACAAAATGAGAAACAACAACCATATGATCATCTCAATAGATGCAGAGAAAGCATTCGACAAGATCCAACATGCATTTATGATAATAACCCTCAATAAAATAGGTATAGAAGGAAAGTACCTCAACATAATAAAGGCCATATATGACAAACCCACAGCCAATATCATACCCAACAGAAAAAAACTGAAACACATCCCTCTGAGAACAGGAACAAGACAAGGCTGCCCACTTTCACCACTTGTATTCAACATAGTACTGGAGGTGTTGGCCAGAGCAATTAGGCAGTAAAAAGGAATGGAAGGAATCCAAATAGGCAAGGAAGAATTAAAATTCTCGTTCTGTGCATAAGACATGATCTTATATATGGAAAACACCAAAGAATCCATAGGAAAACTGTTAGAAACAATCTACAGCTACAGAAAAGTTGCAGGGTATAAAATCAAACTTCATAAATCAGTAGCATTTCTATATGCTAGCAATGAAGTAACAGAAAAAGAACTCAAGAATGCAATCCCATTCACAATTGCAACAAGAAGAATAAAATTCTTTGGGATAAATTTAACCAAGGAAGTGAAAGATCTATACAATGAAAACAACAAGACTTTCTTAAAAGAAATCGATGATGACATAAAGAGATGGAAAGACATTCCATGCACACGGACTGGAAGAATAAACATAGTTAAATTGTCCATACTACCTAAAGCAATCTACAGATTCACCGCTATCCAAATCAGAATCCCAATGACATTCTTTACAGAAATTGAACAAAGAATCCTAAAATTCATATGGGACAACAAAAGACCCCGAATTGCTAAAGCAATCCTGAGAAAGAAGAACAAAGCTGGGGGCATCACAATCCCTGATTTCAAAACATACTACAAAGCTACAGTAATCAAAACAGCATGGTACTGGTACAAAAACAGATGCACACATCAATGGAACAGAATTGAAAGCCCAGAAATACAACCACACATCTATGGACAGCTAATCTTTGACAAAAGAGCTTAGGGCATACAATGGAGAAAAGAAAGTCTCCTTAACAAATGCTGCTGGTAAAACTGGACAGCCACGTGTGAAAGAATGAAAATTGACCATTCTTTTTCACCATTCACCAAAATAAGCTCAAAATGGATCAAACACCTAAAGATTAGGCCTGAAACAATAAGTCTCCTAGGAGAGAATATAGGCAGTACACTCTTTGACATCAGTTTCAAAAGAATGTTTTTGGACACCATAACCCCTCAGCCAAGGAAAACAATAGAAAGAAAAAACAAATTGGACTTCATCAGACTAAAGAGCTTCTTCAAGGCAGGGAAAACAAGATTGAAACAAAAAACCAGTCCACTAATTGGGAAAAAATATTTACAGGTTATTTATCTAACAAAGGGTTAATCTCCATAACACATAAAGAACACACACAGCTCAACAACAAAAAATCAAAAAACCCGATCTAAAAATGGGCAAGAGAAATGAACAGACATTTCTCCAAAGAAGAAATAGGGATGGCCAATAGACACATGAAAAGTTGCTCAACATTACTAATCACCAGTGAAATGCAAATCAAAACTACACTAAGATATCACCTTACACCTGTTAGAATGGCAAAAATATCCAACACCAAGAGTGACAAATGTTGGACAGGCTGTGGAGAAAGAGGAACCCTCATACACTGTTGGTGGGAAGGCAAACTGGTGCAGCCACTATGGAAAACAGTATGGAGATTCCTCAAAAAGTTAAAAATAGAAATACCTTGTGACCCAGTCATCCCACTACTGGGTATCCTAAGAACCTGAAATCAGCAATTCCAAAAGTCCCATGCACCCCTATGTTCATTGCAGCATTATTCACAATAGCCAAGACATGGAACCAACCTAAGTGCCCAGTAACTGATGATTGGATAAAGAAGACATGGTATATATATATAAATGGAATACTACTTAGGCATATAAAGGACAAAATTGCCCCATTCACAACAACATGGATGGACCTTGAGGGTATTATGTTGAGTGAAATAAACCAGATAGAGAAAGACAACCCCTGTATGACTCCACTCATAGGTGGAAGTTAACATATAGACAAAGAGAACTGATTGGTGGTTACCAGGGGAAAGGGGGGTTGGGGGGAGGGCACAAAGGGTGAAGTGGTGTACCTACAACATGACTAACAATAATGTACAACTGTAATTTCACAAGGTTGTTAACTATCATAATCTTAATAAAAAGAAATTAACAAGTATGCAAAGATAAAGGGATAAATAATCTACCATATGGGAGAAAAATAACCAATGTAAACAAACCAAAAAATTACAGTGACTGTAAAATTAGTAAGTTGGTATATGAAAACAATTGCTATAATTATATTAAGTATTTTCAAGAAAGTGGAGACAAGATTGGTAAGTAGAGACATGGGACATACAAATAAGATTCAGTTGAAATTCTAGTGATGAAAATACAATAACTGAAATGCAAAAGGTTTCAGTTATGGCAGATTAACAGAAAATTAATGGCAGATTAACAGAAAATTGGACACTGCAGAAGATTGGACACTGCAGCAGAAAAGGTTAGTAACTCTAAGAAACAGCAATAGAAACTATCTAAAATGAGAAACAAAGAACAAAGGGACTGAAAAACAAATACAAAGACTACCAGTGGGCTATGGAAAAACTTTAGATAGCCTAACATGAGTAACTGGAATCCTCAAAGAATCGATTAACAGAAAACACAGGAAAAAATATTTACAAAACTAATGGACAAATTTTTTCCAAATTTAATGAAAACTATAAACCCATGGATCCAATAATCCAACAAACCACAGCACAAAAATCAGGGAAGAAAAATACACTAAAACTGCATCCTAATAAATTGGTCAAAAGCAGTGATAAAGAGAAAACTTTAAAAGCAGCCAATGAGAAAAGACACTTTATGTACAGAGAAATGATAAAAATTCTCACCAGAAACAATGTAAACCATAGTACACTGGAGCAACATCTTTAAAGTACTCAAACAAAGATTTCCCATCTAGAATTCAATGCATCAAAAACATCTTTCAAAAACTAAGATGAAGTAAAGACTTTCAGATATACAAACTCAAGGATTTCCTCAACACTAGACTTCACAATAACGAAGCTTAAGGAAACTCATCAGTGAGAGACACGTAATACCAAATGGAAGTTTGGATCCAGTGAAAGGAAGGAAGGCCATCAGAAGAGGTAAATGTATTTTCAAGTACAAATAATATGATTTCTATGTCAGCAAAAATCAACATCAGCTCATTTTTGCTTATTGTAAAATGAGAGTTTTGTCACAAGAGAATTTCCATCTTAATGCTTTCTCTTCTGTGTACCAAATAGTCAAAACCCAAATTTAAATATCCACTTGAGATAGCTACAACTCTTAAATCCCCTGAAAGTTGTGCATGCTGCCTCTATAAAACAGGCAGAACCAAGCTAAAAGATGAGTGTATTGTAATTATTAAAACCTTGTGGACTATAAAAAATGTGAAAATGTATCAAAACATGTCCTCCTCTTAGGGAAAGACCCAGTAGATTTTAAGGACTAGATCTATGATGTAATAATTCTGCTTTGTCAGATGTCTGTCAACTTAGGTAACTGTCCTGCCCTCTAGACTGGACATGGTCATCCAAAGAGCAGAGGCAAAGTGAGCCAGCCCTGGGGTCCTAGGATTGTAACATGCTCTGCGCAGAAAATGAAACTCTGTAAGAAAGTGATGTTAACAATCCGTCCCATGAAAATGGATTTGAACCACATTTACATTCATAGGCACAATAAGGTGGAAGAATCCTGTTAATTATAGGAAATGTTGGCAGCAAATCTTTGGGATAAAATCAGGAATAAATGGTACTCTGGGGATGGCTCCTGGGGCACCATTAGCAGCTTTCACACCTGGATGGCTGGCTGCCAGATTTGAGATGTTTTGAGATTTGTTTGCAGAGTGTGCCAAATACACATTTTACAGAACTTTTAGCTGAAGCACAACACTCTTCAGACCTTTCAGAGAGCACTAAAAGTACAAAGACTCAATCTGGAGGGAATAGGAAAAGCTTATTACTGAAGAGAGCTAACAATACATGTTTTTAAAAGTGGAAAATTGGTCACGGCTGTGGACAAATAAGCTCAGCCAATGCTATGATAAATGCTCAGATAAAGACAAATTCCCCAGGTGATTTCCTAAGCAGATAGAGGAACAAGCCTCACAACCTTTACTCAGATTAGGCAGCCTTCTTAATGGCCATTTCTGTAACTCTACAACACTTTGATTAATTTGGCCCTTATGCGATCTTCCGAGGTGGCACTCACGTCGTCGCTCCTTCAATTTAATCTGGTACTAGAGGATGTTGTAGATTTTCCTGTCTTCAGAAAATGGTAAAGGATTATGTGAATTTTTAACTAGGTTGTACCTCATCCTCTGCATTGTATTTAGCGACCACACTAGCTGGTTTCATGTTAAATACACGAACTGGATCTCAAGTGAGCCCTTGGTGCTGCTAGACCAGCACTCTTGGCGTGCACAGTCCATGTATTCTCTCACTGTCCTAAAGTGACTAAACGGCTATTAGAATTTTAATGATAATGGACTATACAGCCTAAAGGGCTATCTCTTCTGCTCTCTCTCTTTAAAATCCCCATACCTTCGTCTTTTTCCTCAGTCTCCACAATGACTTTACTTTCTACTTTACAGAGAAATCTTGAAACAATCAGAAAAGAATTTCACTATCATAAAAATGAATATTAATGTAATCTACAAAGCTGTATGTCATCTTGACCCACCACCCTGTCTCTGACCTCGTCTATTCCTACTCTCTAACTTTCCACTTCACTGGCCAGCTTACTGTTCCTCAAACCCACCAGACACACTTGTTCGAGCAGATATTCACATGGCTGACTCCCTCACCTTCTTCAAATATTTATGCAAATGTGATGCCCTTCATGAAGACTACCCTGACCATCTATTTAAAAGTACAGAACTTCCCCTGGCCCTGATCATCCTTATTATTTTCCTCTGTGTTTTATTTTTCCACAGTACATGTAAACTACTAACGAAATATGCAATCTACTCTGCGTTAGTTTATTATTTTCTCTCTCCCTCTCTAGAGACTAAGCTCTGGAGGTCAAGGATCTTTCTGTATTCTGTTCACTGATTTATCTCAAACACTTAAAATATGCCTGGCATATAATAGTTATTCAATAATTATTTGTGGAAAGAATAAATAAACTTATAACATGTGTAGAACCAAAGTATGAAAAACCTTGTTAGACCCAGATTTTTGTTAATATATTGTGAAAATAAATTAAACTAAAATTAAACAATCTGCACTAGTCTTTGAGTCACCAAAGCACTTGCAGAACTCTTTGAAATTTTTTCAAAATACCATATTGTGTATAAATTACTATAAACCTTATGAATATTTTTATGTATTTTTAAATATTGGTTTCTTAGTATATTTGGAAAATTGGCCATCAGATAAAATGCTCACTTTATTACCACATCTTTAGCAAAATGGCTTATAATTCAGTGCTAGGAACTAAGGAGAGAAACTATCCCAGTTTCCACAGAATTTATATTCTGTTCCTTTTTTACCTTTACTACCTTAATAAAGCCTTTAAAAATCTCCTTCTATGAAATATTTGATTCTTTCTTGTGAGCAGCTATAGTTCATATTTTAAACTTAATACAAGTTGGCTTCTTTGACCTCCATTCCACCTACCTTCACTTTGGAAGGTGCTGGAATGCTAAAAGCCATGTTTACCACACTCTCTACATCTTGAACTTTAGATGTATATTAGGATCCTCCATTATTTGCATTCCTGAGGTACTTGGAAGGTGATACTGCAGCGGCAATCTTCTTCCATCTCTTGGCAACAGATGAGCAAATAAGACTAAGAGAAGATTAGTGACTTCCTTATACTCAAGAGTTCCACAGCTGTAAGTAGCAGATAAAGTATTCCAATTTGAATCTCTAAACTCCAATTCAGTGTTCTGTGTACTAGAATATGGCTGTATTTGGTGTATAAGTTCCTGTAGATAATTTTTGTTAATCTGACAAATTACACTTTGTCATTAGAAAACAATTTGACTAACAAGTTGGAAAATGACATTTCCTCAACTGTAACTTTTAGCAATAGACTTCCCCCATGAAAATGCAAAATTATATAGTTGACAGAGAAACATGGGTCTCTGAATGTGATATTTTATGTCAAGTTCCAACAATACCTTCCCTTTCCCAAAATCTCTGTGTGTCTCTCAACTACCCTTGAGTCTGTTGAAGGTGTTAATGCTGGAGCATGGCATTCCCACTGCTGGGTGACTACAGCACTAGCAATTACACTTTCTTCAAGAAGTTCTAATTCCTGAAGAATACTGGAACTTCTACTTCAACTATTAAAAGTGATAAAAGTTGCAATCGTTGCTGAAAATTTGAAGTAGCAGAAATTAGAATAAGAATAAACCATTTGTGGCTTCTTTCTTCACAATCTGATACTCATGTCCTGAGTGGGAGGCTGGAATACAACGAAGGGCAAGTCAAGGGTCAGTACTGGAGAAGTATTGAAAAGATGCCATTTATTCCAGGGCACAAGCAAGTATTTAAATAATATAAAGATAGTGAATGAGAATCTGATTGAAAGACACCAGGACCTCATTGGGGGAGGTGCTACAATAATTATTTATGAGACACAAAAGTTAAAAATTGACAACAGGAAATAACAGGACTCCAGGAGGTAGTATAGTCAGCTTGACTGTCTCAGGGTGGAGAATCTGGATAGGTTAGGAATTCTTCTAGGAAACAAGTCTTGCTTTCCACAGTATTGCAGAACTGCTCAAGGATACCAATTGTCATCAAATAACTTCTTTTTTTTTTTCTTTTTTTTTTTTTGAGGAAGATTAGCCCTGAGCTAACTACTGCCAGTCCTCCTCTTTTTGCTGAGGAAGCCTGGCTCTGAGCTAACATCCATGCCCGTCTTCCTCTAGTTTATACGTGGGACGCCTACCACAGCATGGTTGCCAAGCAGTACCATGTCCGCACCCGGGATCCGAACGAGCGAACTCCGGGCCGCCGAGAAGCGGAACGTGCGAACTTAACCGCTGCGCCACCGGGCCGGCCCCTCATCAAATAACTTCTTGATCTTTAAAAAGAAATTATTCCATAGGGAGAAAAAGCATATTAGTGCATGTCAAGAATCATATGGCTCTGCTGAATGATAACAGGAGTAGCCATTCTCTAAGTGAGGTACAGATCAGAGTGCAGGAACAAATGACTAAATGGCTAATACTGTGATCTAGATTTCTGCCTGTGCGGCTGCATGTTTGTTTGGCTTGATGATATTCTTGCCAATGCAAAAATCTTCTTATTCAGGCAAGTGGGTGGAAATTCACTGCATTAGGGACTAATACCTCCATCAGTGGAGATTCAGCCTCAGGGAATGCAACTAGAATGGTGCGAGTCTGTGCCATCACAATTGCTTAAACAGACACTCTGACATCTTAAGGTCTATCTTATAGGTCCAGCACACAAAGCAGGGCATTATATTCGTAATGTATGTTCTATCAAGCTGAACAAAAATTTTTTCTACTTTCACCCAAGAATATATTCAACTTGGATTCAAAAAGGGACCTAAGGGATTTGGTAAACACTGTACTTGGACACCTTTTAACAATCATCCTTAACTGGAGACAATATAAATCACTTTGTAAACTTGAAAGGTTATTTCTTCACTAGGATCATCTTCAATACTTAAGACATCTCTTTTAAATCTCTCTTTGAAAGCAATAAGAGTCCCAGTTCTACAAATTTGAGCAGGACATAATAATTGATGACTTTTCTCTCATTTGTATTCCAGGTGTCTTGCCTCCACAGTTAGAAAAAACAAGCTGGAATAATTCCTCCTGGTTCTTGGACTCTCTGAAGTTAATTCATGTGAATGATTCTTGAGTTTGGTAAGATCTTAAGTTTGTCTTGAGATGATCTTAGAAATGTTATCTATACAATATTCAGTCTTTGACCAATTGTAAAAGTTAAGCTCTAAGAACTATCTTTATTCTTTGGTTAAATACTTGATATGTAGATTTTAATTATTGCATAGAATTACAGAATAGAAATTCTTTCCAAAATATGACAATTATTAATTTAATTAATTATATTGAATAAGTTCATAGATATCTATTTCTCTTAAAAATGTCAATAATTCATACTCCATACCTATTTTCTTTATCTGTGAGCAATATATATTCTGTGGATAAGGAAACTTGAGTTATGAATTTGAGCATATAGTTGAGTTTTAACCTGAGTTAGGTCAAGTTATTTTGCTTTATCTATTTGTGTGCCCTTTTGAGCAAATATTTGAAATTAAATGAATGCATCTTTATCTTAGAAAATTGGTAAATAAAATAACATGTGTAGGTTTCCAAAATGTGCTCATAGCCAGCAAGAAGAGACTGGATAACGTATCTGGAAATAGTTACTAGGAGATTCTCTGATGCTTTTTTTTCCCAATTTCACTTCTCTCTCTCCCTCTCTCTGGCTGTGAGTATGTTTCTGTGTACCCTGCTTTATTTCCATTTCATTCCTCTCTTTCTCTCTCCTCTTTCCTAGACTCCAAAGCTCTTTCTCTCTTTCCTTTCCTATTATTGGCATCTGATGTCTGCTTAAGGAAAAAAAAGAACCTGAAGTATTATTTTTCTTAAAAATTTAATAGTCAATAATAATTTAGATTGATGGTTTAGTTTAACAGTGAGTTGAACTTTTATATTTTTGTATATGTCAAAACATAATTATTAAATGTACTTGCAAGTAGATCTAGCCATAGGAAACCATACTAACACTGAAAATTATGGTGACAGTGGCAGTGGTTTAGTGTGTTGACTATAAAATAAATGTGGGAACATCCTGAGAAAACACAAACAAGTTATTGTAGAACTTAATTTTTTAAATTGCTACATTATTGTCACTGCCTGCAAAATTCCACTGGGTTTTGTAGCACTCCCACTAACTAGTCCTTAGTTTTATGAAAAGAGAAAGGACTGGGAACATATTTGTATGAAGGTGTTCTTCTGAAGTGCTTCAGTGATAAACCAAGTTGTCTAGTTGAATACTCACAGAGTAATAAGCATTTTGAAAGAATTTACCAATACCTATTCCAATTTAAAATACTCATACTCTTTGATTATGCAATTCTTTTGTAAAAATTTCTTACAGAAATATATATGCATATTTATACACACTAACACACATTTTCACTGCAGCATTGCTGAAATATCAGAAAATTGAACTGAGATAGGTCTCCTTAGCTGAAGACTACAGCTAGTAAATGGCATCATTGTGCCTGGTTGACAGAGAAATAGCAACTAGACTCTGATAACGGATCTGCTCTCAACCCTGGAGGATGAGCTGGCAGCAGTATTACCTGTGCCCTACAACACATTACAGTTACCTTCCAGTTGACGAAATGTCTTGGAATGTATTGATGCCCACTGTGTCCTCAATAATTTGTTAGGAACTCTGAGAAATGTGAAAGAAGGAGCAATCCTTGAGCGTTTCCCTATGGAAATAGGACAACCATGAAATAATGATATACAGAAAAGGTGTTTTATGGTTAAGTAGAGTGAATATTCAGCCTGGTGAAAGTGGAGGTGAGCCTTGGGTGTAGGAGGAAGGACAGCATGAAGGAGGCTGGCGGTGGACTCACTGATAGAGGTGGTGGGCAAAGGTAGTAGGCAAACCTAGAATGTATAGAAATCACGACATGATCAATAAAAAAGAAGTGTGTATATTACTTTCACAGCTTTCTCATGTGCATTACCTCCTTTGGCCATCACAGCAGGTCTGTGAGGCAGGAGGTAAAAGCAGTGTGGCTGTAAAGCACAGTAGTTAATAGCCTGAACTTTGGAGTTAGCCATGGACCTGCCAAGAAGCTGTGAGGAAGTAACACAACTTCTCTAAGTGTTAGTTGCTGCTTCAGAAAATCCGCACAATCATACTACTTACATCATATGACTGTTCAACATGATTAAATGAGAAAAAGCCCTCTGCACATTCCACTCAGACAGTCAGAATATCTACGTGGTATCTGTGGTTTCTCTTTTACTAATTATGCTGCTGCAGAAATTGATGCTTCTGGAGGATGAAATTACAAAGCCAGAAAGTGTCCTGGCTGTGACTTAGAGGTAGGTTTTCTGTGTGTGAATCCAGTTACATTCTCTTCAAACAGAAAGGCAGGTGTGGAAAGAAATGGTGTGAGTCTGGCAGCAGTGGGTAGGATCACAGTGGAGTAACTAAAGTGAGGAGAACAGAGAAATGAATTTGGATAAGTAAGGATGTTCTGTGACAGGAGTTACATATTAGGAAAATTCAATTCTGTACCATATCGATAGGGAATCACTCTAAGTCCCAAGCCATACAGACAGATGGGGCATTAGAGCAGTGGCTTTCAATTCTTTTTTAACATGAAATGAATCATCTATTTAAGGAAATCTTATCCAGAGGCATATACAATTCAATTAAGAGCTGAGTGTGTGTGAATAGAACAGAGTTCTTTCTGTTGTGTTCATCTAGTGAGCCATCTTTATACTACAAATGAGGAAACTGAGGCTCAGAGATGCCAGCAATAGATCCAAATAACAGACTAAGTTACTGACACAACCCAGAATAAAATCCACTTCTCATTTCCTGACTCCTGAACCAGTGCTCCTGATAATCCACAAGAGTTCTTACAAGAAAGACCTCAGTGCTTGGGCTAGGAGAAAGAGGATGAGGTTCAGTAATGTGAATACAATGGCACATCCATAGTCTCCAGGGAATGTTCTGCATGTGTTTAGGGAGTAAGGGTGGAGGTGGGTTGTTGAAAAGCAAGAGTTACCTCTCAGCATCCACAGAGTTTAATAGTCCAAATATCAATTAGATACTACGCTACTTGCAAAATTTCTAAGATGTGACAGTCAGCCTCTGCTTAAAAATACCCAGTAATATAAGTTAGGTTTTCATTGTAGCTTTTCTTCTAGGTTGAAATAGTAACTCTCCTGAAATACCACATAACCTGTTCTTCTCTTCTGCAGTGGTGGAATGTAGGGTATGATCAAAATGCCATCTCCACAGCACACTAGTTATATAATCTTATACAAGAGATTTAATTCCTCAAGACCTCAGTTTATCTTCTTTACAATGGGAGCAGTAATGATAACTACTTCATGTAGTATCGTGAGGTTGAAATGCCATCATACTTGGCACAGTGCCCAGCAACACAGTGAATCTAAATTCTAATTGTTTAAGGATTATTACTGTGTTCTGAGATGCTTTGCTTCATTTGAGAAACAGAGGAAACTGAAAGAAATGACTTGGGCTGATTCAGATTTGAGTTTGTGATATTGAGCATCTGTGCATTTGCCAGAGCATCACAGTTTGTAATCTTCATCACTGAAAAATGTATTAGTCAGTGACTATGGAATTAATACTTTTAGATGTATTTTGATCACTTAATATTTAGAAGTAAGGCATAAAATTACAAAACAATTGCCATATTGTTTTCAAAAGAGTACAGGAAGAAAAACCCACTTCAGATTGTTTGGAGGATGCAACAGGATAATGATTGTAATGTGACTTAGCTCAGTGATTGGTGAGTAACAAACTCACATCATAATTACCTGAGAAGCAATGTTGATGCTTGAGGGCACTGACTGGAGTCAGAAAATATGGTCCACATTCTGTCTTCACCACTCACTGGCTGTGCAGCTTTGGTTAAGTTTCCTAAACTCTGAGAGCCAGTTACTTCATCTGTAAAACAGAGTGAATCATGCATTATTCTGTGCTTGGAGCAAGGTAGGTGCTCAAAACAGTTGGGTATTAATAATAACACTTACAAAGGGAGGAGGAGGAAAAACATTTCACATGGCAGAGCCATTGAAAAGGCAGGAGAAAAGGCTTGGAGGAAACCTTGCATTAATGGAATATTTATTTCCTAACATTTTTATGATCTATTTATTTTTATTGTGGTAACATTGGTTTCTAACATTATACAAATTTCAGGTGAGGTGTACATGGTTATGTATTTTGTTTTCTCTGTAGATTGCATGATGTTCACCGCCCAAAGACTAATTATAATCTATCACCACACACATGTGCCCAATCACCCCTTTTGCCCTCCCGCTTCTCCATTCCCCTCTAGTAAACAATCCAATCTCTGTTTATATGTGTTTGTTTGTCATTGTTTTTATATTATACTTATGAATCAGATGATATGGTAGTTGACTTTCCCCCTCTGACTAATTTCACTTAGCATAATATCCTCGAGGTCCATCCATGTTCTCACAAAAGATCAGGTTTCACCATTTCTTATGGCTGAGTAGTATTCCACTATGTATATATACCACATCTTTATCCATTCATCTCTTTTTGGGCGCCTGGGTTGCTTCCAAGTCTTGGCTATTGTGAATAATGCTGCAATGAACATAGGGGTGCATGTATCTTTATGCCTTCATGTTTTCATGTTCTTTGGATAAATATTCAGTAGTGTAATACCTGGATCATATGGTAGATCTATTCTTAATTTTTTGGGGATTCTCTATACTGTTTTCCATAGTGGCTGCACCAGTTTGCTCTCTGACCAGTAGTATATGAGAGTTCCCTTCTCTCCAGATCCTCTCCAACACTTGTTTCCTGTCTTGATAATTATAGCCATTCTGACAGGCCTGAGGTGATATCTCATTATAGTTTTGATTTGCATTTCCCTGATAGTTAATGGTGTTGAACATCTTTTCATGAGCCTTTTCACCATCTGTATATCTTCTTTGTAGAACTGTCTATTCAGATCTTTTGCCATTTTTTGATTGGATTGTGAATTCTTTTGTTGTTGAGATATACGATTTCGTTGTATATTTTGAGTATTAACCCCTTATCAGATATATGGTTTGCAAATATCTTCTCCCAATTGTTAGGTTGTCATTTCATTTTCTTGATGGTTTCCTTTGCAGTGCAGAAGATTTTTGGTTTGATGTAATCCCATTTGTTTATTTTTCTATTGTTTCCCTTGCCTAGTCAGACATGGTTCTTGAAAATATTCTGTTAAGACTTATTTTTAAGAGTGTACTACCTATGTTTTCTTCTAGAAGTTTAATGCTTTTGATACTGGCCCTGGTACCAGTTCCCCTACAATACACTGAGCACATGTGGGGTTAAAACCAAAATCACTCACCCCTTTCCCTACTTACTCCTCAGCTTCCTGGCACCAGAATCCACCATCCTCCATGGAGGCAGACAACCAAGGACACCCACCTGTGGATTCCCTTATTTCACCAACCTCCTTCCTGTAAGCAGCCTCACAAGGCTAAATGCAGGCTGGTAGGAAAGCTCTGACCAGCAAGACCACATGCTCCCTCTCCCTACAAGCAGCTGCATTCTTTGCAACCTATGAAACTCCTTTCCTCTCACCTTCAGGGAAATGAGATGAATTTGAGGACTCCCTCTCATCTCTTGGCTGATGTCACTCAGAGTAACAACACTTTCCTTGCCATAAGCCTGGTGTTCCAGTTTTTATTTGTTGCCTCTTGTGTGGCAGGTAAAAAAAAACAATGTTTGTGGCCAGTAACAAGCTGGTGATCCAGCCAAGAGGCTTTTACCCATGGCTCTGCCGCCCCGGGATGATTGGAATTTCCTTGGAAGCAGTCCAGCAGCTGCCTAGGTCATATGCCTTAGGGATAGTCCTCAGTACTTTCCATCTGTCCTGGCGACATTGGCCCTAGGCACACTTTCTTATCACAGGGAAACAGGTTCTAGATTTGTTTATTTGTTTTTGCTTATGGTCCCTTGATGGAGTCAATCTGCAATAGGGTAAGCCACCTTAAGCATGCCCTTGAACTCCTTTCCCCTCCATCTGGGGTCCTTTCTGTTCACAGGGGGAACTTCTGGGTGAGCATATGGAGTTGGAACAGTTGTAAGATTTTCTACCCTACATCTGGGAACTGGTTCATTGGTGTCTGGTATTTCTGTATCTGCATCTGTGTGTCTGTCCATTTCTGTGTATCAGAATGGAGAACAATTCCCCTGCCTGATATAGTAAGAGCATATAAATCCACCCTTCTGGCAATGCTAATTAAACATGCTAAAGGGCATCTCACTTTAAAATGACCAAAATGGGGCAATTTCAGTTTACTCAACCTAGCGTATTTACATATGCAATTGGGAAAAGCCAGTTACAAAGTTAAATAACCAACAGGAAGCCTATTTTAGTCTTTTGAGGATTCTAAATAAAATCAGGAATACTCTAGTGCCTCTTTAAAAGAAAATAATTGAAGAATTAAACATGCCAGCAGCTGAAGCCAAATCTGCTGCTCCTCTCTTCTATATTGCTTAGCTTACCCACTTTCACTCCCCTGAAATTCCTGATGTAAAATTAAGCAAATGAAAACAAGTAAACTTTTGAGATAATTTAGAATTGTAATGCCCATTCTGGGTAATCTCTTCTTTAGATGACTCCACTTTAAGTGTCAACTTTAAAAAAAGAAGATTGAAAACCTCTATATGGAATTCAGTCTTTGATTAATATGCAAAAACATCTAAAAGACAGTTATTTAACACAACATAAAATGATCTTTGGTAAAAGCAAGGCTGTTTAAGTTTGCTTCTTTGATTAAAATAAATTTGTTTTCAGAGTTATCAACATTGGATGTCATGCAGACAGGATATCTCTGTTACAAAAATTGTCAGCAAAAGTAATAACTTAGAATAATAGCTGATTTTGTTTGATGTTTCATGAGGTATTTGCAGACAATCTAAATATAATTATGAAAGACAGGTAAACTAAATAGAAATTTAAAAAGATAAAAGTTTTTGGAGAAATTTTTCAACAGTAATTATGTATGGATGTATTTAGAACATTATGATGTATGTACTTAAATCAAAGTAAGATGATGGCTAGGGGCACTAATGTCACACGCGTTTTTTGAGAAAAATCTAAACATAATTGCTGGAAGCAAATAATTTAGATAAAGAAACAAGAGTAAGAGTTTTGGGGTGAAAAAATTATGTTTTATGCAATATTTTCTTGAAAAAATAGCTTCCAAAATATTTTTGGTAACAAAATTTTACAGTTTTGCTAAATTAAGTTAAAATGATAAAATTTGTTGAGTATCTCAGTCATTTTCCAAACAAGATAAAATATTAAGAATTAATTACTAAACATAGATTTACTTGCCTTTGTTTTCTTATCTCAGATAAACCAAAAGTTGCTTAAATTTATTGGTAAATGTGTTTTGCAAACACTGAGAAATCTTCTATGGGAAAGCACATATTTCTAGATAGCCTGTATACAAAGAAAGAGAAATGTATGTTTTCAGTAAGGAGGAATAAAAAGTAGAGATATTTTTGTTTGTTTTGTTTAAAAAGACAAATTTATCCTAAACTACTAGGAAAAATAGGAATAAGACATGGGAGAAATTCTGAATGAAAAAAGTAAGTGACAAAAGGTTTATGGAAGTAAAACCCTGAGAAAAGAGTTTTCTACATGGTCAAGTTGGCTAAAATTAATGTAAATCTAGTTAAGTAAATTATTTAAATGTCAAGAGCAAGTAGGTACAAAATTAAAATTTAGTCTTCTCTGTCTTAAAATAATTTTTTTAACTTTGTTTTGCTCTTGGTAAAAAAGATATGAAAGAGTTTTTTGGCTGTTTTAGCTCTGCCTTTGTTCCTATTGCTACTTTTATTGGATGTATAACTGAAGATTATTTCATAGGGACCTATGGATAAATGTTATTAATATAAATATTTAAAAAATTGTATAACATTCCTGAAAATCTAATCTCTCTGGATTGTCTGCTATAATTCTGGTTGTTATCTCAAACTGTTGTATGTCACAGAAATAGCCAAGTGTTTTTCTCAGTTGCCATTTTTAACTCTTTTGTTGTTTATAGACAGTTTTACTCAGATGTTTTTGCAAATATATTTCATCTTTGGACAGATTCATGGAAAGGACTCTGACACTCCTTTAGAATACAGGTTTCTGATAAACTTCCAGATTGTTTAACAGAGGTGGGTAGGAAATTACAGAACTGTAACTGAAAAACTGAAAGCCTCATGAAACTGCTGATAGAAGGTCAAGAGTTGGTTACATAAAACTAAAGGAACTCATAGGGATGATTATACTTATTATGACTCTTTGTTTAAAATATTGCTGATTTTTTAATTTTTTTTTTGAGATTAATAACTACCGTTTTCTCTTAAGGAACTATGACTGATAGTAATTTGTAAAGAAAATTGAAACATTTATTTACCTCCTTACTCAATCCCTCCAGAATTTTGAAACTCTTAATATGTATTGTTTTCTTGGCAATATAGTTGTATGCATAAGTTCAATAAAAATCTGTTCTTCTTATAACAGAACATAATTGCAAACATTGGTTACAGTACCAAGGCTTTGACTGGAATAGCATATTTGAGAAAAATATACAGACTCAGATATGACCAGATAGATTTTGAAGAATGAACATTGAATTTATGAAATAAAGACACTTGGAAATATTGGCCTGGTACTTTGCTTACATGGTTCCAAGCACACATACTTGACAATCAAAGAAGGTCACTTATCAGGCAGGTGCAAAGAACCTCAATATTTTAGGGACCTCAGAAAAGAGGAATTCCCCCAAATCTGTTGGTATTGCAGGAGGAGTCTGATGACAAGTTTTGGGCTGGCTTTCCTGGCTCCAAGAGACTTTTAAAGTTAAATCTGAGATTCCTTATAAAAGTTCCAGCAAAGCAGATTTAAAAGAGCTTGTATGATAAGTTGCTATTCTTGCTGTAGTTATGTAAGCAAATGGGCCACATTTATTGAAACTAGACTTATGTTGAAAATAAGTCGATCTTAACTTGGCAATCTGTGGTAAAAAATGGGGATGATTCTAGAGAGAAAAAATTATGTTTCAATAAAAACTATAATACAGATTTGTGGATGTTGGATTTTGGTTCTTTCAATTGCCTTTGAGGGTTTTTTCCTACTTGTAAACTGAACTAAATCTTGAATTGTTCTGGTATCCTGAAATATCTGAAATCACAAATTTCCAAACTAATATTTTCCACTTTTTCCATCATTTTCATTTGGAATCTTTGAGAACTGAAATTGCCCTTTTTCCTGAACCCTTGAAAACTGAAGCTAGACATCTTGATATAAAATTCAGAAATGTTCATGTCTGCTACTGTGTAACCCTCTCGGAAAGATACATCAGTGCCCAATGACACCATCAGAGACATTTCAAACTGCGAAAGATGTTATGATCCTGAATTCCAGAAAGCTTCTTGATTACCTGTCCCCTGGGCTCAGGAACTGGTTTATAATTTGCTCCAACCATTAACCTTGTGTTTTCTTTTTCTTTCTATAAAAATTCTTCTTATTAAATACCTGGTTACTTACTTAAATGATATAGGCCTAGCATTGGGAGCCCACCTGCATCACTGCTTTATTAAGAGACTGGTTCAATGAGATGGAACAAGCTATGCCCCTTATGAGCATGTATCCAGAGGTACCAGGTCCGAACTAATTTTCAGGACTGTTTTCTTGGATTCCCCAAGGGATTAAGTCTATTTTTCAGGGACTGTTAAAATTTGAGCTATCTATACTTCTTATCCTTCTGGTCATATACTTATGTACCTTTAGATGTTTTTCCAAACTGTTGAACAAAGTAAAAAAATTCTAATAATACAAAATGTCAACCTGAACTGGTAACAACAACAAAAAATTTCCAAATGAACGTTAAACATTTCATTCCTCTAACCCAGATATATGCCCCCTTTCAGTGAGAAGTAGATATAGACCAGTCATTGCCCCAAATCACTCAATATTGAGGAATGAACATAAAATAGGGGAGAATTGATGCCAGCCTTGATATTGGTTCTCCTAGATTAAGCCCAGCATTTATGGAGTTAAATCCAAAAGCATTCATTGCCTTTCCCTGCCTACTCCTTGGCTTCCTGGCACCAGAATCTACCATAAACCACAGGGGCAGGCAAGCAAGGGCATCCAGCTGTGGATTCCCTTAGGTCACCATCCTCCTCCCTTCAGGCAGCCTCATAAGGCCAAATGCAGGCTGGTGGGAAAGTGCAAATAGCAAGGCCACAGGCTCCACCTACCTAAAAGCAGCCACATTCCTTGAAATATTTAAAATCTGTTACCTTCCATCATTTAGGGAGATGACACAAATTTGAGGCCTCACTCTCATCTCCCAGCTGATGTCATCTGAAATAAAACCCCTTTCCATTCCACGAGCCCAGCATTCCAGTTTCTATTTTGCCCCTCTTGAGTGGTGCAAAATGAACCTGTATTTGTGGCCGATAACAGTTTCAGATCTTACATTCAAGTCTTTAATCCATTTTTAGTTAATCTTTGTGTATGGTGTAAGATGATGTTCTACCTTCGTTCTTTTGCATGTGGCTGTCCAGTTTTCCCAACACCATTTATTGAAGACACTCTCCTTTCTCCATTGTATGCTCTTGGCCCTCTTCTCAAAAGTTCATTGTCCATAGATGTGTAGGTTTATATCTGGGCTCTCAATTTTGTTCCATTGATCTGTGTCTGTTTTTATGCCAGTACCATGTTCTTTTGGTTAAAATAGGTTTGGAACATATTTAGAAATCAGGGTGAGTGATACCTACAGCTTTGTCTTTTTTCTCAGGATTCTTTTGGTCATTTGGGGTCTTTTGATGTTCCATATAAATTTTAGGATTATTTATTCTATTTCTGTGAAAAATATCTTTGGAATTATGAGAGGGGTTGCACTGAATTCTTAGATGGCTTTAGGAAGTATGGACATTTTAACTATGTTACTTCTTCCAACCCAAGAGCACAGAGTATCTTTCAATTTCTTTGTGTCTTCTTAATTTCTTTCAACAATGTTTTGTAGTTTTCAGTGTACAGATCCTTCAGCTTTTCAGTTAAGTTTATTCCTAGGTATTTTATCCTTTGTGTTGCAATTGTAAATGGTATTATATTCTTAAATTCTCTTTCTGCTACTTTGTTGTTAGTGTATAGAAATGAAATGCAACTGATTTTTCTATGTTGATCTTGTATCCTCCAAGTTGATCATATTCATTTATTATTCCTAAAACTTTTTTAGTGGATTCTTTAGGGTTTTCTAGACGTAAAATATTATCTGCAAATAGTGACAGTGTAAGTTCTTCCTTTGCAATTTGGACCCCTGTTACTTCTTTTTCTTGCCTGACTGCCTGGCTAAGACTTCCAATACTATGTTAAATAAGACGGGTGAAAGTGGGCTTCTTTGTGTGGTTCCTGATCTTAGAGACATAGCTTTCCGTTTTGCTCCATTGAGGATTATATTATGTGTGGGTTTGTCATATATGGCCTTTATTATGTTGAGATTCTTTACGTCTATATCCATTTCATTCAGAGTTTTCATCATAAATAGATGCTGTTTCTTGAATGCATTCTCTGCAACTACTGATGTGATCACATGATTTTCATCCTTCATTTGGTTGGTGTGGTTTATCACATCGTTTGATTTGTGGATGTTGAAGTATCCCTGCATCCCTGGAATAAATCTCACTTGATCGGGGTGTATGATCTTTTTAATGTATTGTTGTATTAGATTTTCTAGTATTTTGTTGAGGATTTTTGCATCAATGCTGATCAGTGATGTTGGCTGCTAATTTTCTTGGTTTGTGCCGTCCTTGTCTGGTTTTTGTATCAGGATAATGTTAGCTTTGTAGAATGACTCAGGAAGCTTTCCCTCCTCTTCAATTTTTTGGAAGAGTTTGAGAAAAATAGGTATTAACTTTTCTTTGAATCTTTGGTAGAATTCACCAGGGAAGTCATTGGGTCCTGGAGTTTTATATTTTTGGAGTTATTTGGTTACTGTTTCAATTTTATTACTGGTGATTGGTCTATTAAAATTCTCTATTTCTTATTGAGTAAGTTTTGGGAAAATTATATGATGGGAAGAATTTATCCATTCTCTCTAAATTATCCCAATTGTTGGCATATAGTTTTTCATAGTATTCTCTTATAATCTTTTGTGTTTCTGAGATGTCCATTGTAATTTCTCCTCTTTCATTTCTGACTTTATTTATTTGAGACTTCTCTCTCGTTTTCCTGGTGAGGCTCGCTAAAGGTTTGTCAATTTTTTTTTTTTTTTATCATTTCAAAG
The DNA here is from genome assembly GCF_041296265.1 of Equus caballus. Lineage (NCBI taxonomy): Eukaryota > Metazoa > Chordata > Mammalia > Perissodactyla > Equidae > Equus > Equus caballus. The sequence continues at coordinate 16,985,649 of NC_091710.1, read as the reverse complement.
AGCCACCTCTTGGTTTCATTGATTTTTTCTATGGTTTATTTTTTAGTCTCTATTTCATTTATTTCTTCTCTGATTTTTATTATTTCCTTCCTTCTCATGATTTTGGGCTTTATTTGTTCTTCATTTTCCACTTGTTTTAGGTACACTGTTAGATTGTTTATGTGAGATTTATCTTATTTGTTGGAGTAGCCCTGTTTTGCTATAAACTCCCCCCTTAGAACTGCTGTTGCTGTATCCCCAGAATTTTGGCATGTTGTATTATCAGTTTCATTTGTCTCCAGATACTTTTTGATTTTCCCTTTAATTTCTTCATTGCCCCAATTATTGTTGAGCAGCATTTTGTTTAATGTCAACATATTTGATGTTTTTCCTATTTTCTTCCTGTTGATTTCTAGTTTTGTGCCTTTGTTGTCAGAAAAGATGGTTGGTATTTCAGTCTTCTCAAATTTATTGAGACTTGTTTTGTGGTCTAATATGTGATCAGTCTTGGAGATTGAAAGGAATGTATATTGTGTGGTTTTGGTTGCAATCTTCTGTATATTTCTACTAAGTACATCTGATCTAATGCGTCATTTAAGGCCAATGTTACCTTATTGATCTTCTGTTTGGATGATTTATCCACTGGTGTAAGTGGAATGTTAAAGTCCTCTAATGTTATTTTAGTAGTATTTCTCCTTTTATATCTCTTACTAATTTCTGTACATATTATGTGCTTCTATGTTGAGTGCATAGATATTTACAAGTATTATATCTTCTTGTCGGGTTGTTCTCTTTATTATTATGTAGTGCTCTTCTTTCTCTCTTGTTACAGTTTTTGTTTTAAAGTCTATTTTGTCTGATATAACTATTGCTACCCCCGCTTTCTTTTCATTACCATTTGCATGGAGCATCTTTTTCCATTGCTTCAGTTTCAGTTTATGAGTGTCTTTATGTACGAAGAGTGTCTCTTGCATGCAGCATATACATGGGTCTTGTGTTTTTATCCAATCGGCCACTCTATGCCTTTTGATTGAAGCGTTTAGTCCATTGACCTTTAAAGTAGCTGTTCATAAATGTACGTATGCTATTTTGTTACTTTTTTTCTCTGTGCTTCAGTAGTTCCTTTCTGTCCTTTTCACCTTCTCTTGCTCTCTTCACTTGTGGTTTGATGGCTATCTTTGGTATTATGTTTGCATTCCTTCTCTTAATATTTTGTGGATTAATTTTAGGTTTCTGGTTTGTGATTACTATGAGGTTCATATATAACAACCTCCCTGTATAGCAGTCTATATTAAGCTGATGATTTCTTTGGTTTGACCTCTTCCTGAAAGCTCTACTCTTTTACTCCTCTCCTCCCACATTTTATGTTTTTGTTACCATATCTAACCTCGTTTTTTTTGTGTGTGTATCCATTACCCTCTTATCATGGAAATAGGTAATTTTAGTATTTTTGTCTTTTGACCTTCATATTATCTTCATAGGTGTTATATCTGCTACCTTTACTGTATTTTTGCCTTTACCATGATCTTATTGCCATTTTTTGATAATTTTCTTATGTCTATTTGTGATCTGCTCTTTCCCACTTAAGAAAGTCCTTTTACAATTTTTTGTAATACTGGTTTCTTGGAGAAAATCTCCTTTAATTTTTGTTTTTCTGGGAAACTCTTTATCTCTGCTTCCATTCTGAATGACAACATTGCCAGGTATATTCCTTTCTGTAGGCTTTTTTCCTTTTGTCACTTTAAATATTTTGTCCCACTCCCTTCTAACCTGTAATGTTTCTGATGAGAAGTCAAGTTATAGCCTTATAGGGTTTGCTTTTATGTAAATTGTTGCCTGTCTCTTGCCACTTATAGGATTCTGTCTCTTTTTAATTCTTGACGTTTAAATTATAACTTGTCTTGGTGTGAGCCTCTTTGGGTTTATCTCATTTGGTGCTCTCTGTGCTTCCTGTGCTGGGATGTCTGTTTCCTTCCTCAGGTGAGGAAAATTTCCAGGTATTATTTCTTCAAATAGATTGTCTGACCATTTGAGTCTCTATTCTCTGAGACACCTACAATACAAATGTTAGTGTGCTAGATATTGTCCCAGAGTTCCCTTAGACTACCCTCATTCTTTTTAATTCTTTTTTCTATTATCTGTTCAGCTTGGTTGATTTCCTCTAGTCTTACCTCCAGCTGGCTGATCTGTTCTTCTGGATCATCTACTCTACTATTGAGTCCCTTCAGTGAATTTTCCACTTCCAGTATTGTATTCCTCATTTCTGATTGGTTCTTTTTTACATTTTCCAACTCTTTGTTGAAGTCCTAACTGTGTTCCTCCATTCTTATCCCAATATCATGTAGCATCCTTAGGACTTTTTCTTTGAACTCTTTGTCAGGTAGGTTGTTAATTTCTGTTTCCTTTAGGTTTTTATCTGGAGTTTTGTCCTGTTCCCTTACTCAGAATGTTTTCCTTTCCCTCCTCAGTTTGTCTCTTTCTTTTTACTGATATCTATGTATTAGGTAGTTCAGGTATGTCTCCTGATCTTGGAGAGGTAGCCTTATATAAGCGATGCCTTATGAGACTAGGCAATGTGCTTCCCTTACATCACCAGTTCCAAATGTTCCAGGAGTTACCTCTGTGTTTGATATGTGTGCCCTTACGTTGTGGCAGAGTTCCTTTTGTTGCAGGTGCCCAAGGAGGCTAGGCTGTCCTCCTTGCCTGCTACTTGAAATACTCATCTGCATCTGGCTACTGTGGACACTTCAGTCACTTTACTAGGGATGGGAGCCCCAGCACATTTGGCTGTAAAGTATAATAACACATTACTGTCACAGTTTTTCTGTTGAGTAGGCCCACAGTGTGGCAGCTTTCTAGGTCAGGGGCCTCCAATTGTTGTAGACCTCCAGTCTGTAAGGCTGTTGTTAGCTCTCCCAGGATTGCAGTTTAGTAGAGCTGGCCCCAGGCATGGGATCATCCAATATTTTCAGGCTTTGGAACATAGGGCCAATCGCCTATGTTGCTGTTTGAGAAGCACAAGTCTGCTGCAGCTGACAAGTCCCACTGCCCAAAGTACCACACACTGTCAACACAGTCCTGGCCCATGCACAAACCCTGACACCATGAAACAGACCCAGCCACCCCACACATCCTTCAATGCCCCACATTCTCCACTTGCTCCTTTGCCCATGCCTTGTCCTATAGAGGTGGACCCAATTGTCTGACTGCAGAGGATCCAGGAACCCCATCTATGCAGTAATACAAGTTTCCTGAGGGCTTGATGTTGGTTGGGGCCAGTCCTTAGGGAGGCTCCCGGCCCTGAGCTATTTAAATTGTCATTGCAGTGGGTGGGGCAGATCCTGGTCTAACAGGCAAGGAAAAGAACTCCAATGGTTTCTGCCGGTGTCTGTGTCCACACATCTATACTAGCTCATCATAATGGGTGCTGCCAATATCTCAGTCCCTGGAGTGGTCTCATCTCTCACCAAAATGCACCCAGAGCCTATCACATGAGTCTCTTTTCACCAAACGACTGTGCACCTTTATTTCTGGTGATTTTAAGTTACTTTCTGAAACGTGTGAATTTGTGCATGGGCCTTTTAAGAGCCAACTTTTCTCCGCTATGTCCAATAGCTTTTCTGATCATATTCCACATTGTTGTTAGAAGCCAGAAAAGCTGGATATTATGAGATTCTTCTCAGTTGTGCTGAGTCCAAAGGAGACTTATAGTGGTAACACCCCCTGCTCAGATTCCCCACCCCTACAGGGAAGGCTGAGTAACTTAGAATTTCTCTTGGCTTGCTGTGAAGCTCTGAAGCTAGTGAAGTGGTGTTTTTCTCCAGAAAGGAATTTCCCGCTCTTCCATCAAGGGCAAGTCAGGAGTGCCCCTTGTTGCAGGGGTTCTTTGTATCTAATTTTCAGTTCTTTCTCAAGGGTAGTTGTCCCAAGAGTAGCTGTAGATGAGTTGTGTCTGTGGAAGGAAGTGAGTGCAGAGTCTCCTATACTGCCATCCTGACACCCCTTAAGCTCTTTATTTAACGTGTTCTTAAAAGCCAAATGTTTGAATGGTGAATAAATGAATAAAAACAAACAATAATCTTCCTCAACTCCAGAAAATACATGAAGCCAAATAATCAGTAATTATAAATCTTATGTTGCTTTTTTAGATTTTCCAACTTTCAGCTGAAGCTGATCTCAGCACCTGATAAATGGGAAATCAAAACAACATGATAAAATTCATTCTTTTGGGTCTTTCAGAGAACCCAGAGCTGCATAAAATGCTCTCTGTTGTGTTTCTAATCATGTGTGTGTCCACAGTTTTCAGAAACCTACTCATTATGATCACTATGATCAAATGTGAGAGTTTGAGATCACCTATGTATTTTTTCCCTTACTTCTTTGTCAATTTTGGATGCCACCTATCTTCTGTCATCACTCCCAAGATTATTGTGGATTCCTTCTCTGACAGCACTACCATCTCCCTCAAAGGATCATTGCTTTGGTGGTGCGGGGCTCATTTTACTTATTGTGATGGCCTGTGGCCACTATGTAGCCATCTGTAGGCCCCTGCACTACTTGTAGCCCTCAGATGTGCTGCCTGCTGCTGGTGAGGGTCCTGGCTGGGATTATTTATCCATGCAGTAATATAGCTTCTATTCATAAATTAAGTAACTTTCTGTGGCTCCAATGTCATTGATCACTTTAAATGTGATTTATTTACTTTGCTGAAACTGACCTGGATGGACACTGACATCCTGGGCCTCTTAGTCATCCTCCACAGTAGCGTGATAGGTGTGACCATCTTCCACGTCCTCATCACCTCCTATGTGATCTTCTGCTCCCTGAGCTCTTGTGGCTTGAAAGGGAAGCATAAAGCTCTCTCCACCTGTGGCTCCCACCGCACAGTGGTCATCTTGTTCTTTGTGTCACACATTTTCTTGTACATGAGGACTGTGGCCACTTACCTCATAGAAAAGACAATGACTGTGTCCGATTCCATGATCAAGCCCATGTTAAATCCATGATCTGCAGCCTGAGGAAGGCAGAGGTAAAACATGCCATGAGGAAACTGTGGGTGAAACAAGGGACTTTGGTTGGCAAGTGACTGTCATGCTGAGAATATCATGTTTTCCATAAGGGCAAGTCATCCTTTCATAAACGTGTGAGATACAATCATCATATAAAATTGTATTAGTTTCAGGTATAAAACATAATGATTTCATATTTGTATACATTGTGAAATGGTCACCACAATAATCTGGTTAACATCCGTCACCATATATGGTTATAAAAAATAATTTTAAAAACTACCTCAATTAAAAATAATGTAAAATAAATGAAATTTTTAAAAAAATTAAGAAAGAAATATGTGAGAAATAAAACTGTCCATTCTCTACTAGTTGCCAGAGGCACCTCTTAAAAATGTAAATCTGATTTGTGATTTAGGGTATTTAAAATTTAGAGATTGTGATACTCTAAGGCTTTATATCTTTCCTTGGCTTCCCATTGCCTTTACAAACTCATTGTCTTGCCCTAAAATTCCCTAATTAATCTTTCTAACACCTCTAACTCTCCAACCACATCTTGAGGGCCTTACCTCTTCCCTCACTATGCATTAGCCATGCTGGGCTTTTTCACTTTCCCTTATAGCTAGGCAAGACTTTTCTCACATCAGTGCTTTGGCTTCTCTCTCTCTGAAAACAAGCCCTCATCCTGTTCATGTGGCTGTTTCTCTCTAACTTCTGGCCTTATATTGGGAGATTGTCATTTCCTCAGAGAGTTTCCATCATGACCCTATTCAATGACTCTTCCACTCCTGCCATTATTCTGTATGTCAGTGTATTAATTTTATTAGCAACAATGATAAAAAGTATAATTATTTTGTATAATTATCGTATGATTTTTGTTACTTTCCATCTGTCTCTAGACTTGACATTTGTGTGGGAAGGGTTTTTGTGTTGTATATGCTTGGCACCTATTAAGTTTTCAAAAAGTATTTGTTGAGTGACTATAGAACTTAAGAGTCTTGTTTTCCAAATAGCCAAATACAGATGGTTAGGGAAGAAAAGGAGACAATAAATACTAAGTAAAAATAAACAAAACAAAAGTCAGAGAGTGATCATTACAACAGAGTTAATGGAAACAGAAGACTATGATTATTTCATGGAGGCTTCATCATATTGGGTGGTCAGAGAAGGATTCTATTAGCAGGTAAAATTTCAGCTGATTTTGAATTCTGTTGATATGTCCTTAGGAAAAGTGATGTAATATATTAATCAATATGTTTAATAATGATAAGCACAAATTATTGACAAGAATGATCAGAAGGAAAGAGCCATATGAGGATTAGAGGGATGAAGATTCTAGAGAAAGAAAACTAATGCAGGAAGTACCATGGTATTTTTAAGGAACCATAAAAGATCAGAGTGAATGGAACACAGTGGTCCAGGTAGAAAGTTTTAAGAAGCAGATTCAGAAATGTACACAGTGGGGCTGGCCCCGTGGCCGAGTGGTTAAGTTTGCGCGCTCCGCTGCAGGCGGCCCAGTGTTTCGTTGGTTCGAATCCTGAGTGAGGACATGGCACTGCTCATTAAACCACGCTGAGGCAGCGTCCCACATGCCACAACTAGAAGGACCCACAACAAAGAATATACAACTATGTACTGGGGGGCTTTGGGGAGAAAAAGTAAAAAATAAAATCTTTAAAAAAAAAAAAGAAACGTACACAGTATTAGATCCCATAGTGCTGATGTAGCTAGTGCTCCTAAATCCCCAAAGAGAATGAAGATTGTTTTTATCTCTTAAAAATGAGCCAAAGTCACAATTCTTTCAGAATACAGATGGACTCTAACTTCCGTGCTATAGAGGACTTGTGCAACATGGTGTGGAATGCTTTTCTAACTAGCTTCTGTTAGTCCTTTAATTTTAAATTGTAGAAGAAACTTCACAATACCCTTTTTAAATACTCCTTTTAACTCTATATTTCTCTATTTCTTGCACATATCAACATATAAGAAAAAATCCATAAAACTGTGATTAGTCACGTCTTTGGAAAAACTTTTGGATGATTTTTTAAACAATTTTTATTTAAAGTTTGGCCCTGAGCTAACATCTGTTACCAATCTTTTCTTTTTCCCTTCTTCTCCCCAAAGTCCCTCTGTAAAAAGCCGTGTATATTGTAGTTGTACGTACTTCTGGTCCTGCTATGTGGGGAGCTGCTTCTGCATGGCTCGCAGTGCTAGGTCTGTGCCAAGGACCTGAACTGGCAAAATCCTGGGCCACACAAGTGGAGGGCCCAAAATGAACCACTCAGACATGGACCCGGCCCCGGATGATCTTTATATCATGTAGAGCAAATACTGGGAAGGACCTTGAAGCGAGGTTCTTCATTTTGTATTTGCGTGATATATGAGGTTTAATAATTTGATGAATGTCGATCAAAGAAAGAGCGTAATTCTAGCTTTAGTTTTATGTTTTGTATCATATTGATGAGATTATTTTGTGAGTATATCATGCTGTAATTTAGAGTCACTTGTTAGTTTCTTTGCATCTTTTCTTTTATAGATGACTAAAATTAGTTCTCATAAAATAGGGTGCCTTTATTTCTCATTGAATGAATTTTGTCAAGAAATGCCTGGCAATTTTTTATAAATTGTTCTCTAAAACAACCTTTGGTTCACTGATTTATGTTACTAGGACTTTCTGTTAATAAAATTACATTGTTTTTAAAAAAGGATATTTCCTAAGACACTAAAATGGGATTTGATAAAATTTAGTTTTAACTATGATTAAAATGCAGCAAAGTAAAAGTAAAATGAAATTATTTAATTTTTTAACTTGTTCAAAGGATATGTTCCAGAAACCTACTTGTAAATTAATTGAATTAAATTAACTGAGTTGGAAATTTCTGTATTAATTTCCATTAAATTCAGCAATAAGACAAGGCTACTTTTTATACTGCTATTATTATATATTTCACTGAAGGTTGTAATGCAGAGTTCTCAATCTCATGTAACTACTGTGGCAAGAAATACAAAACAAATGAGAAAAGCCAAATTGTGCAAAAGATTTAAGAGATTTTCAAACTCTGGAAAAGAAGCAAACCCTGCTCCCAAAAGGCTGTGCCATGATGTAGCTCTAGTCTCTTCTTGCCTTGTTGGGAGTGTGTCCAAATTTAACTCAGATTTCAAGAGAAATCAGCACCCATATTTTATATGAAATTTAATGATTTTAATACATTGATATCTAATTATGTTTTTAAAACACTATGTTAAGTACACGTTTTGGATCAAACAAACTTGCAAGTTTCCAGCTCAGTTTGGTCCAGGGGTTGTCTCTTTGGAAATTCTTTGTCATCCAATGAAATAATGGTAAAAAGAAATAATAATCAAAACTGAAAATGAAATAACAATGCAGTATTGGCTGACATGTTCATATACTTAGAAAAACTAAGACAATCAATTGATGAATTTTAATGTTTATTCAAAAAATTTAGTCAAAAATTGGCATAATAACACTTTCAAATATAATTACAATAAATAATTATGAAATAAAATATCTGCTCCAAATTAACAATATAAGTATAAAGAACATACGAAAAATGTGTACAGTCTTTATGAGGAATACTAAATATCTTCACAAAAGACACACAACTTAATACTTATAGAATTCATCATGGAAAGATACCATATTTTAAAGTCGTTAACTTTCCCAATTAATAAACAAATTGAGTGAAATCACAATGAAAATTTCAACAAGATTTTTTTTCATGGAAACTGAGAAAATGATCCTAAACTCCACATAGTTGAATAAGTATATGTGAATAATCAAAGTCTCTTTTTTCATTTGTGGAGGAGGAGGAAGAAGAATCAAGAACAAATACATCATAAAGCCATAGTAATTTTAAAACAGGATATACCCACAGAATAGGCAAATATGTTAATCCAACAGAGTATTGAGTGTAGAAATTCAGCCACCTATATTTGGCAATTTAATATATGGTGAAGCTGGAAGTTTTATCGATATGCAAATAAAATTTATTATGATAAATGACTATCAATTTGAAAAAAAATCTTGGAAGCTATCTCACAAAGTTGATAGAAAAACATTTTGTGACAGAATTTTATGCGTATGGGATACATGAAAAACAAAGAGAGAAAGGATGCAGAATAAGCTAAAAATATGTCTAAAATCCGATTACAATGAGAGTGGGGACACAGGAGATGGTGATGCAAGTAGAAGTGACGTTTAAAGTTGATTATGTACTCACTTGTAATGCTTTCAGTTTTTAAGCAAGGAAAGTGCATTAATTTTCATTCCTGTAATTAACTAACATTTCTAAATAATATAAAATAGACGATATATACGTATTTGAAGAAAACATAGTGCTTAACATTTCTGGACATAATGGAGTAACTGGATTTTCCTATTGCTGTAAGTAACTAAAATCTTGACAAAATATGTGAAACAAAGCTTTCAATATTGGCCAACAGGCAATATAGTACTGGGATCCCTTAGGGATAGGAAACAAATCCAGTGGTCTCTGGGGTAAACACAGTCTTCTGCTAGATATCATTCTGGACCAAGGAGCAGGAAAGGAGACTCCCAGCAAGGCAGCCACAGTTCTCACTGAGATGAAGATGAAGATCAGAGTTCAGGGTGACTTAAAAGGCTGTTATCTGTGAAGGAGAGCACTGGAGCAGAAGGAGCTATGCAGAGAAAAAAAATCCAGCTGTCTTCAAAGAGCCCTGTGCAATCTTTGCCAGTAGCTCAATACTAAGAATACTAAGACGTGGTGGGGGGAGTGCAACTCCACAAGAAAGAGTATGGAAATCAAAGAATTCGTTTTTTGACAAGAGCAATGGTTTCAGGGAGGGGAACTTTATCCAAATAGAATGGAATCTCAGTATGTACTTTTGTTGGAATTGCTGGGTAAAACGTCCTTTCTTTCCTGATGGAGTTATTAAGTAGGCGTTTTTATTTTTTATCTTTTTAAAGAATTAAAGAGTTATTTATAATGTGACAGTGATAATATATAAAGAGTTTTTACAAATCAATAAAAAGAACACTCCAATAGAAAAATGGGCAAAGGACACAAAATCAATTGAGAGATATATAAATGGTCAATAAACATTTTAAAAATCATTTTTAAACATTTAAAAATCAACCTCAATAATAATTAATGAATGCAAATTAAGAAAAGCAAATGCGATTTTAATACTGCATGTCAGGCTAGAGGACCAGGGTACACTTAGGACACAAGACACTACTATTATTCCTTAGCTAGGCTGTACTTATATGAACACCATCATTCTAGTTTCTGTGATTAGGGTGGGATGCAGAAAGGAGGAGGGGGAGAGATCTCTGCAGTATCCCACAGAATCCATCATTGGCTTCATCTGCTAGGGTCCTACACAGTCTCTTAGTTGGCCAGCTATTTGAAGTGACTGGTGCCAAAATTACTTCAACACTAACCCCATTGTCTGTTGACACCCTAGTGATGATTTTCTTTAGGATCCTAGAGGTTCTACTGTATAAGAAGCCTCACACCTCAATACAAAGATAGAAGAACTGAAAATGACTCCCTTCACTGCAGAAATCACAAAACTATTTTAGAAGGCTTTCTTAGATCTTTTATGAAGTTACTTTGTAATTTTTATTACCTGAACCAAAGATTAATTTTCACACTTCCTTTCCTTCCTCTTCCTTTCCCTTTTTGTCACCACTCCTTCCTAAAGTCAGTCTCTGCCCAATTCCCTTTGAAATTTTCTCTGCTTACAGATTGAGTTTAATGGTATAAACTTTTCTCCATAAAATTTCTCTCTTATGTGAGTACAGGAAAATGTTTCTCAATTGGAATACTGTACCATCACTTTCTAAATGAAAATAGATTCTGTTGAACTCCAGTGTTAATACACATTATTTATGAATTAACATTTCTTATGTAACAAGTTGTTAAAACTGAAATTTTGACCTGGCACAATAGATGTGAGATGACAAAGTGTGTCTGAATCACCTATGCCTAACTCTAAACCAAAGGAAATGATAAAGGTAAGTCTCCCACAACTAGATAAAGGATATAAACCTGGTCAGAGTATATAGTGGGAGAGTGTTTTGTGAGAACAGTTTTGTGGAAATCACTGTAGAGATATGCCTGACCCTCACCCCAAACTTAATGTGTCTCTGTGTGTGTGTGCATGTGTGTGCATTTGTGTGTGTCCATAATGGAGGGGGACTTCAGAGCATTATTCTGAGAACTTGGAATGAGACTATCTATATGGGTGGGCTCAAGGGACTGAGATCAGAAAGTCTAGGCAAGAAGAGAGACTAGCTGACTTACTGGTGGAGTCAGGCGAGAGTGCCTGGTCAAGATCAGCCCACATTAACAGTGTTTCTACATTAATAACATTTCTGAGGGGCAGAGATTCATGTTTCTCCATGGACTGCCAAAGAAGAGACATAAGATGCTTTTCTAGGGGCCATTCCAATAAGGTCAGTCGGAAGGGTACACAATTTTTAAGGTAACCACTGGCTTTCTGAGGTCTCAGTAAGCAGTTACAACTGAGCACAAGGCATAGACATTTCCTCCTACGTCAAAGATGCTAGAATTAGAGGGCCTACAAAGACCCTCTAAAGGAAGTGAAATAAAAACCCTGCCAAGCTGTGAGACAGTAAACCAGCTTGTTAAGACAATAGGTCAACTAAGACCTTTCTGTTCCCTGACAGCTTCTCTGATCCTCTCTAATTGAGCTCTTATCTAAAATATAAGGGAATGTGGGCTCTGTACTATCTAAAAATCAAAAGAAAATTCATGAAACTTTCTGAGTTTTCATCCAGTACAAAACAGATTTTTCTCCCACTGTATTAAATTTGAAGGAGCAACAAGAGATAAGAATTAAAGTTTTATTTTGATTATGTTGTGGGAACTTAAGAGCCAATTATACTTCATTTTATAATCTTCATGGGACTAGATTCAAATGCTTTAAAAATAGAACTGTAAGGTATAAAATTAGAAGTGTTCATTTGGAGGGAGTGTGAAACAAATCTACCACTTGTGAATAGGGTACTGAGAGCTCCGGAAAAGGTCTTCTTTGGGAATTAAACATTTATTCTGCCACCACTTGATTACATTGGAACTACTGGGAATCTTCGATGTGACATAATAACATTTTGTCTTCAGTTAATGGAAATGCTTCACATATTTATGAAGCTTGTTGTGTTCTTTTCTCAGTAGCCTACAAGACTTAAAGTAATGCTTCTTGCTGCCAGTTTAATGGGAATTATAAGCTTACATACTGAAACAGCATTACAGTACTTGATTGTGATATTTTGAAGTGGTGGTGGTAGCAGTGGGTGTGCATTACACATATAGATTAAATTATCTTCAAAATGGAAATCTACGTTTTAAAATATTACCATATAAAACTAAAAGACCAAACTTGAGAAGCACTAGAGCTGACTTTTCTCCCAAGATAAATGAATTTTGAGCTTTGAGATACTATTAGGAACAACAAAAAATATATATGCTTCTTTCCTAATACCCAAATAAACAAAGCGGCCAAGGAAGCTAAGCCATACTATTTCAATGATATAGGAATATCATTGAAACTTCTTTTTTTTCTGCAAATACTCATATACCCAAAAGTGAATCTCAAAATATAACGAAGATAAAGCTCCTTCCATCCCAACTGAGTAAAATTACCACTTTTCTTCCATCTTTTCTCTCTCTTCATCAGGCATTGTTATCTATTCTCCTTTCTTCCCTTAATCCCCTCTGCTGTGTACATCTGCTGCCAAAATCTCTTACAGCCTCTTCCCTCTCCTTTGTGAAGAGCGCTGTGAAAGATCCCAAGTGTTTGGTGACATTGCCGATCACAACCAAACATGAGACTCTTTCCTCCCTCACTATTCAGAGAATTTTGGACAGGTTTTCAAGGGAAAGTCTGGGTTTTCACTAATATTTCCAGCTTTTATTGGAATTTGAGTGTCCATCAATCTAGATGCCCCCAGTGAGGCAGGCTCAGGCACACAATAACAGAGCAGCATCTTCTCAGAGCACCTTCTCTCATGCTCAGGTTGTGAAGAAAGCAACCTTGATTCTGTAAGTGTCCAGAGCCATATGGGTTAGCTCTTATGACCACATTCAGAAGGACTAGAATAAAATCTAAGAAAATAATTGATGTGGGTGCACACACACTCACATTCTGTCATTTGTTATTGCATTTCTTTCTGAAGAAAAATATGTACAGCAAGATATATTACCATGTGAATATGGCCAAATGTTGATAGAAATCAAGTAAGGATCATCATAGGTTGTTCAAAATGATCATGGACTTTAATCATATTCTAATGCAATCACCTCAGAATAAGGATAATATATATTATATATTATACATATATATTTATAATATATATTTATATACACCCAGATTTATTAATTATTTCACTCCCAACAAGAATATTTTATCTTTTCTGCCCATGAAACAAAATTAAGGTGTTAAGAAAGTGTACATTAGAATCCCTATTTATGAGCTGAGGACTTACTGTGCTACATCATAACTTTTTCACGGCATTTTTCACTTCTGCAGTCCTCAGTGAATGGATCCGAGGGTTGAGCAAGGGTGTCCCAATTTTATAAAACACAGCCACCATTTTGTCTATTGGAAATGTGGTTGGTGGTCATATGTATCTGAACATACATGAAGCAGAAATATGAGAACAACAACAAGAAAATGGGAGGTGCATGTGGAAAGGGCTTTCACTTTCCCTCTGCACTATGATTTCTCAGAAAGTATAAGATGACAATATAAGAGATAAGCAGAATTGTGAAACATGTCATGCGTATGGTTCTGCTATTAGAAACTAGTAAACTTATCACATAAGTGTCCATGCAGGCAAGTTTCAAAAAGGGCTGCAAACCACAGAAATAGTGGTCCATCACATTAGGGTCACAGAAGGGCAATCTCAAAGCCAGTAAAATCTGTGCTGAACAGTGGATACAAGATCCTGCCTAGGCCAGATCATCAACACACCATAGACTCACCAGCTGGTGAGGGTTGCATCTGACAAGGGCTTACAAATTGCCATGAGACCTAAGGCCATGAGGCTGAGCACAAAGATTCCCATGTAACCAAAGAAATGGGCTCCAAAGAACTGAGTCATGCACTCCTTGTAGGAAATGGTCTTCTGAGAAAGGGCATCCACAATCAATCTGGGAGCTGTGGTTGTAGAGAAGGAGGTGTCACCAAAGGACAGAGAGATAGGAAGAAGTACATGAGACTCCCAAGGGCCCTGCTTGTTCTAATAGTCACTACAATGAGAAAGTTCCCCAACAGAGTCACACGCACAAACACACACATATTTCATGTATTATGCATCTTATCTGTGTGCTTTGAAATCTGAACTACACTATTGCAATATAATTAAGCACTAATATTGTTGGAGAATCTGACCTGAAGAAAATATTCTCAGTTCAGTTGATTTATTTTTGTGTCCATTATCCCTTGGATGAAAAATGCTTTGATTTGACAATGCTTTACCTATGCCTCTTGTGTTTGAGATGCCAGCTTCACTGATGGTCATGATATAACAAATATCTGGATAATGTTTAGAGTTTGTCATAATTTGAGAAACTACTTTTTATGTCTCTACTGTACTCTTGAGCTTATCCCATTAGAAGATTGAGCCTCTCACCTATTATTGGACCTGGTATAAAATTTCCATGTCTATAATGTAAGTAGTATCTTTTCTCATATATATCCTTCTTTACCCTAAATTTCCCAAGATACTTCTTCTAAAACATGCCATAAGTCCAATGTATACTTTTATCAATTTTCTATTTCACATCCTTGTTCGTAGCATATATAGTTTATGTGACTGAAATCATCATGTGATATCATTTTGTGTTCTGATTTTGACTTAGAATTCTTGTAATAGTTCTCCTGTTATACTTTCAATAGTTTAATTATCAATTTAATGGTCTAATAATGTATACATTTTTATAAAAAGTATTTAATTAGCCATTTGACCATTGAGATATACTCTTCCAATTTTCATTCTCATAAATAATTCTACATATAACCTTGGAATAATTTCTAAAGTGCAATATTGCTGCACCAAATGCTAGAGATTACCATTGTAAGTGATAAGTATTAAAAGTTTTTTCAATATTTGTACCCTTTTATTAACTATATTTTTATTATAGAATGCATCATGATCATCATACAATATTCAAAGTAAACAGAAGGTTGTGACAAGTAAAATTAAAATATCTGTCCCAATTCTTTGAATCTATAATTCTACTCTCTAGAAATAACTACTTTTAGTTTCTTTTTTTTAAGATTTTATTTTTCCTTTTCCTCCCCAAAGCTCCCCAGCACATAGTTGTATATTTTTACTTGTGGGTCCTTCTAGTTGTGGTATGTGGGACGCCACCTCAGTGTGCCTTGATGAGTGGTGCCATGTCTGCACCCAGGATCCGAGCTGCCGAACTGGTGAAAACTTGGGCTGCCGAAGCGGAGCGCATGTACATAACCACTTGGTCATGGGGCTGGCCCCTACTTTTAGTTTCTTGCATGCCCTTCCAGAAATGTTCCATAAGTATGTTTGCATATGTGTGTATCTCTGTATCTATTTTTTGGCCAGTATATCAAGGTTGATGATTCTGTAGAAAAGCCTGATGGACATTCAAACAAACAACGATTATCTTAAGACATTATCTTATTATCTCATTTTGTTAATAGGGAAATTTGTATTTTTATTATATGCATATAAGTTTTTATTACCAAGCAAGTTTCACATTTTTACTACATTTTTCATTAAAATATTTCCTTCCTGAGAATCTTTTATCTTTTATCAGCTCATATTTTGGAATGTTGGTATTTTATCCAAGATGGATTTTAATCTAGCAAGATAATTACATCTCTTGGCTAAGAATAAAGTTGTCAGGGCCAGCCTGGTGTCATATTGGTTAAATTTGTGTGCTCTGCTTCAGAGGCCTGGATTTCACAGCTTTGGATCCCAGGCATGGACCTACACCCTGCTCATTAAACAATGCTGTGGTGGCATCCCAAATACAAAATAGGTTGGCACAGATGTTAGCTCAGGACCAACCTTCCTCAAGCAAGAGGAGGAAGATTGGCAGCAGATGTTAGCTCAGGGCCAATCTTCCTCACAAAGAAAAGAATACAGTTGTGGGAGTCAGATGACCTGAGCTCAAGTCCCAGTTCCAGTAGTTACTAGCTGTAATGTCTTGGGAAAATCACTTTAGACATAATCACGGTTACTACTCAGATAAAATTAGAAAAGATTTGGCTCCTAATAAGTAAGAACTATACAAGCTTCAGCCTTTGTTATTTCCACAAACTTTTTCAATTTTACATATACCAAGTTATGAATTTCCCCATTTTACTTTAGTCTGAAAATATTTTAAATTCATGATATTTATTTATCTCTCCTCCATAATTCCATAATTACCTTTCATTTTAAATATCGAATCAAAGTTATCTGGAGTTATTGTGAGGAATGAGGGAAACACTTCCTGTTCTTAACAATTTAATATGAGTTTTTAGATGAATGCAGATAAGATTATTAATTATATGTCACCATGTGATTGGTAGTAGAAGAGTAGAAACTGTCTGCAGAGAGGAATAAAAATTCCTAAAGATAGGTAGTGGTGAAAAATTCAGAATTATATTAACAGTTGAAATATAAAGGTAACTGAAGAGGCAGGTTCCAAACCAGGTTCTTTGAGATGCAAATATTCACAAGCAGAGCTGAGAGGTGGGTTGGCACAGAGATTAGTGTATAAAATTGGAAGCCACACTGACTAGATTAACACACACCCAGCTGCCCATCAGGGTGTGATATTCAATAAGTCCTTTGACGTCTTTGTGCATCATTTTCTTCACTTGTAAACATAAATAATAAAATATTGCACCTTTTAGAGTTGCTTTGAATGTTATGGAATTCATTACGTACAAAGCATCTAGAAGATGCAGATGTGCAGCACCTGCACTTGGAGTGGTTACTTTCATTATGATTATTAGTATTGGCTTTTCAAAAGTACTTTTTATTTTTGAAAAATATTAATTTAAATTGTTCATTTATCTGTAATAAGGTGGCACAGCTGTTTTAACACCTTAGGTTCCTTTGCTGAGTGGCTGAAATTTTACCAGCACTGTGGATCATATTAGTGTTCTCATGGTGATCAGAAGCTAGGAATGACAATTCCAAATATCTTTAATAATATTTAAAAATAAATAAAAAGTGTATAACAGCTTCAAAATATGGAGCTCATGACGAGAGGAAAGTAGAAATAAAATAGGTCCATGGCTGTGAAAAAGTGTAGTACCCAGATATATTAAAATCAGAGGAGTGAGGACATTTTGGATGTGAAAAATAAAATCAAAGATTTAATGGAGAAGATGGGGCAAATGCTTTATCAGGTTAATAAAGAGAAGATCAATATGAAACTTCTAGTTCAGACAGACTGAAACTCATAATAGAAAAGCTTGTACAAATACATTGTCCTCCTGGCTGAGGACCATGATAGCTAGGTTATGAAGTTTTAATATAATGCTATTGGTGAAATATAAAATTTGGAGGCATAAAAACCATGAGAATAGCTTTTATTAATATTTCTTCAGTAGCTTAGAACAAAAATCACTCAAAACAGTTTAACAAAATGTAGTCTTTTGTTTTTTTACTAAATTTATTTTAATTGAACTTTGAGGATGTCTGTAATGAAGAGCCTACCTACCACCTTGAAAGTGTCAGAATTCCACTAAAGACACTGTCCTTCTATTCTCTACACTTAGAAACACAGTGGAAAGCATACAAGTGGATTCACTGTGGCCCCAATCAAATGAAGACTGGGCTGGCAGGCATCCCAAATATGACTCACTGATGACTTCAGAGTTGTTATTTCCTTTATTAGAGAAGATTATAACTGTTCACTCTCAATTAGACTCTGTGAAAAATAGCAAAATTAAGTAACTCTCCTCAGCTTTAACAGGATCATTTGTTATTGCGGTTGTTTTTAAACTTTTTTTAGGGCAGTTTTAGATTTGCAGCAAAATTAAGAGACAGGTACAGAGATTTCCCATATATTCCTACCCTTACACATGCACTCCCATTGCACCACTCCCATTATCAACGTTAACCCCACCCCAATGTGCTGCATTTGTTATAATTGATTAACCTCTATTGATACATCAGAATCACCCAAAGTCCTCAGCTTACCTGAGGGTTCACTCTTGGTGATGTAGATTCTATTGGTTGGGATAAATGTGTAATGACACATATCTATCATTATAATATCACACAGAGTATTTTCACTGTCCTAAGAATGGGATCATATTTATATAACCAAAATATACAATGTAATAATTTCTTTTACACAGTATTTAATGCTCATTAAATTGTAAATAGAATGCATCACACAATTTAGTGGAAGAAAAATAAGAGTTTGGAGTGACATCAGCATAATGGCAGAGTGAGTTATTTCCTTTTTCTCTCCTGTCTAAGTTACAGCTAAATGGACATCCATTAACCAGCAGAGGATTCCCTACACAGCACAACAGGACACCTGAGAGATCTATGAATCTATACATCTGAAGGAGTGGACTGGACTCTGGGCAAGCTGTGGAACTAGGGAAGTGGCATCCTCCCTCTCTCCAGAGGCAGCAGTCTAGGCCATGGATCCTCACAGTGTGGCCAGCATGACTGTTAGTGGGGGCAGGGACAGCCTGGCCCATATGAATGCTTGAAGAGTGAAGGTAGCTAGGCCTGCAGGAGCACCCATCATGCAGCAGTGGCCCCACCTGTGCATAGCTTCACATCAAGTGGTGGCAGCTCAGCTCACATGAAGGTGCCCTGCCAGGGCGGAAGCCCTGCTCATGCAAGTACAGCTCACTTGCTGAGCATGGTGGCCCAGCCCACATGAACACAGAGTGATGACCAGAAAAACTATGAGGAGTTGTGTGGGAACAGAAAAATCAACTCCTGCCCCTCCCAACAGTGGCAGGAGGAATTTGTGACCAGAAGCAACAGGAACCACAGAAGAACCAGTGACCCAGCACATAGTAGTGGCACCTCTGATACCAGCTCCACCAGCAGCAGGACTGTATACAAGTCCCCAGGCTCCAAACCCCCCACTAGTGACAGTGACACCCATGAAGCTGGCATTACTGGTATCAGTGCAACTAGCACCCCAAGACAACCCAAGAACAGTAGTGCAGGTGGTGCACGTTACAGCAGCATCTGAGCCCACAGAGAGCCAGTGGAGGAACATGAGACCCAGGTGACCAGAACCAAAGTAACAAAAGCTGTACCCAAGTAAGAAAATGTGATTACTACCAAAATGCACCAGCAGAGGATCAATTCATCAAACACCATGAAGAATTACAGTAACACTGTGGAACAGAAGGAAAACGAAAACTCTCCATAAACCAAACCTGATGTCACAGAGGAGTACAATCTAACTGACAGAGAATTCAAAATAGCTGTCATAAAGAAACTCAGTGAGCTATAAAAAAACATAGAAAGACAGTTCAATGAGCTCAAGAATAAAATTAATGACCAGAAGGAGTATTTCACCAGAGGTTGAAGCTCCTTAAAACAATCCAAACAGAAATTCCGGATATGAAGAATACAATTAATGAGATAAAAAATAATGTTAAAGGAATAAAACATATAGTAGATCTTATGGAGCAGAGAATTAGTGGTCCCAAAGAGAGAAACCTAGAAATGCTTCAGGTGGAGGAGAGAGAGCTAAGATTTTTTTTTTAAGATTTTATTTTTTTCCTTTTCTCCCCAAAGCCCCCCAGTACATAGTTGCATATTCTTCGTTGTGGGTCCTTCTAGTTGTGGCATGTGGGACGCTGCCTCAGTGTGGTTTGATGAGCAATGTCATGTCCGCGCCCAGGATTCGAACCAACGAAACACTGGGCTGCCTGCAGCAGAGCACACGAACTTAACCATTCGGCCATGGGGCCAGCCCCAGGGAGAGCTAAGATATTTTTAAAATGAAGAAATTCTTTGAGAAATAGCCAACTCTATTAGGAAAAGCAATATAAGGATTATAAGTATCACAGAGTGAGAAGTGGGGGGAAAGGCGCAGAGAGCTTGTTCAAAGAAATAATAGCTGAGAAGTTCCCAAACCTAGGGAAACAACTGGACGTACAACAGCATAAAGGTAATAAAACTCCAATTTACCTCAATGCAAAAAGATCTCCAAGCCATATAATATTACAACCATCAGAAGTCAAAGGCAAATAAAAAAATATTAAAGGCAGCAAGAGAAAAGAAGATAATCTACAAAGGAATCACCATCAGATTTTCAGACTTTCTCAACAAAAACATTACAGGCTGGGAAATAATGGAATGAAATATTCGAAATATTGAAAGATGAAACCTATCAGGCAAGAATACTCTATCCAGTGAAATCATCCTTCAGATATGATCGAGAAATAAAAGCTTTACTAGATAAACAAAAGCTCAGGGATTTCATCACCCCTAGACTGGCCTTATAAGAAATGATAAAGAAAATCCTTCTACCTGAGACAAAAAGGCAAAGATTTACAAAACTTTCAGCAAGGAGATAAATAGATAGACAAAATCAGAAAATGGAAGCTCTCTATCAGAATAGGCTAGTGAACATTGAATTATAGCAAAAAAGATAAAGGTAATGAAAGCACCAAAAATAACTACAGATGCTTTAATTTAGTTACAAACTCACAACACAACAAAGAATAACATGTGACAACAAAATCACAGAAAGGGAAGAGGAGAGGGATGTAACCCACTTAGGCTAAAGGAGGTAAGAGGCTATCAGTAAAAAGTACTATCTCATCTATGAGATCATTTATACAAATGATCTCATGTGGTTACTTCATGGTAAACATAAAACAAAATATCAGAGCAGAGTCACAAATCATAAATAAAGAGAAAATTGAGAAAACCATCACAGAAAACCACTAAACTGAAATGGCAGTCAGAAATACAAGGGAAAAGATAGAATGCAATTATAGAGAAAACAGAAAATAAGAGAAAAAATGGCAGTATAAGCCTTCATATATCACTAATCAATGTAAATATAAATGAACCGAATTCACCAATCAAAATACATGAATGACTGGATGGCTTAGAACTAATATTCAACAATATGCTGCCTCCAGGAAACTTATCTCTGCTCTAAAGAAAAACATAGGCTCAGAGTGAAGGGATGAAAGAGAATACTCCAAGAAATAAGCAAGCTAAAAAGCAGATGTAGCCACACTTATATCAGACAGAGTAGTCTTTGAGATAAAAAAGTTAATGAAAGATAAGAACAGGCATTATATAATGATAAAAGGGACATTCACCTAAAATGACATAATGCTTATGAATATATATGCACCTAACACAGGAGCACAAAATTATATAAAGCAACTATTAACTAGTAAAGAAATAAAGGGAGAAATTGGCAGCAACACAATAATAGTAGTGAACTTCAACATCTCACTTACATCAAGGGATAAATCTTTGAAACAGAATATCAACAAGGAAACAGTGACCTTAAGTGAAACAGTGGACCAGAGGGACTTAATACATATATACGCAATATTCTATCTCAGACCAGCAGAACAAACATTCTTCTCAAGTGCACATAGAACATTCTCAAAGATATATCATATGTTTGGAAACAAGGCAAGCTCCAGTAAATTTAAGAAGAAAAATCATTTCAAGCATGTTTTCGGACTGACCACATGCTTTGAAACTGGAAATCAACCACAAGAAAAAAACTAAGAAATTCACAAAGATGTGGAGATCAAACAACATGCTACTGAACAACAATTGGATCAATGAAGAAATCAAAGGAGAAATGAAAAACTACCTGGAAACATACCAAGTATTATGGGATGTAGTAATAGTAGTACTAAGAGGGAAATGTATAACAATAAAGACCTACTTCAAGAAAAAAGAAAAATCCCAAATAAGTAATCTTAAACTACACTTAAGAGAACTACGAAAAGGACAAAGCCAAAAGGCAGTAGCAAGAGGAAAATAGTAAAAATCAGAGCAGATATAAAAGAAATAAAGACTAAAAAAACAGCAGAAATGATCAATGAAACTAAGAGCTGCTTCTTTGAGAAGATAAACAAATTGACCAACTGTTAGCCAGACGCACTAAGAAAAAAGAGAGAAGACTCAAATAAATAAAATTAGAAATGAAAGAGGGGAAATTACACTGAATACCAGAGAAATGCATAGCATTATAGGAGAATACTATGAGAAGCTATATGCCAACAAATTAGATAACCTAGAGGAAATGGATAAATTCTTAGAATCATACAACCTCCCCAACTGAATAAACAAAAAGTAGAGAATCTAAATAAATGAATCACAAGAAATTGAAACAGTAATAAAAAAACCTCCCAAAAAACAGAAGTCCAGGACCAGATGGCTTTTCTGGTGAATTCTACCAAAGATTCAAAGATGATTTAATACCTATCCTTCTTGGAATATTCTGAAATGTTGAAGAAGATGAGCTGCTTTGTAACTCATACCATGAGGCCAACATTACCCTGATACCAAAGCCAGAGAAGGACAACACAAAAAAGAAAAAATTGCAGGACAATATCACTGTTGAACATAGATTCCAAAATTCTCAACAAAATATTAGCAAACTGAATACAACAATACATTAAAAGGATCCTACACCATGATCAAGGAGGGAATATTCCAGGGATGCAGGGATGGGTCTACATTCACAAACCAATCAATGTGATGGACCACATTAACAAAACGTGTAACAAAAATCACATGACTATCTTAATAGATGCAGAGAAAGCATTTGACAAGATCCAACGTGAATTTTTGACAAAACTCTAAACAAAATGCGTATAGAAGGAAATTATCTCAACACAATACAGCCCATATATGACAAACCCACAGCCAACATCATAGTTAACTGTGAAAAACCGAAAGCCATTCCTCTGAGCACGGGAATAAGACAAGTGTGTCCTCTCTTGCCACTCTTATTCAAAATAGCACTGGAAGTTTGGCCAGAGCTCTTAGGCAAGAAATGAAATAAAAGGGATCCAAACTGGAAAGGAAGAAGTAAAATTAACACTGTTGCAAGTGACATGAATCTATACATAGAAAATTCTGTTAAAGCCACCAGAAAACTATGAGAAATCATCAAGGACAGCAAAGTTGCAGGGTACAAAATCAACATACAAAAATCAGTTGTATTTCTATACACAAATAATGAACTAGCAGGAAGAGACTTCAAGAATGCAATGCCATTTGTAATCACACACACACAAAAATAGAATACCTAGGAATAAATTTAACCAAGGAGGTGAAATACCTACACACTGAAAACTATAAGACATTACTGAAAAAAATCAAAGAAGATGCAAAGAAATGGAATGATATTCTACACTCACAGATTAGAAGAATAAACATAGTTAAAATATTCTTATTAACTAAAACAATCTACAGATTCAATGCAATCCCAATCATATTTACAATGACATTCTTCATGGACATACAACAAAGAATCCTAAAATCTGTATGGAATGACAAAAGACGCTGAATAACAAAAGATGTCCTGAGAAAAAAGAACAATGCTGGAGTTATGACAATCCCTGACTTCAAAATATACCTCAAAGCTATAGTAATCCAAACAGCATGGCACTCACAGAAAACCACACATGCAGATCAAAGGAATAGAATTGAAAGCCCAGAAGTAAAACCACACATGCAGATCAAAGGAATAGAATTGAAAGCCCAGAAGTAAAACCACACATCCATGGACAGCTAACTACACAACAGGACAGCCACATACAAAAGAATGAAAATAGACCATTATCTTACACCACACACAAAAATTAACTCAAAATTGATTAAAAACTTGGATGTAAGAGCTGAAACCATAAAACTCCTAGAATAAAATTTAGGCAGTATGCTCTTTGACGTTGATCTTAGCAGCATCTTTACAAATACAATGTCTACTCAGGCAAGGGAAACAAAAGCAGGCAAAAGGACCTACATCACACTAAAAAGCTTCTGCAAGGCAAATGAAACCATGAAGAAAACAAAAAGACAACCCAGCAAGTGGGAGAAAATATTTGCAAATCATATATCCGATAAGTATAAATAATTCATACAACTCAACGGCAGAAAAACAGACAATCCAATTAAAACCTGGACAGAGGATACTAATAGACACTTTTCCAGATATTTAGATATACAGCTATGCAGATGGCCAACAGGCACATGAGAAGATGTTCAACATCATTAATTACTAGGGAAATGCAAATCAAAACTACAATGAGATATCACCTTACACCCATCAAAATGGCTATAATTAACAGGACAAAAATAACAAATGTTGAAGAGGATGTAGATAAAAGGGAACCCTCGTACACTGCTGGCAGAAATGCAAACTGGTACAGCCACTATGGAAAACAATTTGGAGATTCCTTATAAAATTAGAAATATCATATGATGTAGCTATATCACTGCTGGATATTTGTCCAAAGATCATGAAATGAACAATTCAAAGAGGTTATGCACCCCTTTGTTCATTGCAGCATTATTCACAATAGCCAAGATGTGGAAGCAAAGCAAATGTCCACCAACTCATGAATGGATAAAGAAGACATTGTATATCTATACCATGAAATACTACTCAGCCATAAAAAAGAAAAAAATGTGTTGTTTGCAACAACATGGATGGAACTTGAGGGTAATATGCTAAGTAAAATAAGCCAGACAGAAAAAGACAAATCCCATGTGATTTCACTCATATGTGGAAGATAAACACATGGATAAGGAGGACAAATTAGTGATTACCAGAGGTAAAGAGGATTGAGAAGTGGGCATAAGGAGTAAATGGACACATACGTATGGTGACAGATAAAAACTAGACTATTGGTGTGAAAACGAAGCAAGCTGAACAGAAACTGATAAGTAATAATATGCACCTGAAATTTACAAAATATTTTAAGCCAATATGTCCTCAATAAAGTAATTTTTAAATTAATAATAACAGTTTGAATGAGATACAAATGTGAGTTTTCATTGTAAGAATTACTATTTCATACATACCGCAACATCAGGCTGATACTTCATAAACATCAGTATTACAAATGCTCAATCCTAGAATTCTTAATGTGGATTCCCACAGGCCTATTCTATGTTTCTAAAGAGAAAGGAAAGACAAAATTTCAGATATTCCCTCTTCTTCTCACTCTTTATGTGTTTTCTCTCTCGTTTTACCTCCTTGCTAGCACTTGAAAAGGAAAAGTAGCCATTTTAAAAATATGGTGAATCATAAATATAATAAAATGCTTATGACGGTTTTCAAATGCAACTTTTGAAATACTCACCTTGGCTTCCAAAGTCTTCTAATTCTGTGTCATCATTTTGTTTTTCACGTTTTCTTCCCAGTGCTTCTGCTTGTGCATGTTCCAACCAAGCCTTACACTATTGTCCCTCATAAATGCACCCAGACCACCTCATTCTCTGAATTTCCCATATTTTTTAGTGGCTAAATGACCTTCCTCTGGTATCCATTTCTACCTGTGTATAGAGTATCAAGTTCAAATGCTGTCTCCTCAGCAAAGCTTTTCATGTTTTCCCAGACAAATAACTTTCTTGCTAATGGCCTTCCACAGTTAAAGGGTGTGTGTGTGCACATATGTGTGTGTGTACTGGATCACGCAATCCCTAATTATAGACTTCTCTCATTTTGCTTTACTAGCTTTTGTTCATTTGATTTTGGTCATTTGATATCTCATAAGGCAAGTTCTTGTTGTTCTATTTTGCACACTTCAGTTGAAGCTGGGAGGCAAAGTTTAACAGAAAGTAGTCATAGAGGAACCAGAAGCAGAAACTAAGCCTTCGTGCTCCGTGGTGATCTCTCTCTAACACTCAAGCCGACAGTGTCAGGCAAAGCATCAGTCTCCAACCATCTGGGCAGACCCAGCATAATGCCAAGAAACCATAAATAGATAAAATAGGAGACACTGACATGTTCAGTACTTGTTCTGACTATCAAATTGATGCAAACTTCAGGATGGGTCAAATGAAGAGGTCAGGATTTTACATGTATTTTTGAAAAATAATAATGAGGAGGAGAAGATAGAGAAGTTAGGGAATCATGGCAGGTTTCATAGCCAAAGAGAAAAATTTGATTTTGAGGAAAAGCCAGATAGGAAAAAGAATCAAGGGATGGGAGAGGGAGAAACCCACAGTGTAAGGGTAAGCAAAGGGCCATTTAAGGGATAAAGAGTAGTTTGTCCGAGGATTTCACAAGGGAGTTTTGCTTCTCTCTCCTCTGCTCCTCATATTATCCCTTACTCCAACCCCAGAAACAGAATTTAATGTTTGTTGTTAGCAAGGGTGACAGTAGGTCCTTGACAGCCAACATTAGCATCGTTAACTTCAGGACCATCGGTATCATAGAAGCATTGTATCATCAGTATGCATCGGCATCCTTTTCCTGCCCTTAAGCTTTGCTAATGAGAAATCTCCAGGTATAGGATCCTATATCATTGCTCCCTTCAATTCACCCCCTTATTTGATATGAATTCTTCCTAAAAAGGGGCTGTGTCAAGCAGAGGTCAGGAAAAGCTGTGAACTCTGAAATTGCAGAATCTGTTCATCACTGTGGGAAGTATGTTCCTGGAATTTAAGGTTTCTTAGGAGACAGACTGGATGAGAGCAACTGCCCTAAAATCCAGTCCCAAGAGAGAGGCAAGAAGAAGAAAACAGTTCAGTGGGGCTTGAAAACTTACGTTTTTTCTTGTAAAAGGGAGAAGATATCCAAAAGAGACCTCATGGTTTTTGCTCTTTCTATTCTGATTTACTTTGAAGATGAATCAGGTGCAGTGTGTTTGCAACATGTAAATTGTACTTCAAACAGATCCACTCTCCTTTCTAAGACTGAAATGAAGCTCCCAGTTTGCAAACTGTCTTATATGCACAGTAAATTCTTACTAAATATTACCTATTGATTTGATGGTGTTAATTTTGCTCATTCTGAATTTTTGACAGTTCACGGCATCAGAAGTGGAATCTGAAGAACCTCAAGGTCTCTGAGGCCAGTGAGGAACCAGGTCCTGGGGCCCTCAGAGCCCTGTGAGCGCACTGCTTTCTCAGTGACTTTAGAGTTTGAGAGTAAGTCTCTCTTGGATCCAAGCTCTGCTATCCTTGCATTTTGAACTCCCTGACTTTTTTGTGCATCCCTGTATTTTGTTTGATAAAGTGTCTTGTTAGGTCACCCTTCTATCTGTAAGGGGAGAAACTCATGATTCCACAGGTATTAGGCAGGAGTAGAATTACTGGGCTCTCCATAGATTATTTTCAGGGAATCTAAAGGCTGATATGTGTTCCACCTAGTCAAAATCTCTTTTTCCTCCTCCCCTGACTCCTGCATCTTATATGTATACCCACCGTGGACCAGGATCATTTGCCTCTCTAAAAAAAATGAGTGAACTTTTGCATAATTTGGAATTGTAGCAGCCACTTAAGGAAGTTTTTATTTAGATAAGGTAGTCTAACTTAAAGGGCATCCCTGAAAAGAGGATCTCAAAGATCTTGGAGACAATAGAATGCATTCTTTGATGTGTATGCAGAAGCTTCTAAAAGACTGAATGAATCCAAAAATAGCTTCTTTAAAAGAATCCTTATAGAGCACAAATAAAAAATCTTAAAAACTTGGGCCATCTGAGGTAGTGACCTTAATTAGTCTACCTGCCAGAAACAAAATTTGCACCCAGCTATTCTTTTGAGTTTCGTATTATTATAACCTAGACATGGCTAAAATTCTAAAATAAAAGCTATAAGATCGCTATTTGTGTCTATCTACATGTTTGTGTATATCTACGTATTTATGCACATTATGCATATGTGATATTTTAAAACCTTTCTACTTAATTAGGTTAAAGAAAAATAAGTACTTATATAAATTAAGTATTCCTAAAACTCTCAGGAATATATAATCAAACCCAATGTTTCTCAAGTTCATATGATGAGAATAATCTTTGATCAATAAAAGCTAGTTTAAGTTTGTTAGTTTAATAAAAGCAAGCATATCTTCAGATTTGTTAATATCAGATGTGATGAAAACATTACTTTACCTACTTCTGTTTACTAGACAAATAAGCTCATGCTATCTCTATGTTACAAAATGTGTCACCAAGAAAAATATCTTAAGGTGATGGTTAGTTATTTGATGCTTAATCTAAGCATACTCGATAAAAATAAACAAGTTAAGTAAATATAAATAAGTTAAAAGTTTATGTGAAGTTAAACTAAATAAGGGATACTCACTGAATAGATAATTTGCAAATAAAATAATATACTGACATATTGATTGCTAACCATAAGTTTACATTTATCTACTTTCGGCTTCTTAATTTTTTATAGAGAGACAGAAGATATGTATTTCACCACATTAAATTATTGTACTATGAAAAACTTGTCTCAAAAATAATGTTTTATAATTATATACTTATAAATTTACCTTTATACTACAGAATGCTAATATGTGATAGTTCACAATTGCCTGCTTCCTAGTTTTCACTGGAAAGTAAAGATTACTAATAGGTAAAATTTATAATCAATATGTAAAAAGAGAACTACTGGAAATAAGAAGGAAAGGAAACAACTTCATATAAAAAGTATGGGAAGAAAACGGTATGTATTTTTATATGAAGAGTATACAAGGAACATAGGATGTGATTTTTTTATGAAAAGAAAGTAACATTGTCTAAAATAAAATGACCAGTTGTTCTAGAATAAGAAAGGAAAAATAATAAGAGAAAACCTAAATAGATACAGAAAGTAGAAGAGGTTTGAGGAAAAGAAATTCTGTGTTATGAGGTCAACACTGGCTAAAATTGAATAGATTTTTTAGGAGGGTTTTTAAATGAGCTCAATAATATACTGATAGAAAATTAGGGTTTAATTTCCTGTTAAAACCTGAAAATTTCTTAGATTATTGGTCTGGTCTTAATAAAAGACTGTTATTATACGAAAGGTGAAAGCTGAATCTGATTATAACCCAATTAAGTTATTTATTTGGTTAAATGTTGGCTTGCAGGAGTCTCTGCTCTGGTAAATTTTTCAGTCCTTGACTATTTTTCTCCTTATAGTCATCATATTAATCTCTCTAGTCCATTGTATCCTCGTAAGGGTTTTAAATGCCTTTTGCAGCCACTCACACATCAAATGATGTCCATCAGGATTAGACAACTTAAAGAAGTTAATTCTCTGACCACCCATGTCCATGATGACAATGCAACCGTTGATAACAGTCACCATGTGACCATCCCTCCTGACTACTCAACTAGCAGAATCAACAAGGATGTGAGTCTTCATCCTGGCTTCATCAACAGTGGTAACCCAGCCTAACAGTATAATATTTGGTCACACTCTCAGCTTGCTGAGACAATAGCCAAAAGAAGGCAATTGTTAAAAGTAAGTGCAAAATGGATACAGCAATTGAGAATTCCCTGAGCAGACAATACCTTTTAAGCCACATAAGCAAGACTAAGTCTAGCTTATTTCATGAATGTAAGTGAAGCTTAACTTAGGTTATTTTTTGTAAGTCCTTCTGAAAATCATAAAAGAAACTTAAATCATCTTCCTAAGAATGATATAACATAATCACTTTTAACCTATCTCCTGCCATCTCGAAACATCCATTGTAATAACCAATCATTGTAAAGATTAATGACTTCCCAATTTTCACTTTATAAGCCATCCTATAATTTCATGCTCCTGAGCTTCATATCACTCTGAATTTGGAATCGCCCAGTTTGTGAACTGTCTTATATGCACAATAAACTCTTACTAATACTATTTATTGATTTGGTAGTTTTCATTTTGCTATTTCTGATTTCGACACCGCTTTACTATGTGCCAGGTACTATTCTAGGCACTGGGGATTTAACAGTAAAATATCTTTAAAAAGACACAAATCCCTACCCTTATATAAATTGTATTCTAGTATATATACAAAACTAAATAGATAGCTAAACTGTATGACATGTCAGAAAATGATAAGTGCTAAGGAGCAAAATTAAGCAGAGATGTAAGAATAGGAGATACAGAATGTTGGTGGGAGTTGCATTTCTATGAAGTAGTCAGAAAAGTCATTATTGAGAAGACACATTTTAATAGTAAACCAAAGGAAATGAGGGGGTAAGCCATGCATATATCTGAATGAAGAATAATTAAGACACAGAAAACAACCTGTGTGAAGGTCCTCAGGCAGGAGTATGCCTGATGTCATGCAAAAAGTTGGCAGGAACAAAGATATATGCGTTACAGTGGGGTCTAGGGATTGTTAAAGTTTGTAATTAGAAATAAGCTGGAAGGCCTGGCCCCGTGGCCTAGTGTTTAAGTTTGGGATGCTCCACTTTGGTGGCCCAGGCTCAGTTCCTACACCACTCATCAGCAGCCATGCTATGTTAGTGACCCACATAAAAAATAGAGGGAGACTGGCACAGATGTTAGCTCAGGGTGAATCTTCTTCAGCAAAAAAAAAAACAAAAAACAAGAAATAGAAGCTGGAAATAATAATAAGATGGTTTGAAAATTTGTGAGTCAAAATTGAGATTTTAGAAGGTTTTGAATTATTGGTAATTACAGAGTCTAAGGTATGACTATGGGCGTGAACAACTGAGATACATTAAAGGACAAGATTCCTGGGGAATAAAATGGTCCATTGGTAGGTTTAGAAGCCAGCATATTGGAAGGATCATCTTTGTGGGTGTTGGTGCAAAGACCCTAGAAGCAGTAGATGACTTTTATAAAAAAAAGTGTCTTGTAGCATCATCTGATGGAGATTGAATGCTAAAGATAATCATGGAGTAAAGAGGGGGTAGAAACTAGAAGTAGCAATGAGAGTTAATCATAACAAAATCTCATCTCCAGGGCTTTGACACGAGAGATGTGGGAAAAGACACAATCTTTGCTTAAGTGGAAATGCGTATAGAGAGAAGAACTAGGAAAGCAAGAAAATATTCACATAAGAGATTGAACGTGTAGGAGATTCTGCTTGTTGTTTACCTAACATACAGAAAATTTAATGAAAAGGGATTCAGGGTTATGTGAGTTTTGATGTAAAAAGGGAGTTTATAGTGCTGTAGGAGATTTAAAATGTAAATTTTAAACATTATCATTAAAAACTCACCAGTCTTTAGTTTAAGAAGCATTCATGCAATCTCTTCAAATCCTGTGAGCTCAAGACTCCTGGACTTGCTATTGGGCTTTTTGAAATAGCATAATCCACAAGAACATGAGCTGTGAAGACAGGGATTTTCTTTTTTTTCACTGCTACTTAGAATAGTACTGGGCAATAAAAGGAAATCAAAAAATATTTGTCACATCAAATTAAATTTTCAGTAAAAAATGTTTCTGTGGATGTGCCAGGTGCCAAGTGCCCGTGGTAGAGGCTGCTAGTTGTCCACTGAAACCCATTCTCCCTTCTTCTGCAGTTAACAGAGGGCACCTGTGTTCATGGTGACCTGAGCACAGCTGACATTCTCCAGCCCCTTTGCATCTAGGTGCAGCTCTGTGACTACGTTTTTGTCAACTTGATGCGAGGAGAAGAGATACATTAATTTCTAGGCAGAAATCTAAATATTGGACTTTACTCCTGAAGTAGATTTCCCTTTTTTGACATGTGAAACTAAACTGGTGGTGTCACAACTGTGGATAACAGTGCTCTATGGCAATGCTTCTCAAACTATAATCTGCATATGAAACTCCTAGAGTTAAATTCAAAGCATGATTCGTTAGGTGTAGGATGAACTTTAGGATTCTGCATTTCTAACAAGCTCCTAGTGATGCCAGTGATACTAATATTTGCATCATATTTTGAACATGAAGACCTTAGGAGATGACCAATCAGCTGCTTGGGAGAAACCTGACTTCCTGAATAAAACGGAGGAGATGCACCCCCCTGCCAACCTGGACCAAGGGAGCAACTGTGGAAATACCAGAAAAGGCCAAGGAGGCAAGAGAAGGCTAAATAATTGCAAAGATTTTTCCCTTCTCTCTGAGTGAAATGGGACCATTGCAAAGTGTTAAGCAGAGAAGCCCTGATTTGCCTCTAGTTTCAAAAGGAGTGTCAGTCTGCTGTCCTGGAAATGGACTTAGCAGAACAAAAGTAGAAGCAGTCAGCATTCTTAGAGTTTATGGCTGTGGTCTCAGTTAGAGAGAGTGGCAGCTCAGGCCAGGATGACAGGAGAATTAATGGGAAAATATATCACATACTGCGAATAGTTTAAAGGCAAACTTTTTTTCTAATAGGTTAGGTGTGAGCTCTGATATCAACTTTTGTGACTCCATGTTCTTGGCCTGGGAAACTGGAAAGATTGAATTTCCTGCTGAAGGCTACAGGTAGAGTATATTTAGGGTGAAAACAGTCATTAAATGTGAAAATATCTATTAGATATATAAAGAAAGATGTCGAGCAAGGAGTTGAGTATACAAGTCTGGCATTCAAGTGAGAAGTGTGAGATGGAGGTATAAATGTGAAAGTCATCAGCATAAAGATGGTATTTAAAGTCACAAAAACCCTTGATTTTATTTTAGAGTTTTAATATAACATTTTAATGAAACTTCTCTGAGCTTTGGTGTCCTAAACACATGCATCTTCAGAGAAATCTCAGCGAATCACAATTAATGGAAAAAGAAAAAAGCTTCTTCATAACGAATGACCTTCCACAAACACTTTTACCCAGAGTATTTGGGCAAAACTCAAGATGAAAAGCTTTCTCCCCTCCATAACCTCATCTCCCTTACTACTTCCCCTTTCTCCTGTTCTTCTTTTCTGTTTATATAATGTTAAACAATAGCAATTAATAGCAATGCTAAATTTGTGGCAAAACTGGCAAGGCAAGTAGCTTATCAATGTCTCATGTTACAATTCAGGAAAATCCTGCCTCATCATTTGCGGGACTTATACTTGAGAGAGTCTCCAGTAAAGAGTAAGAGATATAAATAAATCTTCCAAACTTTTATTATCAGAGTGTGAAGGTCCATCAATGTCATTATCCCCAGGAGAGGTGCTCATACAAAATTTCTCAAAGGGCATTATATGAATTCATTTGCCACAATTTAGGGTCCAGTATTCAGATCTGTAGAAAAATCATCTTGATTATATTTATTCTCAGCCTTAGATCCATTAGTCACTCCCTCAGGCTCCTCTTCTCCATACTCATTGGTTAACAGAACCTGAACAGGGATGTAAATTTAATGAGATACATCAAAAAGTATAAATCAAAACACCAAAGTGCTTATCCCAGTCACTGGTCAATATCTTTCTCTCCAGGAAGGAAAATCTCCATAGGAAGCCAAGTTGACATACAAAGTTTGCTTGATAAAGCTAGAACTCAAGTAGCCATAGCCTGAGACATTTCTTCTAACCCAGAAGTGTACCTGCCGGGCAACTGGCCGGTCTTACACACAAGTCAGTGAAACACTTCTCTGCACTAGGACTATACCTGATACCTAATGAGGGATTTTCCTTCCTTAATATATTGTTCTCTGTATTTCCAAGCTGGAAAACTCACTTCTGTGGACATCTTCCCCTTTTGAATGGATTATTATGACATTAGCTCTATTTTCTATGTCAGTTGTTGCCTTTTTTATATGCATGATCTCATCCATGAGGTGTTGGATAGATAGTTCTCAAATTGCCACCAGTCCATCAATCAAAGACTAAGGAAGTTTCCACAGATTTAAATTACAAGAATAGGTATGTATATAAAACTAAATAGTATGAACAAAAAATAATTAACATGATAAACAGAAAATTTGTTACAGTACATGAAGAAAAATTATGAATCAATACAATGCATATATTTTTTATAACTAGAATTGCCCTTATTTGAATAGAAGACCATGAATTATCTCCTTGTACGTGTTCAACAGGCAAAGGAAAGTCCAGTTTTTACGGCTGTTACAGAGGGAAGACAAGCATCAATTAGGGACTTAATTAGCTGATATATATGCTTTCTTGGGATCATAAGTTTCTGAGTTATTCACCATTGAGCTGGAAAAGATAAGATCCAGATTTAGTAGAATGCTGATTTGCCAACAAAATGAATGAGTCAAAATTGGGACCAATTTTTCAACTTAGATCAGAAACACAATCCAGAATAACATACAGAGGGAGGTAAAGCCACAGATACAACAGGATCTGGCTCATAAGCTGCAATGCGGAGAGCAGAAGTGAAGAGTGGGTTGATCCTCCCACAAATGCTGCTGTTCTCAATATGCTGACACTCTTTGTGATATTGACTCAAAATGAAATGTGTCTGTGCTCTGTGATCATTTTTCCTATTTCTCCAAACATACCCCTGGAAAAGGATTAGATTGCTCACGTTGGAATGATAACATTTTCTCTTTTCTATTAATCCAATTTTATTTAAACTTTTACATAATAGGCAATTGGAGTCTTCTGTTTTTGCCACCTCTAGTCAGTTTTTGCACCGTAACTTTCTCTTGGCATTTTTAACTTCTTCATTCCTCAGAATGTAAATGAGGGGCTTCAGCAAAGATGCCCCAATAGCATAAAGCACAGCCATCACTTTTTCCAGTGGAAATGTGGTTAGAGGGTGAAAGTATGTGAATATACATGGAGTGAAGAACAAGATGACAACAATGATGTGGTAGGTGCAAGAGGAGAGGGCTTTCCTTCTTCCGTATTCACTGTGGTTACTCAGAGAATATAAGATATAAATATAGGAGATAAGCAGGATCACAAAAGTCACCATGCATATAGCAACACTATTAAACACTATGTTGATTGATGACATACAACTTTCAACAAACGTTGCGTATCACAGAAATACTGATTGTAACATTGGGGCCACAGAAGGGTAATTTCCAAGCCAAGAGACTCTGTGCTGGGGAATGGATACAAGACCCCAACCATGCCAGGTTCACCAATGCACCACAGACACGCTGGCTCATGATAGTTGTGTATTGCAGGGCTTAGAAATGGCCACATAGTAATCAAAGGGCATGAAGATGAGCACCAAGATCTCCATGTACCCAAAGAAGTGAACTGCAAAGATCTGGGTCATGGACTCATTGTAGGAGATGACTTCCTTCTCAGACACAGAATCTATAAGCAGCCTAGCAGCAGCTGTTGGTAGGAAACACATTCAAAGGATAAGTAGAAAAGGAAGAAGTACATGGGGCTTCCAAGCATCTGGCGATGTCTTGGTCATCACAGTAACTAAATTGACTAACAGAATTGTGAGGTAGAGAAACAAGAAGACCACAAACATTATTTTCTCCTTTAGTACCTCCTGTGTTAACCCAAGCAGAATGAACTCATTCAGACTATTTCAGCTCCATGGTTACAGTGAACATAGAAAGGACGCAGATGAGAAATTGTTCATCTGCAAAGAACATGAGGAAAATGGTGACTTGGCAATAGCAATGGACTTGGACTCTGAATTCCAACTTTACAGTTCTTATTCCATTAACACATATAACTCAGTGGTCCTCAACGTTTTTCATGCATTATAATTGCTTGGGAAACTTTTCTTTTTAATGCTGATGTCCATGCTTTAACCATGGGTATTTATTCAAGGTTTTCCTATGTGGATCATGATTTTGGGGGAAAATAATAAGCCTACAAGTGATCGTGCCCTCTGCCAAGGTCTGAGGACTAATGACTGTGCTGAATGATCTTGATCAAATCACTTTAATGTCTTAAAACTTTTTCTTCACATGAAAATTAGAAATTCTAATAGACATTTTATTAAGTATACGTATATGATGTATATCTGCATATTATATGTATATATATATACACATCTCAATTACTGAAAAATAACATCCCTGTATATTTTTAAAATAATTCATTTAGAGAATGCCTCTTGAGAAAACACATTTCTTGATTTGGACACCAGTTTACATCCACTATTCCTGACTCTTAAATATCTTGGGTGGATTTTTCTTTAAGAGGAAATTATTCCTCCAATTTTAGGCTTTTAGTGGCCATAATTTTACCTTCAGTGTCAGTCATGGCACATAAGATATTTGAGTAAATCACTGAGGTTGGCGTTATTGAGGAAAATTACTATATATTTGACATAATGTATTACTCATATAGGATGCATGGTATCAAGTTCCACATCCCATGGATCCAAGGTGATGTGCCACTTGTTATATTTCTATAAATTGAAAAATATCTTTACTCAGAGATTATTTTCCTACCACTATATTTCAGAGATTTGTATTCTTCTAATTTTTATCTCTCTGAAAACATAATTCAAAAACTGTTTCAAAATTTTAACACACGGATATTTCCCAATATTCTACGGTATTCTTTGTTTATATACATACATATCTATAGAATTTCAATCGTCCTGTAATATTATACTTTTATTTTCATTTTTGATTGTTAAAAGTCTTTCTGCATGCAGTTAAAGAGTATCTGTAACACAATTGTCCATTTTAGCAACTGTAAGTTAACGTATCAACATTTCGTCATGCAAATTTTATAATTTATTTTTATGTTACTTGTTTTCAAATGTTCACTCTAATAAAAAGCTTTTGAATAAGCCTCTTCTCACTTATAGCCTTTGATTATTTTTAATATTTTTTTCAGAATAAATTTCCAGGAGGTTGCTGACATGAAATATGAAAATTTTCATAATTATTAATGGCCTTTTTATTTGATGGTTTCAATATTTATTAGACAAATTTTACTTATAAAACAAAAATATTTTCAGGATAAAATATCCAAAGTTAACAGTAGATTACAGGGTAAAAAAAGTACCCTTGAAAAATGTATAATTAACCAATTCCACACTTCACAATTAACTTACTTTCTTACCCATTCTTCCAGGTTTCTCAGTGTTATACTTGTCTGGTTAAATATCCCCTCTTATGTAAAGACTGGATCAGTTTCCATTGTTTCTAAGATTATAGAAATTTGGACAGATTCCTAATAAAATTTGACTTGGGGCATTATCTTATTTACTTGGTTAATAGTATTAAAATTATGCTATCTATTTCTTTGATTAATGATATGGTATAACACTTTTTATTTTTATTTCTTGTATTTCATCTTTTCTTAATTATATATATCTTTTGTAGTTTTTTAAAATTTTTTTTCCAAGGAAGAGTCACCCTGAGCTGACATCTGTTGCCAATCTTCCTCTTTTTGCTTGAGGAAGATTGTCTTTGGGCTAACATGTGTGTCAACTTTCTATTTTTTGTATGTGGGTTGCTGCCACAGCATGCCTGATGAGTGGCATAGCTCTGCACCAGGGATCTGAAGCCACAAACCTGGGCTGGCAAAGTGGAGCGCTCCTAACCCAACTGCTATGCCATGGGGCAAGCCCCTGTAGTTAAGTTTTTGATATCTTTAAATTTTAACCTCTTTAGTTTTTGTTTCATTTTTATATAGTCAATCTATCAAGTTTTCTCTCCTTTCCAGTTTAGTCTATTACTTCAGTTGGGGAGTTATCATCTTTACTCTGTCTCACAATATTTCTCTGATGTTTTTTTAAATATTAACGACAAATGATCTAGAATTTATTTTAGCGTGCATTTTGAGAAACTCTTCTTCCTTCTCATTAATCACCAATCCATCAATGAACTAGTAACACCATCAAGTCATCATATATGTACTACGAACCTACTGACATCTGCAGTCACTGTAGTGTGGCATGGAAAGATGTCCTCAACCTCTTTACATTCAAGTTGGAAGAAGAGCATGCCTCTAGATAAGATAATTACTTACATAAGAATTACACACAACTGTATGTGATAATACCAAATCAGTTTTGATTCCAAAGGTAGAAGGATCCCTAGAGAATAACCTGATTGGTCAGTGAAGATTCAAAAATGAGAAAGAAGTGGAGTTATGGTTTCAAATGTGTTAAGCTGTAGTTTACAATGAGTTTCTCTGAAACTCAAGAATTCAATAAACTTAAACTAGGTTTCTTTATGTAGAATTTCAATAGCATTTTTCAATATTAGATTTTCAATATTAGAAATTCAAATTGTCCATTTACTTCTAATAAACACAAACATCTAAATAAAACTTTAAGTTTCTTCGCAGTTCAGCAAAAATAATATTACCTTGGTGTGATAAACTAGAGATATTATAAAACTACAAGCTCTGATGGGCAGTTCCAATCATTTCTCACAACTACGAAAGGGAAAATGAATTAATGATTACTTAGTTTCAATATATTATGTTCATACTGGGGGTGAAGACAAAAGAGAGGGAGGTTGTTGTTCTTAAGAGAGGAGAAATTGGGTGAGAAGAGTGAGTAAAAAACATCATAAGAAGGGGAGAAGCAGTCATCGCTTCAGGTAAACATAAAGATGATCTCTGTAAAAGTCCACTCTCATTAAATTAAAGTTGTAGGAGGTATATTTGTGGGAAGATAATGGGCAAACATGAAAGTGAGGTCACGTAATTCTATTTTGTTTTATTTTAAAGAAGTAAAGAGAAAGCATTTGGGGACATGAGTACAGAGAAGCAGCACTTGACAAAGTGTATGCATTAAGTCAGATCAACCCCACCTCAGAATCTGATCATTCAATTCAGTTACTATTTCCTAACACTCCTGGACAAGCCTACCTCTCTGATTTTGGGGTCATCACAGTAGTGGAGCATACTGTTTTCCCTGCTTTATTCCTTATTTTTTTCCTTTACCTTCTGAAATGTTAACCAGTTCACTTATATTTTGTACCACAGTTCTTCTCTTTCTTTCCTCATAAATAGATGTCTGGTTCTATCTCCTATGCTCCTATACTGCTATATGCTATATTAAACATATACATTTAATTCAAAAAGACAACCCTAGATTATATATTGTTCTTGTTCTATAATCTAATCTTTTAAACAGATTTTCATTTTTTTATTTCATTTGATCTGTGCATTTTCTCATAAAATAAGTGTGGCCATTTGCCTTGTTTTTTTTCTGTGTACAGAGTTTGAGCTCTGATATGGAAAGTTTTACCTGGTACAGTTAGGCTACAACTAGAGTGAGACGCTACTGGATAGCATCTCTCTCTAGCATTCACCTTCTATGTCATATAAAACATCAAATCCCAGTCGTAACGTAGATTGCATCCCAGAAAAGACAAATTCTGAGCCATCAGAGAAAGATGCCAAATGAGACCTTAATACCCTGTTCTGACTCCAAATCAAGTTCTGTAAACTTCATGATGAGATAAACATCAAAGCAGAAAACTAGAAATGTAAGTGAACAATAGTGAAGAGGAGGAAAGAGCAGAGACTGAATGAAGTCAGAGTAGGAGAGAGGAGAGTCATAGTGAGCAGACAGCAGAGAGAGAAGAGTCAGGTAAATAGAGAGCCATATAGAGCAGAGAGAATTGGAGTTATTATTTTTAATAAAAATATTAGGAAAGTTAGTTTGACCCAAGCTTTCATCCCAGAATTCAGCTTCTTTCTCCCTTAACACTACACTATCACTTGCCCCCAAACCAGAGAGGGAGTGCAGTTGTGGGCCACGTGAAAGTGTTGTCAAGGATCTTGAAAGCCCAGGTGTGTATGAAGTGCAGCCCTATGTTATGCTCTGTCCCACAAATATCAGCACTGACCTAAAACTCTTCAAGTGAGCGGACCCCCGAGAAAGAAACTTCTGCCATGTGGTCCTCAGGGCCATGGTGCTGTTTGGTGCAACCTTTGTGAGCAGAGATGCTTTTGAGAGGTAGTGTAGCTTTGTGCTGAGGCCAGAGAAGGATTAGGATCCCTGGACCATGATAACACTTCATTGGGGGAAAGACTCTCCAGTACCCCACCATTTGTTGGAAGACACACTGAGAATAGATTCCATCAGGTTAGTCTAAAGGAAGCACATAAAGAAAATATTTCAGACAGATGAAAAACTTACCTCGTTTTTTATAAGCAAATAGATGACTTGTAATAAAGTATATTTTTCATATCTCCCACTTTACTTAGACGGTGAATTATATGAAGCCTGCATAAGACATGCAACCTATACTTTATTGAGATCTACAATGCTTTCTATCCTAGAGGTTATGGGGTGTAAGGAGTTTATGGAGAACTGGGCTGCTGCACGTGGCTGTGCTTCACATGGTTCCTGAGCAGATGCACTAGGTTAGACAAAACCACACTTCTACTGGAGCAGGGCACAGCATCGTGAAAAACAGGGGAAGTTGCTTAATTTGGTTCTTGGAAAGTTTTGGAGAAAACTGTTCCTGTGCTTTGAGAGAGAAATGCCTCTGAAGAGCTAGCTTCCCACAGTTTCTCTTTTGGAAAAACACGAGTTAAGTGTTTTCTTTACACTGCACTGGATATTTATAGTAATTCCCACAAAAGTTTGCAGATGCCTAAGGCAGGCTTTTAGCCTCAGGAGCTCCAAGGAAACTATTACTCCCAACTTTGTCCCAAAGGATGTCCAATGAGATACTTAGCTCAGACAGTCCAAGGGCAAAAGTAGACTTTGGGAACAATTAAACTTCAACTCACTATGACTTGCAGATGAGGGACCTCTCTTCCCTTCTCCATGTGATTTGCTCAGCCCATCTCTTCCAGAGGCGTGGAAGTCCCTGAGGTCAGGTACGGCTAGATAAATGAAATATGTAAAGTAGACATGAGTCTTGGCCTCACTACTTATCTGCTATGTGAATTTAAGCGTTTCTCAACCTCTTTAAATTCATATTTTCTCTTTATAAAAGGCTACAAGTAATAATCTTTATTTATTTATTTTAACATTTTTAATGTTATGTTCTCCCATTTCTAATCCGATCTGTGCGTATGAATCAGTGTACAGAAGAAGACAGGAAAGAAGGAAAAGGGAAAGTAATTCTTGAATACTTCTTATGTTTTTCTTTTTCTTTTTAAAGATGTATGCCCTTCCACTTACAGGGAAGACAGGTGTTTGCTTTTAAATAGTTGCAACCTATTAAAGATTGGATAGATTCCATTACAAAATTACTTTGTTACCTGGAAAACCATGTTACTACCAAGCCCTCTGGTGTAAGAATTACCTTCAAAATATGACATTACAAGCTAGGTGCCTTAAATGAGGATGAAGTGAGAGGTCCAGAGTAGGCATGGAAGGAGAAAGATGGGCGATGGAAATTGAGGTGGAAGAATGCCATGAATAGATTCTACCTTGCTCTGCACTTTGCTGAAGTGTCTAGTGGCAACCAACAAGCCTGTGTGTCTCAGAGAAAGTCACATGCCAACATCTGGCCTTTTTAGTTACAAATGGACTAGAAGAATCCTGAAGAAGGTTTTTAGGATGTTGCTTAAAGTCTTTGAGACTCAGATTCTCCATCAATTAAATGAGAATATGAAAACCTACTTTTATATATATATATATATTGCTGAGGAAGATTTGCCCTGAGCTAACATGTGTTGCAGCCATCCTCTATTTTATAGGTGAGGCACCATCGCAGCATGGCCACTGATAGATGAATGGTGTAGGTCTACACCTCAGAACTGAACCTCAGCCACTGAAGTGGAGTGCACGGAACTGAAGCACTAGGCCATTGGGGCTGACCCTGAAGATTTACTTCAAAAAAAGACTCTATAAATACCAAAATATATAGCATATGAAAAGAAAGAATCCCTGGCTCAGAGAAAGCACAGAGGAAATATTTGTGCTTTTGTTAAGCTTCCCTAGACACAAGAAGCTGAAGACAAGAAATGAAATAACTCGCCTAAGGTCATCTTGCTAATTAGTAACAGAACTGAGCTTAGAATCCAAATCTCTTAAGTACAAGTCCAAATCACTTTTTATTTTAATAAGATATACAGTAATGCCACAAGATTTCTTGGCCTGGAAAACAAGAACAGCCAATGAATGAGTCCATGCATTAAACTTCCCAGTCAAAAAGCCCTAAATTAATGCCCTATGTTTGAGGGAATAATTAGGCTTCCCAGTTCTGGTGAAAACACTTTGCAGAAGCTAGTTTCAAAGGAGAGCCTTAAATTGGCCAAAGGCAAGAAGCTGAGTCAATGATCTCTTGATGTTCCTTCCAGCTCTGAAGTGAACTGACCCTGAGTGCTCATTAAAATTCTCTGGAGACTGAATGACGGGATTACCTAACTGGACTCCATGTTCTGTGAAATCAACGCAAGGGTTTTACTGAAGGCACTTCACTACAGTCACTCATGGAAAATGTTGAAATGGGATGAGATGATAACTGAGGTTTGTATTATTTTAAGTTTGACCCACCTCTGTCTCACCTGTAGTTTTAGGATGAATTAGGACCTTAATTTAAACTCTGCTCATTTAAAGTTGCATCTTACTAAGATAAGGGTTCCAGTGAATAACTCAGAGACTCTGGCAGAAAATTAATATAATACATTCTTCTTTGGGTCTGAAATAGAAGATTAAGTAAAGAAAAATTGATTATTTAGTATTTTTGTCTATAATACTCAATAAATAAGCATTTTATTAGTGTTGATGTGTTGAGGACTGAAATATTTTCTGTAAATAATTTATTCCAGAGGCCATTTGGCGATCTGAGACAAACAAAACTTAATTATGGGAATGAGATGAAAGATGTGTCTAAATTTAAATGATTTTTTATTGGTTGTTATTCAAATAGAATTATTTTGACCTAGGTAGAAGACAAAGCCAAGAAAATTCAAATAACCAAGTAAACTAAAGTAGTATCCTCTCTTGAAATCTATTGTTGACTCTCGAATGTCTCTGGTTCTGATCCTCCTGTAGGGGAGGAAAGTCAGCTCACTCTATATGCAGCTTTAGTACTGGTTTCACTCATAACAGTTTCCCTCAATAGTGACCTTTGATTGTACTTGTGTAAGAGATGCTCATTGCTGACTCCCTTATGGAATCTGGCTCCTCTTCCCCTCCCATAGCTGATAGGTATGGGGTGATCACCTGACCCAAGAGAAACTCATCCATAAGCAAGCCTGGGCCAATCAGGTTTTGTCTGTCAAGAAATTCAGCAAATGGTGCAAATTCTGTAGCAGATGGTCATGGACCATGTCAAATGACGGGGTCATGTGATACAGGCACACCTACAGTTAGGTTCTGAGAATGCTCCAGTCTCTGCCCTTCCTGAGTCCCAATTGTTTTTCATCAGTCACAGACATCAGTGTCATAAATATAAATTTCTTTTCACTTGAAATAGTTTGAGTGTCTGTTCCTAATCTCTAAGATATTTTTGTCTTCCTTCCATAAGCTTTTTTTAAAGCATGAAGTGAATGGCAAGCAGTCTGATTTCTCTTTTCATTCTTTTTTGGTTATTGGATTCTAAGTAAGCATAAAATTCAACCCTTTTTAATTTACATATGAGGATACTGAGTAACCAAATTAGAGTTGATAAGTCATCTACGGATGAAAACCTTATTTCTTGACTCTCATGTTAGTGCTTTTTTTATTTCATTACATTACCTCCTATCAAAAAGACACATTCACAGAAAGTTTTTGTATAAGAAAATTTGACTTTTTTACTCTTAACTATAAAATTTTTTCGAAGTTAAATGTTTTATTTTTCATTGGAAAACATCGTTATTTTGTACCACACTTTCCTCATGGCATTTTTCACTTCCTTATTCCTGAAAGTGTAAATCAAAGGATTGAGCAAGGGAGTTAGGATGATGTAAAATATTGCCACCATTTTGTCAAAGGAGA
The DNA here is from genome assembly GCF_041296265.1 of Equus caballus. Lineage (NCBI taxonomy): Eukaryota > Metazoa > Chordata > Mammalia > Perissodactyla > Equidae > Equus > Equus caballus. The sequence goes on along the minus strand of NC_091710.1, from coordinate 16,942,039 downwards.
AAGCAGTTGGAGGTCGTGCATACACAAATATGCATGGGACAAAGAACAAAACCGTAACAGCTATATGAGATCCACAGGTGGAGAGAGCCTTCCTCTGACCTTCAGTACTATGGGTTCTCAGAGAGAGCAGGATGACACCATAGGAAAGAAGCTATAAGGACAAGATTATTATGCAGATAAACCCACTGTTGGCAGCCATCAAAAGGCCAAAGATGTAAGTGTCAGTGCAGGCAAGCTCCAGTAATGGGTACAAGTCACACATGAAATGATCGATGATATTGGGGCCACAGAAGGGCAGCTGGAAAGTAAAGAAAATTTGTATCATGGAATGCAGGAAGCCCCCTATCCAGGCTTCCCCCATTAAAATACCACAGAGCCTCGAGTTCATGATGGAAGAATAATGCAAGGCTTTGCAGATAGCCACATAGCAGTCATAGGCCATGGCAGTGAGGGCAATGACCTGCACCCCAGCAAAAGAATGCTCAGCATAAAGTTGGGTCATGCAGCCTTCAAAGGAGATGGTTTTCCTCTCACAGAGAGAGTCCACAATCATCTTTGGGGCAATGGCAGAGGAGAAACTTGCATCCAGCAAGGATGGGAAAGCCAGGAAGAAGTACATAGGGGAGCGCAGGAGTGCCGGGCTGATCATGACAGTCACCACAATTAGCAAGTTGCCCCCGACAGTTGCAATGTAGCCCAATGAAAATACAACAAATACTATTTTCTGAACATTGGGATTCTTTGAAAGCCCCAGGAGGACAAACTCAGTTACAAAGCTTTGGTTTTGCATGACTTCCAAGGGAAAGTTGAAAGCTACCACAAATTAAGAGAAAGTTATTTCAGACCAGTTTATGGTATCATAGTCATCTACAAGTGGAGGCATCCATATGAAAAATTATCTTATGTGCTTCTGTCATCATTGAGAAAACAAAATTATAAAATTGTGGAAGGTGGTTTGGGAAGTTAGGCAGAATTGAGGTGGAGATAAATTACTAAATACTTTAAAATAGCCAGAGTTTCAGTTTGGGGGAATGGAGGTATTCACATGTGGAAGAGATGAGAAATAGTTTTCATCTCAACCACCAACTCTGATCACTTTATAGTGGTTTCCTGGAGTGAATTGTTGAGAAGGACTATAAAGTCGTATCCACGTTCTGAAGAAAGGAGGGCTGCCACTTTATTAGTGGTGCCTTTCATTGCATGGAGTTGGAGCACAATGACTGGCACACCATCCCTGATCAGGAGACTCGTATCTACAAATAGAAGAAGAAATAACACCCCGTTAAAGAAGCAATTGAAAATCATGACTACTCCCCTAATTATTTCTTTAAATGTCTGAACTGAATTGGGCCTTTAAGATTAATTAATTTGTTTTTTTTATAAAAGAGAAAGCTCTATGATAAGGTGCCTAGCTCAATACTAACAGATAACAAGTACGCATGTGTTGAGTTGGTGTTTTTCTTCATTCGTTATTTAAAAATAAGAACAGAGGTTTATAAAAACATATCAATACCTAACGAAGAGTATTATCATTATGACTAAGTTCAATAATACAAGGAAAGCAATTATTCATGGCTTAGTGCGTGGGAAACAGCCCATGGTAGGTCTTATTATCCCTATTTTACTGGGAGGTAACTCATGCTTAAAGAGATAAGACCAAACAAGTAATAGATGCTGCATCTGGAATTTTAAGCAGGCTGGTTTTGACACCCAAGTCCCTCCCACTGGATCAACAGGGAAAGAAGCAAAGATTTTTCTTTTATAACAAGAACTTTAGAGCAGGATTGGCCTTTCTACAGTCTCCACCTGTAGATGGTAAAGCCTTCTGAGTCCTTTGTTCTGTTTAAATGCAGCCCCTTAATGAAAGCCAAAGAGCGAATGACAGATTGTCAACAATCACACAGGTAAGAAATAGAAACAGTGTGTCACATATAGTCAGAGTCTTGAGGCTTTATTAATTACTTGCTAATTATGTATACAATGTGGCCCAATTGATCAAGTACAACTTGGCAAAGTATATCTGTTTTGAATTTATGACTATATTGTAAAGTAGGGATGTTCATGTGTAGCCTATCCACTTATCTCACAGGATCATGATGAGGGTCAAATTGGAAAACACAAAAAAATCGCTTATGATAAGATGGTTTTACAAATTGTGGTAACTACACTCTCACTTAAAAAGCCAGCCACCTTACCCACAGAAAGTTTTTCCATGAGTCATCCAGATAATTACTTCAACTTTTGACTTCATTTTCCATAGCAAGACACAACTTCAGAGAATAATTGTGTCCTCACCTACATGTATATAACAGAAACTTATCAGCCAGACAGTGCTTTTCTGTGTGTGTACATGTATATATAATTATTGTTTGTTAAATAGGTGAATGGAAGCATAATGAGGCTTACTGTGAGAATTAAAAATAAGTTGATTTTTATAAATGCCACCTAGAGCTAACAAAAACAATTTTCAATGTTAATAAAATTAACAAAAATACAATTGCATGTACTAACATCTATCTATTTGCTTACCTTAAAATAACCATTTCCATTATGTTTCCAGGGTAGCAGGCATTCTTAAACAGTGCCAGCGCTATAAACCTCACATCCAGCTACAAGCTGGCATCAAGAAAACAAGAGCATAAAACAAACTCCATAAGGTCATGAATCAATCAACAACCATTTATTAAAATGCAAAGAATACAATAAATGATCTAGCAGTTATTAGCTTATCCTAGGGTCAAAGCAGAAAAGACAACCAAATGAAATGAGTAGGAACATTAGCTCCAGATCATACGGACCGAGGTTCAAATCCAAGCTCTTCTACTTAGTTATATTATGTTGAGGTGTCGAGGAAATGTAACTTAAAATTCTCAAATACTCGGATTGTACTTCTGTAACTTGGTAAAAATAAGAACGCCTATTGAGAGGGTTCTTGTGAGAATCAGATATGGCAATGCTCATAAAAACGTTTATGCAGTTAGAAGCACAGGAGAACATCACTATAGACAGTGAGAACAGCCTGCAGAGCCATTGACATAGAGCAGAAATGACAACGTTTTCACTACTAATTCCTGCTCCACCATGACTGATGTTGATACGTTTTTTAACAATCCTTTTATTTATTCACAAATATAAAATATTTTATGGTCACGGTGCAGAAACAGTGTTGTTTAAATATGTAACACTTGTAAATGTCCTTAATAATCCCTGAATAAATTATTGGAGCCCTCAGGCCCACATGTGTCTGCTTCTTCTTCAGGTAGCTTCATTGTACAAAGAAAGCCAAGTTGGGTAGCGAGGTGGAGAGGAAGACCAAAACTCTAAATTAATCTACTAATAAAATAATTCTTAGGCTCTCCACTTTCCTTTTCTGAAGAATTTCCAACAGTAGTACCATTTCAGAATTAAAATGTTTATTAGATATAAACAAATCAACCCTCTCTTTTTTCTGATAAAATAAATTTCCAAAATTAATGTTAAAACTTTGACAATGCTGAGTACAGTGTCCTCACAGTTTATGATCACAAATTTATGACTTTAGGTCATTTAAAAGGTAATTATCCTAAATGGAACATGTTGTGCTGGATTGAACCATAAAACAGGAAAAGGGTAGTAGTGGGAAAATTAATAAAATATGAAGAAAACCTCGTGTTTCATTAAGAGTAATATATCAATGTGCATCATATAGTTTTGACAAATATAGTCATGGTGATGTAAGATGATAATATTAAGGGAAGTAAAGGGAAGAGTATACAAGAATTCTCTGTACTATCTTGGTAATTTTCCTATTAGCCTAAAATTAGTCCAAAATAAAAATTTAATGAAAAATAATACAATAATTGTTCGGTTTCTGCTATCAAAAGGCTAGCAATCCCATCTTCATCACTTAACAGACATGTGTCATTGAGAGACTGCTAAGCCTCCGAGTTCTCTCCCACGAGATAGATGCAGTAACACTTGTCCAAGCTGCCCAGCCCATAGGAGTCAATAAGACAGTTATGAATATGCTCTGTGATGTATAATTCAAAAGGAAAATTTGAAATATTGATTTCAGCATTATTTTTAAACAGTGTCTACACACACGAAATGAGCTACAAAATTAAATCCATCATAAATATAGAATACATATTTTTAAAATCATGTTTTTTAAAATTATATCAATCCTAAAATTGCAATGAAACTGCTTCATGCATGTAATTCTTTTGGAAATCATTCTAGCAAATATTTCCTGAATCATAAACATGTTTACATTCCTTATACTAGTAATCCCAATCTTAAAAATTGTTCTAAAAGTGAAATAAGGTGTAAGTTTTATAATGGAAGATGATAAATGTCATTTATAATAGTGAAAATTTAGAAATATCGAAAATGTTCAATAATAGAAAGGTGTTTATGTGAATTGGACTGCTACAAATTAATAGCACAGTGTTCTGTGAACAAAATACTGATTAATAATATGAGGACAGAGATGGTAAAGCATTTTTACAATATGGTAAATGAGAAAAACAAGAAAACTTGTGATAACTTTATCCATTTGAACATTTTAGTATAATTTTAAAATCAAGCACAGAACATATGAAAATGGTAGAGACTTTATTTTCAATTTGTACCTTGATATAATTACAAGATTTAACATTAAATCTTTTAACATTTAAAACCAACAGCATCGTATTTTCCATCATCTGAACTGATCAGAAAAAGGAGTTCGGGTTTGAGGATAATTTTATTATCTATCTTGTATAACTAACTTGCATAGGAGGAACTAATATCCTAACATAACGTAGAATCTTGTACTAAAACTTTAAACTATTGTAAACCTTGCATAAGTAGTCGTATCATGGACCCAGCCTTCCCATCTCTCACTTTGATCAGTTTTAACGGCATATACTCCTATAGGAAGCAACTAATTCTGTTCACATTTCTCCTGGAAGATCCCATGGTCTTTCCTCTCTTGATAGCTTACTCTTTAATATGTTGAAGCTGCAGCAAAGATTGCTCAGGACTCCTCACAGCCTGAACTATGGGCTCTGGGCCATCCTGTGGGGTTGTGACCTTGGGAATTTTGTCTCCCTAATATCCACAATGTCCACTATTTCCTTCCTATTCATTTTGGTAACAAAGTAATTCTAGTATCTATCCTTCTGAAAATAATAGAAATTTCAACTTTGAAGTATGTATAACATTCAAACCTATATGAGGAATCAGTTGTAAGATTATTAACTAGTGTTTTGTAGTTATATTTCAAGAAGTAAATTTTAGATGCATTTATACGTACCTATCTCCACATAACAGTCACATCTGCATATAGTTTCATAAATAAATATATTTATTAAAAATTAAAAGAATACATTAAAATCTCATTCTTTCTTTTTTTATACATAAATCAGCCATTTTTTGGTTTTGGTTTTACTTTTTTTTTTTTAAGACTGGCCCTGAGCCACCTGCTGTCAATCTATTTCTCTTCTTCTCCCCAAAGCCCCCCAGGACATAGCTGTATATTGAAGCTGTAGGTCCTTCTAGTTCTGCTGTGTGGGGTGCCGCCTCAGCATGGCTTGATGAGTGGTGCCAGGTCCATGCCCAGGATCTGAACCAGCAAAACCCTGGGCCACTGAAGTGGAGCACATGAATTTAACCACTCAGCCAGGGGCCGGCCCTAAAATGCCATTCTTAATTACTCTCCTTGTTAAGTTATTCAGTGTACGCTATTTTAGATCTAGGATTATTATTTAACTGTGCAATAAAAGAGTTTTTTTCTTTATCTATCTAGTTAAACATGTTCATTTCCACGACAATCTGGAAAATATGTTCTCTTCAGTTTTCACATCATCTTCTCTCCCCTCAATATTACTCGCTGATATCCCTAAATATCTTAAGTTTTATACTCTTACTATATCTGGAATTAGTGGAAAAAATAACCTTTCTCTGTTTCCACTTGTGTCACTCCTGACAGATGCCTGACCTTCTCCTGCCTGTCCTCCTAGCAATTTAGCTCATCTTAAGAGAGAGGTAAAGCCCCAACAACCAGCACTAAACCAGGCCAGAATTTTGGCCATTCAAATATTCTGAACAATTCGGATGTAGATATCTAAGACCATCTATGACATCGAATATTCTCAGAGAAAATTAAGTTGACTTTAACCAGCATTTAAATTTAGAAGACTCGGGGCCGGCTCCGTGGCCGAGTGGTTAAGTTCGTGAGCTCCACTGTGGCCGCCCAGGGTTCAGATCCTGGGCATGGACGTGGCACCGCTCGTCAGGCCACGTTGAGGTGGTGTCCCACATCCCACAACTAGAAGGACCTGCAACTAAGATATACAACTAGATAGGGGGGGGGGGCGTTTGGGAAATAAAGCAGAAAAAAAAAAGATCGGCAACAGTTGTTAGCCCAGGTGCCAATCCTTAAAAAAAAAAAAAAGGAAGATTGGCAACAATTGTTAGCCCAGGTGCCAATCTTTAAAATAAATAAAATAAAATAAAATTAGAAGACTCTGGTCTGTGACTTAAGTCACTCTTTCTTACCTTGAATGTCCTTCCCTGTGCCATTTGTTGGGGCTTTGTGGTGGGAATATTAACTGCTATACTATATATCAATAGCTCTGTAAAGGTAAACAGCACTTGAATTACCATGCTCCTACCTCAGTATTCTGTATACAGCCTCAAAAAAATCCCACTTTTTAATATAAAACATCAGGAAGGGTATAGCATCAGAGGATGAATGATAAGTTAGAATATATATAGAAAGAATAAATGAAGTGCTATTGGGGAGCAAAGACAAAAATGTGCACCCATTGCATTTCATAGTTATTTATATTTAACTCGGAGATGAAAAACTGAAGATAGGTCTAATTTAATTAGACTTGAAATAATAGGGACTCCTAACTCCTCCAAAAAAGTTTACCTTCTAATAGCTGTTATTCGTGGAGCACATATTATGTGTCAAGTTCTGTCCTATTGACTCTGCATGTATTGTTTTAAGTTTCCAAATCCTTTGAACTTGATAATATTATAATTCCCATTAAAAATGAAGATTATGAGGCCAGAAATGTTATGTACTAGCTCAGGTGTACACAGCTGAGTGAGAGACCCATGCGTTGTATTAAACTTGATAGCCCACACCACAGCACCCATACTTTTACGTACAATATCACAATTTAAAATCCTCTCTGCAAATGCAGAAATGTGAATTACAAATATCACCATGTGTTAGTTCCTTGAAAATTCTGGTGATGACAATCTTCTATTCTTAAGGGAGAACAGTGAATTCAGTGGCTGGCCAAAGCGTGACATACGTTTCGAACTCTTATTTCTACATCTAAAGGAGAGAGGAAGAGCATCTCTGGCAGATGAGGTAGAGAATGTTGCCCACTCCTTCTCAAGTACTGTCTCCAACACAGTCTCAGGGAAAAAAAAAAAAAAAAGCAAGAGTTTCCTCCTTGATTTCCAACTGGAATTTAAAGAGGTTTCTCTGAGAGGTCATGAGCCTGTAGAATTGCCTCTCAGTTCCCCCTCAGGATTTGGTAATTTCCCATCAGTATGACTTTCCAAGACACAGTTATCTGTGGTTTGACTTACTCAAGTGTTTGTCCCCAACCAATTAGAGGTTTTTCTAAGTTTTTCTCCTTTTGAACTGCTCCTGGGTTTCTATTTGAAGATGCTTTCATTTCCCTTCGTATTCAGGAGAAGAACACTGTGGGTACTCAGATGGAATGTAGTGTCTCTGGGCAGGTTTTGCAGAAATGCCTTAAATCCATGAGCCTAATGCTGGAATCAGGCACAGCATCAATCCATAAGGACATGGAATTTTGGGGGACTAGAGTAGCAATAAGTGCTTGTTAATGAATAAAAAATTTTATTTATAAATGTACAAAGATGTACAGATTAATCTAAAATGTTATTTTTTCCTCTCAGTACCTGATCTTGATATGCCATGAGTTTAAAACCAAAAGCACAATTTCTCATTATAAAGGATTTTTTACTTTCTCTTTTTTTGAAAACAAGGAATGTCAGGTCTCTTTGATGGAACATGGCATTGGGAGGGAAGCATGAGGGAAAACTTGAATGTAAGCTCATAAGGTCCCTTCAGAGAGGATCCATACCGAGGAATCTGTTGGTCTATACACTCTTGTATCCAACCTATTTTTATGTCTATCACTCCTCACAGAAATAAGCAGAAGTGAAGTGACTTGTCAGAAAATGAAGGCCCAAAGCACCTTCACTTCAATTGCCTACAGTATTAAAGGACAAGGGTTATCTTCTTTTTGGGAGGTGGAGGGTTATTTTCTGTTTTCTATTGAAATTTTAGATGATTTCCTGACCCAGAAGCACCATCTGAGATGGATCACATTCCTGGAGGGGATGATATTATTAAAATATGAGTCAGCAGCAGGACTCCAGGAATGAGTCCTGGAACCCTGGTTCCTACTTTAGACCACACTTAGCATCTTGTACTTTATTCCATGCCCTGCTTTGCTTAATCCTTTATTATTTGCTTCCATTAGAGGAAATGAGAGGGATAACACTAAAATAATAGCGTGAAGATGGAGTGCAACAGATAATATAACAAGCACGTTAGTTGTGCAAAAGTTTGGTGAATTCAAAAAAGTTTACAAATCAGAAAAGAGAGAGAAGGACAGAGATAGAGACAGGCACAAAGAAATGTGTGAAATGGGGGGATGAGCACGAGGGAGATAAATAGCAATTTGTCCTTCTGGAATTTATCCAATAATCCATTTTTCTCCACAGATTTAAAATTTCACCTTCATCATTTATCAAATTATAAAATTTATACTATATCTCTAAAGATAGATGATTCTATGTCTCTTATGTTCTTTAGAATTCTTTATTCCTGGGCATATAACAAAATGTTTACAAACCAGAGCTTTATGTTATGTTCTGACATCTAGTAGATACAATCATCTATCTCTGTTCTTCTCACTTTGTTTATATTACCAACGCTACTGAAACTCAGGAACACATCCATATAAACTTTAGAACTAGTTTATCAATTTCCATGAAAATATGCTTTGTCATTGGGGGAAGGTGTTATTAATTCATCACAAAATTGATGTCTCTAAAAGCAAGTCCTCTCCCTAGGGTGTGCAGAACCACCCAAATATTTTTTACAGAAGCTCTAACTATACAAATTGTTTGATGCAAAAAGAATTAATAATTATAAACAACATGAGTAGCGAGTATATTACAAAATTCATGACTCAGTGTAAGATATAGTGCTTTATTAGTGGAGATTTAGGATCACAGGTAGAGAGCAGGTATTTAGATATTTGTTTATTGTCCAGTCAGAGCACAGCAAGATTCTTCCCAGTGTCCAAGCATCTCTCTTCCTGTCCAGGTCCAGAAACCATCTCTTCTTGTTCAATTCAGAACCTTTATATGTTGGAAAAATGCCTCTGATCTTCTTTGATACCATCTATTTAATGTTGTTTTACATCATAACTAATGATGCTGCATCATTTCTCAGACTGTCGGTGAATACTGTCTTCCAATCTCTCTCAATGTTTCTTTGATAATGAGAGCAAATACAAATCTGATGAGCAGAGTTTGCAAGAAGATATGAACCATAATTCATTTCCCAGTCATGTTAAATTGATTGGAATTTTGTACTATAAGTTTAAAACTAGTTACCTTCCTATCATGTCTTCCCATGACCTCTTTAGGCCATAATCAAGGCATTTCAGGAATCTGATGTCCCACAGCCCTGCCTTCCACACACCACCACCAGCTGGGAGAAGAGATGAAAGACCTGAGCCCAGACAAAGAAAAGTGGTCCTTTTCATGCAAGTTAGGCCCCTCATTACACGTGGTTTAAGACCGGAGAGTACAATGCTACCATATCCAGGGGAGGCAAGAGACAGCATTAATCAGAAGGGCCAGTGTGGATTGAGGAGCAAAGGTTTTAAAAGACTTTGAAGGAGATAAGTATATTCACCTGTGAAGAACAGTCTGACACATGGCATAGAGCCTGGGGAAGGGCCCTAGTGACTTCCTTGGGTGTTAGCAGGAGGGAAGACAGAATATAGAATGCCTGCCACCACCTCCACCATCGTCAATGCTATAGATTTTGCAGTGCAGTGAGACCATGCATAAATGTGAGCTGAGAATGGCCTACACCCCTGGCCCAAGCCAAGGGTCAACAAGGGGCCATTTATAGCCCATGTCTTGAACTTGTTCAGTGTCTCCCAAAATCAGCATGTAAACACCATTCTAGTAATCAACTTAGTACAAGAGTGCAAAAGAAATAATGCACCAACCTGTGAAAGCCATTTGCTTGACATACTGCCCTACTAGAACTGAGGTTCTTGCCACAGAAGAAATTTGTGGAATCTAGCTGACAGGTTATAATTTCACCATGGATTATCAGAACAGCTCTTCCCTATGCAATGGAAGATGTAGGTTCTGGACCTGCTTTGACACTAGGAAAGTTACCCAAAATATGACAAATATTTAAGATTAGGGATCTCCTTATGATCCTTCTAGTTCTTTAACTCTATAATTAAAATACAAAAGAATCATTGGAAACTTCTTACAGAGATCAATGTTATTACACTGTCGTAGATGTTTTCCTCTTCTTTGACATGAGGGCGGGTGAAGAATTGTGGCGTGAATTCAGAATTTTAATTATAAATTAGTGTAAGCAGGCAGTAAACATTGTGTTCTACTAATATCAACATAGCAAAAGTTAAATGGAAGTTATGTCAGGGATTTTGATACCAAATTGCTCTGTCATCTAACAGTTCATGAAGGATTTGATTTCTAATTATTATATTAATAGAGTCATTTTGAAGTCCATGTTCTTTTGGAACTTGAGTGTTTAAAAATATAGCGTTCCCTGATCAAGACCCTGCCTATCTTCCACATCTCTACTTGGACCGCGTTCGCCCAGTCCACTGTGCACTGATTACCCTGACCTTCTTCACTTGAGACTACATCCTGCCTTAGTGTTTCTACACAAGCTTTTCTCTTTTGCCTTAGATCTCCTTTCTCTTGATACGCTTAAGGATCATTCTATCTCATCATTCAGAAATCTCTTCTCAGAGAAGTCTCCATGTCACCTAACTAGAGTTACCTTGTCACACATGCACCCCTCTATGACAATTTTCTGAGAATCAGTTATCACTCTATGACTTTATTTCCATTTTTATATATTGTTTATCTTCCGCATTAGAATGTAAGCTACAGGACAAAAGGGAAACTTATTTTCTTAGTCATCACTGTATACCCAGATCCTAGAACAGTATCTGACACTTTGTAAAACTCAGCAAATATTTTTCAATGAATAAATGATCCTCATACTTAATGAAAACAGCTGGTGGTAATTAATGCTAGATTTATATTGCACATATACATTTTTCATTTAAAAGTAAAGATATTGGAGCCAGCCCTGGTGGCCTCGTGGTTAACATTCAGTGCTCACCACTTCAGCAGCCCAGGTTTGTTTCCCAGTTGTGGAACCACACTACCCCTCTCTCACCTGCTCTGCTGTGGTGGTGGCCAACATAGAAGAACTAGAACAATTTACAACTAGGATATGCAACCATACTTGGGGGCTCTGGAGAGGAAAAAAAAAGAGGAATACTGGCAACAGATGTTAGGTCAGGGTGAATTTTTCCCTGTAGGTAAATAAATAAATAAAAATATTGATTTAAATAGTTTGAAATACTGTAGCTAATATTTTAATTATTACCATAATATATATCATATTTTTAAAAATAAGAAAACCATAACAGAATGTTGAATCGTGCCATGACCTTAGGCTTCTCATATACCTAGTCAAGGGAGGCAGTTTAAAAAGGCATTAGTGTCTCTCTAGTCACAGCAACAAAAGGATCGGGGAGAAAATAAATATCCTTTGGATTCAGAAACCAAAATCTATAATGTAACAGCAAGAATCATGGATCTGGGAGGAAGTAAATACCATTTGGATTTAGAAATCCATATCCATAATGTAACAGCGAGAACCATTCTCCCACAGTTAAAAAAACATAGATCTATAGAGTTGCTCTTTTTTTATAAAGAATATATAATGTCAAGATATAGACACCAGCTTCTAAAGTCTCTTGACTCCAGCATGATAAATTCTTATTCTGCTTCACAAAAGTATAAAAAAGATAGTGGAGAATTTTGGTAAAATGGGGGCCTCCATATTAAATAGCAAATTACTTATCTGAGATTGTACGTGCTTCCAAGTAGAATTTTGACAGCAGACAAACGGCAAAATTTTACCTCCTAAATTGTTTCTATCTATTTATTCTCCCCTACCTTGTTACCCAACCTATGAAATTCCAAATATAAAAAAGTCTCTTTTAAACTTATACTCATTCTACAATATTTATAAGTGCTTACTAGATCACTGACAGCATTCTACCAACAGCATGAGTGAATAAACACAATCTTTGCCCTTACAGGAATTACAATCCTGTAAGGAAAATAGACAAAATAAAAGTCAAGAAATAATTTATTAAAGTACATTTTGTGATCATTGATATTACAGATATAACTGGTTGAAGGACTAGAGAATAACTGAGGGGATGATTAGAAACAGTCAAGAGGAAGGACTTGTCTAAGGAGGTGGTAGTTCATCAGAAAATGGAAAAATTGAAGTGGAGCCAGCCAAGCAAAATCTCTGGGAAAGAGAATTCCAGCAGTGATCAGAGAAAGAACAAAAGCTGGGAAGGCTTGAATTATTCAAAAGACAGTTTAAAGAGAGAGAGAGTGGCTAGAGCCTTGTGAGAAAAAGATGGAGTACAAAATGCACTGGAGAGGTGGGCAGCCACCTGACTGTTGTATCTTAACCTGATTTGCATGCTTAAAACATGCTCCTGGCAGCTGTGTGACCAGTGGGTTGAATGAATGTGGATAGTAAGACCTCATTGCCCTTGTTGGAAAGCTTTGTCCTTAGCATATAAGCTAGTGACTGCCCAGGGTCCCTCGTTTTATCCACAGTTTCTCATGAAATTTTTCATCTCTGTGTTCCTCAAGGTATAGATCCAAGGATTTAACTCAGGCATGATGATGGAAATGGACTCAGCCATTGTCTTTTCTATGGGGTAAGGGGCCACAGGCCTCATGTACATGACAATGCACAACACAAGAACAAGGCAACCACTGTGAGGTGGGAGCCACAGGTGGAGAGAACTTTATGCCACCATTTAGAACTGCAAGAATCCAGGGGGCAGAGGATGACCACATAGGATGTGATGAGGACAAGGAAGATGGTCTCACACATCACCCCACTGTTGAGGATGACTAAGAGGCTTAGGATGTGGGTGTTTATGCAGGCCAGTTTCAGTAATGGAAACAAATCCCACATAAAGTGATCAATGATATTGAGGCTGCAGAATTTATTTGGTACATGAAGAAAAGCTGTATCTCTCTGTGCATGGATCATCCTACCAAGGCCCCTCCCAGGAGCAGGCAGCAGACCCGAGAGCTAATGATGGTCATGTAGTGCAGGGGCCTACAGATGGCCACATGGTGGTCACAGGCCATCACAATGAGAAGGATGATCCCCACACCACCAAAGAAATGCTCTGCAAAGAGCTGGGCCATGCAGCCTTTGAGGGAGATGGTAGTGCCCTCAGAGAAGGAGTCTACAATCATTTTGGGGGCAATGACAGAAGAGGAGGTGGCATCCATGAGGGACAAGGAAGTAAGGAAAAATTCATAGGTGATCTCAGACTCTGACTTGTGACCATGTTGACCAGAATGTATAGGTTTTCCAAAACTGTGGACACACACATGATGAGAAGCACAACAGAGTATATTCTGCAGCTCTGGATTCTTTGTAATGTGCAAAAGAATGAATTCTGTCACATTATTAGGATTCTCCATTTATTGTGGGCTTATACAAGCACATTGTTCTGAGCTTGAAAATCTACAAAAGAATCATATCTTTAATTAGTAGTCACTGAGTGTATTGCACATTTTTGCACTCTTTGTCACACCTCTTTTTTTGTTTGTGTGAGGAAGATTGGCCCTGAGCTAATATCTGTTGCCAATCTTCCTCTTTTTGTTTGAGGAAGATTGTTGCGGAGCTGACATCTGTGCTGATCTTCCTCTATGTTATGTGGGATATCGCCACAGGGTGGCTTGAAAAGCATTGCTAGGTCTGTGCCCAGGATCTGAACTTGTAAACCTCAGGCACTTAACCACTATGCCACCAGGCTGGCCCCTATCACACACATTTAACTTACCTTTTTCTCCAGCCATTGATACAGCAACCAGCTGCTAACAATTATAGCCTGACAACAACTTAATCCTACTGATCCCCTCAAAATGCGTCTTCACACCAGTGTGTCTCTTGCTTTCTCTCCTGATACTTGCTGCCTTAGACACTTAGAAGACCCTGCTTCATTAGATTCTGATGTGTACATACACCTGGAAAGATGAAGGAATTAACCTACCTTAAGGAAACCTTGGATCATTAGTAGATAAAAGCCAGTGGATAAATGGTGATCAGCTTAACACAATCTTGGATTAACTTTCTTTCCTCCCCTTTGCACTCTCCCCATTTACTGCCTCCCGTATGTTTTCCAAAATAAAGTACCTACACACAAGCCCTTCTCTTACCCTCTGCTTTCTGGAAACCTCAGGCTAGGAAGCCTACCTCCACTTATCACTGGGCACACCCAAGAACCAAGAACCTGGGGCATTTTGAGTAAATTCTCATTAATGTAGTCCACATACTTGTTGAGCACCTGCTAGTTGAAGATCCTGTAAGACAGGTCATGTCCCAAGGACTCTCCATTTACTAACAACTATACTCTTTCCATCTATTCCTCTTCCTTCTTAAGCTGGATTATTATTATCATTACATATTGCTAATATTTAGTAACTCCCTACTGTCTCAGCCAGTGGATTATCCTATGAAACATTTTCTTTATTTTAGAGATAAGATCCTGAGGCTTAAAGGAATGAAAAAAATGATACTAAGTTCTCACGACTAGTAAACGTTGAAGCCAAATTCAAATCTAGCTTTTTCTGACTCAGATTCAATAGCAATAACAAACTATATTACTTCTCTGTTGACAATATCATTGTTCAATATGAAAGAGACACTGTGACTCATGACAATTTCATTTTTATAACAATCCCTTGAGATATATTTATGCTTTCTGTGGTTGTTTCACTAAACAACTCTACAATAAAATTGAAGAACAATTCCACAATAAAGAGGATGTTCCAGTTATATATACACATATATGAAATCCAATCTGAAACTAGAAGTTACAATCATTAACTAAGCTTCCAAGGTTCTATCATTTTTCATATATGCTGATTAAAGAAAATGAAACCTTAAGTCTCTTTGCTCCAGGAAGACCCAGATCCAACTTAGCTGACACAGTCTCTGCACATGAGTCTGAATCAGAGTAAATCCTTTATTCCATATTTCCTTGTGAAAGGGCGCTCACAGATGAAACAAAGAATTCTAAAGAATAATGAAAATATCAATAAAACAACTCAGTTAGTTTACACTGTGTACCATCAAGGTGCTAGGTATGTTGCATGCATGATTGCATTTATTTTTCATATCACATGAGATATGTACTATCACAAATGCTATCTTGAGGATGAGGAAACTGAGACTTGGAGACATTAAACATCTCACCTAAAATAATTGGGGATTAGGAATCCAGGTAATCTCATTTCATAACACGAGTTTTTACCCATTACACTATACCACTGAAGATGTGAACAGTGGCTTCACTAGCGACAAATAAAAATGGCAAGCAATAGGATATATTGGAGTATATGAGGAAGCCATTTGGTATAAACCTAATTTGGCCTGACTTTGTTTTCTCCAAAAGGGCCTAACTGTGGCTGTTGAGCACGCATTGTATATCTACTTAGACATGTCCTATGGCCAGAACAAAGGCCCTTGAGATAAAGGTGCAACTTCCCCCCACATTGGCATCCCCTTAGGGATAAGCATCTTTCCTTAGGCTAGGAACTGATTGCTCCACTCACCTTTGACCACCCAGCTCACCTGTGACCAGTCATCTGGAGACAACAGACTGCCACCCTGCTGTGTTCACTGAGACAGAAGGCCTACCTGCTGTGTCCATCAATCGCTGTACTGACAGAGCAGCCTTGCGACTATGGTAAAAGGGACATTTCAATCCTATGTGAAACATCCTCTCTGGGAGTATATAACCACTCTGTGCACCCCACTTCTTTGACGCCCTTTCTTCCTTCAGGAAGAAAGGCCCCAGGTTATAATCCTCAGATTTAAGCTCAGAATAAACTCACCCGAATTTTCATTTATAGATTGATTATGGATTATTTTTGTGGACACTAGCTAAACTCAATTGTTGCTGCCAGCAAATGATATGGTAAAAGAACTGCTTCAGGAGCATAGGGGTACTTAAGCAGAGGCTGTCTGTCCCTTGGTGAGAATATATTAGGGACTATCGCTTCAAATGGGGATGTAAACTATGCATTCTCTAAGACTCACCTAAATATTCAAAGACCCATTCTTAGAATTATCCTTCTTACTAAGTGAAGTCTACAGCTGCCAGACACTCTTTGCAAATCTACCATATGGACTAACCCTCTCTCCCACCTCCGGCCCAAGAACTTCAAAAATTCTTTAATAGCACTAATGAAGGAGAAGGAACACATTCTTAGATATCAAAGTAACTAGGCTTTATTCCAGGTTTCCCTCTAACTGCCAGGAGATGCTGTTACATCTCTCACTACTCTGGGTCTCAGTTTCCTCATCTGGAGAATGAGACAGTTGTAATAAATGAGAAAAATGCTAGGGTTTCAAAGAAGCCATATCAGGGACTCTGTCCCTTTCGAACACAGCAACATGATTCTTACCTAGATTAAATGCTTACACTTCCAAGTAAGATTTCCTTTGAACCATCTCATGACTTAAAATATTCCAAAACCAAATGCACTAGGAAGGATAATAATGTCCTTCTGTTTTAAAATCTGTGAATTCATCACACATTTCTTTTGACTACTAGTACACTTCTCAACTTCTCAATCTGATATTTGAGACCCTTTCCCATGTAACAAACTTCATAATTTTATGTCTCCTTCCCACTGCAGACAAACGTGCCTCTTACTACCAGAACACACATCTCACTCTCTTTAGTATAGTAGGAAAGGCCATGCGTTTAGAATGAGCAGTTTTAGTTCTCCATCTCAGTCAGGCCACTGACTGATGATATAACCTTCAAATCTGCAAAAATAAAACAATGCAAAAGAAATTAAATTCAATATGTTTCAAGTAGTTATTATTTGAGGGTACTGTGTTAAGAGCTGCATGATTTTCTCTTCTAATTCTAACAAAAGCCGTATGAGAGGGGAACGAGTATTATCCTGATTTTCTGAAGCAGTGCATAAGGTTTGGAGAACTTGTGCAAGTTGCTCAAAGCCTTTTGGTGTGTATGGGATCGAGTTAACAGCACGGTGGTTCATACATATAACCACTATGTTCTACAACCCCTCTAAGAATCGTATGTCCTGCCTCACAATACTTCCATGAAGATCAAAGGAAGTAACAGGCAGGAGAATGTTTGGGGAGTACTATTCAAATATCCATCTTGATTATTTTCCATTCCTATAAGCTTCTGATTTTTTCCTACCTCTGTCTATGTTGTCTGATATCAACAAATCCATTACCACTTCTCCTTCATACCTCTCTTCCTCCCCAATGCTCCCTTCACCACTGTCATCCTGAATATTTGTTACATACATTTTAATAGGTTGCATATCAGCAATAATTCAGTTATCTTATAATTAAAAAAAAATTATGTTGGTTTTATCTCCTTACGTGAATGCTTAAGGATAGCTATTTTATTCTCTTTCCACCAAATTTCTAATGCTGTGCTATGTACACTCTTGTCATTGAATTAAATTTAATTAAATCCATGATATTGAATTCAGCCAAAGAAAACTGCATTGAACCATGGGGGCCAAGCAATGCTGGTGCCAGTCTCTGCCTCTGGAAATGAGAGAACGTTGTTGTCAGAGCCTGGCTGCTATTCCTTTGGCATTCAGGATCAAATATCCCATTTACGATCTTTCATCTTTATCATTTCTACTCCTAGACATGCTTTAGCCAAACCCAAGAGCTGAACCACACCTTGGACTTCCAGTTGAGTATGAATCATTCCCATCAGATCCTTTTTGTAATAATATCTTTTTCTTTCCAGTATTCCAGTGAAATACCATCACTCAAGAGATTGTTCATGTAAAGAAGTGAGAAATTACATTTCTTCAATTATCTAATTATTACCTAGATAGTACATATTTCTCATGTAATAGCATATCCTTTAGTCTGAGGGATACAAGGAAATACCCTACCTATAAAGAGGGAGAAAGAATGAGCACTCATGAAACAATGCATGTTGGTATAAGTTCTGGAGAGAAAATATCAGTATAGTATGATCTATAGATTTCAAAGATGATGAAAGGAGATAGTCCTTGACATGAGAATTTAGAAAATTCTAAATTTATAAACTTGTAATTTAGAAAGTGCACAAGAATGACATCAGCATGAGCAAGACCTAAAGAAAGAAAAGAAAAACATAGTTTACAGAGTTGAAATATATGGACTTTGACATCACAAAAACTGGATTTTGTTATGGACCTTTCAGGGGTGTAATTAACCAGAAGTTATATATTCTCTCTAAATCTCAGGTGCTTTTTGCAGAGTTGTTGTATTAAACATATTAAGTTCCTAGCATTATAATTTAAATTTAAATTTTTAAACTTAAAAACATTAAAATGTGATAGAAATATTAACTTAAATTATAGTTTAAATGTTTAGTAAACATTATAATGCCTGGTTTGGTTGTGTGCCTCATAAAACTTATTCACCCTGACTAGCACAAGGCACAAGCTTTCTTGAACATATGTGCTTAGGTGGACTGGAGTTCAATTGGGAATTGAGTAGTAAGAGCTACAAGTTTAAAGAAACACACATAAAATTCCTGATTTTCTATACGGTTAATTGTTCCTTCTGACTTCCTATAACACGCCAGACAACATTTTTGTGCCTCAGTTTCATCCTCTATAAAAGAGGAAAGTAATGTTACCCATCCCAAGGGTTTGTTGTAAAGATTAAAGGATTTTACAACATAAAGGGCTTAGATGAGCATCACCATTTCTTTGCCAGGATGAAGAAAATGATACTGACCACAAATCATTGTGAAATAGATTCTCTGCCTTTTTATTTTCAACACATGTGTGTTTGCATTAGCTTCTATTAAATCCTCAGTAGACAGGCAGGAAATCAGCTCAAGGACTCCTCAACACTAGGCGGGATGTAAGTTTTTGCATTGACATTAAAAGAAATGTCTCCCAAAACCATTTTCTAAAATAGTCTGCAGTTCTTACCAAATGCAGAACAGTTTAAACAAAAATAATTTATTTTTATAAAATATAAAAGTTAAACATGGCCCTTGGAAAATATTACGTATAGGCAGATAGAGTGATAGACAGTTTAAAGTCACAGGATCACTGCCAACCACAAGTACTCACTCGAACTCCCATAACAAGTTAGTGCATGGTTTTCATATGTGCACCTGTAGGTAGGTATGCTGTGTATGCACAGTCGTGTATTTGTTTTACTCTAGATAAAAGTATATAAAAGTATGATAATGTACTAGTATTTTAACTTGGTATGTATGCGCATTGTGTCAGTTATCTATGAATTTTCCTTCATTTTAATTTCTATATATTATTTCATTTTATGGTTACACCATAATTCCTTTAATCAGCCCAGTTTTGCTTGAAATTTATATTATTTCCAATATTCTGCCTTACGCACAATGCTGCAATGAACATCACTTATAGACTCTTTACTTACTGGTTTGAATATTTCTGTTGGAGTAATTCATGTCACCATCACGTCAAAAGACATGCATATGTTTAACTTTGGTAGATTCTGTAACATTAGTCTCTCAAAATCCTGAGCAGTCTCATTTCCAGCGATAGTTTCATTGACAGCATAAGCAATAAAGATATTATCAGTATCCGATAAAGCTAAATTAAATGCAATGTAATGTCTATATAGTCTATGAATGGATTTCCATATCTAACTAATAATAATAAATAATTTAGTATATGCTCTCTACCAGTAACTTTATTAGTACTTTATACATGTTGTCTCATTTAATCTTCACATCTGGCTATGTTTGCACACCTTTTATGGCTGAGAAAAAGCAGAATATTTAATTTTCTGAAGGCTATACAGTTAGTAAGTGATAGATCCTGAATTTGAATCCAAGAAGCTGACTTTACAGCTGATAGGTGTTTCCTGTGTCTGAATTTCTTATGGAGCAAAATAATTTCCTCAGTAAAATCCTGGATAACAAGAAGTGATAGCAGTGTGTCCAGTGAGCTCCTCTGGGTCAGTGTTTTTAACGAACGATCAGTGGCCCTGTCCTCTTCAGAAGATCTGTGTCCTGGGCACGCACATCATCACTAGTGTACATGTCTAATTAAAGGCTCTTAAAGGACTTTTTCTGTTGGTAGCCTTCCTAATTCACTTGGCTTTCCTTGAGAGATATGTGGATATGGAATTATCTGTAGTAGCACTTTTATAGGGTCAAAACTGCTATATCATTGTAGATAAAAAAAATCATTGTTTTCTTGGAATGCTTCTGGAGAGAGGGGGCTTAATTCCTGAGCAGCCTTTCTTGATTTCACCTCCCCATCCTTGAACACGTCATCAGTGTCACCCTCAGCACCAGCACCAAAACCATCCTTGTGGGCAGAGCCACACACAAATAATGTTTGTGCTTTTGTCTGGGGAAACATGAAGTATCATTAACTAATCAAAACAGAGAGAAAATACTACATACTTTTTTCTCAAAAGTGATTAGTAGAAAAATAAAGGTTAAAGGAAACTAGTACAAGAGGAAAGCAGAAACATATATAGATGCAATGCATGTGTATAATACACACACACAAATGTTGCATGAAAGAAGGGAAATAGAAATCTCTCTGAAGCCATCCTAGACATGCCAGCAAGTCCCGTTCCTCCCTGTCCTAAGGGAACATCTGTGAAACATAAACACATTGTTTTATTTGCAACTCTCATGATCTGGAGAGAGGCCAAAAGGTAGACACCTACATTTGGATAATTTGTCAAAAGTAATTAAAGGAAAAGATGCTAAAAGTTGTTGTTAGCTCAAAGCTCTCCATTCTGAGAGCACAATTTGTATATATAGATAAAATTGGTGAACTACTGACACATTTTAGGTATAATATAATTATGCACATGTAGGTGATTCAGTTTTTTCAATGATTTCAAAATAGTAGTTTAAATTAAAAGAACATGTTTAATACTCAAGTTTTTCAAGTCACCTGCAAAACTCAGTCTGAAGACTTCTCCGTGACCTCCAGAAGCCGGTTACCTGATGGTCCCAGGAAGTAGAAGGTGGATATTGTGTAAGTAAAGTTTCTGGGATCAGCAGGGCCACCGAAAGCTCTGGCCCCATCCAAGATGTACTCACATGGACTTTTATCTTCAAAAGAGCAGGAAATCATGACACATTAGAGTTTCAATGTAGCAAATCCAAGTGTGAAGGCAAGAAGACCTGCACTGGAAAGAAATCATCCAACCAGTCACTGGGAAGTAATTTTAATAGGACTAGAGTTTCTATTGATTTTAAGGAGAGATTTAAAACACATGCTCTAAGTATTCAAGGACTTAAATAGAACACAACCCTTGTGGTTGGCAAAGGAATTTAAATGCCATCAAAATAAGGAAGGTTGCTAAAAAAGACAGCCACTAAGCTGTTTACAAAATCATTCACAGAACTGTTTCTGCCATTGGGTGCACTTGGAGCTTAATTTGTAAACATTTTCCAATTCACATTTTAGAATAAAAATAATAAGGCATTTCCCTTTGGGTAATAGACCTGAGCCAAAAGAGGACAGAGTGCCATTTTCAAGTGACAGAATTTCAAAGTGTGCATCATTTTGATCACTTGCATCATTCCAACTGCATCCTTTTGAGGCTGTGTCTCTACTGACTGAGGAGCTAATCACCATACCAGTGAATTCCCATCTATCCCTGCAATGATCCACTTTTCCCAGGCACAGAACATCACTGGAGCCTGGCCAAGGTGATGCACCACAAACACAAAACCAGATCATGGTATTAACCATTCAATTATTTGCTCCACAACTAAGCTCTCTCCTTCAATAACAGAATGACCACACAATGATCCATCTGCCCTGATAATATAAATGAAGAAAAGTCAATAGGATTTATTCTTGGTGACCTAGCAAGTACCATGTCCAAATTTTTCTATTAACTAATCGGAGACTCTCTCATCTTTTTTTTTTTTTCTAAAGATTGGCACCTGAGCTAACAACTGTTGCCAATGTTCTTTTTTGTTTCCTTCTTTTGTCTCCCAAAAGCCCCCCAGTACATAGTTGTACACTTTTAGTTGTGGTCCTTCTAGTTGTGGCATGTGGGACACCACCTCCACAGGGCCTCATGAGCAGTGCCATGTCCTTGACCAGGATCCGAAGCGGTGAAACCCTGGGCCTCGGAAGCGGAGCGCGCAAACTTAACCACTCAGCCACGGGGCCAACCCCAAGCTCTTTCATCTTTTGGGACTATTATTAAAATTGTGTCACATCTAACTGAAGGACAGTTGCTATTACTAAAGATTAAAAAATGTACTTCAGCCAGAAAAAATAAGGACAAAATTTTTTCTCATTCCTTAACAGTTCGTTTTCTCAAATGACAAGTTTTCGATTCAGAGACATTTGGGGCTATAGTATTCATTTATTTTTCCACCTTTAACAATTAAAAAAATCAATATCCTACATATGCAATGTATTTTGGAGATTATAACTGGTTTGTTAACATATTTGACCATATACCTGGGAAGTTTCCTAAGAAGAGAAAAGCCTCTCAATTTTCCCAGAGATGATCCTCACAGGTGATGTTCCAACATCTGTGCTTGGGTTGTCTTTACCAATGTGCTGACATCACTCCATCTTCTTATCTAACCATGGGCTAGGCAGTGCTCTTCAATCTTTTTTTGTCATTATTGCCCCCTTAAGCCTCTTTTTTAGACATTTCTTTCCTGTAATCACCCACCCTAAATTTTTAACATCATAGATACATTATTTATGTACTCAATGTATTTCTGTGATTTATATATTAAAAGTGTGATATTTTCATCTCTCAAGAAACTGTTTTTACCTACCAGGGAGAGATATCATCCCCAATGCAAATGCATGTGTTAGAGTAACTTACTTATAAAAAGAAAGGAGGGTAAACAATGAAGTTATATAAACTTGGTCCTAACTAAAATTCTAGCTGTACTTCAAACAACTACACACTTCTTCTCTTCTGCCTCACCCCCTTGATAAAATGTGTTTATCATCCTTATTAGTAACAGAATTACATTTTTCATTTGTCACCTTATTTATTATCCACATATTCCCAACTGGAATTTAAGTTTCATACAAATGCAACCCTAGTCTGTAGTATTCAACATTGTATTCCCAGTCCCCAGAACTCTCTAGCACATTGTAGGAATTGAACAATATTTTTTGGATAAATTAAATCAGTGAAAATCTCCTGAACTTAAATGACCGCGGAGCCAGTTTTCAAGTAATAAATATTGACACTATGGGAAAACAATGGGAAAAGCCCTATAGATAAAATATTTAGCTCTTGAGGGTGCTACCCTCCTGCCAAAACAGAGTATCACTCTCCTGAGTGACTAAGCTGTTTATTCTTTCCCCAAACATCTCTCTCACTCATGTGTCGCTTTCTTTGAAATTCACCCATTTGAATTTCATTTCTTTAGCTCATTGCATCACACTTTTCATGATGCACATAAAAGAATACATCTGTGGAAATGAGATCATCAGATGGCTTTTCTCTGGCATAAGAAGAATCAAGAGAGTGCAAGTAACCTGGGAAGCAGAAGTCAAGGGACAGATGAAGGGAAGAAAGTGGTCCCCCAAAATGAGGGAAGAATGCCTCAAGGGCAGTCTGTACAATGTGGCCAAGGATCGGTTCTGTATTTTGATATTTTCACATCATGCTAGCAAGGAGTATTGTGAAATGAGAAGAGTAGAGAAGGCAGAGTCTAAAAGATTTGATATTGTCACTTAACCTCATTAAGTCTCATTTTCTTCTTGTATAAAATGGAGTAAAGTCCTTTCTAATAAAGAAAGTAAAGCCTTTTATTTTCTAATAAAACTTGTTGCTACACTAAGAGTGTTAAAGCCTGTAGAGGATCTATCAATATGTGTACCTCACAGTTGGCCTTCAATAACATTAGCTCACTCCCCTCCCTTAATGCCTAATATTTTCACTGAATGAAAATGTCATAAAAACCAAAGTATCCTTATACAATAGATCTAAATATTATTTATCTTATTATTTTTGGATTAAATATACTCATTTCCTCATATGTTGTTTTAAGTATCAGAAAAAAATCAGATAGCAGTTGGCTTTCATGAGAGAGTCCTGATGATGAGTGCAAAGAAACATCTTAACATTCCTTAAAATTGTTCACAAACCAGCAAGATTCCACCGACTGAGAATATAAAACTCCCTCACATTTCCTCCTTCAGTTCTTACGCCTTCCGGGTTTGCCTTGACAATTTATAATTTGTGTCTTGTTAATCTTGTCACCCCTCCACTGAGCACTCACGGTCACACCTAAGACAAAACATTGGCCTTAGTTTCCCTCTTCAAGTCATCTCTTTTGTCTTAGAGTAGAAATGACACTTTTTCCTATCCTTACACCTGGCTTACATTCATCTCCTGAGAGTAAAAATGAACCACGTCATTTAACCTAGGTTGTGTTGAAATGTTTAATTTTCATCAGCAATTGCAAAGTTGATCATTTTTAATAGATTAAGTCCTGTTTATATTATCTTCTAGGCTCAGACTTTGTGAGAAAATGTTCTATACCTTATGAACTTTAGACAGTCAGGTATAAGTTAGAACACACAATCACCCCAAAGAACAGGTATACCATGCTCTGGCATCACTGTATAGTCAAATTACATAGCTCCATATGACTAGTGAATTTGAAAAAGGGACATTTGTGAGAAGTAACACAAGTTGGGGTGTTACAGTTATAGAAGCTTTGACTTATAAAATATTATATATTAATGTAAAATGACCTGATATGTTCCACATGCATAGAGCAGCATTACCACTTAAAGATATGGCTGCATTTGTCATGAGGCTACAGCAAACTTAACACCATCTTTCATGAAGGATAAAGTGAATCATTAAGACTGCAGAAAAGTTCCTTTGCTATATACAACATACCACAGACAACTGTGCTTTATGTGAAAGAAAGTAGGACTGAGATTTAGAAGACTTGGGTTCAAATTTTGTAGTTGAAACTCTTGGATCTGTGACTTGAGGGAAGTAAATTAGTAAATCTCTCTCGACTTCAATTTGCTACTCTGTAAAATGGGGATAGTAATAATGGGACTACCAATTTACTACATGGATAAGTCACCTAAACGAAGTGAATGTGCCTGATAGATAATAAAGTGCTCATTTAACGTAAATATATGTATGACATCTACAAAGCGATAGCTTTGGATCCTGGCCATATGCCTTTTTGCTCAGATTAAGTAAAAGAATGTTTACCTTTGTTGCTTCAAATGGCTTCTCAAGTCTTGGTAAGGGGAAAAAAAAACATCTTTTATATTCAAGAAAATATGTGAGCCATAAAGATATTTAAGAAAATAAGACCAAATTAAGAGTAATTTCAAAATTTCAGGCTTAATTTTTGTGCCAAGGAAAAATATTAGAGATCCATTATAAACTATCCTTCTTCCTTTTGTGCAGTCCTCTTTTTGCTTTTGACAAATTCGTAGTGTCAAAAAAAATCATCAGTGATTCTTTCACTCCCCAGCAGTCCCTGCCCCATACATCTATCAAAGAACATCTGTCCTCTTTTTTGCTTTACCAAAGGCTAAGCAAAAAGAAAAGAAGTTCTGAGATCAAGATTCTATGGAAAAGCCAATTCCAGCCCAGTCACATACGTATGAACATTCAGTAAAGGAGCAGCGAGCCTGGAGGAAGCATCCTCTAGGATCATCACACTATGTGTTTATGCTTGTTCTTCTGTTACAAAGCCTGAACCTATGCACGTGAGCATTGGTGCCATGGTAAAGTACATTAAAGCACATGTCAGAGGGCTTGGCCATTATTAATTACTCAATAAACATTAGTATCTGGGACTTCTTTTTCTGTCAGTGATCTTTAAAATTTGTTGATGTTCTTGCACATATCATGACAGATATAATCCTCCCTATTTATATACATCATCACCTTCTCGGCGTGAACAGCCTAAGTTATTCTCATCTTCAACAAAATCCTTGGGGCATTTTTTTTTGCCTTAAAACAATAGAAATTTATTCTCTTATAGTTCTCTTCATAAATCAGAAATGAGACTTATGGGGCTAAAATCAAGACATTGACAGAGCTGACTATTCTGAAGCCTTGGGGAAAGAATTCGTCTCCTTACCATTTCCACCTTTTAAAGGCCACCTGCATTCTTGGCTCATAGCCCAGCATCACATCACTTGTTCTCCTTCTGCTGCTGTTGTGACATTGCTTTTTCCTTCTATCATCAATTCTCCCTTTGCCTTTCTTTGTTTTTTTAAATTATTTTGTTTGGGTTATATAAGCTTATAACATTATGTAAATTACAGGTGTACATTATTATATTTCATTTTCTTTATTGGCTGCATCATATTCAACACCAATAGTCTAGTTTTTATACATCACCATACATGTGTACCCCTTTACCCCTTTCACCCTCCCTCATTGCCCACTCCTCTAGTAATCACTAATCTGTTCTTGGTATGTATGTGTTTGATTACCTTCCACAAACGAGTGTAATCATATGGTACTTGTCTCCCCTTATGTCATGTTTTACCTCCATGTTTCTCATTCTGTAAATGACAGGATTTAATACAGGAATGAGGATTGCAAAGAATACAGTCACTAACTTGACCACAGGGTAGGTGGCAACAGGGCACATGCAGGTGAATATCCAAGGCACAAAAAGAGTACAGCTACAGTGAAGTGGGAGACACAAGTTGGGAGGTATTTGTGTTGTCCTTTGGAGCCATAGGACCTGAGGGAGGTCAGGATGACTATGAAGGAGATGAGCAGCATGGAAAAAATAAGCAAGCACTTGGCCCCACTGTTGGCTGCCACCACCATTCCGAGCATGTAGGAGTCCCCGCAGGCAAGTTTCAGCAGTGGGAAGAGATTGCACATGAAGCGGTCAATGACATTGGGACCACAGAAGGGCAAGTCGAGCATGAAAAGAATATGCACAGTAGGGTGTAGGATCCCCCTTATCTAGACCACTACCATCAGGAGGTGGCAGAGCCCCTGTTGCATGAGCTCATGTGGTACAGAAGCCTGCAGATGGCCGCATGGCTATCACAGACCATGACAATGAGGAGGATGATCTCTGATCCTCCGAGAAAGTGCTCTACAAAGAGCTGAATCAGGCAGCCCCTGAGGAAAATGGTTTTTCTCTGGCACAGCTTGTTGATGTTCATGTTGGAAGTGGTGACAGAGGGATAGGAGGCATCTACAAAGGACAAGTAAGTAAGATAGAAGTACATGGGAGATGAAAGTGTGAGGCTGAGGGAGATGGTGATGACAATGAGCAAATGGGCCAGCACAGTAAACAGAAAAATGAACAAAAAGACAATGAAGTGTATTTTTGCAAGTCTGGATTCTGTGTGAGTCCCAAGAGAATAAATTCCGTCATATTGTTGGGAGGTGTGAGGTGATCCATTCAGGAAGTAACACCTTCCTGAGGCCTACATTACCTACAAAGGGATAAAAAAAAAATACCTAATAATCATGAAGGGGTTGTAGTTTGTATTTCATAGTACAAAAATGGAGTAGTCACTGTAAACATGGAGCATGTCCTTGGCACTCTTTGCCCCAGTAATTGTTTCAATTCTTCCTCATTACCTCCATGATGCTTTCAATCTCTTCAGACACCTAGTACCTGTCACTTATAAAACCTCTAAAGGGCAATATTTGACATGTAGTTTACTGAGAAAATACTATATATCTGACATCTAGATTCTCCTGGTTCCAAATCTATGACTTTTTTGTGTGTGAGGAAGTTTTGCCCTGAGCTAACGTCTGTTGTGAATTCTCCTCTATTTTTTTTTCCCTTGAGGAAAATTACCCCTGAGCTAACATCTGTGCTGATCTTCCTCTATTATGTATGTGGGGTGCCTCCAGAGCATGGGCAATGAATGGAATACCTCCACACTTGGGATCTGAACCTGAGAACCCAGGCCTCCAAAGTAGAAGGCGTGGAATTTTAACCACTTGGCCATGGGGCTGGTCCCCTCCAACTTTGTGACTTTGCTTAGTTATTTTGATGTCCTGTGCTTCCAAACCCTCTTCTGTGTCTGTGAGCTTACAAATTGCAACTCTCAGATATATTTTGTAAGGTAAAAGTCATTCCCTCTTCCAGGAGAATTTACATTTGAACCCACGGCTCTAACTGGAAAGAAAGACGTGGTCAATAACTATTTGTCATAAGTAGACAGATCAGGGAAACAAATAAGTCATAGGTGACACACACTCCCTGGTACCTACCAAAACACTATGCTATTCACGTGTATTTTCTTGCTGTGCCTAGCACAGTGCCTGGCATAACATCTGCAATGCCTGGCACCTATTGTGTGATGAATAAATGCTGGGTGAATTATCACACTTCCTACATCTTCATTTGTAAAAATATGCACGCTTCCCCAGCTACAAACATAGGAATTCCAGCCTTCTCATCCTCCCACTATATTTATCACTACTCTCTTCTTTATGAGAAACAAACTTTTGAAAGGAAGCTGCCTTCCAGTTTAATAGTTTCTGACACACTTTATAGGGTAAGTAGGAAAATATTAATTGCCTTAAGGAAAGAGTATGTTATTGGTTCATTTTACTTTTCAGATAACTATCGTGTTTGTTAATTAATAGGTATTGTTCTTCAAAATTCTGTTCCAAATACAATTTAACATAGTCACATTCAGGAAATTTCCAGCTTCAGTAGACAGGGATAACAAAAAAATTCTTGGATAGGTGTTCAATACATAAGGATCTGTCAAGCTAAGGAAACCCTTATTTTTAAACCTCTAAAAATACAAACCTAGTGTGGAGAACAGAAAGAAAGAGTCTGCTAAATAAAGTTCTCTACATATATACACACAAACACGTTTAAAATCTATTACTTACTATAAGTACCTATTACACGTCCACTCAGTCAATTTGTTGGACACTTGTTATTTATATTAACATATATTTGTCCACACAAAGTCTTAAAAAGGGTTCCTGTTAAATACCTTTGGAAATCCCTCCCCCAACATTTTATTACAAATGGCAGCAGGTCATCCATCCATGAGATCCTCTCACTCCTTTGTGTGTCTGCCATATGCATTTTCACATCATCTTGTCCCATCCACCATAACATCCATCATGCATCATTCCTGGATATAGGAAATTACTTTACTAATAGAATGAGGAGATTTGGGGACATAAATTTCCCAAAGGAAAGAAAAGAGGAAACATAAATATAAGAAATTGTACTCTGCAAAAATGTTTCTTTTCCTTTCAAAGATAGTGGAAAAGAACATTACTATTTAATTATCCAAAATAGAGATCTTATACATATGTGAGAACAAAGTGCATGGCTTTGCTGAATTTTCTTGTTCTGAGGTGAACTCTGCAACAGATCAGAAAAGAGTATAGTGACATAAATTAAAAATAAGATATAATTAATAAAAGTGATTTAGAAATAACTATGAATAAATACAAATTACTTTCTCGTTTTTCTTTGACTCCACAATAACCTTTCTAGGAATAAACCTTAAAGGAAAATATTTTTAAAAGAGAAAAAAATTATGTATAAATATTTTAAATACAATGATTAAAAGCTGTGGAAATTGAGAAACTGCAGGGAAATTCCAACATTAGAGAAATGGATAAGTAAAATATAGTGAATATATTTGAATAATATGTAGTTTTCATAATAGATTTTTTAAAAATTATGAGATATCACAGCGAAATTTTTATATTTTAATGTTAAGTGGGGAAAAACTTGGATGCAAATTTGAATAGGTAATATGATTCTAACTATTTTAAATATATATCAATAAGCACAAAAGTCCTCAAAATATTTTTACTCCTAAGTTGGTAGTAATGTCATTTATTCTATCTTTCCTGATACCTGACATGCTGAAGAAGAGATTTCAACCTCAGATTGGTGGGGGTGAGGGGTAATTATATGACTTGTAAGAGCCATTGAAATCTCAGATTCTATAATTAAATGACTTCCTGGAAAAAACAACTTCACTATGAACTTGTCTGACGTGGCTTCATGGCCAGGGCCCCAGGGAGCTGTTACTTCACCAAGAACAAAGTGAAGTTGTAAGATTAAAATGCCAATTAGGGGCTGGCCCCGTGGCTGAGTGGTTAAGTTCGGACACTCCACTTCAGCGGGCGAGTGTTTTGTCTCTGGTTTGGATCCTGCGCGTGGACATGGCACCACTCATCAGGCCATGCTGAGGCAACGTTCCACATAGCAAAACCAGAGGCACTCACAACTAGAATATACAACTATGTACTGGGGGGCTTTGGGGAGAAGAGTAAAAAAAAAAATGAAGATTCTCAATAGATGTTAGTACAGGTGCCAATCTTTAAAAACTAACTAACTAACTAAATAAATAAAATGCCAACTAGCTGAGCTGCGATTAGTATCTTTGTTGATTTACAAATGGCACCTCTGGATACGGCCCTTCTCTTCAGCCTTACAAGTGCTAACACATATCCTATTAGTAGGTAAATTCTGTGAAGTTTCTTAGCTATGGCTAATTAGACCTGAGGGTATATCAGCACCATTAGCAGATCTTGCCAACAACCCAATTATTTCACATAATTTGACCAAACATCAGTTAAGTTATAGCACTCATCATTAATTTTTTAACTCCTTCCTTAAGTCTACATGAAGACAAAACACCATGACAAGAGAAAAACTAAAGCCAACCACTTATGAATTTGTATCTTTGATAACAAACTTAATATGTAGTCTGGATATTTAGATGTATAAATTAAACATTTAGGTGGCTAATTATCTGACTCTTACATTTTTCATTATAATATTTTTGATCAATCTACCATTCATAGCGATCGTAATTTTTTTTAAAGATTGGCACCTTCACTATCATCTGTTCCCAATCTTCTTATTTTTTCCTTCTTCTTCTCCCCAGTCCCCCCAGTACATAATTGTATATTCTAGTTTTGAGTGCCTCTGGTTGTGCTATGTGACACACCACCTCAGGATGGCTTGATGAGTGGTGCCATGTCTGTGCCCAGGATCAGCAAAACCCTGGGTCGCCAAAGCAGAGTGCACGAACTTAACCACTCGGCTATGGGGCCAGTCCCAATCATAATTTTTAAATATTGTTTTCAGATATACATTAAGTGATTGTTGTGAAACCTATTGGTACTATGCACCACGTAAAGTTTACAGTACTTTTTCAAAGCAGTTGTTTCTTTTGCCAACTCTGGAATTAGATTAACATGATAATTATGAAAATAGTACAGCTACAATGGTGGGTAGAAACATTGATTTAGAACCATACATCTGTCTAGTCTAGCTCCCCAAGGCCTAGACTAGTGTGACAAAGGACAAAGAAGAGTCAGGTCTAAATCAGTGTGTCGTCCATGAAGGAAATTTTCCAAAAGAAGAGTTCCCAGAGCTATACCAGAAAACTCTGTTTTCACAATACAGAACCAAGGACAGAGTGGTTTAAAACCCTGGAGAGACAGCAACACAGATTTTCAAACTGGAGGGGTAAGTGAGAATGAAAGCAGAATAAAAAGGAGGTAAGTGAAAACTTTTTCCAAGTTAACTCAAGTTGTTGGTTGGAGAAAGTGGTTATGCTGTGTATTCCATCTAAGTGGGGTCTTCCTTTCAGGCCTGTCCCTAAAGAAAAGGAAGATGGAAGTTGAGGAATTTTATCCTCTGCCTTCCTTCCAGGACATCAGGAGGAATATAAACACACCTTCACATACTCACATACAATGACACTGAGTGAAGAGATTCTAGACTGGAAACATAATCCGATGTTTTCTCCATTTCTTGAACTAATTTTTAAGTCAAAATATCACTTTCCTGAACTTACTGTTTTTGTATTACCTGACCAGAACAAAAAAAACCCGAGTTATTTACCTACTTCAGAGTTAAAACAGGAAAATTCTCTTCCTACTGTTCTAGGCTGATAATAAGACCTAATTTATTGTCAACCCAAAACAAATCCAAAAGTTTCACCTTATATACTGAGCAGAGATAGTTCACTGTCTTGATTCCCCAGGATCAGCTCACAGGTATATTGATTCAACTATCATAATTAGGGTGACGATTAGACAGGACTTAGAAATTAGGATTAGAAACCTAACAATATCATAAAAATATTTAACTTAGAATATTTTTGTTCTTAAGTCTTTGATTTTTTTACGCCTTAAACGAGGAACCTCAAACTCATAGCATGTCATTCTGCCTCTTTCCAACTCATAATATTCCTTTTAGATTGTATCTTCTCTGTTAAAATGTGTATTCAAGTATTTTGTCTATTTTAATGATTGTATTTGCTTTTCTATACAGTCATGCAACACTTAATGAAGGGGATAAATTCTGAGAAATGCATCACTAGGCAATAGGTCATTGTGCAAACATCTTAGAGTGTAATTACACAAACTTAGATGGTACAGCCTGCTGCATACCTAGGCTACATGGTACAAATATTATGGGACCACTGTCTAATGAATATGTGGTCCATCATTGACTGAAACATCATTATGCAGTGCGTGACTGTACCTTCGTTGTAAGTATTCTTTATATATTATTGATGTAAAACTATCATCAGATATATAATTTGTACTTTTTGCTTGTAAATTTAGGTCTATGATCCATTTTGAGTTAATGCTGTGTTTGGTGTGAAGTATAGGTTTTAGTTCATCATTTTTGCATGTGAGTAGTCAATTACTTTTTACTATTTATTGCGAAGAGTATCCTTCCCCAATAAATAGCCTTGGTAGCTTTGACAAAAAGCAATCAGCCATTATGTGTTTATTATTGGATCACTGATTCTATTACATTGATATATTTGTCTATTTATACCAGTACCAATTAACATGTTTTGTACTTTTCAGGATTAAGTACTGTTCTTTCATTAAATTCAATTCTAAGTATTTTTATGTTATCATGAATCACATTGTTTTCTTAATTTCACATTCAGATTTTATTTTGCTAATATTTAGAAATAAAATTGTGTTTTGTATAATGATTTTGTATCTTGTGACTGTGATGAACTCAGTTATTCTAGTGGTTTTTTTGTGTGTATGTGGAATACTTGCCATTTTCTACTTATAAGATCATAAAGTCTGTGAATAAAATCAGTTTTACTTCAAATTCAAATGACTGACTGATTTATTAATCCATCATCTATTTATCCATCTATCTATATGTCATCCATGTATCTATCTACCTTTCTAAATATCTGTCCATCTATCATCAGAACTGAGAGTGGGCATCCAGCATTATTTTTTTACTTTAGGGGGAAATCACTCACTCCGTAAACATTCAGTGTGGTGCCAGAAGAATGTTTGGTAGGTTGAAGTAACTTTCTCTATTTCTACTTTGCTCAGACTTTTTTGTCTTAAATCGGTGTTGGATTGTCTCAAACACTTTTTCCACAATTATTGAGGTGGCTTTATGGTTTTTGTGTTTTATTTTACAGAATTGATGTGTTACAGTGATTGCTTTTTGTTTGTTAAACCCACCTTGCATTCATGGGATAGATCTTACTTGCTTGTGATTTATTACTCTTTAAGTGCATTATTAGATTTATTTTGCTAATATTTTTGCTGAGAATATTTGTATCTACAAATGTGAGAGATATCGTATTGTGTTTTCTTTCCTCATGTTTCTTTTTTGACTTTGTTATCAGGGTACTACTGGCTTAATAGATAAATTGAAAAGAAGATCTCTTAGTCTATTTTCAACATGAGTTATTCAACAGTTGCTATTATTTTTATATAGATGTTTAGTAAAATTAGGTAGTGAAGCCATCTGTGTCTAGATATTGGTAGGAGGGAAGAATATTTTAAAAACAAATTCAATTTATTTATTTTTATATGTCTATTCAGATTTCTATTTCTTCTTTTGTCAATTTTGGTAATTTTTCCTTTTTAGGAATTTGTCCTTATCATGTAAGTTGACTAATGTGTTTGCATATGTTGTTTTTAATATTTGCTATAGTCGTTTTAATTTCTACAAGGACAGTATGCCTCCTGATTATAGTAATTTGTATCTTATCTGATTTTTCTTAAATTCTAGATAAAATTTTATAAATTTTACTGATCTTTTCAAGTTCAAACTCTTTGATTTTCTCCATTGTTTTTCATCTTTCTATTATTGGTGCACGTACCAGTCTTTATAATATGCTTCCTTTTCCTTTTTTTTGTTTTTAGTTCATCCTTCCTTTTTCTAGCTTCTAAATGTGGAAGTTAAGGTTCTAGTTTTGAGATATTTCTTCTTCTCTAACATAGGTATTTAAGCCCTAGATTTCCCTCTAAGTACTTTATAAATATCTTTTAAAATTTTATAGATTGTTTTTATTTTCATTCAATTCAAAATGTTCTACAATTTCTCTTGTTTGACCTTTGGCTTATTCAGAAGTGTGTTGTTTAATTTTGAGAGTCTTGTCTAAATTCTGCATACAAATTCTTTATCAGATGTGTGCTTGGAAAGAAGTTCTTCTATTGTATGTCTAGCTTTTCCATTCTTTCAACAGTGTTGTTTAAGGAGCAAAGTTTTTAATTTTGATGTCATCTCACTTACCATTTTTCTTTTATCGATTATGATTTGGAATTTATATCTAAGAATTGTTTGTCTAAGGTAAAATTACAAGTAATTTTTCTTATGTTTTCTTCTGGAAGCTTTAAAATTTGATTTTACATTTAGTTTTATGACCATTTGAGTTAATTATTTTATGTGGTATGATTTATCAACTGAAGCCGATCTTTTGCACGTGGGTATTTAAGGGATCTAGTATCTTTTGTTAAAAGACTGTCTTTTCTCCATTGTACACACTTTGTATCTGTGGAAAATGATCTGATAATTTAGATGTGTGTTTGTATTTGGATCCGCTGCTCTGTTCCATTGGTCTATATGTTTATACTTTGAATACCACATTGCCTTAGTTACTTTGTTTTATAGTAAGTATAGAAATCAGGTAGTGAGGGGCCGGCCCCGTGGCCAAGTGGTTATGTTCGTGTGCTCCACTTTGGCAGCCCAGGGTCTCCCCAGTTCGGATTCTGGGTGCAGACATGGCACTGCTCATCAGGCAACATTGAGGCGACGTACCACATGCCACAACTAGAAGGACCTGCAACTAAGATAAACGACTATGTACCACGGGGATATGGGGAGAAAAAAATAAAATAAAAAAATTTTTAAAAAATTAAGAAACCAGGTAGTGAGATTCTTTCAATGATTTTGTGAATTTCAATATTGTTTATTTTTTCTAGTTTTGACTGTATATAAATTATGAATCAGCTGGTCAATTAATAAAAAACGTCTTATTGAGATCTTGGCTGGAATTTCATTGAATCTATTAATCAATTTAGGGAGTCTTACTATCTTAACAATATATACTCTTTCAATCAATACATTTAAGATTGCTATGAATAATCATGAATTGACTTCTTCCTTATTTTATGGCCTCCTTATCCTTAGTAATATTTCTTGTTCTAAAGTCTACTTTGTTTTATATTAATAGATTCATGAATGAGATATTTTATATCTTTTCATATTTAACACAATATGTCTTTACAATTAAGAAGATTTATTTAGATAGTCCGGAGTTTTTTGTTATGTGTCCAGTATGACAACCTCCATCTTTAAATTGGGTGTCCGGTCTATTATGGTTAATGTAATTACTTATATGGCTGAATTAAATCTACCATCTTTATACCTTATCTCTACTTGTTTAATCTATCCTGTGTCTTTCATTTTTGTCTTCTTTGGAAAGAATTTTTCTATGATTCCCCTTATTTTCCCTCCTCTATTGCCTTCATATTTTTATTTCTTTAAAATCAAAATGTTTTTCTAAGAGTTTACAAAGACCTTTTTCAAATAAATTATAGGTCTTCTACGGACTTAAAAAACAGTAAACTTACAAGTTCTCTTATCATGCTACTATTATATATTTTACTTGTACAGACTCTGTAAATGTCATTTTATGCTACATTTTCCCTTCAGACAATCAGATGTCTTTTAGAACAATAAAAATATGAGCAAAATACATTTATTCATTGTGCAATTACCAGTGTTCATTTCCTTGTGTAGCTTGAATTTTCTGTCTGGTAGTATTTTCCTTCTCCCTGAATAACATATTTTAATATTTCTAATAATACATGCCTACAGGTAATAAATTCTGTCAGTTTCTGTTAGTCTCCAAAAAAGTTGTTTTGTCTTCCATTTGTGAACGATATTTTCACGTGTATACCGTTCTGGAGTGCCTGAATTTTTTGTTATTTCCCCTTTCACATTTTCAACTTTCTGTCCATTTATTCTGACTTTCACATTTTCTGCAATGAAATGTGCTATAATGCTTAACTTTTTCCTTTAGATCAGCTGTTCTAAAGTAGAATTGGTTTTATACCCAATTCCATCCTCCCCATCCCAACAAGCACAAAGAGGACATTTAACAACACATGGAATGTCTTTAATTTTCCCAACTGCAAGGGAATACTGCTGGCATCAATAGTGAAGAGGTCACAGACACTGCTAAGCAGCATACAATGCACAGGAATGTGCCTCACAACAAAAATCACCCAGTGCAAAATGCCAATATTTCTGAGGTTGAAAAGCACTGTTCAATATATAATGATTCTTGTATTCAATATTTTTTCTTTTACTTTTGTTCTTTTGCGTTTTATTGTGTGTGTGTGTAGGTTTTCTTTCTGCTTTGTATTTTCTGAGCTTTCATGATTTGTTTTGGGTATCTTTTGTTAATTTTGGAATGTTCTTAGCCATTATCTCTACACATATTCCCTCTGCCCTAACCTCCTTCTCTTTTGCTTCTGAGTTTCAAATTATAGTATTTTTTACTATTTGATATTGGTACCGAGCTCTTTGATGTTTTCTTTGGTCCTTTTTATTCTTTGCATGTAATTTTGTGTGTTTTCTATCATTCTATCTTTAATTTCACTAGTTCTTTCCTCATCTAGGTGGAAGCCGTTTATGTGCCCCTTAAAAATACCCTTTATTGAACCTTCCTCCACTGCTGTTGGGGATGCAAACTGGTGAAACCGTGATGGGAAACATTATGAAGCTTTCTCAAAAAATTAAAAATAGAAATCCCATATTACCCAGCCATCCCACTACTGGTTATCTATCCAAAGAACTTGAAATCAGCAATGCCAAAAGTCCCATGCACCACTATGTTCATTGCAGTGTTATTTACAATAGCCTAGACATGGAAGCAACCTAAGTGCCCATCAAGTGATGATTGGATAAAGACGATATGGTATATGTACACAATGGAATACTACTCAGCCATGAAAAAGGATAAAATTGTCCCATTTGCAACAGCATGGATGGAGCTTAAGGGTCTTCTGTTAAGTGAAATAGGCCAGATAGAGAAAGACAATCTCTGTATGACTTCACTCATAAGTGAAGTTAAACATGTAGACAAAGAGAACAGATAAGTGGTTACCAGGGGAAAGAGGAGTGCAGGTTGGGCACAAAGGGTGACGTGGTGCACCTAAAACACGACCGAGAAACAATAACGTACAACTGAAATTTTACAAGGTTGTACACTATCATAATCTCAATAAAAAGTTTAAAAATATCCTTTATCTCTGTTATTTTTTATTTTTTCCTGGCACTTTTATTTGATTCAATTTCATAGTTCCATGACGTTGCTGAAATCCCCGTCTATCCATTCGTGTTGTCTACCTTTGCACTAGAGCCCACAGGAGTCATATTTATTTTAGATTGCCTGTCTGTTATTTCTAATATCTAGGTCATAGCTGAATCTAATTCTGTTAATATCTTTGTCTTTTTGTAGTGAGTTATTTTCTTCCACTTATTTGTGTGCCATATAATTTTTCTTAAGAATGGATATGGTTTTTAGAACAATAGATACTGAAGTAAATGATAGTTATGCCTGGAAATTAACTCACTTTTTGCATAACATTAAGTGTGGGAGTTGAGCTGGGCTTCAGTGTGGTTGATACGGTGGCTACCTCAACGTACCAAAAGATCCAAATTCCTCTAGTGTTACCTTATACTTAGGATGGGGCTTGGCCTACAAGATATGTTTAATATCTTATTAACTTTAAGCTGTAAGCCTTCTCTTTGCACATATATCCCAGACAGTCTCCTGATATTTCCCCTTTTCCTAGCAATGGAATGCTGTTACTGGCAACTCTATGGTTGTGTTGGTTAGTTGCACAGTGAGCCAAGCTATCCAACGGGTTTTGAAAATGTTTTCAATTTGCAGAATATCTAGCTTTTTGTACTGTAATATTGAAAGCAAATCTCTTTCTGGCTTTCTACCTCCTACACTTAAGCCAAAAGCCTAATCATATTGATTTAAGAAAAATTCAACTAAGTGAAACAGTAACATGTTTTTTAAATTTGTTATTTAATAAATCATACTAAAGCCTTTTTCATAACTTTCTAAGAAACTAAACAAGTGAATTTCTCTAATGATTGCACAATTCCATTTCAAAACTAGAATATTAACAGATACACCTTAAATGACAAATGAAATGGATATAATTATATTTAGTAAATTGTTAAAATCATTAATGATAAGGGTTTAGAGATCTTTTGACTTAATATGTGTGTGATGTTAAGAAATATGGAGTGACAGCCCTATTACTCAAAAAACCACAGCTGTGTTCCCATCCTTCTTTTTGTAAGATGACCAAATTTAAGTATACTGAAATCTGTATTATTTTAGTAGTAAAAATACTCATCCATGGATAGTTTTAAATTGAAATAAAAAAATAAAATTCATCTCAATCAATATCATTAAGAGATGCATTTCCAGGGACATTTTATAGTTTACTTTTGAAAATTTTACAAAAATTTGTAACATAGTTAAGTTATTGA
Organism: Equus caballus; assembly: GCF_041296265.1. Lineage (NCBI taxonomy): Eukaryota > Metazoa > Chordata > Mammalia > Perissodactyla > Equidae > Equus > Equus caballus. Next base: position 16,902,827 of record NC_091710.1, on the reverse strand, counting down.
ATAGGACCAATATAATGATCATTATAATGATAGGTCTGTGTAGACGAAAATCACTTATAACTTTATTAACAAATGAAATAAATGGTCAATATACATATATTTTGGGTGCAACGTAATATGCTAGTGTGATTATTAAAGGCTACAATTATGGAGAGCAGGTGGATTTAAACATGATTCCCGGGACAAAAGAAATGACAGGAAATCTGATGATCTGTATATTTCAGGTTAATTCTTATGAACATAGCATAACCACAGTATACATTGGACATTAGATTTTTCTTTTTCACTGAAACTTATTATAAGTTATTTTTGAAGTCATTTGAAAATTCTAACAGATTTATAAATTTTAAAAATTAATTTATTTAAGAAGCACATGAGGTAAAAAAGGTTGAATAAAACTAATAAAAATCTAGCTCTATAGCAGCTATGGAAGTTACCAAAGATAATTTGAAATTTAAAGTTAGAAAAGGAAAGCATATGAAATTTTATATCAGTATTTAATGAAATGTATTAAGGCCTGTAGGGTTGAAGTCTCAAATTATTGTTTTGATTGTGTCACCTATTAATTTTAAAACAGTTGTCAGAGCACTTAAACAATACATATCTCCATTTCCTCAGAATAAAAGTAAGGGGATTGTGTCTCTGACTTCACAAAAATTTAGTCATCCTTTGCCAAGATAGAAAAGATTTAATCTCTGAAAATGGATTGTTTATCCTTGATTCCCAACAAAATTTGTACAACTTTTCTGCTATGTAGCAATCATTGTTCTAGTTTATTTACATATCAAATAAATGACAATGTCTAGAGGAAGACCATTTATTTGTGAATACAGAAAACAATGTTGGTTATTTCTTCTCTAAATATCAACAATAAAAAGGTGATATTTATTTATCATTTTAAGTTTAAAATCATACAATCATATCAAATTATTTCATTGAACCAACATAAAATCGTTGCCTAGTTTTTATTTTACCCTAAATAAAAACTGCTAGAATTTCTTCTCTCAATATATTACTGACTAAATTTGGAATTTTATTCAGACACAAAAAGTATAAAAGGGAAAACTGATGTATAAGAATTTCAAGTAAGGGGCTGGCCCCATGCTGAGTGGTTGGGTTTGCGTGCTCCGCTGCAGGTGGCCCAGTGTTTCGTTGGTTTGAATCCTGGGCACAGACATAGCACTGCTCATCTAGCCACACTGAGGCAGCGTCCCACATGCTACAGCTAGAAGGACCCAAAACAAGAATATACAACTATGTACTGGGGGGCTTTCGGGAGAAAAAGGAAAAAATAAAATCTTAAAAAAACATTTCAAGCAAAACTGATGATAGAAGAAATAAAAGAAAAGATCAAAGTGATGTAATAAAGTGTCCACATTAGACACCTGTGTCTATGATGGCATCTTATAATAAATATTCCACTGTTACTGGGAAAATTAATCCTCCCTCATATACACAATAATCTGGATTTGATTTTTTCTTTGTTTAGATTATAATTAAAAATTAGAGTTAATTTAAAGCAACATTCACATTCCAGGAAAGCAAACAGCTCTCAAAACTTACAACAAATCCGTTGAATTATATTATGAAGACTGCCTAGAGAGTCCTGATGGAGAAAACTAAGATATACTCATGGTCAAGCTGCCATAATAATAATAATAATAATATATTTACACTGATTGGTAGGTGATATAAAGGAAGCATACAGTATAGAACATGAATATATTTTCTTTTTGTGTTCTATTTCAAGAAGCAAGCTAACATGCCTAAATCTCTTATAAATCTTTTCATCCTATACACTGGAACACTTGTAGAGATCATTTAGAACAGTAGCTAAAAGTTATGCAAATTTTCATTCTTTTAAGCACCTAACAATATACCCTGTATGCATAGAGCATACAATAGTAGCTCAAAATAAGTGTTTAGTAATTGAGATTGTTACATGTACTTATCTCTTGAACATAGTTCATGCTCTTTACTCCTGAATAAAACTAGTATCTTTCTCCTTGGTTTCTCTTAATAACTTGCTTATCCTTCAGAGTCAGGTAAAGGAGGCATGCAATTATGAAACAATCCCTCTCACAGAAACAAATGATTTTACAATCTCTTTCCGCACCCACACTTTTATTATATTTACCAACAACTCTGGATTGTGAGGTTCTTGAAAGTGAGACTACATCTTTTCCTGTTATCTATGTCACTAAATTTAAAACACAAGATTGTTTTCCTATTTAGCACCTATAACTTTTCAATTATCAAGGAAGAAATAATAACAGAACTAGCATTTATGGCACATATAGTATATACCAGATATGTTGTCTATGATTTATTTTGTTCCACATATCAATTTATGAGCTAAGTCATATTACATCATTTTTTTAACTAAAGACGGAGTCAGGACAATTGATCTTCTCTGGTTTATACCATCAGATTTGGTCTCTTTAACTTAAAATTCATTGTCTTTTCATTGTAAATGTTCTTTCTTTTTGAAAATCTAAAGTGACTTTTAAAAGTCAACTCGATACAAAGTTCATCACAAAATCAGAAAGATGTTCTGCAAAAACTGAAGTGAATATTTACCAGTATATGCATTTGATATGTAGAAAATGTTTTCATTATTTTGCTGATGGTCTCCTTGAGTTCTTTATTTCTCAGACTCTAAATCAGAGGATTCAACATGAGGATCACTACTTTGTGTAAAACACAGAGGCCATTTTGACTGTGTACCTGGAGTTATTGGAGTTGGGTACCTAACGGAGGAAGAGAATGGCGGCATGGAAGATGGTGATGGTGGTCAGGTGTGAAGCACAGGTGGAAAAGACTTTGCAGCATCTATCAACTGAATGCATCTTCAGGGTCACGACAGTGAACACATAAGATGAGAATGATGAGCAATGTACTCAACTCATTAAAGGTGGCAACAATAACGAAACAATTGGCTGAGATAAGAATCAGAGCAAGAAAGGGAAATCAAGGAGGACAGCTCACAGAAGTGATTAATTATATTGACATCTTGAAAAGATAACTTAGCAGAACACGTGAGTAGCAAAGAACATGCTACTCCCCATGCATATGCTGCAAGTACTAGCACAGCACAGAGTTTCTGTGACATGGCAACTGTGTAGCACAGAGGGTTGCAAATGGCCACAAAGTGGTCATAGGCCATCACAGCAAGTGGAATTAATTCAGTCATCACAAGGGTGCAAAAGAAAAAGAATTGCCCCATATATCCTGAAAACAAAATGGTTGTGTCTTCTGCAAGTAAGCTCACCAGCATCTTGGGTGTAATGATGGAGGAATAGCAGAAATCCACAAATGAGAAATAGCTTATAAAAAAATACTTGGGTATGTGTAGTTTGGGGTTAGTTTTGATAATCACCATCATTCGAAGATTTCCTACCACACTGAAGCTGTAAATGACCAGAAACATCACAAAGAGGGGTGTTAGCAGTTCTGGGAAATATGAGAAGCCCAAGAGGGTATATATGGCCCCAGCAGTTATATTTCTCTGTTGCAAATATTTTTCCTGATGGTAGGAACTGAAAATCAGTCTTAGAATAAATGAATTATGGAGGACAATTGGAACGTGAAGCATTCTTAACTTTCTTCTGTGTAGAATATAAGGTGAGACAGAATACATGTGTTACAATCCTGATAGGTGTTAAGTATCCAAGACAGGAATACCTAATGATTCAGAAAAGAATTCCTAGTTAATTTTACTTTTTCAAACATTATAAAACAACTCTATTCATGTTCTGAAATATAATTCTAAGACTTAAGAATGTAATTATGAACTCAAGAATTTAAATAGTGGGGCCGCCCTGTGCCCTAGTGGTTAAGTTCGCGCTCTCCACTTTGGTGGCCCAGCCTTTTGCCAATTCAGATCCTGGGTGCAGACCTAGCACTGCTCATCAGGGCATGCTGAGGTGGCGTCCCACGTAGCACAACCAGAAGGACATAGAACTAGAGTATACAACTATGTACTGGGGGACCTTTGGGAGAGAAGAATTTAAAAAAAAAGAAGATTGGCAACAGATGTTAGCTCAGTTGCCAATCTTTAAAAAATAAAAAAGAAGTTAAATGGTAACATGTAATCAAATCCTCATGTAAGGCATTCTAAATCTTATTGAATTCATGAATTCTGCAAAGAAAGGTCTAGCGAAATGAAAAAATGTTTTTTCATTCCTACAGTTACTAATGAAAAGCAAAGCACTTGAAATAACTTTTATAATTGGAAATAATTTCTGTAAAAATATGTGCATATATTGTCATATGAAGAAATAGTCTGTTTACTTAATTATATCTGTATTTGAAATATCAGTTTAGCACTTTAACTATAATTCCTCTTTGTGACTACTTCAGATATCAAAGTAAATAGTGATTTATGTTTTTTTAATAAAGAATGTCTATTGAACTGCCTACCCTATGCATTACACCATGTGTAGCAGCATCTCTGGTCTCTAACTCGATGACAATATCACCCAAATCCCTCTTCCCTCCATTGTGACAATCAAAAATGTCTCCAGACATTGTCAAACATCCCTTTGGGAGAGGAGAGGGATATATGATCATCTGTAGTTAAGAACTATTGCCTTATCTGGTAAATTTTCACCTTCCTTCTGTCTGAATTCAACTGAAAACTAATTTGCAAATTAAATATTGTTTCTTATCTCCCAAATGATGTTATTATATGGAATAAAAAAATTTGTATTATTGAATCTTTGTGTAGAATTTGTATTATTGTATAATTGTGTCTTTAAATCTGGGAAGTATGATATTTAAAATCTTCTTTCTAATTATTTGTTCCTTTTTTTCTTTTTTCTCTTGTGAGCCAATATATTTTTTTTACCATGCTTTACAATCTTATTTAGAGTAGGTTCTGTTTATTACATTTCCCAGAAGCTTCAATTTATATCTTTCAGTTCAATTGTATTTAACATTTGCCTATTCTCCCTTGTACAACTCTTCCGAAATGTCACAGAAGATCACAGACATACACTTGAAAGCTCTCAAGGTCCTTCCATTCTCCCACTTCCTGGTAAAAGTTGTACAAACACTGCTGTATAGTAGCTCAGCTAAGCCAGACCGTCTGTACAAAGCTCTGTAGCAAGAGGGCCCTTCCTATTCCAGAGACTTAATGTTTACAGTGGCTCAAAATTTTCCCCTAATGATTTTTCCCATGAAGAACTGACTGAACCTAAGGCATCTTCTATATACCTTACATGAAAAAAGAACATCCATATTTCTCAGAGCTACAAACAAACCTGCTAGTGGAAAAGGCAGCCCCTGTATTTCCTCTGGAGAGCTAGTATGAGGGAGATGCTAAGATTCATATCTACTTCCACTCCTTGTACCCCTAGGACCCTAGAGATAGTTGCTTGCCTTATTTTCCAGAGGACTTAAATCAAGCAATTAAAACTATTGTTTTCTGATGTAATGCTGGTTTCTTGAAAATCTGAATAAAAATAGCAGCTTTAGAAATATTTTATATAGAAGTTAACTGAAAGTTTAAATGTCTTCTCCTCATGCACCATGATCATTCTCATAGTCTCCTCAAACTCAAATTCCTGTATCATAAAAAGTCATAGCAGAAATTATCTTTTTTATTTACTCAACAAATATTGCTCTCTTTTTAGTACATTGTTTTATTCTTTTTAAGTTTTTTTCTAGCTTTATTGAGGTATAATTGACAAATAAATATATTTAAGGAGTACCACCTGGTGTTCTGACATACATATGCCTTGTGAAACAATCACCACAGTCAAGCTAATTAACATATCATCACTTCAAATGACCTTTCTTTTTTTTTTTTTCTGGTGAGAACACAAGTTCTAACCTCTTAGCAAATTTCAAGTATGTGAAACAGTATTATCAAGTATAGTCACATTTCTGTATATTAGATATTCAGAATGCAGTCAGCTGTATAACTGAAACTTCGTACCCCTTGACCAACATCTCTCCATTTCCCCCTCCTCAGTCCCTGGCAACCACAATTCTACTTTCTCCTTCTGTGAATTTGACTGTTTTAGATTCCACAAATAAGTGAATCATGCAGTATTTGTCTTTCAAAAATATTTCTTACGTATCTACCATGTCCCTTGGCTCTGTAAATCATTACTGCTCCTGCTGACCTAACTGCACTGAGGGAGCGGGAAGATCCTGCTCATGACCCTCAGCTACTTTATTATATTCCTTCCAAGGGTAACAGGCACAGGGCGTCTGCTCATGTATACCAATCATAGGACTATAGGTAAGAATTGGGCTTCTCGTTGTCTCAAAAGGAAGCTATGTCTGGCTAGAACCAGTATATTAGCATTTCTAAAGTTATTGCAAACATCCTGGATACCTGATAAAAAATATAGTGTATTCACAGCATGATAATATATTTGCTTTCAATTAAAATACCACATTTCCACAAAATTTTTGATTCTCTCCTTTCTATATAATGACAGGACCAGGAAAAGAATTTGCCACCCCAAAATATGCCTCTTTGACATAAGGGCTATTTTGAGCTGATGGTTAATAAAAAATAGCAGGTGCAGGGAAAGCTCTGAAAAGCTAGTAGAAGCTACCCTTTTGTAAGGGAAATTTATGAGAGAAATCACCACTTGTAAGGGTGCCTCCCACTCTGTGCCAAGAAGAGAAGGATGACTCTAAATCTCTAAAAACTCTTATTAGTGGAAATAGCTTTAACTGCATAACAACTTTACCCTTGATTACTGTTCTTTTCCTGGTAACCTCCTGTAACGGACCCTATCTCCACAACAGGGTGGTAAAGCTATTTTTCTGGGGGAGGGCAGGAAGCCAGCCAGGATCATGCACAGAAGAGGAAATTTTGATCTTCCAGTGGAAACGTATCCTGCCAGCATTTCTGCATACGAGCCAGTCCTCCCTGATCCCTTAAACCTTACTCCATACCTTGGACAGGTGAGACAGATTTGAAAGCCTGGCCTCTTGTCTTCTTACCAATTAATTGCACAATAAAGCCTTTCTTCATTCAAAGACTGATATACCACAGTTTCAGATTCTGTGTGCAACAGGGGCAAGCCCTTGCTTGGTAAAATCTATCATCATTGACATTTCTTTAGGTTATATTTTTATTATTTCACACTTACTGTTCAATAACCTCCAAATTGGTCTTTACGCCTACAGATTCACCATCTTATATCTGTCTGCCACACTGCCACTAAAATAACTGTTTTCAAATGAACTTAACTAATATTTAGACATTTGGTTGAATATGCATAAAATATCTCTGGAAGTGTATATTAGGTATTTTTCACTGGCTGAGGGAAAAGAAGAGAACCATGGGAATATATCAACTATTCCAAAAAAATACATTAAGAATAAACTAAATTAAAATAAATAAATGAAAACTATAATGAGCAAGTCAGTTGCAGGATTGTAAATATGAGTGATTCATAGTCACTTATAGGTACATATCCAAGTTCCTAAAATTTCCTCCCAGGTTTTCTCTGCTACACTTTTCCGTCTCACATTTTCAGTGCAAATTTCAGTCTCTATAAGTGTCTGCATCTATATTTATTTACATCTATCATCTATATATCTATCCATCTATATTTATGCTGTTTTATATATCTGCATATTTATGCAATGTCTCATCAATCTGGATACCCTTAACTTACCACGTATCTCGTTCATCCACAAAGCACTGCTAAATTATGAACCCTTCCATGAAACCTTTCTAACTCTTCCAGACAAAAGTTATTATTCTTTGAAAGTCACAATTTCTGTGAATCATCCTTTGTTTAGTTATTGCTTGGGTCACAGTGTGATGTAATTATCAGTTTGTGTATTTACATGGCTTTCTCTACAGCTAGAGTGTGGGTTCCTGGATATCGTGCACAATCTCTCTTTCACTTGTGTATCCTCCTCACATATTTCTATGTCTAGCCAAGAATAGATGCATACACATATAGGTATTATTGAAGCAGAACCTTAGCTTTATTTTCTTCATCTGAAATATTTGGAGTAAGTCTAATGCTCTTCACATCAGAAGTGAGATTGTACTCGCTGTTCAAATCCATGTATTTATTGCAGCTACCAAACTTGGATCTCAATTTTATCATCGAGTATTCTTATCCTTCTTCTATACTATACTGACCTTCAGCCTTTGATGCAAGGATCAAATAGTCATGGGTTGGAAAGCCTGATTTGTTATTAAAATTAAATTTACAATCTATGATGCAATATGAATGCAATCATTTATTATTTTTCCTGACAGAATTCTAGAGAAAAGCATTGATATCCAAAACTCTTCAGATTAAGATGTGGACATCCTTTGGAGGTCTTAATCCCGCCTACTACAAGTTGTTTTCAAGGGCATCTTTTTCTATGTCATTCAAGAGACCTTATATTTAGAAAAATGAATGTAGAATTTCTCAAACCCTCTAGAGTGAGTGAGAAATTAGCTTTCAAAATTTCATGCAAAAGAGATTCCTGATGGATAAAACCTAAATCTACCTACACCTGACTCTAACACAGAACCGCAGTCTTGCTACTTAAAGTGGAGTCCACAGACCAGGGCCAGCAGCATCAAGAACACCTGGAAGCTTGCTAGAAAATGCAGTCCTTGAGCCCCGTGGAGACCTGATGAGTCAGAAATTACATTTGAAGTACAAACCTTAGTGATCCGTATGCACAATGACATGAGAGAACTGCTGGATAGAGAAGGCTTTCTCACCTTCTCACTGTTCACCTTTGGGTTTGGATAAGTATTTGTGCAGGGTGCTGTCCTGTGGATTACAAAACATAGATTTGTTCAGACATTGCCAAATATCCCCAGGGGCAAAATTACCTCTTGTTGAGAACTATTGTCCCATATTTGAGAGCTGCAAGTATCCTGACAGAATTTCAATCCCTTATTTGGGATCCATTATTTTCAAAATATTATTTTATTTTCTTAGTACAGTAACATCGACTTATAACATTATATAAATTTAGGGTGTACATCATGATACTTGACTTTCTTTGTAGTTTATGTCACGTTCACCACCCAAAGACTAATTACAATCCATCAGCACACACACCTGCCTGATTGCCCCTTTCACCCTCCTGCCTCCTCTCTTCCCCTCTGGTAACCACCAATCCAATCTCTGTCTCTATGTGATTGTTTGTTGTTGTTTTTAACTTCTACTTATGAGTGAGATCATATGGTATCTGACTTTCTCCCTCTGACTTATTTCACTTAGCAGAATACCTTTATGGTTCATCCATATGGTCACAAGTGGCTGGACTTCATTATTTCTTATGGCTGAGTAGTATTCCATTGTGTATATATACCATACCTTCTTTATCCATTTGTCCATTGATTGGCTCTTGGGTTGCTTCTGATCCTTGGCTATTGTGAATAATGCTGAAATGAACATAAAGGAGCCTGTATCTTTACACCTTCATGTTATCATGTTCTTTGGATAAACACTCAGCAGTGGAATAGCTGGATCGTATGGTGGTTCTATTCTTAATTTTTTGAGGGATCTCCACACTGTTTTCCATTGTGGCTGCACCAGTTTGTACTCGCACCAGCAGTGCATGAGGGGTGCCTACTCTCCACATCCTCTTCAACGCTTGTTGTTTCCCATGTTGTTAATTACAGCCATTCTGATGGGAGTGAGGTGGTATCTCATCATAACTTTTAATTTGCATTTCTCTGATAGTTAATGATGTTGAACATCTTTTTGTATGCCTGTTTACCATTTGTATATCTTCTTTGGAGAAATGTCTGTTGAGATCTTTTGCCCATTTTTTAACTAGCTTGTGAGTTTTTGAGCTGCTGATATGTATGAGTTCTTTGTATATTTTGGATATTAACCCCAATCAGATATATGGTTTGCCAATATCTTCTCCCAATTGTTAGATTGTCTTTTCATTTTGTTGATAATGTCCTTTGCTGTACAGAATATTTTAGTTTAATGTAGTCCTATTTGTTTCTTTTTTCTATCCTTTCCCTTGCCTGGTCAGACATTTCAAATACTTGAAAATAACAGCTAAAAGCAATGTCTAAGAGTGTACTTCCTGTGTTTTCTTCAAGAAACTTCATGCTTTCAGGTCTTACAATGAATTCTTTAATCCATTTTAAGTTGATTTTTGTGTATGGTGTAAGATAATGGTCTACTTTCATTCTTTTGCATGTGGCTGTCCAGTTTTCCCAACACCATTTACTGAAGAGACTTTCCTTTGTCCACTGTATGTTCTTGGATCCCTTGTTGAAAATTATGTGTCCATGGATGTGTGGGCTTATATCCAGGATCTCAATTCTGCTCCATTTATGTGAGTGTGTGTGTTTTTGTGACAGAACCATGCTGTTTTGGTTACTATGGCTCTGTAACATATTTTGCAATTAGGGAGTGTGCTACCTCCAGCTTTCTTCTTTTTCCTCAGGATTCTGTTGGATAATTGGGGTCTTTTGTTGTTCCATACAAATTTTAGGATTCTTTATTCTATTTCTATGAAAAATGCTGTTGGAACTTTGATAGGGATTGCATTGAATCTGTAGATTGCTTTAGGATGTAAGGACATTTTAATTATGTTAATTCTTCTAATCTAAGATCATGGAATATCTTTCCACTTCTTTTTGTCTTCCTCAATTTCTCTCAACAATGTTCTATAGTTTTCACAGTACAGATCTTTCACCTCTTTGGTTATGTTCATTCCTAGGTATTTTATTCTTTTTGTTGCAATGTAAATTACATAGCATTCTTAATTTCTCTTTCTGCTACTTCATTGTTAGTGTATAGAAATACAACTGATTTTTTATGTTGATTTTGTATCCTGCAACTTGACCATATTCATTATTTCTAAAAGTTTTTCTGGTGGATTCTTTAGGGTTTTCTATACATAAAATCATGTCATCTGCAAATAGTGACTGTTTCACCTCTTCCTTTACAACTTGGTTCTGTTTTATTTCTTTTTCTTTCCTGATTGCTTTGGCTAAGATTTCCAATACTATGTTAAATAAGAATGGTGAAAGTAGGCATCCTTGTGTGGTTCATGTTCTTAGAGGGATGTCTTTCAGTTTTTCTCTATTGAGAATGATGTTAGTTTTTGTTTGTTATCTACGGCTTTTATTATATTGAGGCACTTTCCCTCTATATTCATTTTATGCAGAGATTTTATCATAAATGGATGCTATGTCTTGTCAAATGCTTTCTATGCATACATTGAGATGGTCAAGTGACATGTTTTCTTCATTTTGTTACTGTGCTGTATCACATTGATAGATTTGCAGATGTTGAACCATCCCTGTATCACTGGGATAAATCCCACTTAATCATGGTGTATGATGTTTTTAATGTATTGTTGTATTAGATTTGCCAGTATTTTGTTGAGAATTTTTGCATCGATGTCCATCACTGATATTGGCCTGTAATTTTCTTTTCTTGTGTTGTCCTTTTCTGGTTTTGGTATCAGGGTAATTTTGGCTTCATAGAAGGAGTTAAGAAGCTTCCTCTCCTCTTCAATTTTTTGAAAGAGTTTGAGAAGGATAGGTATTGCGTCTTCTTTGAATGTTTGGTAGAATTCACCAGAGAAGCCATCTGTCCCTGCACTTTTATTTTTGTGGAACTTTTTGATTATTGTTTTGATCTCCTTACTGGTGACTGGTCTATTCAAATTCTCTATTTCTTCTTGTTTCAGCAATGAAAGGCTGTATGATTCTAAGAATTTACCTATTTGTTCACAATTATCCAATTTGTTGGTGTAGAGCTTTTCATATTATTCTCTTATGATCTTTTGTATTTGTGAGATGTCCATTGTATTGTCTCCTCTTTCATTTATGATTTTATTTATTTAACCTCTCTTTTTTTCTTGGTTAGTCTATCTAAAGGTGCATCAATTTTCTTTATCTTTTCAAAGAACGAGTTCTTGGCTTCATTGATTTTTCCTATTTTTTGTCTCTATTTATTTCTGCTCTGATTTTTATTATATCCTTCCTTCTACTGATTTGGGGCTTTGTTTGTTCTTCTTTTTGCAGTCCCTTTAGGTGCACTGTTAGATGGTTTATTTGAGATTTTTCTTGTTTGTTGAAGTAAGCCTTTATTGCTCTAAACTTCCCTCTTAGAACCACTTTTCCTGTATCCCATAGATTTTGGCATGTTGTATTTTCATTTTCATTTGTCTCCAAGTATTTTTTGATTTCTCCTTTGATTTCTTCATTTACCCAATCGTTGTTCAGTATCATTTTGTTTAATCTCTGCATATTTGTGGCTTTTCCAAGTGTCTTCCTGTAGTTGACTTCTAGTTTCACACTGCTGTGGTCAGAAAATATGTTTGCTGTTATTTCGATCTTAAATTTGTATAGATGTGTTTAGTGGCTGAATATGTGATAGATCCTGGAGAATTTCCCATGAGCATTTGACAAGAATGTGTATTCTTCACTTTCTTTTTTTAGGAACAATAACCCTGAACTATCTTCTGCCACCAATCTTCCTCTTTTTTCCTGAGGAAGACTGGCCCTGAGCTGATGCCCATCTTCCTCTACTTTATATGTGTGATGCCTGCCACAGCACAGCTTGACCAGCAGTGCCTAGGTCTGCATCTGGGATCTGAACAGGCAAATCCTGTGCCGCTGAAGCAGAATATGTGAACTTAACCACGGCATCCCCAGGCCAACTCAAATTCTTCAGTTTTGGGATAGAATGTTCAATATACATCTACTAAGACCATCTTATCTAATGTGTCATTTAAGGCCAATGTTTCCTTATTGATCTGCGGTTTGGATTATCTATCCATTGGTGAAATTGGAGTGTTAAAGTCTCCCACTATTCTTGTGTTACTGTCTGTTTCTCCTTTTATTTCTGTTAATAATGGCTTTATATATTTAATTGCTGCTATCTTGGCTGCACACTTATTTACAGATGTTATATCCTCTTGTATTGTTTCTTTTATCATTATATAGTGCCCTTCTTTGTCTCTTATTAAAGTTTTTGTTTTAAGTCGATTTTGTCTGCTATAAATATTGCTACCCTAATTTTCTTTTCTTTGTCATTTGCATGGAGTATCTTTTTCCATCCCTGCACTTTCATTTTTTGGGTGTCTTTAGGTCTGAAATGTGTCTCTTATATGCAGCATTTACGTGGGTCTAATTTTTTATCCAATCGGCCATCCTATGTCTTTTGAAGGAGCATTTAGTCCATTGACATTTAAAGTAGCTATTGATAATTATGTATTTATTGCAATTTTGTTACCTTTTTTCTGGATGTTTTAGTAGTTCTTCTCTGTTCCTTTCTTCTTCACTTGTTCTCTTCCTTTGTGGTTTGATGCCTTTACTTAGTGTTATGTTTGGGTCCCTTTCTCTTAATTTTTTCTGTATTTATTATAGGTTTCTGGTTTGTGATTGCAATGAGATTCATATATGCTGATTTACGTATATAGCAATCTATATTAATTTGATGGTCTGTTTAGTTTGAACTTTTGCTAAAATCTCTATTAGACAATCCTCTCAGATTTTATGTTTTTGATATCATATGTAACCTCTTTTTGTATGTGTATCCATTACCTTCTTATCATAGAAATAGGTAATTTTAGTAGTTTTGACTTTTAACTTCAGATCTTCAATAGCTGGTTGATCTGCTACTTTTACTGTATCATTGCCTTCACCAGTGATTTTACTGCCTTTTTATTTTTGATAATTTTCTTATTCCTATTTGTGGTTTTCTCTTTCCCACTTAATATGTTCCTTTAACATTTCATGTAAGACTGGTTACTTGGTGAAAAATTCCTTAATTTTTGCTTGACTGGGAAACTACTTGTCTCTCCTTCCATTCTGAATGATAACCTTGCTGCGTAGAGTATTCTTCCCTGTAGGTTTTTTTCCTTTCACCACTTTAAACATATCATGCCACTACCTTCTAGTCTGTAGAGTTTTGGCTTAGAAGTAAATTGACAGCCTTTTGGACTTTCCTTTGTATATCACTGGTTGAATTTCTCCTGTGGCTTTTAGGATTCTCTCCTGATCTTTAATTTTGGACATTTTAATTATAATGTGTTTTGGTGTGGGTCTCTTTGGATTCATCTTGTTTGATGCTCTCAGTGCTTCCTCTACTTGGATGTCTATTTCCTTCCTTAGGTTAGCAAAGTTTTCAACTGTTATTTCTTCACATATATTCTCTACTCCTTTCTCTCTCTCTTCTCCTTCTGGGACCCCTATAATACAATGTTAGTGTGCTTGATTTTTGTCCCGGATGTCCCTTAGACTGTTTTTGTTCATTTTAATTCTTTTTTCCTTTATCTGTTCAGCTTGGGTGATTTCCTCTAGTCTTTCATTCAGCTCGCTGATCCATTCTTCTGTATCATCTACTCTACTACGTGTCCCTCTAGGCAATTTTTCATTTCTGTTATTGTATTCTTCATTCCTGCTTGGTTCTTTTTCATATTTTCCAATTCTTTGTTGAAGTTCTTACTGAATTAATCCATTCTTCCCTGAAGACCAGTAAGCATCCATATGACTTTTGTTTGAACTCTTTGTCAGGTGGTTGCTTATTTCTGTTTCATTTAGTTATTTTTCTGGGATTTTGTTCTGTTCTCTTACGTGGAACATATTCCCTTGTCTCCTCATGTTACCTCTTTCTTTGTGCTTATATCTATGTATTAGGTAGGTCAGCTACATCTCCTGATCTTGGAGAGGTAGCCTTACATAAGTGATGCCTTATGAGGCCCAGCAGTGTGCTTCTCTTGTCACCTGCTCCAAATGTTCCAGTGGTGACCTACATTGGCTACATGCTTCCTTCTATTTTGGCATGTTTACTTTTGCTTCAGGGTGGCCAGGCTGTCCCCTTGGCTGGTTGGTTGTAATGCTCAGCTGCATGTAGCTACTATGGACCCTCCAGTCAGTTTATAAGGCATGGAGAGCCCCAGCACAGTTGGATGCAAGGTCTAAAGACACATTCCTTTTGTACTTTTTCTGTTAAGTGAGTAGACCCCCAGTGTGGCTAGTTGCTAGGCTCAGGGGCTTTCAATTACTGTAGGCCTCTGTCCTGAAAGTCTGTCATCAGCTCTCTCAGGATTGCAGTTTAGTGGGGCTGGCCCAGGCATGGCAGCACCTGATTGTTTCAGGCTTTGGAAAGTGGAGCCAATTCCCTATGTAGCTGTTTAAGAAGCACAAGTCATCTGCAGCTGATAAGGTCCACAAGGCCACACACACCATCAACACAGTCCTTCCCTGTGTGTATGTCCTGACCCCCTGAAGCAGACCCATTCACACCACTGCAGAGGCTCCACACACTCCTCCAGTGCCCCACACACTCTGCCCACTACTGTCACATGCCCTGCCACACAGAAGAAGACCCACTCTCCTGCCTGCAGAGGATCCAGGCACCCAGCATATGCAGGCTGACAAGTTGCCCAAGGGCTTGCTGTTGGGTGGGGTTTCTCTCTAGGGTGGGCTGCTTGTCCTGGCTGAGATGGATTAAATTGGTGTTATAATAGGTGGGGCAGGCCCTGGGCTGACTGGAGTTCTTACTCCAATGGCTTCTGTTATCATCTGTGTCAGCACACCAGTACTAGGTCACAACAATGGTTACGACCAATTTCTCAGTCCCTGGAGAGATCTCGCCTCTCACTGAGATGCAATCAAAGCCTATCACGTGAATCTCTTTTTGCCAAAGGACTGTGCACCATTCTTTCTGGTGACTCTAGGTTGCTTTGTGAAATGGGTAAATTTGTGCATGGGCCCTTTAAGAGCTGGATCTTTTCCACTTATGTCCAACAGGTTTTCTACAGGGATTCCCTCATTCTAGTTAATAAACAGACAAGCCAGTTATTATGAGACTTGTCTCAGTTGTGCTGTGTCCATAGGATGCTTATAGTGGTAACCTTCCCCTCTCAGGTCCTCCACTCCTCCAGGGAAAGCTGTGTACCTTGGGGTTGCTCCTGGCCAGCTGTGAAACACTGTGGCTTGTGAAGGCGTCTTCCACCTTAGTCTGGACTGTCTCTTGTTGCAGGGGTAATTTTTATCCAGTTTTCAGTTCTCTCTCAGGGGTAATTGTTCCAAGAACAGTTGTAACTTGGTTGTGTTCATGGATGGAGATGAGTTCAGAGTCTGCTTACACCACCATCTTGACATGAACCCCATGATCAATGTTCTTATCTTAAGGTTATCTGATTAGCAATCTTAAATCTATCTGTTACATTAACCATCCTATTCAAAGATTCTGGGGATTAAGATGCGGACATACTTAGGAGGCTGTTATTCTACCTGAAGTATATATTTTTTAAAAATATGTTACTTGGTGTCACTCAAGGATCCTTATATAAAAGAATCAAACACAAACTTTATCACAGCCTCTGGAATTATCGAATACAATATACTTTCAGAATTACATATGGATACAATATTTCATTCAGAAGATTTAAAACTATCTACACCTGACTGTAACACAAGACCACAGCATTGCTGCTCAAATACTGGTCCACAGACCGGGACTTGCAGCATCAACATCACCCAGGAGCTTGCTAGAAATGCAGAATCCCTTTGCCCTCCAGGACCTGCTGAATGAGAATCTGCATTTGAGCTAGAATTCTGGGTTACTTATATGTATATTGGAGAAGTGCTGGCCTAGAATAGATTTTCTCACATTCTCACTTTAATATTTGGGAAAGGATAATTATTTGTGTTGGATGCTGTTCTGTGTATTGTAGGTATTTAGCAGCATCCCTTCAGACACTGCCATAAATCCCCAGAGGCAAAACCATCTCTGTTTGAGAACCATTGGCTCAGAGTTTTAAAATCAAAAGCATTCTGCCAGAATTCCAATCAATGCTTATTCCTTATTCTGTTTATAATTTTGGACAGATCACTAAACTCCTACAAGCTCCATTCCTGTAACAGGGGAAGGAATTCATAATAGTCCTTCTTCACAGAATGGATTTTCCAAAAATTAAATTAGACAATGTTTATAAGGTGCTATGTTCAGATTATATAGCATACTATTTTATAAATACATCTCATAATTCACAAAGTTTTCATAATGTGGGGCTAAAGACAGTTCTTATCTAATAAGTATGGAATTCTTCATTCATTTCACAAATATGTCATGAAACCAAGGAGTATAGTGCCCAGAGCTTTAAAGCAACACAGTTCTCTCCCTAGTTGATGAGGGAAATAGTGACTTCCTGAAAATATCAGGAGTTGTGGCCCACCACAAGTCCACACTTTGAAGATCCGTGTCCCTAATCCAGACAGTTGTTTCCTCAATCTAGAATCTGAGGAACTTGAACTCAGGGTTGAGATAGGATGCTGGGAGTTTAGACCTCTGAAAGGCAGGAGAGTTCATGAAGAAGGAGTAACAAAATCAGGATTCACTTAATTTCTACCATGATTACTTGTGAAGAGAGAATCAGCAGGAAAAATTTCCTTTCTGTCCAGACCAGTGTCCCACAGGGAAGTCGTGTGTTCCTAGGTGTGAGTAACAATGAAAACAGTGTCTAATGAGCAGATATAGGCAGCCATAAATATCTCCTTTGCTGTAATCCCTCACGTATGCATCCTTGGGCTGGACAGGGCATATCTGTTTCTTTTGGAGTCCTAAATATGGCTCAGAGACTAATGTTTGAATCCTCCCTATCTTGTGGGAGGACAGAACTTCAGTCTCCAAAATCAACCGTCCATAGAGAAATTTGGACTTCTACACAGACTGCTCCCTCTCAGAGACTTCACCCAGGGAAGTTTGATAGCACAGAAGGTACTGCAAAGATTGAGATAGAACAGAAAATGAGAATTTTTAGCTGATGTCACCTAAACATTCTAGCCCAGAGACAAGAGATTTCCATGTTTGTTTGCTTGATTAAATAATTAATTTATAATGAAATTATATAATATTTAAAGAGAGAATTGACTGCTGGGCTCAGCAATACAAGAACCATTGTTGATAATTAAGTGATGGGCATGGAAGTCCATTTAGGTGAGACTGAAGAAAGAATGTGAGGCATAAATTGGTTCCAGTGAAATTAGAACATATCTGAGGAGTTTTGCAGCAAAGTGTGTAAGAAAATCAAAAAGTAGGTGTGGAGGGATTTTCAGTAAAGTGAGAGTCTTTAAAAAAGTTTTAATATGCAGTTTATTTAAATATGTTTTGTATTCATTAAAAAGATCCAGATCAGTGGAGGTCGATATTACCTTGCAACAACAGTTTATGAGACTTACATTTCACAGAATCTTCTTTCACACTGAGTACTCACAAAAATATTATTTAACACATGAAGAAGAGTGTTAAAGAGTTTTACTTTGCAATTATTTTATTACTACTGGGGATGCACATATATTTTGGGTTTGTCAGACTTTCATTTTATTGAAAATTGAATGTGTCAGTTCTTTGCACAGTTTATATACTGGAGTCTGTGTTTATTGTTGTTTTTGATTGCATACTTTCAAACAAAAATTGGAATTTTTTCCACCAATTTTGCTGTTTGGCATTGAATTTCTTTATATATGTATAGATACATTTCGGGGAATTATGACAATTTATAAATTTTGTGTGGTCAAATCTATCCATCTATCATACTGTGCTGCCCTTCATTACTTTTTAAATGTAGAAAGTTCTATATCTTCTCTATCTGGAGAAAGACATTCTTTTGCATACAACTAATTATCACCTCTATCATGTTCATAAGCATATTTAAATCTATCTGTTTATATGGATAGGAATTACAACTTTATATATTGCTTCTTCCACTACTTTTCAAAAATTATCTTTTATATTTTCATTTCCAGGACCTTGCCTCTTTATCTTAACTTAGAGAGACATGTCAATGTGATTAAATTATTGCATTTTGCATCTTTTATTTTAGAAGTTACTCTTAGACTTTTATTCAGTTTTGCTTAAGACTGTTATTTGACTCCACTCGATTTAGCCAGGTCTTATTTTCCCTGCCATTGTTTTTATTTTCCAAATTCTCCATTTCTTAAAACGTTTTTCTATATAAATGCACAAATTTATGAAACCACAAAAGATAAAATAAATGAAGTCCTGGAAATGTATATTGTACACCATAATGAAGAAGGCCTAGTATGATGAAATAAATGTGGTATAATGTAGTGATCTCAGGGTTAAGTACATGAAGAAGGAGGATAAATAGCTGTGGCACGAGTAGGATTCTATGGTACATCTAGGGAAGCCTTTGCCTACTGGACTAGGAAGAGAACCAGGACTAGTCTATTCATTGGACGTGTCACAAAACAGATCAAAACTTAAAGCCAAACAATAACAAAGGAAAGAATGCCCCAATAAATTAGAGAAAGGCCAGTCTTATCCACTATCACACCATATAAAAACAAGTGTGGTCAGATACACATGAGATAGGTACAGGGATAACAATTAGATCAGGGTCCATGAGAGGTGGATGCCATGGGAAGCAAGGGGAACAATAAGGTTACAGCCCCTTGACTCTGGGGAGCTTCAGCACCCACTCTGGGTGCCTGTTCTCTCTGGACCCAGCTCTTCTGCTGGGTTCTTCATTCATATTGTCTTTCTCTCACTAGCAGGTACTGGTGTTCTTTTAAAACTATTGTTGCATTTTCTGCAGTGGATAAGAAACTTTTCCCCTGTGTCCCAAATAAGACATGTCTTTTACATCATGATCCAGCATATGTGCACACACAAACACAGAAATAAACACATATGCACACATACACACACACTCAACTGAACAAAATGAATCATGAAATAATTTGGCATGTACTCTTATATGTTTGATATACTTTGATATTTTCTTGTGTGCTTTGTTTATTCTATTTTATTTAATTCTTTAAAAACATAGACTGACACCTAACTGGGTCCAGATCTCAGAATATGGGAAACATTCCTCTCTTGTCCTCCATATCAGTATTCCCATGTTTCTGTTCTTTCTCCCATCATCAGCAATTTCTCTGAGAACACATTCTCTCATTTCTTCATGCAATATGTATTTGTTGAGCGACTACTGACAACTGAACTAAGTCTAGTTGGGGATGGAAGAGTGATACGTGTAGGTAACGTTGCTATTTGCCTCAAGCTTCTCACAGTCTAACAGGAAAAAAAGACATAAAATTTATAAAAATTAATGAATGATGGCACTTACAGCTAAATTAAGCACATGAAGAAGAGCCTTTTTTCTGTGGGAATATTTTATAAAAGGTTAACTAAGGAGATGATCTACATAGTCTAAAAATGAGATGGAGCTTTGAAGATGGAGAGGGAGTGAAAAGTTCCAAATAGACCAGTGGGTGAGACTCTAAGCAGAGGAAAGTGGTGCATAAAGATAGCAAGCATTAAACCTGTGCTGTCAAGTGAAGCTGCTTGTCAAGTTTAAGGCTTAGAAGGTCAATGTGGCAAGGGCAGTTCAGCAAGAGGGTGAAGCTGGCAGAAACATCACCGAGAGCAGAACGTCATGTGTGAAGCTACAGAATTTTAGCTACACTTTTCATGAGTGTCACTGATGTCAGTCGACAGTTTCGTGATCAGCTTTGTAGAAATATCTTTCTAGGTCAATGTGAATATCAATTAGAGGGGTGTCATCCTGTGATACATAGCAGAGATGACAAGGAACTAAAATAAGTTTGTAGAATTGGAAACAGAGAGGTGAGGAAGCATTAAAGAAGTTATAGAAGTAGAATAAAAAAAATCAACCAAATCTCATCACTAGTGATATCTGTTTACTAAGGTGAAGGAACTATGCCAAGACTTTTGTGTATATTATTATCTCCACCAACCACCTTAAGAGAATGGATAGGGCTTTTCCCTGTGTTTGAGTGAGGATGTTAGCACTTAGAAAGATTTCTTTGGCTCTCCAAGTTCAAACAGTGGTAGATCCAACATTCAAAATTTGGTTTTCTGATTCCAAAGGTTTTTCATTTAATGTCAGTTAGAAAAGACTTCTACATTTCATCTTTAAAATTCCCCACTATTGTATGGTGTATCTTTGCTGATATAAATTGTGGGTTTACTTCCTTTGATCATTTTTCTAATGGGATGATCAATCTGTAAGTTGTCTTGACATCATAAAAATTACTACTCTTTTCTCTTTTAGGTGAATTATTTTTTGCTGCTTCATTAGTTATTCTTGTCTCCATGGGAATATAACTGGGGTTGAAATACTGTCAGAACCAAGGAAGCTTCCTCCACATCCCAATCTCGCAGGGGTCACATGAGCTTATTAGATTTTTTGTTCCCCCTCATGTCCATTACTTTCCTCTCTCTGTAAGTTTTTTAATAGAAATTATATATATATATATATATCTTTAACTACAGCACACAAAATGGTCATACTAAAATGGAGCCCCTTGTGTACATGTCCATGGCAGGCTTATCAACTGGAATTTGAATCCTATTTCTACTTATTTAGGGGAAAGATAATCTGAGGTTCACAGCTTATCTTGTATCATTTCTTTCCTAATTATTGTGGCTGGAGGTGTGAAGAGCCTGATCGTAAAATGGACCCCGGAAGTCATAGTACACTGTGTGCGCATGTGTGTGTTGTGAATTATGAACATTTTTAGAGTGGGGATACCTGAGTTGATATACTCCAAAATGTAACTCCCAAAATACAAATGCCAGAATATTAATCAACAGATGAAAATAAAGTGGAGATCTATTTCTAGGCCAGGATTCCTTGAAAACAATATTAATCAAGTGGGAGGAACAACATGTGAATGAAAGTCTCCTTGTGTCTTGAGTTTCAGCTGTAGTGGGGAGGCCATCTCAGTCCTCAACATCCTCTGACGCTATCTCTCATCACTCTCTGTTCAGCACGTTCTCCTTACATATGACTTCCTTTCTCAGGGTCTTTGCAGTGGCCAATTCCCCTGCAGGGCATACTTCCCCAGATAACATCACCTCACTCAACCTCTCCTATTGCAGTCTCTGTTCAAATGTTACCTGTTTGCCAGCTGTGCCTGAACATTCAGTTAAAAATAGCCAAATCCACCCTTTCTGTGCTTGCTCTTCTTCATAGTACCTGTCAATATCTGATGGTATGCAATGTTTGTATTTTCTTGTGTTCTTTCTCCATCATAGATTGTAGAGACTTTTCTTACTCAGAACTCTATACTCTTTGCATCGGAGATGATCAGCCCTCAATTTATATTCCCCAAAGGCATGACAGAATTTCTCATTAAAAGCATAGAATATATGACCACTTTGGGGAAAGGCTGAGGGTTGGATAGGAATTACTAATCAAAGATGGCATGGGAGGTTCCATAAAAAGGAAAAGTTCCATGCAAAAGTTAAAGATACTGATTTATTGCATACACAATGTAAATTCTAACATTTGAACTACGTTACTAATGCCCATTGGTGTGAAAATTAGTCATGGTATTTTTTCTTTCCTGGTAGTCATGTCTAACACATGGAACCAAGAAATAATACACAAATTTCAGAATTTCTTCTTGAATTTTGAGGCACCAGACTTTCAGTCACTCATTTTATAGATTTTCCTCTCCAGGTACCTGATCACTGTGTTTGGAAATCGGCACGCTTTCCTGGCTGTCAGCCTAGACTACCACCTCCACACACCCATGTCCTTCTTCCTCTCCAACCTCTCCTTTGCAGACATCTATTTCATCTCTATAACTATCCAAAAGTGGAGTGTGAACATCCAGACCCAGTGAAAAATTATAAGCTATTAAGCCTGCATTGCACAGATGTATTTTTTCATTCTTTTTGCAGTTTCAGGCATCTTTCTCTTGACCACAACTGCTTCATGGCCACCTGCCATCCACTGCAACACACAGTCATCATGAACATTTGGCTGCATGGACTGCTGTTTGTTCTGGTTACCTGGATCATGAGTTCTTGAATTCCGTGTTTCACAAGAATGCTGTTGAGACTGTCCTTATGCACAGATTCAGAAATCCCCCACTTTTTCTGTGAACTCAAGAAGATGGACCAACTTTCTTGTTTTGACACCTTTTCTAAATGACAGAGTGCTGTATTTTGTAGCTGTGCTGCTGGATGGTGATCCTTTTCTTCTGAAAGCACGCTTTGTTAAGAAAACTTTTCTAAAAGGGCCAATTGTCCTACAACTGAGGAAGTGCCTATGATTGCAGAGGTCAAAGCCTCCAAGTCAGAAATTGTAATTCTTTGATCAGACATTGAGAGTAGAACTTACTCCTTTTAAGCGTTTCCTTAAGTTTTTTTTTCAACTTCTCTATTCAAATTAAGTGACTCACTTTATTAAGATTTCTGGTCTCTCTGATATCTATCGTTTTTTTCCCTGTTGTTTTCCTACTTTGAAAAATTTATTCCAAACCTTAAGTTATAAATGTATGGAAATATCCATTTACCCAGTAAGACAACTTGGATTTTTTTTCTTTTTTAAAATGTAATTTTAATGGGATTATAATGGTTTGTAACATTGTGTAATTTCAGGTGTACATTATTGTTTATCACTTCCTGAATAACTTCATTGTGCTCACCCCAAGTAGTCTAATTTCTAGCCATCACCGTGCATACGTGCCGCTTTGTCACTTTCGCCCAGCCCCCAACTGTCTTCCCCTTTGGTAACCACTAATCTGTTCTCTTTATCCATGTATTTGTCGTCTTCCACATATGAATGAAATCATGCAGTATTTGTATTTCTCTGTCTGGCTTATTTCGCTTAACATCACACCTTCCAGATTCATCCATGTTGTTGCAAATGGGACAATTTGGCACCAGGGACCATAAACAGATCTACCCAGTGGGGCAGCTGCTCAACAGGCCAGAGAGAGCATTCATAGGACTGCTGAGCCCTGGAAGAGTGATTGGGTCCTGGGTGGCTGTGGAGAGAGTCCCAGCAGCCTTGAGTCTGGTGGGTAGAGGGAGCTCATTGTGCCCCTGCGGTGCCTACCAGCAGCTCTAGCTCGGGTCCCAGTGAGGAAGCCCCACCTGCCTGCCAAGCACAATGTGATTATTAACAACAATTTTTTTCTCAAATGACATATATCATACCAAATAATTTTATTTGTTTATTTTACTAAAGCAAAAGTCATGAGTTGTACTCCTGCTATGAAAAAAACTACATTTGGCAACTAAAGTCATTTATAAAATTTTAAAGTAGAAGGAAATCTAAGACCACAGTTTTTCACTTATGCGTACATTAATCCTTTGTATATTACTACCTTAACGGCTCTTCTGAAAATGTAGACATTAACATATAATGTATTTAATAGCTGATCATCGAGGTTCTTTGTTTTTTTTTTTTTTTTTTGAGGAAGATTAGCCCTGAGCTAACATTTGCTGGCAATCCTCCTCTTTTTGCTGAGGAAGACTGGCCCTGAGCTCACATCCATGCCGATCTTCCTTTACTTTATATGTGGGATGCCTACCACAGCATGGCTGGCCAAGTGGTGCAATGTCCACACCTTGGATCCGAACCGGTGAACCCAGGCTGCCAAAGTGGAGCCTTCACACTTAACTGCTGAGCCACCGGGCTGGCCCCTGATCATTGGGTTTTATTCTCCTTATTAGGAATTTGCTTTCTTATTCAGCTCTCTTATACAGTGTCCACAATACCAACCATAGTCCCTATGGAAAACTGATCATCAAACATATGTCTCCAGGAGGAGGCTTCATTGAAAGGCAAATTTTAATAAATAGATTGATCTATGTGACATTAGAGGTAGAGTTGACCTTATATATGATGGAGCAAAAGTTAAAGTCATACAAAGTATTACTATGCAAAAGTATTTATTTTTCATGCTGTACATCTACTCATTAGAGCATAGAGGATTGGTGTCCATGTGTAAAGGAGTTTATACATATGAATGAAGAGTTGATTGGCTTTTTAAAACATTTTTATTCTACTAGCTTCCTGTTTCTGCTAGAAAACTTCCAGTGCCACAGATAAGATGACTCCTTGCTTTGCTCTAAACAAAAAAATCTTCCGCTTCTAAATTTTTTCATAATCACTAAAGGGGTGGTGAATGATCATTATCATTATCACCCACTATATAGCTCCATTATGCTCAAGCATCTATTTACCTTTATTGTCAAAGAATGACTCAAGAGAGACCTTTAAGTCTTGTCCAATTTTGTGAATCAGGATCATCAGTTTTTCTATACAGCTATGCAAGTAGTTTCAACCTCTCCTGGTTACCTAGAGAGAACCCTGATGAAACACTTTTTAAAATAATTATCTGAAATAACAGACCATTAATGCTGTCTTCAAATATAAGAACAAATGCCAAAGATAAGCAGCAGCTGATTATTATTATAATTGTCCTCACTTCTGTTAGCTTTGATTATTGCATCAGCTAGCCATTGTTGCATGAAATGCCATCCTAAAAGCAAATGAAGGGATTATATGGTAGGCCTCTGAGCTCTGCTGGTCCCTGCCTGAATCTATAGTCAACTGTGAGTCTCTCCAGTATGTTTCTAAGGCTCTTCCTTGATGTGTGGCCATTGATGTGTGGCCATGGTACTCTTCTCACTTGAACCAATATATGATCAGTTTACTCTATTTCCGTATCAGTTTTTATCTTATGTTTTACCAAAAAAAAAAGAGTATCAAGTGTGAATTGCTTTAATTTACTATTATTATGTCTATATTCATCTAGGACACTCTTCTTTTTCCCAGGTATAAGAGATATCTCCTACCATTGCTCACTGTGAATCAGCTACCAATGCTCTAGATTCCTCTTTGATCCATGCACCCTAGATTGCTTACTTATAACTGATTTATTGAAGAAAATCACATACTACATCCTGCATATATTTAAAAAGCACACTTTGATTAAAGAAGCCATACAAAAATTACAATAGATGCTGTATGTTTCCATTTGTGTATCATTCATAGAAGTACACAATATACTGTAATGGTATTTTATGCAATTGTTAAAAATTTAATGTCTCTGAGCCTCACCTTCCTTGTTTCTGAAGATAATCTGGGACAGTAAACATAACTTTAGATGTATGTTGCAAGATATAAATGAAATATATATACATATTTTGTTGAGTCTGAAAAGATGTTCAAAGAGAAAGTTGTGTGTGTGTACACACATGTATGCATTTGTACACATTTATATTTCAAATGAATATATGCACACAAACACAGGTTCATTTCTAGTCATATTTTATGTTGAAAGGAAATGAGAGAAAGTTGCAGAAGATAGACATGAAAAGAATAAATGTTTGAATTAACACAAAATTAAAAGGATGTAGAAATTTAGACAGAAAGATTTAAAGAAAATGCTATACATAAATTTAAATGATGAATTGCTTTTCATATCTTAATGTCTCAAAGTCATCAAAGACTGAATTACACTTTCTCTTAAGCAAAGGGAAAATCTGCACCAGCTAAAGAGGCTGAATATATCTGAATAGATTTTAAATTTCTTCTTCTACTTTAAGTGAGATTATGCAAAACGCCTTTGCACAGGAGAAACTAAATGAATTCATCAAGAAGCTTAATCTCAGTTTCCTGAAAAAAAATTTATTTGGTAAATGTTTGTATTTAATTCCTAATGTTAATAAAAAATTACCACACTAGTGATTTAAAACAAACACACTTATCCTCTTACAATTCTGAAGGTCAGAAGTCTGAAATAGGTCTCACCAGGCTAAAATCAAGATGTTTGTCAGAGTAGATTCCTTCTGGAGGCTTCAAGGAAAACTCTGTTTACTTTCCTATTCTAACTGAGATTATAGTGCAAAAAGTACAAATATATGTCTTATAACTAACAAATATTTCATATGTGGCAGCTCTTAACTTGTGATAAAAGTATGAAATTCCTAATTGTTTTTGGCACGTGTGTTGAAACATAAGTGTGTAGTGCCCAAGGTTTATGTCAAGAAAACCAAAGTTCTTTATGAAGAGAATAGCTATTTTCCACAGATATCAAAGGCTGCTTTTCCACCACAAGTCAATATGTTGAAGATTTAAGGCATCTAATCTAGACAGAATCCTCAGTCCCGAATTTGTAGAAAATTTAAAATCAGTGTTGGGATAAGGTGCTGGGAAGTTAGACCTCTGAAATCTGGCAGAGATCATGAGGGGAGACTAATAAAAACTGCATTCACAGGATTCTAACCTGATCTATTAGGAGCATAGAATCTGCAGGAAAACATTTGTTTCTGTCCAGATTAATGTCCCACAGGGAAATCAGTACTTCGAGCTTTGAGGAACAAGAGTGAAATGTGCCTAATGAGCAGACACAGGGAGTTGTAAATACCTCCTCTGCTCTTCCCTTCTGCAAGCTTGGGCTGGATGGGACGTGGTTGTTGTTTTTGGAATCTTAAGTTTGACTGGGAGACTAATGCTTGACTGCTTCCTGCTGCCTTATGTAGAGACAGAGCTTCAATCTCCATCATCAAACATCCACGAGGAATTTGGACTTCCACTCGGCAAGCTTCTCCTCTGAGTTCCTAACCAGGTGAGTCTGAGAGCCCAGTGGGGACTGTTGGAAAAGGCGAGAATCAAAGCAAGCACACACACCTGAGGTCAGTTGAGAGCCACCAGCCTAGGCCAGAGCCAAGACACGGCTACAGTTGTTTGCTCACCTGATTAATGAATTAATCAATTTATTTATCACGCTAAAAATAGAAATGAGTATTGAACTCAGCAATGCATGGGTGATTGTTCACAATTAAGTGATACACCACAATTAGAGAAGGGAAGGAAAGGCATAAAGTGCCTCCAATAGAATAGAACATATCCAAGAGGTTTTGCAGTCAAAGGGTGTAGGAAAATATGGTGTCATGCGAGGAAGGATGTCCAGTGAAGTGAGAGCATCTCCTTTTTTTTTTGTTAATGGGCATATTCAACTGTGTCTTCATATTGATGAGAAAGACCCAGACTAATGTGTTACTTGCAAATATTTCCTTGCAACAACAGTTCATAAGATATTCATTTCATAGTATCTTCTTTCCCTCCGGGTATTCACATTAAAAAAAAAAATCAACACTTTGACTTGATAAATAAAAAGGGGCATGCTAAATAACTTTACCCTGCAATTATTTCATATGCATGAGCTGAATATACTTGTGGGTTAGTTATTCAACTGTTTTCTCTATTGTAAATTGTACAAGTACTTTATACATTTTGAAATGAGGTCAGAGTGATTTTATACTTGTTTTTGATTGCATTCTTCTAAACAAGGAAGTAGAGTTTTTTTCACTAATTTTGTTCTTTGTCATTGAATTATTTTACGTATAGACGAATATGTGGGGAATCATGTTTATTAGTAATGTGGGGACAAATTTATCACTCAGTCATATTGCGTTCTTTCTATTGCTTTTTTAGATTTTATTTTTATTCCCGAAAGTATTTAGCTCTCACTTTTACATTCTTCACTTGTGAATATTTGCTATAAACAAAAGCCAAAGTAAATTTTCTTCTGTACACTTAATGCTAATGTCACCCTTTATACATATTACCAACTAGTTTTTACATCCTTTTCATTCCCTCTTGTTCCCTTTGGCCCTTTTTCGGTTAGATCTATTTCTAAGAGTCACATTATCTTTGACCATAACTGAAAGATATTCGTTTTTACACTTGATTAAAGGTTAACTTCAACTTCCATAACTATATTTGAATCCACATATCTTTATATAAGAAGAAATTATAACTTAGATACTGTTCTTCACAAAGTTTAAAAGCCATTCTATTTTATTCTTTTATTTCCAAGTCTTTGGAAATGTAATCTGGAATTACTAACCCATGTTGATACTAGTAAATTATTATTATTTTTTGTCTATATATGTTAGTTTTAGATTCTTATTCAATTTTGCCTCATACAGCTGTTTTGAAACCACTACGCTTAATCTAATTTTATTCCTCTTGACAATATTTGTTCCATAAGTTCTTGGTTTATTTTAAAATTATCTTTCTATGCTAAGCACACATACGTATTCATACTCTTTTAACAAAATCATGAGTAGCATCTTGTGCCCATAATAAATCCTCTTTATGTCTTAGTGAGATCTTGTTTTCTGTGTCCACTCTTCCTTCTTACTCAGTAATAGCTCATAGGGCTATATCCACTAATTAGTGCAAAGCCAACTAATTATTTAAATGTCTGCTGCAAAATGTTATGGCTATGCTATTCACACTTACATATTCTCTCTCAATACATTACTATTATAACAATTATACAAAAGTATTTTGAGATTGTTATATTAAAACTCTGCTTCTCCACCAGAGGCAATATTGTTCCTCCAAAGACAGGAACATCCAGAGGACACTGAGGAACAGGCAAAGACATATTTGGCGTCACATGAGGGACTATCAGTAGAGGCTGAGGATGCATCCTCAGCATCCTACAATGCACGGGACAGACCCCACAACAAAGAATGACCTAGCCCAGAATGTAAATAGTGCCAAGAGTGAGAAATCATGAGTTAAAAAAAAATCTATGTTTTGATACTTATAGCTGTCTTCAGGTCATTTTCCCAACATGTAACACTTCACACTTTTGCCAGCAAAATTAGAGAATCCTATTTTGCTACCTGTTTAGAAATTCCAACTCAAATCAATGTGAGAGATCTTTAAAACTTGAAGACCTCACAGGTTGAGGAATGTGAAAGAGATTTCTTGTTTTATTTTGAGACTATTATTCAATTTGAGAAACTATTCATATACTTGATCCCCATGGTCATTATTATATACCTATTATTATATGTCCATGAATTATGTTTCTATTATTCTACAGTTAGCAGCATTTCAAATATTTTGACAGATTATTGTTTATTGATTTTTTTTTTTACAGATTATTGATTTTGGTTGGATTTACTGTCTATAAAAAGTTTTAAATTTTAACTTCAGATTTTCTTGCCTTAATTATGGGTTTGCCTACTTGTAGCTTTTATTTGTAGTTTATTTTACATGTTCACCTGTTTTTTATCTACATGTTCCGCTGAAATGTACTATTTCCCTTTATATTGAGGTTTTTAACCCCTGTGATATTTTAAGATGTGTGAGATAGACAGTCACTGCATTTTCTTCTAGATGACAGCCATTTATGCCAGCTTTTATGAAACAATACACCTTCACTATCTAAATTAGTGAAGTACACCTTGTCATATATTAAATGTCCATATGTACTAAGAAATGATTTCTGATTCATTCAATAAATAATAACAGAGCATCTGCTACATGCCAGAGAGTTCTAAGTACATTTTATGTTGTAGTCTCTTATGTCAAGGGCTTTGCTAAATGAAATATTGATCCATGTTGATATAGTTCAATAACTGTTATTTTATGTCCCATTTCAATTTGTTTTTGATGTCCCATTCTATGCTGTGTAATAGAGTTGTATGAAACAACACTATTATTAGAGCATAGTCTGAAGAGGCCTTAGCATGTTGTACAAAGGCCAGAATCAGGACTAGAGTATGCCGATTACATTTGTCAAAAAAGAGATTAAAACCTAAAGTTCAAGAAAAACAAAGAAAAGATGCACATAAGAAAAGTGCAGTGCCGGCTCCGTGGCCGAGTGGTTAACTTTGCGTGCTCCACTGCGGCGGCCCAGGGTTCGGATCCTGGGTGTGGACATGGCACCGCTCATCGGGCTACATTGAGGTGGCGTCCCGCATCCCACAACTAGAAGGACCTGCAACTAAGATATACAACTATGTAGAGGGGGTTTTGGGAAGATAAAGCAGAAAAAAAAAAAAAGAAGATTGGCAACAGTTGTTAGCTCAGGTGCCAATCTTTAAAAAAAAAAAAAAGAAAAGAAAAGTGTAAGTGACTTGCCTCACCTCCCAAGAGATCATATAAAATCCAGCTGATCAAATAAATATAGAAACAAGTCTTCTACTGCTTCATATATAAAATGCCCAACTTTTGTTGTTCTTTGCATATTTTCATTTGTGAAGTGTTGATTGATTCCCTATCAAACTTCTTTTCTTTGGAGTATTTAATCTGTAAGGTGATTGACACCATACACACATCACTACTTTTGTCTTCTGGCCAAAAATATTTTTACTCCTTTATTATTTTTCTGGGCATCAAGGAGATCTAACAAGTGTTGGATTGTTGCCAGAACCAAGGATAATTTTTCTTCTTTGTAAATTCTCAGGTACCATCTGAACTATTAGATCTTTTTTACCACTCATGCCCATTTCTCTCTCTCTCTCTCTCTCTTTCTCTCTCTGTCACTGTCTCTCTCCCTCTCTCACATATGTTCCCTCTGTTTATTGAATAGGTTATTTATGTTTCTTTAACTACAGGGCAGAAAATGAGATTATCCAACCTGGATTCTAAGTTATATTTCTCCATAGGGGGCTCACTATTGGAATTTCAAATACTGTTTCTACATTATTTAGGGTAATAGTAATTGATGTGGCCAGCTTAAGTTATATGTACTTCTAGCTTATTATTGGGGCTGCAGGTGAAAAAGTCATGGTAAGAACACAGTCCAGGAAACAATGATGTGACATGTATGTGTGTGCCTTGTGGAATGTGAGCCATTATCAGAACAGGGGTACCGTCTCACATATTCCAAGGTGACACTTACAATGCAGAGGCCAGAACTCAACAGATGGTGTTAAGGAGGGGATCTATTTCAATTTACAGGATGACTTTGCAACCAGATTTATAAAGCACATGAGGATATACAGTGTGGATGAGTGAGTCCTTTTGTCTTGAAGTTTAACCATCAAAGAGGCCACCTGTCTCTTCAAAATTGTGTGAAACCATATCTATCACATTTTCTTTATTATTTCCCCTTCTCAGACTTGCTTCCTTTTTTTGATAAATAAATGAAGTGATATAATCCTCAGGGCCTTTTCAGCAGTTTTTCAAACTGCCAGGCACACACTTCCCCAGGTATGCTCTTGGCTCCTGCCATCTCTTCCTTGAGTTCTCTGTTCAAAAGTCACCTTATTTACTGGTGTTTACTGAACACCAATTAAAAAATAAAACTCCTACCTATTCTCTGCTTTATACTGGCTTTTCTTTTCTTCACAGTACTTGTCATCATCTGGTGTATTATATACTATTTTTATTTGTTTTTATTCTTTCACCATCATTGGATTGTGGTGGCTTCTGTCTTCCAGCACTCTATACTCATTGCCTGTAAAGTGCTTTGAACATGTTCAAAACTAAATACATATTTCTCAAATGCATGAAAGGTATACTCAGTAAAACAGTGTAATGCATGTGCTCTTGGGTAAAATACTGAGAATGGGTCAAAAATGCCTAATCAGAGATTAGCAGGGAATCACTTAAAGAGAACAAATCCATGCATAAAATACTGACATTGATTTTTTTGAATGCAAAATAAAGAAATCGTAGCATTCCAACTATGGGAGTAATACCATTTGTGTGAAATATGTAATGTCATTTTCCTCTTTCCTGGTAGTCAGTCCAGCCACATGGAACCAGGCAATGGAACAGGCATTTCAGGATTTCTTCTTCTGGGATTTTCAGAGGAATTAGAATTGCAGTCCTTCACATTTGGGCTTTTTCTCTCCATGTATCTCATCACCGTGCTTGGAAACCTGCTCATCCTCTTGGCTGTCAGCTCTGACTCCCACCTCCAAACACCCATGTACTTCTTTCTTTCCAACCTGTCATTTGTAGACATCTGTTTCACCTCCGCCACCATCCCAAAGATGTTGCTGAACATCCAGATGCAGAGCAAGGTCATAACCTATGCAGGTTGCATCACCCAGCTGTACTTTTTTGTAATCTTCTCGGGGCTGGACATCTCTCTCCTGGCCGTGATGGCCTATGATCGATTTGTGGCCATCTGTCACCTCCTGTACTACATGGTCAGCATGAACCATCAGCTCTGTGTAACCTTGCTTCTAGTGTCTTGGACCACAAGTGTCTTGCATTCTTTCTTACAAACCTTAATGGTGTTGCAGCTCTCATTCTGTACACATGTGGAAATCCCCCACTTTTTCTGTGAACTCAGTCAGATGATCCAACTTGCATGTTCTGATACCTTTCTTAATAATATGGTTATGTATTTTACAGCTATGCTGCTGTGTGGTGGTCCCCTCGCTGGTATAATTTATTCTTACTTTAAGATAGTTTGCTGTATATGTCGAATCTCATCAGCTCAAGGGAAGTATAAAGAATTTACCACCTTTACATCTCACCTCTCAGTTGTCTCCTTATTTTTTTGTACAAGCCTAGGAGTGTACCTCAGCTCTGCTGCTAGCCAGAGATCACACTCAAGTGCAATAGCCTCAGTGATGTACACCATTGTCACACCATGCTGAATCCCTTCATCTACAGTCTGAGGAATAAAGAAATAAAAGGGGCTCTGAAAAGATTCTTTGGGATGGCAAGTACAAAAGGGCCAGTTATACTTGGGCAGAAGAAATGCCCAGAATTGCAGGACTCAAAGCCTCAGAGGCAGAATTGTGCTTCTTTAATCACATTGCAGAAGTAGAACCTGCTCTTTTTATTTATTTCCTGGAATTATCATTTTTTCAACTTCTTTGTACAATTTAGAGACTTTATTATGCTTTTCTCTCTCTCTGATATCTAACTGGTTTTTTTCCTCCTTTTCTTCCTATTTTCCTAATTTATTCCCAACCTTTGATAAGAAAACAATTGGAAATTTCCATTTATTTCATGGAATAACTTGATTATTGTATGTGTTAGCTGCTGCTGCATAACTACTCAACACAAAATAAAATGGTTTAATCTTATGTATATATTATCACATTGAATGGTATGGTGGGGAGTTGTTCTGAGCTCTGTGGTGCCTCATAAATCTGTAACTAGCTGTGATTCTCTATGCTGTGATTCTAAGGCTCATCCATGAATCTCTGCACTGCTGTAGTGTTCTTTTTAAACCAAGTTAAGGTTATTTCATTCATTCTTATATCTATGTTAATCTAGTTTACAGAAAAAAATAATTATCAAATTAATTCCACTGCACGATAGCCATATGTAACACTCTTCTTTCTTCCCAGTTTGATGTATCAAACATGCTTCTTCAGAGTGACTCAGCTACCTGTGCCCTAGACCCTACCCTGAGTCACGTGTCAGTAGAAATTTTCCTTTTAACTAATTAATGAGAGTATAATGACTTAATATAAACTGCACCTATTTAAAAAGTTCAGACAATAGAGGGAGTAGAGAGACTTTCCTGAGTGACACCAACAAGACGGCAGTATGACATTTTCTAGTACCTGTCTGCTCCCAGAAACATCACATTAAACAGCTATCCATCCACCAGAATACCTTCGCAGGAGTCAAGGATCCCAGATGAGTGACTAAAGCACCTTGGTGGATCAAATTAATAAAAAAAGACACATTTAAGAGAGTGAAAAGGACATTATTATGTAACCCCTCTCATGCCTACCCCAAGCCTGTGTGGCCCGTTGTGGAGAGAGACGCTCTCTAAGTGAGGACATTATGGTGAAGTGAGCACCTGACTTCACCTCAGACCTCAATGCAAGACCTACCCCAGTGCCAGGCTAACTCCTCTGAGTCTAGACTCCAGACCAAGTCCTGCACATTCAGTTCCTGGTCTGCTCCAGCACCAAGCCAGGACTCATAATCTCAGGCCCCAGGCTGGCTCCACCAATCCAGGCTCCTAGCCCACTCAAACACCAGGCTGGACTCTGGTGCCCACCTTTCTGGCTCCACCTGGCACCAGGCTGACATATGTGTCTCCAGCCTCTAGCCAGCTCCCATGAACTGAAGATTCTGCCCCCCAGGTCCAGGCCATCCCCACGGACTGGATTGTCAAGTCCATTCCCAGGTTCCCTGACACTTGGTTGGCTACTTTGAACTCAGAATCCAGGCCTGACCACACAGACCAAGGTCCCACTCCCTTCTTTGCAGATTCAACAGCAAGAAATGTCCCAGTGACTCCAGGCTCCAGACTCCACCCCTAGTGATATCAGGTGCCAAACTGGACCCCAGGAATCCAAGCACCAGGCTTGCCACTTCCTGACTAAGGCACCAAGCCTGCCTTCTAGAGCTCTCCAGAAGCACCCTTGCCTGCACACATCACCAGAGAGCCCATGCAGAATCTTTGACAGGCTGACTGTTGAAGGGCTTTGCCTGCCAAAGCTAATCTTCCAAAACTGGACATGTCTTTTTCCTCAAATGTGCAGACAGAAGATCAAGGAGACAAGCATCATGAATATTCAAGGAATATGAGACCACCCTCCAAAATAAAAAATTTCTAAGACCCAAGAGAAATAGAGATCTATAAACAACCTAACATTGCTCTTCAAAGAGTTAAAAACAATATAACAAAGTCCAAATTTTGCAGAAATAAAGAGATAAATATCAGAGCAGAAATAAATAAAATAGAAAAACAATAGAAAATATCAACAACAAAAAAAGAGCTGGCTCTTTGAAAAGATAAAGTTGAGAAAGCTTTAGCTAGACTAACCAAGAAAACTGAAGAGATAACTCAAATACATAAAATTGGAAATGAAAGAAAACACATTACAATGGATACAATAGAAAAACAATCAAAGAAACTACTACAATTATACAAAATAAATTAGATAACCTAGAAAAATGGATAAAATTCATGAAAAAAGGCAACTAAGATTGAATCATAAAAGAAATATTTTTTAAAAACTCAACAAACAAATGAAGAGTAAGGAGGTTGAATGAGTAACCCACAACCTCCAGATAAAGAAAACATAAAGACCAGATGATTTCACTTGTGAAGCTTACCAAAACTTTTAAAAAGAATTAACGCAAATTCTCTCAAACTCTGCCAGATAATTTAACAGAAGGGATCATTCCAAAATTTATTTTATGAGGCCAGCGTTACCCTGATTCCAAACCCAGACAAGGACACTACAAGAAAAGAAAACTAACTACATGTCAATAGTCCTGATTAATATATATGCAAAAATTAGCAAGAAAATACTCACAAACTGAAGTGAACAACACAATGAAAGGATCATATATTATGATCAGAGGAATTTATTTATAGAATGCAAAGTTTTTCCCTGTAAGCAAACAGATAAATGTGACACATCACATTGATAGAATTAAAGGTAAATATCTATCTTTCTATCTATCTATCTATCTATCTAAATATATATGATAATCTCAATAGATGCAGAAAATGCTTTTGGGAAACTCAACATCCCTACATGATGGAAACTCTCAACAAATTTGGTATAGAAGGATGCTACCTCAAAATAATGGAGAACATATATGACAAGTCACATCTAATTTAACAGCGAAAGGTTTAAAGCTTCTAAGATCAGGAATAAGACAAATATGCCAGTCCTGCCTCTCCTATTCAACGTACTATTAGAAGTCCTAGTTAGACAAGTTAGATTAAAAAACAAAGAAGAAAGGGGTGCAAAAGAGAAATGAAAAAGTAAAGTTGTTTCTGTTTGAAGATGATAGTATCTTGTGTATAGATGCCTAAATACTCCACAAAAAATTTTTGGAAATAATAAATAAATTCACTTAAGTTTCAGGATAGAAAGTCTAAGTCCAAAAATCAGTTGAATTTCTACACACCAACAATGAACAATATTTCTGAAAAAGATAATGAAAGAATTCATTTACAGTAGTATCAAAAGCAATAAAATACTTAAACATTAATGTAACCAAGGAAGTGAAAGATCTATACACATAAATCTATAAGATATTGATGAAAGGCATTGAAGCATACACAAGTGATGGAAAGAAATAAAAGGTGTCCCATGTTCATGGATTAGAAGATTTACTATTAAAATGCCTGAATACTGAAAGTCATCTATAGATTGGACGCAATCCACATCAAAATTCCAAAACCATTTTTCACAGAAATATACAAAATGATTCTAAAATTTGTATGGAATCAGAAAAGATCCTGAATATCCTAGATAGTCCTGAGAAACAACAAAGCTGTAGGCATCACCTTTCTCAATTTTGAATTTTCTTATCAAGCTAATTATAACAGTATAGTACTGACTGACATCAGCATCATGGCAGAGTAAGCTCACCCGGGACTCTCTCCCCTCCAACATACAACAAAAAGGAGTAACCATATTCCAACAAAAAAATTCTAATAGCACAGGAATCCTCAGAGACCCACAGAAGCCAAACAATGGAGGGTGGAGAGGCTGGAACCCCACTCGGAGGAGCTGGAATGGGGTAAGAGAGGACTTCGCTACCTCCATTAAAGACTGGGACCACAGCCACTGGAAGCTCTGTGAGGGAAGGAGCAGGGGAGGGGCTGCAAGTCCACAGGATCACTCAGGAGTCCCATGCCATGCAGCCTAGAGGAAAGCCCTCTAATGGGGCAAAAGCTTTCGCATGGAGTGACCTCATCAAGCCAAAACCCCAGGAGACAAGATAGGGAGAGCTGATCTGGAAACTTGGTCTGTGCGTGAGAGAAAGTGCTCCTCCTTCCCCAGCCCGTGCTGTGTGCCACCATCTCAGCTGAAGGCAGAGGGCTCACAATACACAGCTCTCCATCTCCATCTAGTGGCGACCGGCTGTAACTGCAACCAAATCATATCACCATGGGGAAGACCCACGCTTCTTCCAGCATCCATCAATTCATCAAATCTCCAGACCACAGGGAAAACAAGCATCCAGAATTATGCCCTGAGGACTCAGAAATAAGTAAACTAAACGACAATGAGTTCAGAATAGCTATCATCAAAAATCTCAATGAGGTAAAGGAAAACAATGAGAAACAAATCAATGAGTTCCGGAGTTACTTCACAAAAGAGATTGAAACTATAGGGAAGACTCAATCAGAAATACTAGAGATGAAAAATACAATGGAAGAAATAAAACATAATACTGAATCCCTGAATCCCCGTGTGGATGCCATAGAGGAGCAAATCAGCATAATCGAAGATAGGAAGGTTGAATGGCTGCAGATAGAATAAAAGAGAGACTTAAGGGGCCGGCTCCGTGGCTGAGTGGTTAAGTTTGAGTGCTCCACTGCGGAGGCCCAGGCTTCGGATCCTGGGCTCGGACACGGCACCGCTCATCAGGCCATATTGAGACAACATCCCACATCCCACAACTAGAAGGACCTGCAATTAAGATGTACAACTATGCCCTGGGGGGGTTGGGGAAATAAAGCAGAAAAAAAAAGAGAGAGACTTAAGAATAAAAAAAGAATGAAGACTATCTCAGAGGACTAGACGACTCAATGATGAAATGCAATACAAGAATAATTGGAATCCCCAAGGGCTGCAAAAAGGAGAATGGAGCAGAAAGGGTGCTCAAAGGAATAATAGCAGAGAACATCCAAAATATAGAGAATGAGAAAGAAATATTTGTGGAGGAAGCTTTCAGCTCTCCTAGATATGTCAATGTAAAAAGACCTACTGCAAGGCATATAGTAGTAAAGCTGGCAAAAGTTAATGACAAAGAAAGAATACTCAGGGCAGCAAGGCAGCAGAAAATAACCTACAGAGGAACCCCTATCAGACTTTCAGCAGATTTCTCCACAGAAACCTTACAAGCTAGGAGAGATTGGAATGACATATTCAAAACTTTAAAAGATAACAATCTTCAGTCAAGAATACTCTATCTAGCAAAAATATCCTTCAGATATGAGGGAGAAATTAAATCTTTCCCAGACAAACAAAAGCTAAGGGACTTCGTAGCCACAAGACCCCCTTACAAGAAATCCTCAAGAAGGCCCTCATAACCAAAAAAAGAAAAAATGGGAGAAAGGAGTCACAAAACACCAGGTAAGGAGACAAATAGCATCAAAATATAATAGCAAATATACAACTATAGCAATAGGATAAAGGGAAGGGAATGACCAAAAAGAAACACAATCTTATCACTTTAACCACAAAGACAACACAAGTTGGAAGAAGAGATGACAATAATAACTTTAGAGGGAAAGAGGAAAGGGACTGAATCAGTTTAGGCTAAGGAAATAAAAGGCCACCAGAAAATGGACTATGTCATGCACGAGATTCTGAATACAAACTTCAGCATAGCCACTAAACTTAAAAACAGAACAGAGACACAAAAAATAAGTAAAGAAATAAGAAACTCCAGATGTCAATGGGTAGTCCAAAACACACAGGACAAGAAACAAAGGTAATGCAGGAAAACCGGAAAACGAGTGACAGAATGACAGCATTAAGCTCTCATGCATCAATAATCACCCTCAATGTAAATGGATTGAACACTCCAATAAAAAGACACAGAGTGACAAGATGGATTAAAGAACAAGATCCAACAATCTGTGGCCTCCAGGATTCACACTTCAGCTCCAATGACAAATACAGGCTCAGACTGAAGGGGTGGAAGATGATAATCCAAGATAATGGCAAACAATGGAAAGCAGGTGTTGCAATACTTACATCAGGCAAAGTAGATTTCAAGATAAGGCAGGTAAAGAGAGACATAGAAGGTCAGTATATAATGATCAAAGGGACACTACATCAAGAATAAATAATACTTATAAATATCTATGCACACAACACAGGAGCACCAAAGTTCATAAAGCAAGTATTAACAAACCTAAAAGAAGATATTAAAAATAACACAATAATAGTAGGGGACCTCACATCATTGGACAGATCATCCAGACAGAAAATCAACAATGAAACAGAATTAAATGAAAAGCTAAAACAGCTGTAATTAATAGACATATATAGAACACTCCATCCAAAAACAGCAGAATACACATTCTTCTCAAGTGCACACAGCACATTCTCAAGGATAGACCATATGTTGGGAAACAAGGCAAGCCTCTATAAATTTTTTAAAAATTGAAATAATAACAGGCATCTTCTCTGATCATAATGATATGAAGCTAGACATTAATTATAAGAAAAAAGCTGAGAATGGGACAAAGATGTGGAGACCAAACAATATGCTATTGAACAAGAAATGGATCATTCAGTAAGTTAAAGAAGAAGTCAAAAAATATCTGGAGACAAATGAAAATGATAAAATGCCATACCAACTCATATGGGATACAGCAAAAGCTGTATTAAGAAGGAAATTCAACACAATACAAGCACACATTAACAAACAAGAAAAATCCCAAATAAGTAGCCTCAAATTATACCTAACTGAATTAGAGAAAGAACAAACAAAGCCCAAAGTCAGCAGAAGGAGAAAAATAATAAAAATCAGAGGAGAAATAAATGCTATTGAAACAAAAAAGGCAGTAGAAAGGATTAATGAAACAAAGAGCTGGTTTTTTGAGAAGATAAATAAAATTGACAAGCCCCTAGCCAGACTCAAAAAGGAAGAAAGAGAGAAAGCTCAAATAAACAAAATCAGAAATGAAAGAGCAGAAATAACAACAGATTCTGCAGAAATACAACGGATTTTAAGAGAATACTATGAAAAACTATATGCCAACAAAATGGATAACCTAGAGGAAATGGATAAATTCTTACACTTTTACAATCTCCCAAAGCTAAGTCAAGAAGAAGCAGACAGTCTGAACAGACCAATCACAAAGAAGGAGACTGAAACAGCAATCAAAAGCATCCCGAAGAATAAAACCCCAGGTCCAGATGGCTTTCCTGCTGAATTCTACCAAACTTTCAAAGAGGATTTAATATCTATTCTTTTCAAGTTATTCCAAAAAATTAGGGAGGATGGAACACTTCCTAACACATTCTACGAGGCCAACATCATGTTGATACCAAAGCCTGATAAGGACAGCACAAAAAAGGAGAACTACAGGCCAATATCACTGATGAATATAGATGCAAAAATTCTCAACAAAATTTTGGCAACTTGAATTCAGCAATACATCAAAAGGATCATACATCAGGATCAAGTGGGATTTATATTAGGGACTCAGGGATGGTTCAACATCCGCAAATCAAACAACATGATACACCACATCAACAAATTCAGAAATAAAAACCACATGATTGTCTCAATAGATGCAGAGAAAGCATTTGACAAAAATCCAACAGCAATTTATGATAAAAATTGTGAACAAAATGGGGATAGAAGGAAATTACCTCCACATAATAATGGTCATATATGACAAACCCACAGCCAACATCATACTCAATGGGCAAAAACAGAGCACCATCCCCCTGAAAACAGGAATAAGACAAGTATGCCCTCTATCACCACTCTTATTCAACATGCTACTCGAGGTTTTGGCCAGAACAATTAGGCAAGAGAAAGGGATAAAAGGAATCCAAATAGGGAGGTAAGAAGTGAAACTCTTGCTGTTTGCAGATGACATGATCTTACAAACAGAAATCCCCAAAGAATCCATTAGAAAACTTTTAGAAATAATCAACAACTACAGCAAAGTTGCAGGATATAAAATCAACTTACATAAATCAGTAGCATTTCTATACTCTAATAATGGACTAACAGAAAAAGATCTCCAGAACACAATACCATTCACAATTTCAATAAAAACAGTAAAATACCTCAGGGTGAATTTAACTAAGGACTTGAAGGACCTATACAACAAAACCTACCAGGCTTTCCTGAAAGAAATGGAGGACAACATAAAGAGATTGAAAGACCTTCCATGTACATGGGTTGGAAGAATAAAATGTCCATACTACCTAAAGCAATGTATAGATTCAATGCAATCCGAATCAGAATCCCAATGACATTCTTTACAGAAATAGAACAAAGAATCCTAAAATGCATATGGGGCAACAAAAGACGCAGAATTACTAAAGCAATCCTGAGAAAAAAAACAAAGCTGGAGGCATCACAATCCCTGACTTCAAAACATGCTACAAAGCTACAGCAGTCAAAACAGCATGGTACTGGTACAAAAATAGGTGCAGAGATCAATGGAACAGAATTGAAAGCCCAGAAATAAAACCACACATCTATGGAAAGCTTATCTTTGACAAAGGGGCTGAGGGCCTACAATGGAGAAAAGAAAGTCTTTTCAAAAAATGGTGCTGGGAAAACTGGAAAGCCACATGTAAAAGAATGAAAATTGACCGTTCTGTTTCACCATTCACAAAAATAAACTCTAAATGGATCAAAGACCTAAAGGTAAGACCTTAAACCATTAGGCTTCTAGAGGAAAATGTAGGCAGTACACTGTTTGACATCAGTATTAAAAGGATATTTTCAGACACTATGTCTTCTCAGACAAAGGAAACAGTAGAAAGAATAAACAAATGGGACCTCATCAAACTAAAGAACTTCTTCAAGGCAAGGGAAAACAGGATTGAAACAAAACACAACCCACTAATTGGGAAAAATGTTTGCATATCATATATCCAACAAAGGGTTAATCTCCATAATATAGAAAGAACTTACACAACTCAACAACAAAAAATCAAACAACCCGATCAAAAATTGGGCAGGAGACATGAGCAGACATTTCTCCAAAGAAGATATATGGATGGTCAATAGGTACATGAAGAGATGTTCACCATCGTTGATCATCAGGGAAATGCAAATCAAAACTATGCTAAGATATCACCTTACACCCATTAGAAAAATGATCCCTCATACACTGCTTGTGGGAGTGCAAACTGGTGCAGCCACTATGGAAAACAGTATGGAGATTTCTCAAAAAATTAAAAATAGAAATACCATATGACCCAACCATCTCACTACTGGGTATCTATCCAAAGAACTTGAAGTCAGCAATTCCAAAAGCCCCACGCACCCCAATGTTCTTTGCAGCATTATTTACGATAGCTAAGACGTGGAAGCAACCTCAGTTCCCATCAACTGATGATTGGATAAAGAATATATGGTATATATATACAATGGAATACTACTCAGCCATAAAAAAGAATAAAATTGACCAATTCCTAACAACAAGGATGGACCTTGAGGGAATTATGTTAAGTGAAATAAGCCAGATAGAGAAGGACAATCTCTGTATAACTCCACACATATGAGGAATTTAAACATTTAGAAAAAGAGAACAGATTAGTGGCTACCAAAGGAAAGGAGGGGTTGCCACAAAGGGTGAAGGGGTGCAGCTACAACATGACTGACAAACAGTAATGTACAACTAAAATTTTACAAGATTGTAAACTATCATAAACTCAATAAAAAGTATTAGTAAAAAGAAAAACAGTATAGTACTGACATAAAAAGAGCAACATAGACAAATAGAACTGAATTGTGAGCCCAGAAATAAATCCATGTGTATATGGGCCACTACATTTATAAGAGAGACACAATAATCAATTAGGAAAGGATTGTCTCTTCAATAAATGGTGCTGGGAAAACTGGATAGTCACATGCAAAAGAATAAAATTGGACTCCTATCTGACACCTCTCACAAATACTAGCTCCAAATAGATTTAAAACTCTAACATAAGATCTGAAACCATAAAACTTTTAGAACAA
This sequence comes from Equus caballus, assembly GCF_041296265.1. Classification (NCBI taxonomy): domain Eukaryota; kingdom Metazoa; phylum Chordata; class Mammalia; order Perissodactyla; family Equidae; genus Equus; species Equus caballus. The sequence continues at coordinate 16,859,678 of NC_091710.1, read as the reverse complement.
AATATAGGGAAAAAATCTCCTTGACACTGGTTCGAGCCATGGTTTTTTGGATATGGCACCGAAAACACAAGCAACAGAAGTTAATATAAACAAGTGGAACAACATCAAACTAAAAATCTTTCACACAGCAAAAGTAACAATTAACCAAATGCAAATGTAGCATATGGACTGGGGGAAAATATTTTCAAACTTTGGATCTGATAAGGGGTTAATAACCAAAACATATAAGAAACATACAAATTAATAGCAAAACATAAATAATCCAATTAGAAAACGCTCAGAGGAACTGAATGGACATTTTCCCAAAAAGACATATAAATGCGGAAGTTACATGAAAAGATGCTCAACGTCAGTAATCATCATGGAAATGCAAATCAAAACCACAATTAGCTATTACTTCACACCTGTTAGAATGTCTATTATCCGAAATCCTCGAGATAAATACTGTTGGCGAGGATGTGGAGAAAAGTAAACATTTTATGCACTGTTTGTTAGAACGTAAATTGATACAGCCACTATGTGAAGCAGTATGAGATTTCTCAAAAAAATAAAAAATAAAAATAGAACTACCGTGTGATGCTGCAATCCCACTTCTAGGTACATATCCAAAGGAAACTAAATTGCAATCCCAAAGAGACATCTGCTCCCCCATGTTTATTGAAGCATTATTCACAATATCTACAACATAGAAAAAACCTAAGTGTCCATCATTGGATGAATGAATAAGGAAAATGTGATATATGTATATACACATTTATATGTGTCTGTTTGTGTATAAATATATATAATGGAAAATTATTCAGCCACAAGTAGGCAATCCTGCCATTTGCAACAACTTGGAGGCACATTGAGGATATTATGCTATGTGAAATGTCAGACAGCAAAAGAAAATACTGTATGATATCACATGTATGTGGAATCTAAAAATTAAACAAATGCAAATAAAGAGAATACTCATGCTCAAACTTCCAGTTATAATATGAATACATTTTAAGGATCTAGTTTACAGCATCGAGGCTATAGTGAGCCAAGGTGTATTACACACCTAAAAGTTGTGAAGAGAATATATCCTAAATGTTCTAACCCATAGAGAAAGGACTGAGTCCCTGAGGTGATGGAGGTGTTAGCTCACCTTATTGTGGCAATCATTTTGCATAATGTGTCTATATCAAATCATAACGTTGTACCCCTACTCAATGTTATATGTCAATTATATCTCAATAGAGCTGGAAAAAGATAAAATTAAATAAAATGTGTAATTTGCAGGTTTGAAGGAGCCATACAAAAGAGGAGAGCACATAGTGCCTGACTCTTTTTGCATATATTCAAGAGCATGCACAGTAAGCTTTCAATGTTGTTATGTAATTCCTAAAATTTTAAAATCCCTAGCTTCAATTTCCTCTTTTCTGAATGTAATATGAGATAATAAATATAACTTTAGGTAAACGTCTAAAGAAATAAATGAAATGTGTGGAAATACTTTGTTGAGTCCCAAGAAAATGTTCAAGAGGAAGATGTGTCCTCATGTAGGGGTGTGCTTGTATATATTGTCTTTCAAACAACCACATGCACACGTATGTACATACCCAAGTGCATTTACTATCCTTTCTTTAATGTTTACTGGCAACTTGAAAGAAAATTGGAGGGTATAGGAATGAAAGGATGAACATTTAAATTAACATGACATTAAAGAAATGTAGAAATTTAGATCCAGGATTTAAAGTAGACTAGGTGATCCCAAATTTAAAAATGAATTACTTTTTCTATCTTAGTGTCTCACAAACCTCAAAGTCAGAACCACATTTTCATTTCTAAAATACAAAATTCTCTGAATCAGATAATGAGGATCAATATCTCCAAATTGACTTTAGATTTCTACTTCTACTTGAGGAGGGAAACAAACACGAAATGATTTACCCGAAGGAGGCTAAATAAACTGAGAGGCTTAAATTCAGTTTCCTTAAACAAAATTTCATCAGACAAATAAATGTTTTAGATTTATTGTGCTGCTATAAAAAATTACCACACTAGTCAATTTAACAACAACAAAATTTCATCTTACAATCCTGGTTGTCAGAAGCCTGAAAGGAGTCTTATTGTGGTAAAACAACGAGGTCCGCACATCCTGGTTCCTTCTGCAGGCTCCAGGTGAGAATCAGACTACTCTCCTGTTCCAGGTCGAGTGGGCACCTGCATGCCCTGGCTCTTGGCTCTTCCCTTAACTTTAAAACCAGCAGCTTAACAATTTCAAGTCTCTCTCTCGCTTTAATTCTTCTGTCTCTCTCTTCTGTATTTAAAGAACCATGTGACTAAGTTAGTTCCACCTGCAAAGCAAGGCTAATATTTTTAAGGTCAGTTTATTAGCAACCTTATCCCACTTGCTACCTTAAACTCTCTTTGCTATAAAATAACGTATTCAAAGATCAAAAGATCTTGGAAAGATTTTCCTCTCTCCAATGCATATGCTTTGCTCCTTTGTTGAAAATTAGCTGTCCACAGATGTGTGGGTTAATTCTGGGCTCTCAATTCTGTTCCATCAATCTGTGTCTGTTTACGTGCCAGTTCCATGCTGTTTTCATAACTATAGCTTTGTCATATATTTTGAAATCAGGGAGTATGATACCTCCAGCTTTGTTCTTTTTTCTTAGGATTGCTTTGGGCTTTCAGGGTCTTTCCTTGTTCCAAATAAATTTTAAGATTCTTTGTTTTATTTCCATGAAAAATGTTGGGATTCTTCTTGGGGTTTCATTGAACCTGTAGATTGCTTTATGTAATATGGACATTTTAACTATGTTAGTTCTTCCAAACCATGAGCTTAGAACATATTTCCATTTCTTTATGTCTTCTTCAATTTCATTCAACAGTGCCTTATAGTTTTTAGTGTACAGGCTTTCACATCATTGATTAAATTTATTCCCAGATATTTTATTTTTTAATTGTAACTGTAAATGGTATCATCTTCCTTTTTCCTCATCACTCCCTCTCCTTTGTGACATTGGCACTTCCCTGTGCAGCCCTGAGAGGCCTAGCAAGCCCCTCCTCTTGGGAACTGTGAGTAATAGATGCTCTTCCCCAGACACACACATTCTGGCAGTGAGACAGCCTTTGCCCAGGTAGGGGGTGCTGCTGCCATGGTGCCTTATAGTGTACAGAAAGCAGATCCCCAAATTTTCCTGACTCTGCTCTTCAGCTTCTGTTCCAGTTATATGATGTCAAGTCCACCCAGTGCTCTCCAAATTCAACACCTGGGAGTCACCCTTAGCCTCTCTCCCTGACGCTGAGATCACTGACCACATGGGTGAATGCACACTTACATGAACTGATCGACTGCTCTATTTCCCATGTAATGGGATTGTATTCTTGATTTCTCCTCCTGCTAGTTTTTGTTAGTGTGCAGAAACACAACTGGCTTTTCTATGTTGATTTTTTACCCTGAAACTTTATTTGTTAATTATTTCTAACAGTTTTTGTGGGTTCTTTAGGGTTTTCTAGATATATAATCATGTCATCTGCAAGTAGTGATAGATCTACTACTTCTCCAATTTGGATTCTTTTTATTTTTTCTTGCTCAATTGCTCTGTCTGGAACTTCAAATACTATGTGGAGTAAGAATGGCAAGAGTGGGCATCCTTGTCTTGCTCCTGTTATTAGAGGGATAGCTTTCAATTTTTTATTTTTAATACAACGTTAGCTGTGGATTTGTCATATATGACCTGTATTATGTTGAAGAACTCTCCTTCTATAGCTATTTTCAAAAGAATTTTTTAGCATAAATGGATATTTAATCTTATCAAATATATTCTCTGCATCTATTGAGATGATCATGCATTTGTTTTCTCTATTTTGCTAATGTGGTGTATCACATTGATTGATTTGCAGATGTACAATTGTCACTGCATTCCTAGAATAAATCTCACTTAACTGTGATGTATGACCTCAAAGGTTCTTGAGATTTGAATGTGGGCTTCTTTTGGAGACCCTTATACTTCCTCCTGCAAAGTAATTTTCAGAATTGGTGTAACTCAAATTTTCTTGTATAAAGAAACATACAGAGATTTTATCACAAACTGAGGAGTGCATGAATACATCTTTCTTTAAAAATTACTTGCAGAAATACTTTTTCATGGGAAAGTCCTAAAACTACTAACACCTTACTCTCATACAAGACCATGGCAATTTTACTCAAATACTGGTGCACAGATTAGGATCTGCAGCATCAACATCACCTAGATGCTTGTTAGAAATTCAGTCTCTGGGACCACAGGAGACCTGTTGAATCAGAATCTGCATTTGAACTAGAATCCCTGGTGATTCATGTGAAGTTAGAGAAGTGCTGGTCTTGAATAGATTTTCTCACCACCATTGGCATTTGGGGCTGGATAAGTATTTGAGTTGTGTGTTGTCTTGTGCATTTTAGGCGATTAGCAGCACTCATTAAGATATTGTCAAGTTTGTCAAGGGGAAAATCATCATTGATTTAAGCATCTCATGACAGTAGTAAAAGAGATATTCCTGTCTTATGTGATGTAGGCTCTTTGCTCCAAGATGGTCTATAACCACCCTGTACACCCCACTTCTTTGGTGCCTTTCCTTCCCTGGGGAGGGAAGGCCCCTGGTTATAGTCCTCAGACCTAGCTCATAATAAACTCATCCCAATTTTGATTTATATATTGGTTATGGATCATTTGCAGTGACACCTGCAAGCACTTTACACTTCCTATTTTCTCTTCAAGTTGGGTCTTCATTAATATCACCTAATTGTCAACATGGGCACTTCCATTGCACAGTGATATGTTCACTTTTGTGTTAACATCTTTGATAAATACTCTAGTTGATTGATTAGCCAGCAAACATCTGTGGAGGCCTCTGATATGTGGACTAACCTGGGTTTTCTCTCAGTTGACTTCAGGTAAAAGATTTTGCTCCCAGTTTCTTGATCCCCTCATTCAGTGTCTGTTGTTTCTCAGACTCACCTGGATGGGAACTCTGAGTGGAAGGTCTCCATGTGGAAGTCCAAATTCCTTCCTGGATTGTTGATAATGGAGACTGAAGTTCTGATCCCAGACAACACAGCAGGAAAGAGTGAAGCACCAGTCCCTGAGCCAGACTGAGCTCAAAAGAAACAATTATGTCCCTTCTAGCCTAAGGTTGCACACACTGAAGGCTGAGTCAGAGGAAATATTTACAGCTTCCAATATCTGCTCATTAGACACATTTACTCTTGTTACTACCACTTCTAAGTACATAATTTTCCTGCATGACAGTGGTTTGGACAGAAAGTAAATTTTTCCTGCTGATTCTCTGTAACTAGGAGAGGAGGCAATAAGCCAGGTGAACTCAGTATTTATTGCACCTTCCCTATTAACTCACTATCCTTCCAACAATTTAAACCTCTTAGCACACTTTCCCAACCCTGAAGTAGTTTTCTCCAAAGTCTAAGAGTGAGGAATCTGTCTTGATGAGGCCCTTGGATCATCAATGCATTTACTGGTGATGGGAACACAACCCATGATATCCTTAGAAAATTAACATTCCTCTCTTATAACAGGGTCAAATTTTCCTTTAATATAAACTTTAGACAAATTCTTCTTGACTTCCTGACCCTTTTGCAAAAACTATCAGAAATTTCACTGTTATATCTCAGGTTAAAAACCTCATTATAAAATATTTGTTAATTATAAAATATATATTTAGATCATTTTATGCACCATAATGTGGCTTATGTTACTGAACCAGGTTCATTTTTCCCACTGCCCAGAAACCCAAACACTGAGGTGATGAGATTGCAGCAAAGAGAGGATTTGCTCACAAGGCAGCCACATAAGGAAACAAGAGCATGAGCCTCAAATTCACCTCCCTGAAAATAGGGACTCAGAGATATTTATGGGATGGGGGCAAGGTGGTCTGAAATGTGGGAAGAGGTGGTTGGAGGTGAGTTAATTGATGATCTGTGCAAGCATAGTCAGACTCCATGGCTCTTCACAGGACCCATGTTCACAAAATGGCAGCATTAGAATGATATGAGGGTGGAGTTTTTAGCCTCTTGACATCAAACCGTTGCCTATCAGACATCTGTGAGGGCCTGGTTGATGACTTGGTGGTCTCAACTGGCCTGAACTGGACAAAGAGTTCTAATTCCTGGAAAACAGCTCACAACCCCATTACCATGGTGACCCAGACTCCAGGGAGATGTTATCTATAGGACCCCAGCGGGAGTCAGATAGCATATTACCCAAGCAGCACAGTTAACAATGGGTGAGTTAAACCGCTAAAAGCTATAATCAGTAATTGCAAAAAGGAGAAAACTTTAGTACCTAGATACTTAATCATCAATGGCTGTTTGCCGGTTTCACTTAGAACATTTTAGAGCTTGTCTGATTTAATTTTCAGAAATATTTGTTCTAGGCTGTAGTACTATTATGTGCTCCATTCTCAGGAATAGGACTCAGAGGGATTTAATGTTCTGCTCAAAGTTATAAACTGAGTACAGGATGGAGCCTTGGTGGGAATTCTGCTAGAACGCTTCATGTTTGCAAACTCTGAGACAGAGATGATTTTGCCCATGGGGATATTTGATAAAGACTAAAGGGATCCTGCCAAATAGCTACAATGCACAGGTGCAAATCCAGCGGAAAGATTTATCTAGCCCCTCATGTTAAGAGTAATACAGTGAGAAAACTTATTCTACAACAGAATTTTCCAACCTCATTATGCATACAAATCCTTAAGGATTTTAGTTGAAATGTAAATCCTGATTCAGCAAGTGGCCCCAAGGACTCTGCATTCATAAAAAGCTCCCAGGTGGCATTCATGCTGCAGATTCTGGTCTGTGGATCACACCTTGAATAGCAAGGTATGGTCCTGTGTTAGAGACATGTATAGATAGTTTTAGGTCTTGTCCAGTAAAAATTGGTTTTGCATATAAATTTAAAAGAAAAATGTTCCACTCATTGCAGAGACTGTGATAACTTTTGTGTTTGATTCTTTCATTTAAGGGCACTTAAGTGTCGTCAACTAGTATACATCTGAAAAAGACTGTAGTAGGCAGAATAAGAGCCTTCACAAAAAGTCCACATCCTAATACCAAGAAAACTTGAATATGGCAGTTTACAGAGGAAAGAGGCATTGAGCTGCAGATGACATAAGATTGCTAATCACTGATCTTAAGGTTAGCCTGGATTATCCAGGTTGATGTAATATAATGACAATGACAATGCTACTTTAAATATGGAAAGAGAGGAAGTAAATTGGATTCAGAGAGACCATTGAAAATGCTATGCTGCTCACCTTGAAGAGAGAGGGAGGGAATAAGACAAAGGATGCAGATGGCCTCTTGAAAGTGATTTAAGAATGAAATGCATTCTCCCCTGGAAAGTCCAGATGGAATGCAGCCCTCCAGATATCTTGATTTTCTCTTAATGAGACCCATTTTGACTTCATATCTCCAGAAATTTAAGATAAAATTTATCAGTTCTTAAGCCTAAAATGGTCACTTGTTACAGCAATAATAGGAATCCATTTCAGACATTTACCCAACAACATTTTGTTTGTGAGAACTGAGTTTAAAACTCTGAATAAATCCTTCTGGTTTCCTGTGGCTAAAAATATTTTGTGTTGAAATACCACCTTAATAATGTCAATGAAAATAATCCATAACCAATCTATAAATGAAAATTGGGGTGAGTTTATTCTGAGCAAAAACATGAGGACCATAGCCCTGGGCCTTTCTTCCAGAAGGCAAAAGGACACCAAAGAAGTCGGGTGTACAGAGTGGTTATATACCCTCAAAGAGGATGTTTCACATAGGATTGAAATGTCCCTTTTACAATAGTCATGAGACTGCTATGTTAAACAAGAGATTGGTGGACACAGCAGGTAGCTCTGCTGTCTCAGTGGACACAGCAGGGTGGCAGGTCTGTTGTTTCGAGCTGGGTGGTCATGGGTAAGCAGATCAATGAGTTTCTGGCCTAAGGAAAAATGCTTATCCTTAAGGAAATGCCAATGTGAGGGGGACGTTGCACCTTTATCTTAAGGGCATTTGTTCTTGCCATATGAAATGTTTAAAGCAGATATACAATGCATGCTCAATGGCCATGTCAGGCCCTTTTGGAAAAACAAAGTCAGGCTGAATTAGCTTTGCACCAAATGGCTTCCTCATATACTCCTATTGCTTGTCATTTCTATTTGTCATTAGAAGAAGAAATTTAGTGTCAATTTGGAGATTTTGGGTTCCATCAGCTAATACAGTGAATTCCTCATTTCATAAGTGTAAATATGGTTCTGAATTTGAAGCATTAAGATAGGAAAAATAACATCATTAAAATTTATGTCACCCATTCTACATTAAGTCTTTTGATCCAAATTTCTACATTCCTTGAATTTCATGTGAATTCTAATGTTCACTCTTTTCATTTCTTTATCTTCCAACTTTCTTTAAATGCTCTTTCAATGTAAGAGATGGGATTATGAATGATTATATATGCATGTACATATATGTGAAATAATGTGGTTCTTTGAAACAAAAATGTATACAAATACACACATATACACACCCATTTTTTGTCTGGTAACATATGATTTAATATTTTGCCTCATCATACTTAAGATGAACTCTGACTCTAAAGCGATATTGTGTAAATCTACTTATTGCTATTCATGTTTGTCTATCCAAGTAGCTTGCAACTGGAGACCTGTATTTCATTGTCAAGTTTTGCTAGTGACTATGGTAGGCATGATAGACAGTGATGTGAATAACAAAAAAAGGATCCTAATGAGTATTAAAAATGCATGGTCCGTTTAATAAGCAGGATGTTAAGTCTGCACTATGAGGAACATCAGTTAATGTAGTGATATGCAAAGGAATGATGTTCACAAAAGTGAAAAACAGTTGTCACAGATTTTCCTCTTTTTAAACTTATATAAATACATGTGGTTGCCAAGAGTAGTTTTCTCCATAGGAATAGCAAAACCCATCTTAGTTAAACAAAAGAAACAATACTCAGTATGATATATTTTATTTCAGAAGAAATTGCTCTTAAGAGATTCATGTAGTCACTTGAAATAAATGTAAATTTCCAAATATTTCACACTCATGGTTAGGAATAACATCGGGAGAGTAGGAAAATGACAAAAGGAAAAACTCTTGGATATGAAAGAGATCACAAATCTTAATAATATAGTTAAATAAATTATACAGAGATGTTGAAATCAAAGAAATAAAAATTCCAGGAAAAAATGAAAGTGGTATGTTCTACTTCCACAATGTGCTGGGAATCATACTTTCTGGCTCTGAGCTTTGAACCCTGCAATCACAGGCACTTCTTAAAGACTAGAACAATTGGTCCTCATATACCTGCTATCCCAAAGAATGTTTTCTGAGCCCTCTTTATGTCTTTGAATGTCATTTCATAGGATGAAAGAACACTTTACTGAACCCAGCTTGCAAGTAGATGTTTAGGAACATCTTCATATAAGTCTTATCAAACATTTCAGTGGAAGCTTCACAGAATGGCTGTCACTTTCATAAAGTGAAATAACACTGTGCTGAACCTATATTACAAGTAGCTGTTTAGGAACATCTTCATAAAAGTCTTTTGAAATATTTCAGTGCTGGCATCACAGAATATCTATCACATTCATTCACTTACAGAACACCGTGCTGAACCCATCTTGCAATAGCTGTTTAGAAAGGTCTTCACACGTCTTTTCAAACATTTTGCTATATGCTGTAGAGAATTCCTATCACTATCATACAATGAAGGAACACATGCTAAACTTAGCTTGCAAGTAGCTGTTTAGTAACATCTACATTTGTCTCTTTTCAAACATGCTAGTATATGCTATACAAAATGTCTATCACTTTCATACAATGATAGAACACTGTGCTGTACTCAGCTTGCAGGCAGAAGTTTAGGGACATCTTCATAAAAGTCTTTTCAAACACTTCACTATTCACCACTGAGAATGGCTATCACTTTCACACAATGAAATAAAAAAAACTGCTTACACAGCTTGCACGAAGTTGCTAGGAATATCTTCATATAAGTCTTTTAAAAGGTTCAATATAAGCCATACAGAATAGCTGTCACTTTTATACACTGAAAGAAAACTGTGCTGAACCCAACTTTATAATACCCACTTAGGAACATCTTCATATGCTTTTTCAAACATTTCACTGTAAAGACACTGTGCTGAACCCAACTTGCAAGTATCTATTTAGGAATATCTCCATATAATTCTTATCAATCATTTCAATATACAACGTATGGAATGCCTATCACTTTCTTATAATGAAAGAACACTGTTCTGAACACAGCTTGCAAGTAGTTTTGGCAACAGCTTCAACAAAGCTTTTCAAACATTTCACTATGATCATGAAAGAGTGTCTATCACTTTCATTCAGCTATAGAACACTGTGCTGGAATCCAGTTTGAAATTAGCTCTTTAGGAAAATTTAATATAGGCTTTCCAAACGTTTCACTATACGTGATTTGGAATGGTCATCACTTTCATCCAATGTAAAAAATACTCTACTGAACCCAGCTTGCATGCAGCTGTTAGGAACATCTTCATAAAAGTCTTTTCACATGTTTAACTATGTCATAAAGAATGGCTATTATTTTCATTCAATAAAACACAAATCTACTGAACCCAGGTTGCATGCAGCTGTTTAGAAACATCTTCATATAAGTCCTTACAGAGATTAAGGTATATGCTGTACAGAATGTTTATCACTTTCATTCACTTAAAGAACACTGTGCCAAACCACACTTGCAAGAAGATGTTTAAGAATAGTTTCATAAATTTCTATTCAATATTTCACTATAAGTTGTAGAGAATGCCAATAAATCTCACACAATGAAAGAACATTCTGCTGAAAAAAACTTGAAGTCAGCTTCTTAAGATCATCTTCACATAAGTCTTTTCAAACATTTCACTATAAGCTCTCTAGAATTGCTATCACTTTCATACAAGTGTGCTGTGCTGGACCTGGCTTTCAAATAGTGGTTTTAAAATACCTCATATAAGTTTCTTCAAGCATTTCAGTATATGCTCTCTAGAAAGCCTATCACTTTCATTCACTTAAAGAGAACCCTGCTGAATCAATCTTTCAAGTAGCTTCTTAGGAACATCTTCATATAATTCTTTTTACACATTTCACCTGAACCATTCATAACGGCTGTCACTTTCATACAATGAAAATGCTGTGCTACACACAGCTGCAAGTAGCTGTTAGCATCATCTTCATATAAATCTTTTAATCATTTCAGCACATGCTGTACAGAATGGTTATCACTTTCATTAAAGGAAAAAGCTCTGTGCTGAACTCAGCTTGCAAATAGTTGTTTAGGAACAACTTCATGTAAGTCATTTCAAATATTTCACTATAAGCCATACATAAGGGCTGGCACATTCATACAATGGAGATCACTGTGCTCAACCCTGTTTGCAGATGCTGTTTAGGAACAATTTCATTGTATGTCTTTTCTCAATTTTTCCTAAATCCTATAAAGAATGGATATCATTTTCATAATAGAATAAAACTGTGCTGAAACAGCTTGCAAGTGGTTGTTTAGAAACAGCTTCATGTAGTTCTTTAAAAACATTTCAGCATAAGCTGTACAGAATGGCTATCACATTCACAGAATTTAAAAACACACTATTGAACCCAGCATTGCCTATAGGTGTTTAGGAACACCTTCCTATGAGCCTTTTCAAACATTTTAGTATATGCCATTGAGAATGGTTATCACTTTCATACAGTGAAAGATCACCGTGCTGAATCTGGTTTGCAAGATGCTGTTTAGGAATATCTTCAGGGCAAGTCTTTTCAAACATTTGACTATATGCCATAAAGAATAGCTAACACATTCATGCAATGAAATAAGACTGTGCTGAACTCAGCACGGAAATAGCCACTTAGGAAAATCTTCATATACGTCATTTCAGATATTTAGTATAAGCCATACAGTGCGGTTATCACTGATGTATAATGAAAGAGCACTGTGCTGAATCCAGTTTGCAAGTAGCTCTTTAGTAATATTTTCATATATCTTTTCAAACATTTCACTGTGTGTAGTACAGAATAACTATCACTTTCATGGAAATGAAGAACAATCTACAGAAGCCACATTGCAAGAGGCTGTTTAGGATAATCTGCCCATAAGTCTTTTCAATCATTTCAGTATACACCATATAGAATGACTATCACTGTCATACAATGAAAGTCTTGCCTTTTATGACAACGTGGATGGACATCAAGGGCATTATGCTAAGTGAAATATGTCAGTCACAAAAAGACAAATAATGTATGATCTCTCTTATTTGCAAAATCCAAAAATAAATAAAGTTTATAGATACAGAGAACAAATTGGTGGTTGCCAAGGTGGGGGATGGGAGGAGGGAGAAATGGATAGAGGGGATAAAACGTTTAAGCATAAGATAAAATGAGATTATTAAAGTAACAAAATACCAAACTGCTTTATAGACATTAAAAGCTAAGCTAAACATACATCAAAAATTATATATGTTATAGTGATGATGATGATGACAATGATTATTAATAACAGGATATTCAACAATGATAGAATGTTCATATATAAAAAAACTTTGACACTTCCATACAACACAACACTACTCACCAATAAAAAGGAACACATTTTTGATATTTACAACAACTGGATAGATCTCAAGAAAATTGTGCTGAGTTCAAAAAGTCAATCAGAAAAATATACACTATATATATGTATTCAAATTGATGATATTGTATTGATGGAGAATAGTTCAGAAGTCTCTAAGGTTTAGCATTGGGGAGAGGGTGTGACTACTAAGAAATAAGACAAAGGAGTTTCTTCATGGTGATGAAAGTCAGTATTATAATTGTAGTGATGTTTACATAAATTTAGACGTGGTAAAAATTCATAGAACTCTATACTCAAACACACACATAAATTTATATAAAAACTGCTGATATTCAAATGAGGTCTGTACCTAAGTCAATAGTACTTTACCAAAGTCTCTTTACTGATTTTGATAATGCACTGTGGTTACGTAACATATAATCATTCGGAGAAGCTGAGTGAAGGGCACATAGGAACACTTTGTACTATTTTTGCAACTGCATGTGATTCAAACACAAAAATACATCAATATAAATTTGCAGTAAGAAAATTAAAAAAAATATTACAAATAAAGTGTCATTCCTCCCTAAACGGATGTAAAAATCTACTGAAATATCAATAAAATAATCTCAGAACAATTTTGTGAGTGAAGTTACAAGCAGATTCTAAAATTTTTATCATCAAGATTGTAGAATAAGTGGCTCCTGACTTCATTCCCCATCACAAAAAGACTAGCAACTATCCATTAAAAAAACAAAAAAACTTTGTGAAAATCCCAGAACCTGGGGTGAGGCTCAAGAAACACCTTAGACCACAGAAACAGAGAATTACCACTTTGAAAAGGTAAGAAAAACACTTTCAGTTTGACTATTTTGTGCCTTCCCCAGGCCAGCAGAGCCTATCATGTAAGTGCTCACTACAGTTTCTCTACTGAGAAAAAGAGAGCTAAAAATGAACATCCAGCTTCCCAAGAGTTGTGAAACACTTATCAGAAAGCCTACTTGGATCTTGCCTCATGAAGATTGCTGGAGTATCAGCAGGGCTGGACCACAAGGGGTCAGATAAAGAGAGAGAATAGGGGGCTTACAGCAAGAAACAGACAGATATTGGCAGGCTGAATTCCTGCAGGTGTGGTGCTAGAGCAGAAATCTCAACCAGCAGCTCTGCTCATTTACAGAGCCAAGCTTGTTGTCCCTCTGGCCAGGATGTTCACTCAGCAGCATTGTCTCTTTTGGGACCCTTGCTTGTAGTCATGACCAATCATGTAGTCCAACCAGAGCACTACTTTGCCATGGAACACAGTGTGCTACTCTGACTAGAGGTGATTGAGAGCATACCTTGTGGCCCCATTTGACCTTGAAGCACAGCCAGCAGGCCCAACTCAACATAGAGCACAGCCATCCATTCAAGTCCTGCTTGAACGTAGAGCCCAGTCAACACTCCTTCCTCTGGCCTCAGAGAACAGGCAGAGAACTTATTCAACTAAAGACCACAGCAGTATGCCCTACATTCCTGTGGATGTCACCAGAAGAACTTTTTAGAAGACCATATTTACCCGAACAGTGAAGGTCTTTTTCTGCTGAAGCACATCTGTAAGGTACGCAAAATAAGACAACTTATTCAAATGTGCTGATGCCAATGCAATAATACAAGTGTGAGAAAGATTCACGTAAATGTGATACTGACAAAGGAAAATGATGAGCTCCAATAACTGACCCTAAAGAAATATAGATCTATGAATTGTCTGGTAAAGAATCAGAATAATTCTCTTAAAGAAGCTCAGTGAAATACAAGAATGAATTGATAAACAACTGAACAAAATTAGGAAAGATATGCATGAACAAAACGAGAACTTCAACAAAGAAATATAAACCATTTAAAAAAACAAACAATTCTAGAGCTAAATAATACAATGACTGAGCTGAAAAACTCAATATAGACCTTCAAATAGCATTCTTCAACAAGCAGAAGAAAAAATCAGTGAACTTGAAAAAGAAGCATTTAAAATTATATAATCAGAGCGGCAACAAGAAAAAAAGAATAAAACAAATTGAAGAAAGCCTACAGGACTTATATGACCCTTTCAAGCAAAGCAACATTCATATTATGGGAAACCCAGAAAGAGAAGAGAGAGAAAGGGACATTCAGATTCATGAGGACAAAAAGTTCCTAAATATGTTGAACCCAAAAAGGGCTATACAGACATACATTATAGTTAAATTATCAATAGTAAAGACAAGTAGAGTATTTTGAAAGCAACAACAGAAAAGCAACTTGTCATATGCAATGGATCATCAATAAACCTATCAGCAGTTGCTCAGGAGAAATTCTGCAGGTCAGGGAAGAGTATGATGATATATTCAAAATGTTGAAAGAAAAAAGAAAGGTCAATGAAGAATAATATATTCATGAATCTGACTTTGACTATATACTTACTTTTACCAGTGAGTTTGGCACATTCATATGTCTTTATATTGTTAATTAGGGTCTTTTCATTTTACTTTGGAGAACTTTCTTTAGCATTTTTGGTAAGGCAGGTCTACAAATAATGAATTCCCTCAGGTTTAGTGCATTTGGGAATGACTTTATGTCTCCTTCATCTCTGAAAGACAGCTTTGACAAGTATAGTATTGGCTCAGAGTGACGGGATAGAACATGATACCTCAGGCAAATGGCAAGCAAGAGAAAGTGGGTGTAGGCATACTTATATCAGACAATGTGGACTTCGACATAAAAAGATAATGAGAGACAAAGATGGTCAGTATATAATGATAAAAGTTACATTCTTCAAGAAGACATAATACTTATTAATACATATGCACCAAACACAGGAGCAACAAAGTATATAGAGCAAATACTAACAGACCTAAATGGAGAAACTAACAGCAATGAAATAATAGTAGGGGACCTTAACATCCCTCTTTTATCAATGGATACATCATCTAGACAGAAAGTCAACAAGGGAACAGTGGCCTTAAATGAAACACTAGAGTAGATGGACTTAATAGATATATATAGACCATTCCATCCAAAAACAGCAAAATACACATTCTTCTCATGTGCAAATGATATATTCTCAAAGATGACCATATGTTGGGAAACAAAGCAAGCATCAATAAATTGAAGAAGACTGAAATCATATAAAGCACCTTTTCTGGAAATAATGCTATGAAACTAGAAAAAGTACAAGAAAAACGTTGAGAAAGTCACAAATATCTGGGGACTAAGCAACATGCTACTGAAGAATCATAGGATAAAAATCCTATGCTCTTCTCATTAGATAGAGAAAAAATATTTTAAAAAATAGCATTCTTTCATGATAAAAACTCAACAAAATGGGCAAAGATATAATATACCTGAATATAATAGAGGCCATGTATGTCAAGCCCACAGCTATTATACTCAGTAGTGAAAATTTGAGAGCATTTTCTCTAAAATTAGGAACAATTAAAGGATGTCCACTTTCATCACTCTTATTCAACATAGTACTGGAAGTCCTAGGAAGGAAAAGTAGGTAAGAAAAAGAAAAAAGTCATCTAACTCAGAAATGAAAAGTAAAATGTTGTGTTTACAGATGACATATTATATATAAAAATCCTAAAGACCCAACCAAAAAACTCTTAGAATTAATAAATAAATTTGGTAAAATTTCAGGATACAAAATCAATTGACATATAAAAAATCAGTTTTATTTCTATGCACTAACCCAAAGTTATCTGAAAAATGTAAAAAAAGAAAATAACACACTTACAATAGCATTAATAACAATAAAATATTTAGGAATAAATTTAACCAAGGAGAGGAAAGATATATACACTGAAAACTGTAAAACATTAATGAAAGAAATTCAAGAAGACAAAAAAAGTGGAAAGATGTTCTATATTTATGGATCAGAAGAGTTAATATAGCTAAAATGTCAATAGTATCCAAAGTCATCTATATATTCAATGCTATCAAAATTCAAGTGTTATTGTTCATAGAAATAGAAGAAACATTCTAAAATTTATAAGAATCACAATAGGCCATGAATATCCAAAGCAATCTTGAGAAATAATGTAGCTGGAAGTGTTACACTCCCTGACTTAAAACTGTAATACAAACATGTAGTAATCAAAACGGGATGTTTCTGACAAAATAATAAGTGCAGAGATCAATGAAACAGAATTGAAAGCCCAGAAATAAATCCATGCATATATGGTAAACCAATATTTGACAAGGGAGCCAAGAATACCTAATGAGGAAAAGATAGCCTTTTCAATAAATGGTGTTTGGAGTACTGGCTATTCACACACAATTGACTATAATTCAACCCCTATCTTACACCACTCAAAAATTAACTGGAATTGATTAAAGACTTCATTGTAACACCTGAAACCATGAAAGTCCTAGATGACAATATAGGGAAATTTAACTTTGACATTGTTCTTGGCAGTAATTTTTTGGATATGACACCAAAAGCAGATAGATGATATGTTGGGAGACAATGCAGGTCTTGATAAATTTAAGAAGATTAAAATCACATGAAGCATCTCTTCTGATTATAATGCTATGAAACTAGAAATAAACAGCAAGAAAAAGGCTAAGAAAGTGACAAATAT
The DNA here is from genome assembly GCF_041296265.1 of Equus caballus. Lineage (NCBI taxonomy): Eukaryota > Metazoa > Chordata > Mammalia > Perissodactyla > Equidae > Equus > Equus caballus. Next base: position 16,842,460 of record NC_091710.1, on the reverse strand, counting down.
GTGGAGACTACAGAGCACTCTACTGAACAACCAATGGATCAATGAAGAAATTAAAGGAGAAATCAAAAGATACCCGGAGATAAATGAAAATGAAAACACACCATACCAACTCATATGGGATGCAGCAAAAATGGTCCTAAGAGGGAAATTAATAGCAATACAGGCTAACCTTAACAAAGAAGAAAAATCTGAAAAAATAAATTTTACCCTACATCTAAAAGAACTAGAAAAAATATTAAAGTCAAAAGTCAGCAGAAGGAGGGAAATAAAAATTAAAGCAGAAATAAATGAAATAGAAACAAACTAAAAAAATAGTAGAAAGGATCAGTGGAAATAAGAGGCGGCTCTTTGAGAAGACAAACAGAATTTACAAACCCTTAGCCAGACTCACCAAGAAAAAAAGAGGGAAGTCTCAAATAAATAAAATTAGAAATGAAAGAGGAGGAATTACAACAGATACCAGAGAAATGCAAGGGCTCATAAGAGAATACTCTGAAAAACTACATGCCTACAAATTGGACAATGTAGAAGAAATGGATAAATTATTAGATTCATAGAACCTCCCAAAACTGAATATAGAAGAAATAGAGAATTTGAATAGACCAATCACAAGTAAATGGATTGAAAGAGTAATCAAAAGCTTTCCAAAAAACAAAAGTTGAAGACCAGATAGCTTCTCTGGAGAATTTGACCATTCAAAGATTTATTGCCTATCCTTCTCAAAGTATTACAAAAAATTGAAGATAGAACACTTCCTAACACATTTTATGAGGCCAATATTGCCCTGATCCCAAAGCCAGAGAAGGACAAAACAAAGAAAGAAAATTACAGGCCAATATAGCTGATGAATATAGATGCACAAATCCTCAACATAATATTGGCAAACCAAATACAGTAGTACATTAAAAGGATCATAGAACATGATCAAGAGGGATTTATACCAGGGATGCAGGGATGGCTCAACATCTGCAAAATCATCAATGTAATACACCACATTCACAAAATGAGGAATAAAAACTACATGATCATTTCAATAGATGCAGAGAAAAAATTTGACAAGATTCAACATTTTATGAAAAAACTCTCAATAAAATGGGCATAGAAGGAAACTACAACAAAATAAAAGCCACCTGCATCACCATTTTACTAAGAGAGTGTATTAATGAGACGGATCAACCTACACCATTTATCAGTAGGAAGAAGCTGAAGTAGTCATCTCCCTATGTTCTTCAAGATTGAGGAATGAAGAACAAAAAGGGGGGATTTGTAAACCACAGGCCTCCAGGATCAGTTCAAGTGACCCCATCTCTTATCCAGAAAGTTATTAAGAATTGTCTTTCAGAAAAACTGCAAAGTTATGTAGCCAGAGCCCCCATGAAAGAAGAAGTCGTGACCTGAAATAACCACAGAACTAAAGATCTTCCTCCCCATGGAACCCTGGGACGCAAACATGATCAGAACTTGAATGTTAGACTCTTATCAGAAATGAGGGGTCCCTCATTCAGGAAGATCCAATGTTAAAATTCCTCCCCAAAACTGTCATAAATGTTTAGAACCTTACCATAAATGTTTGAAGCCTACCAATCAAAGCCTATCCCACCAGCATTTCTGCATGCCAGCCTGTTTTCCCTAACCTCTTAAATTTTGCCCCAAATCCTCAGTTGGGGAGACAGATCTGAGGGAACATGGAGATTGATCTTGCAGAATAAAAGTTGACTTCTCCCCCAAAGGCCAATGCCGCAATTAATTGGCTCGTTTATGTACATCATACACAGAACCTCAATTTTGCACTGTAACAGCAGTGGGGCCTTTATCAAGTTGCTTAACTTCTCAGAACCTCAATTTCTCATCTGTGGAAAGGGGATGATATTAGTAATAGTATTGCTGAAGTGAAACGAATGTTTTATCATATGTGAGCATGTATAATAAACTCTGTATAAGGGATTATTCTTTCTTTTTTCTGTTTGGGAGCTAAGGACAATACAGTAAGACATGTAGCTAATCAAACTAGTCCATTATGTGGTATAACGAGTGGTATTCCCATACGCACCAGAGTTCATGAGCTTGTCCTTCCAGTCCTTGTTGTTTGGAATTTCTTTTATTACCATTCAGAAGGGTTTGAGAGGAGAGGTTTAGGCCATATTTTAGGAGCAGAAGGGTGCTGTAGAGAAAGAGCTTCTGTTCCAAGTGCTTTGATAGAAGCACAAGCACTGCCAAGCTCTAGGAAACCAAAGCAGCCTGTCCGGGTGGAGTGTGTGATGGAAAAGCAATTCTTTCTTTGATCGATTTTCCTCTCTAAGCACCCTTCTATGCATTGTGGGCTGTCTGTCTACTACTATTGCTCCTTGAGGGTCCCTGCCTTCCACTGGTGTCTAATTAGGACTTGGACTCTCTTAGGAAAAGCCCAAGGATCAACCCACTCCCACAGCATAGAAATGTCTTTTGTCCCTTTCTCTCAAGGGTTTTTCTTGTATTCTAAGCTGGTCTATAACATACATATTAGCGTAGCTTAGCTCAGCAAGTGAGAGAGGGCCAATGTATTATGTCCCCAGTTACCCTCTAGGTTTTCTGACAGATGTCCTCCAGAGTCTAAGCGATTTGAAGGCAAGGTGGCAAGCAGTAAAGGAAGGCTCTGAAGGTTGGTCACTTTTGTCTTCTCTTAAATTTCAGCATGTAAATGGCATCCTAGTGATTTTCTACATACTGCTCCTTGGAAGTAGGACAGAGAGGGCAGAGCTTGGGCACTTTGTGTCCTTGGGCTTAATCAACGTCTCTGCTCAGAAGACATGGCATACTTGTGGTAAAGAGGTGTTCATGAAAGAGCACCTAAAATGAAGATGCATGTTCTGATCCAAGGAAAATAACAAACATTTGCATGTGGGCAACAAAATCTTTCAATCCTATAACCTCTCTTGGTCTAGACCACCACTGGCCAATAGGACATTATGTTTAATTTTAAACAATTACTAAAAATTAAGTAAATATCAAAAAGAAAATCTGTTTTGTGGTCACCTTAGCCACATTTCAAGTGCTCAAGTAGCTACATGTCGCCAGTGGCTACTATTTTGGACAGCACAGGTTTAGATTACACACCTGTGAATGTAGGACGGACATTACTCTGCTTGTTTGATCCAATAATCAACATCTTGAGGCAGATAAGAGGTCATAGACTCAAAGGCCTTTAGGAGCCAGACAGATAAAAATGTGCTATGGGAATGGTGGGGACGGGGTGACACTGAAGAGTATATCTTTGTCCAAAGAGCGGCTGTTACTCAGATTTAGCCAGTTGCTACCATTTGGAAATGCAAGCCCACAGGTATCAGATCTTTACTCTTTTTTTGTTGCATTGATAATGGATTTTTAAAAACAACAATATAAAGGCTAAAAACCAACAAAAACCAAAAAACCCCACAACAATCTAACCACATTGGAGCCTTGACATAGTCCACGAACCATGAAATTTCAAATCCTGCAAATGAACCAAAGTATTGCACCTGAAACAGCTTCTCTTTGGAGAGAGGAGCTTGTAGGAATGTCGGCTATAGGTGGCCAGACTTTGGGCATGAGCTTCCAGAAGTGGGCAGACTAAATAAAGGAGATTGTGGTAGGAGTAAAAGAAAAAACACAAAATCAAGCTGCTTTTTTTTTTTAAGGGTCAAAAGTCAGAGAAGTTCCCAATATGTGCACAGGCTGATAGAGAACGATAGTAGGGATTGGCCTCCAGATGTGAAAGAGCCCTAATAGAGAGAATGATTTTCCTCAATGATCCTAAGTGTTACGTGTCAACATGTCATCCACAGGCAAGGGAGAGGAACGGTGTTTCCATGCCCCAGTGCAGACAGTTGTTAGTTGACCCTCAAGTCTTCATTGTACAACTCCAAAATCATAGCATGGGAAGACATCTCAACAATACAAACATTTCAACAACAGGAATGGATGAGGGGAAAATACTTAAGTTTATAGAGACATCAATTATCTTAATGAATAATCATTTGGCTGTTCTGTGATGAAAGTTATTGCATATCCAAGTTAATCCATTGTTCTGACTTATAAGGATTAGAGACAACTTTCAAATTATCAAAAGTAAAGAACATCATTTAGAAATACCTGTTTTACTAATTCAATACTGCAAAAGAAATTGCTATATCTTAAAGTTGAAGTCTATTTAACCATCTGTATTACTAGATTGTATTTACTGTGTATTTTTGGTTCAGATACTTCAAGAATAAATAGTTTATTTGCATTTCAAATTCCTGGGGTATGTCTTAGTTATGACTCAGATGTTCTGCTGATTGTCTCAAGACTGCTGTTTTATAATATTTTTCTGACATGATGCCAAGAACGTTGCAAAAAAAAAATCCAGATTGAGAAACCTGAATCACACTGAGGCAAATGAGCAAATTTCATCCAAATGAAAATAGAATTGGCAGTTTTCAGCAAATATTTCAAATGGCTGGGTATTTGTTTCATTAAATTTCACCGTGTAAGCCAACATTTATTGACTGACTATTGCATACCCTCTCTTAAGTGCCCTAGGGTTGGGATATAGGGATAAATTCAACACCCTCATTCTTACTCTCAGGAGGAGTGAAATTCAGAAATGCAGTCATTGGTATTTTCTTCTGAAGTTCAATTGAAGTTGACAAATAATATCCAAGGGCCTAGTGTGTTCTAGACAACATGCTAAGCATTTGAAAGTCACTACAGGATGAAAACAGGAATACATAGCTTACTGAGTAGTTCAGTAAAATACCTCCAAGATGTTTACAGATACAAGAATTAAATTCTCTCAGAATGCGGATGTTTTCTGGAAAGGAAATTTTGTTGAACCACAGAGATGCCATTCTCTTTCGATCACGGAGTGCCTTTCCCCTTGGAGCCTTGGAGCATATACTGCATTTTGTTCAAACCATCAGCGAGTTTGTTGAGATGTGTCTTTCCCCAGGGTGGTCAGCCCTTGGAGAACTTGCATTAGCTCATGAATACGTTAAATTTTAACAGGCACCTCAGCAAAAAGTAAGACTTTTCCAGGATCCAGGGGCCTGGCCTTCTGTATTACTCTGCTTGGGCTGCCATAATGAAATACCACAAACCACGTGGTTCAAACAACAGAAGTTTATTTTCTCAGAGTTCTGGAGGCTGGAAGTCAAAGATCAAGGTGCCATCAGGTTGATTTCTGGTGAGGGCACCCTTCCTGGCTTCTAGAGGGCCTCCTTCTGGTTGTGTCCTCAGATGGCCTCTTCCCTGTGTGCTGAAGAATAGAGAGATCTTTGGTGTCTCTTCTTCTTCTTATAAGGACACCAGTCCTATAAGATTAGAGCCCCATCCTTATAATCTCATTTAACTTAAATCACCTCTTTAAGGGTTCTGTCTCCAAATACAGTCACATTGGTGGTTAGGGCTTCAACATATGAATTCGGTGGGGGGCACAATTCAGTCCATAACAACTTCTTCTATTTTACATATCAGATAATTTCATCTAGGAAATAGTATAGCCTGTAGGTAATTGTCCCCTACCCCCAAATTTGTCAAAAACAATAATTAGATCCTTCCAGGTTAACACTGGAATGAGAATTTCCTGGAGAGGAGAAGCAGCTGCATCCTACAGTCTTATTGTCTGTCCCCCATGTTCTCCTGTCCTGTGGGAGATCTCTCCTATGTATCCCTGCCATCACCTCCATCCTTGGTGGGATAGGCGTGGGAGTGGGGAGTAGCACTTTCCTTTTAACAAAACTGGCCTAAATAGGAAGCATGACTCTTCCACTCCTGCCCTATAGCACAGCCAAGCCCAGGTTACATCAGCTAAGAGAAGCTTTTCTAAGAGCTAGGAAGTGACAAAAGGCTGAGAAGTACTGACTGCAATAGGAAGCACAATGATCCTTTGGCTAAATCTTCCTCATTTGTGGTCCACTGGAGGAGCTACCTTGCTCCCTACTTCCTGGGGCATTAAAGATGCCTAAACCTTCCAAGTTCTATCCCAAGAGAGAATTCCTATTTCCCATTTCCCCCCTAGCTCGTTACCCGAGGAGGGACCACCAATCTGTAGAGGAAGTCATGGAGGCAGAACCCCAACATGATAACCAAAGGAATGCCCCTCAACATTTTATAACAGGATGACCGGTTGCTGGGAGTTGTCACCCCTTTGTATCCATGGGTAAGTCATCTTTATCTTCCCAGCTCTCCAGATTAAGCACCAACATGGGCTAGGCACCTTTTGTGGGATAAATTGCTTACACGTCATCTTTCTATCTGGGTCCTAAATGATCTCTTCTTTATTCCCTCTGTTCACTCTTGCATCATCCTTCCTTCCAAATGACAGACATCCAGTGCCCCCACTAAAGATGTCAAAAGGGTTCAGACCACGTACTTATATCAGATCTTGCTTGGAGAGTTACTTTTTCACACTTACTAAGCAACCTCAGACAAAATGAAAACCCATCCTGAAATCCCTCTAGGCTTCCCCATAGTTGCACATCAACAATGAAAGGACTGAAAACTATATTTACACCTATGAGCATCTAATCTTTAAGACGACATTTAAAAAGTACTGTTTTTCATATGTGCATTTTATCTACCAAATAAAAAGTTGATAGAAAATGTTTTAGTCTAGCAAAGGAGAATTTTAGCAGCAAAAATCAAGATTTCATTTGTTTTCCTAAATCAGTTGAACCTGTAATTCTCAGCCTTCTGCCATCGCTCTTCAGAGCACATCCCCCGTGTGAGATACGGGGGATGATGCCAATTCCACATTCAGCTCCTGACTCTCAGTGTACAGGATTCTTTGAGCATTCCCTTGAAGAACTTAACCCCTCTTCCTTAAATAGAAAATTACAGAAAATTAGAGCACTGGTGTTCTGCTCTTAGTTGAGACAAATATTCAAAAGGATTTTATTTTAAAACAGACAATGATAGAAAAGGCCAGGAAGACAGATTCAATTTTTCCCTTGAAAATGTTTAATTTCCATGATTCCAATTTTGAATATTTTGTCATGGCCATAATCATGAGCAAAAACTTTTCAATCCACTGATATCCTTGAATTAAAACAAGCCTCTCAATCATTCGCTGACAGCAAGCATTTATTAAGGGCCACCTGTATGCGTAGCAGTACACCAGGCAGTTCTTGAGGGATGGAGAAGGGGAAAGTGATGCCCTCCTTGCCTTCTGAGCGTTTGCAATTAGGACCCACGGGGGATAAACGGTTCCCTCAAGGAGCCCACTTCAGTAGCACAGCCAGCTTCGTGGCCTGGGTGGGGACAAGGGTGGCTGAGAGGAAGTAGCCTTCTCTCAGCTTCCTTTATCTTCCTGAGGCTTCATTGCAGAAATGCTCTACGATTTACCTTCATTTTCTGTTTTCAACTACCCACTTCCACCCCATTCCTCCTTTTCTAAATATGCCTATCAGGGATAAGTTGGGTTTACTGTGATCAACACTCTTGGGCTTGACAAAGAGATGTATAGCAGTAAAGGTTTGTTGCTAGAGTGTGTTTATCAGGATCTTGTGACTGAGTTTCTGTACATGTTTATTCCTGAGTCTGGAGTCCATCACTGTGGGAAGAGCTGTCTTACCACCCATTATCTTTGCTTCAGGGGGGCTTTTCTAGGTCCACATCTGGGCCATGATGTTTTGCACGTCACTGCTGCAAACATTGGAACAATATGTATTCTTGCTCCCAGATCAGGAGCAGAGATCCCAAAGAGTCTGGCAATACACACAAGCCACAATCTTCTCTTTCCTTATGCTGGAGCAAAGACAGAGCCAAGGAACTTTGCTTGGAGCAAAGGGACCTGGATTGGATTGTGGCTGACCCCACATGGTGTTATTAAAGATTGAATAACCTAGTTGGAAAACCTGCTGATATAGAAATGTGTTCTGATGTCTTTTGGGGCTAAAGAACAAAACTACACTCCTAGGGGGTGGAGGTTGGAGTTTCCCCTGAAAGGAATGGACAGTCTGACCACCAGTCGTCCTGGAAAGAGGTCAGTCCTGGGGAAGGAGGTGGGAGTGTAAGAGGTGGGTCTTAGCAGAGGCAGAGGAAAGACCGTCTCTTTTCTCCAATGCCTCAGGTCAGTTAGGCCTGGATGCTGACAAGTGGAGGTGTTCAGAACCCTCATGTGGTGGTGAGGGGTGCTGGGCCATGTGACGTAAAGGCAGAATGGGGGCACCCAGGACAACATGTAGCATTTTAATCTATTCTCTATGTTGTAATTTTCCATGACTTTTGAAATACACACACACACACACACACACACACAATTCAAGTCACCAACATTGGAAAAAAAAAATCCCTGGAGCTATGAGTAGATTTCATCTGTAAAATGAGGAAAATAGGACACATAGGATTGCTGTGTGGATTAAGTGGGATAACCCATGTCAGAGTACCTGCAACTCTGCTCATGAAATGTGGGTTTCCTTTAATTTCCATAGTGAGCACTTTAGGAACCATTTCCAGGGAAGCTTCTGTCTCACATGCTCTGAGATTTCCCTTGAGCCCTTTACTCCAACCCAAAAAGAGCCAGTTCTTTATTCCACCATCCTTCATTTTGATAAACATGCTCATGTGTGGCAGGGTGGCTCATAGCATTTAATTATCTAGTTCATCCATCCTAATTGTAAGGAAACAATGACATAGAGTAAAATGATGAAATGTTAAGTTGACAAGGACTTCAGAGATGATCTAATTGGGTTTCACAACAGGGCTACGATGATTTTCTGATGGAACAATTCTCTGTTGTATGGGACTGTCCTCCCCCTTATAGGGCACTTTATGTTTTTGATTCCCTTAGTTTCATGACAATCAAAAAACACCACACACACTTCCAGATGCCCCCGGCTGGGAGAAAATCATATTCCTTTGGAGAACCACTAAGACCTTCATTTTCCCTCAAAGATAGGTAGGCCTGAAGAGGTCACATGACTTGCCAAAATTACAGAGTCGATCAGAGAACCAGAAAAGAAACTAAGTCCTATAACTCCTACTGGTAAATCTTATTATTCTCTTTACCAGGATTGAGAAACTGAAATTCAGAATGGTTAAGAACATGTCTTAGATCAGGCAGTTCACGCATGGTTAAGCTTGTGTTCAGCCCCAGACCCGGTTATCCTCAAAGTCTACCCTTTATGCTCCATCACAAGATGCTCCTACACTAGCCCATGTCCAGTACGAAAATGAAGACCTGGCATGCTTGTAACTTTCTACAGGACATTTCCTCCACCCTTGACTCAAACCAACAAAAGGATACTTCACAGATTTGCTGAGGAACTCAATGCGACAGCTCGTGCAGCCATGGCCTGAGTTGGTAGATGGGAAACAGGAGTGAGTTGGAGCTGAGCTCGTGGCAAAAGGGTCTAGTGGAGTTCTGGTCAAGGCAGATGGAGGTTCTGCTGGCAGAGTGGAGGCCAAAGGTAGAGTGCACTGGGTCAGAAGAGCCAGGGAAAGTGCTGGATTCGTGGTGAGAGGAGCACCTTCCACAGGCTTCCCGCATGGCTGGTGGACTCTAGCAGACACTGTCTTGCATTCCTCCCCAGGGGAGTCTTGAGATGACAAGCAATGGAAGCATCCCTTAAAAGACAGCTGGCGCGGGGAGCTGTGGGAAACAAGATGCACAAGCTGTAGCCATGAGCAGAGGGCCCTGGGACTGCAGCGCAGGCCAGGTGGGAGTGGCCCCTTGAGACCCATGGCCCTCCCTGGCCCTACCTTCACTTCACCGAATTCTCCTGCAGTCCCTCACCCCAGGCCTCTTGCCACCCCCTGCCCCATGGCTCACCTCCCAGCTCAGCCCGAAGCTGCCTGTAGCCCTGGGGCACATCAGAGACTCTGCGAGGACGAAGGCCAGGAGAGAAGGGCAAGATTCCTTACCTTTGTGAAAGGGACATCGGGCCCCCCACTTCTGCCAGGTCCTTCCGGCCAGCTCTGTAAGCTAGAAATTAAGACACTGGGTCAAAGCGCTGAAGGCAGGGGCCTAGGGCTCATTCAGGAGGCTGCGTGCAATGTGCCTTTAGGGGAGACTGTTTGAGGTCATAATCTGGAGCCCAGGCACCAGTGCCCAAGGCCATGGGATCCCTGATGAGTATGGCAAGGCTGCTGATGGGTTGAGGTTTGTCATTGGCCAAGTGCTTCAACCTCCACCACAGCCCACATGACCCTGCTGGGCAACACCCTGTTCCAGACGCCTGCTGGTATGGGCCTTAGTTCCCAGCACAGAATCTGGCAAGTACTCCGGTTTTCATCTCCTTCCCGGGAGCCTCCCTGAGGGCTCTGTTTCCTGAGGGACAGGCTCTGTCCCTGGCATCCTCGAGCCATCGAGCTGCGCGGGCAGGGACAGGAGATGGAGGCCAATTCTGGGGCACAGGGCTGAATGGCAGAAGCTTACCTTTCAAAGCTCCCCTTTTCTTCCTGTTCCTGCTGCTCCTCCCTCTTGGCTCCACTTACGCTGAAGTGAGAGAAAAAACAAGAAACTGTGGGGGCTGAAAGCCAAGGCTCCCTCTCCTCTCTCTGGACCCGCTGCAGACGTACAGCGTTTGTGAGCAAGATTACTGTCTACACTGAACTCCTGGGGCTCTGGGGTGTTTCTTCCCTTTAAGTTACTTTTGAAGTGGAGAATTGAACACAGAATGGACATTTGCTGTCTTCCTTCTTTGGGGATCATAGGAAGGTCCCCATGTGGGACCAGTATGGATCTTCTGTCACTGTTTCTCTGCTCAGGAAACGCTCACATTCTCAGATGTATGGAATCTTATGAGCTTCCTCATGAGGACTTTGCTTGCTTAGGCCAGAGCCCCACTCCAGGTCCTGCTCAGAGGCTGTCAGGGTCTCAGCACTGCCCTCAGATCACCCACGATAGAGGAAAGGCCTACCTGATACACCTGCACCAGGAAGGCTGCTGAGGAACCAGTGCTCAGGGCCTGTCCTCCCACAGATCCTACTCATCATCTCATCCGTGGCCACTGGTCACTGGCCTGGGGACTTTCCCTGGAGCCCTCTGCCACACTGGGACTCCTGCTCCAAGATCTTTGGATGGAAATCCTTGTGTCCACTCTCACCCTTGCCCACCTAGCCTGGCTTGTCCCTAGAAGGATGATGTTCTATTCTTTGCCATCCCTGGAGTCCCTCCAGTTAATTCAGAGAAGTGGAAATCACAGTGAAAAAGAAGGGAGACTCATCTTCTGGTGGGTCTCGGTCCAGGATTTCTTACCTTCCTGACCTTTCTCCTTTTGTAAGGTGGTTGTAAGGATGAATTCCTCTCGACAGAGGGAAGGAACAGGAGGAAGAGCCCCAGTTCACACAGGATGGGGTGGATGGTCCCAATCACCCACAAAGTGGAACTGGAGCTCAACCTGGTAGCAGCAACCCTTTTTATATATAAGATAGGAGTTTCCATATCTCAAATACAGTTCTACTCTCAGGCAACTGAGCACTGGGAGTGACTTGCAGATTAGAACCCCATGCCCTCATCATGGAATTATGGCCGTGTCACAAGGGCTCCTGAGGAGGGGATGGGAGAGGAGGGCAGCCGATTGGACCACAGCCCCTCCACCACCAACTGACCTAGAACTGCCTCCCTCCACCCTCCTGGACCTTCTAGACCTTAGCTAGTTTTCTATTCCTTGCACTTGGAAGCCAGATGTCACCAGGTTCCTTGTGTCTCCTGGATTCTTGGTTTGAACCCACCTATCTCATGGCCTTTGAAAGTCTGAAGTTCTCCCAGGAATTTGATCTGGTTCCCAGGGATTCATACCCTGATTCTCCTCTGTCCTCAACTCTGATTGTTGTTTTCACATCGCTTATTGACTTTGTGTGTCTGTGAGGACTCTGAATTTCTGCTCTCTTAGCTCATCTCAGTTATACAAATCAGTGTTCTCGACTCTAGTCACCACGTCAGACATGAGCTCCTCAGAGCTTCTTGATCTCAGAGCTGAAAGTTTGTCCCCTTTTACCTGCCTCTCCCTCTTCCTGCCACTCCACATCCACTGGCCACCACTTTTCTACTCACTCTTTCTGTGAATTGACCTTTCTTTTTATTGTTTTCGAGTTCACATGTAAGTGACCCCACGCAGTATCTGTGTTTCTCTGTCTGGCTTGTTTCATTGAGCATAACACCCTCCAGGTTCATCCATGTTGTGCAAAATCTCAACTCCATTTGTCCACATAACAAGTTTTTAGTTTCGGAAATCTGGAAGTCCCACTTTATTTTATACTTATTTCTTTTTGAATATTAATGTTATTATTTCCATCAACCTTTGCCATCATCACTCAGAACGACTCACCCAAAGATTCAAACTATTCATTTATTATTTAACATAAGCATAATAAAAATTTAAGTAATTAAACCTCCCAATAATGTGTTTTATGTTAGTAGCATTTCTACTTCTGAAGTTAGAAAGCCTTCATCAAGACTTATGGGACATGCTGGACACACACACACAGACACAAACACACGCCCACAGATACACAAGCATGGACACATTTGCACAGAACAATTCAGTATTTTCAAACCAGAGAATTAAGCATATTCCCATTTTCTTTAATCTCTTATGTTGGCTTGACCCTATTTCTTCTTATTCTGCCTAAAATAGACAGTCTTCAGTTTCCAAAATTTAGACGGCTGTGTGGCCCAGCCTGAAGCTGGGCACAGCTCAAGTGAGCTAAAGTGCTGCTCTTTAGAGCGGACGTTGAGGCTGGGTCCGTGGCCCGGGTTTGAGTCCTGTCTTTAGCAGCCATTTCTGGTCTCCTTGGTTTGCCCTCCACATGTTCTCTTTCTCAGAGTTGACCTTGCCTTCCCCTCCTGCCCGCTCTGGGCCACTGGAGCCTCAAGTCTTGCCTGAACCTGGAAAAAGGAGGGCCCTTTGAGTCCTAGAGGAATTCCCTGGTGACATCATCGGACATCCCTTTTTCAGTGAGAACTGGGGGTTCACTTAGGGATTGTACTTTTTTATCAACATGTTAATATTTCTGACTTGTTGGACAGGTAGTGCTTAGATATCTGATTTCATAGTTATTACACAACTATGCATACACACACCTATGGAGAGATACTCTTTTACTTGATAATAAGGTAAGCTTACTTACAGCAAAAGAATTAAGGTATAAGTTGTTCTTACTAGCTTAATCTGATAAATATGTTCCCGATTTATGAATATGTGTGATCACAGAAGAATTTGCAACAGAGTAACTCTCTTAGCAGGCACCAAAATGATCTTTAATGTCTTTCTCAACAGTTAAAACAACTTCATTCTTCTTAAGTCCAACAAAGACCTTTTTCTGGAGCTGGGACTGCAACTCCAGTCTGCTACTTTATTGCCTCCTGTCACAAAATGATGTTGGGACAAATTAAGAAACACACAGAGCACATCAAGCAAGGGAGTGGGCTTTCTGGGAAGTTATTCTATTTACTTTCGGTGTAAAAACACTTATGTAGAACTTATGAAGTGTCAGGCATGGTTCCACTTAAAATATAGACCAGTGAATGATTTAATAGTTCGTGTGTGGCATAAATAATACATATCTTTAGGATCTGATGCAAGAAAGAGCATTGCAGGTATCTCTGAACATGGAATTACTGTGAGCAGTGGGTCAACCCGTAGCTCTGCATTCTGTCCGGGAATTCTTACCAGCACATTCCCAGTGGGTCACTCCTCACCAATACAGTCTATGGACTCACAGCTTCTGAAGATGCTAAGCCTTTCAACCCTACTTTCCTGCTCTGATCAAGGTTTTCCTTCACTGTACACCTTCCCCACAGTTCTGTAACATCTTAACTGTGATTCAAAGTCAAATTCCATAATTGCCTCCTTTAAGAGCATTTTAGAGAAACTAGCAAAGTCCATATCTCCACATACTTCATTCCACTTCTATTAAACTACTTTTAGCGTTTGCTTGATAGCACAATCATCTATGGATGTGTCTGACTTTTCTCCTGGATAGCAGATTATTGGAGAGCAGCAAGTATTTTGGACAGGTTTAAGCATCTTGGAGGAATGTTGAGATTCTGTGGGCCCAGGAACACCACTTCCACACAAGGCCTAGGGAGGGTCAGAGCCATGTGACTTACTTGCCTAAGGTCATATGTCTAGTTTGTGGCAGAGGTAGGCCTATCACACAGTCCCTTGACTCTCAGTCTTCTGTTCTTCACCCCACAGAGCTCAACACAATTTTGACCTGATTGTGCTTATTTCATAAGGATGGCCTTCTGATAAGCCATTAAGTAGATACTGGGCACTCAAATATGCCTAGTGCAGTGACATAGGACTACAAAAGAAATAAGGGAAAATGAAAAAGAATCATCCTGTGTTCATTAATAGGCCACCAAACTGAAATTTTTAGCCTTCATCCTGATAATAAAGTAGCATTTTGAAGACATATCCTACTACTTTTCCTCATTTCTGAACTGTAAATGATACGAGTTGTCATTGGATCTGGACACAATGTTTGTGTTCACTTTAGTATCACAAACCTTCTCATCTTCGCTGTCCTACATTCTTCTTACGATTCGTTTACCAGTTGTGCATCTCTATTCATGAAGGAGATTGTGGCTTTTCCTGAAACATGAGGTTCCCGGTCTCATTAACAGCTATGCCATGTCCTCCAACTCAGTCTCCCAGTTTGCCTGTTTCTTTGATCTCAGACTCCTCTGCTAGGAAGGACATGCTGATATCTGCATTGGAATGTGTGGTAAACTCCAGTGAGGTGGAGGGAATGAAAGAGGATGAGGGAAATCCACCAGTGCTACAGATAAAGAAATGAAAATTCTTGGGGAAATGCAAATGGACACAAAAGCCTTTAAAGAGAGTTGAGATCCTGAAGACAAGGTTGTTTTCATATTCAAAAAAAATTAATCATTATAACGGATCACATTAACAGAATGATGGAGAGATATCCAATGATCACCTTAGTCAATGAAGAAAATGTGGGTGCAATTCAGTATTTTAGATGACTTATTTTCCCATTGTATCATATTCTTGACAATCCCAATGTGATTTTCTCACTTTCAGTGAAGTTTAAAACCTAACCCTGTTCGGTACTTGTTATAGACCTCCATGTCCATTTCTTGTGAAGACATTAGGGCTGTTTTTAAAGACACCCCGCCAAAGATTCCCTGAAGACTCTCTGGGTGACTGCAGAAGTCACTATTTTCCAGGGAAGAGTGAAAGGAAATGGGGCCAAAATTGGCGATTCCCAGGGAGGCCAGCTGTTGGAATGTCTCTGTGATGCAGCCTGGGACCTCATGCTACCACTAAGGAAAGCAGAAACGAAAGGAGCACCACTCGGTTGGGCGGCAGCTACTCAGAGGAGCGGTCTGCTCTGTGACTTCCTGGTGGGCTCACCCCACAGGTGGAGCTGCATCCAAAGCAGCAGCTGCCTCCTGGGATCTGCAGACCAGAGGGGGAGCCATTCCTCCTAATTGGGACCCTTGGCTAGGGCATGACTGTGATCAGAGTCCCACATTCAGGCTCTTCCACACAAGAGTTCTGGACTCAGTGCCTCCTCAAAGCCAGCTGCCCAGAGCGGGGACTGACATGACTCAGGCCTCACGCTTGTTCCCTGAATTGGCCTGCCTCCCAGCTCAGAGAAAGGATGGGGAGGGAATGTGTATTAAAGTGTAAATCAATGAGAAAACTCTTCCAGACAATCTAATCCAGCTGGAACAGTTTGTATAGTAGAGAGGAACCCTGGTATTAAATAAAGACCGTCCACCCCAACTTTAGGGTCATTGGATTACTTCCCTGACATACATGATGATTCCTCTCTCTGTTCATAACAGAAGACAGAAGCACAGGAAGCATCTGTGGCTCCTATAGTAAGACGAGATTCAGAAAGGTTCCCTTTTCTCTTCTAGTGAATACTCATTATTTCAGTAAGACCTGGAGAAGCGATAGGAAGGCCGGGAACACACTGACATTTTCTTGCTCTGTTCGGACTCAGGGGATTCTGTTATCATTTAATCTTGTGATTCTGTGCTAATATTCAAATGAGAAACTGAAGTTGTCTGTTCATTGACAAGTAATTTGAGTCCACAGCAACGATCAGTTTCTTCTTAACTCAAGTGGAAATCCAGTCCATTCAGGGGACCTGCTCCATAGGTGTTGATCTCTGTCTAATTAATGTTCTCTGGAGACGAAGAACAAAGAGCTTCTGATAGGTTAAAGGTGAAGGGTCTCCTCTCCAAATACGTTCTGACAGTGTTTTAGTAAATGTGGTGATACCTGTCCCTCCCACGTCCTCGGCATCTGTGCCATGCGTCAGGTAATGGACTTTTCCTCAGGAAATGGCTCAAATCCAAGATATGGTGTTAGGGTTACTCTCTCTGCCCTGTTTCAACCTTTCAACCTCTAACACATGTTGCATTTCCTTGTAAGATCCTGGAGGCGGGCCCATTTTCAAATCTTCGTTACTCATTGCCATTGATATTTATTGTGCATAAAAATTTAAGTTCACACAGAAACCTTCACAAAGAAGTTCATAGCAGCTTTAATTATAAGGGGTAAAATTATAAAAATCAAAAGATGTCATTCAGTAGGTAAGTGGTTAATCTTTGGTGGCACTTTGTCTCCTACCCCCAGGTCCCACCCTATGCGCACAGTGTCCCATCAGATGGTGACGCCACACAGTCACCCCCATCTCTGTTCCCCAGGAGGAGAAGGCAGGTGCAGGAGAGAAGGGCCCTGTGCTCCTCTGGGCAGAGGGGACAGGCCTACAGCAGTGTCCATGCTCCCCACCCGCTTGCCCTCAGAGCCGGGAGCACAGTCCTCGTCATCATTGCTGCTCCAGACTGTGACAAGGACAGAGGGAGGGTGATGCTTGGCTGAGAGGGATGCGCAGGCCCATCTCCATGGCAGCTTC